>NC_057403.1:56527416-57216166 GCF_019320065.1 Cervus canadensis | reverse complement strand
CTTCCTCTCCCAAGTTGTGACAACCAGAACCACTTCCAAATTACCAGCCATCCCTGGGGGCCAACCATTTGAGAACCGCTGTGCCAGGAGAACCCAACTAACAGGTATCAATTGAAAAGTGAAATGGGGAGCCATGAAATGGCCTGTGGATCACACGCTTTCACTCTTTCATTCCTAGGAAGGTCAGTTCCTTGTATCAAACAGAAGTGGAGTGGGTGTTTCATTAGATGGATGAAAGTGATTCCTGCAATTATTCAGCAAATAGTTACTGAGCACTTACTCTGCGTTAGATAGCTGATTGAGGCACTGAGGTGCAGCGATTTTAAAAAATTCATTTAATTCAAATAAAAATATATACACAAGTAAAAATAAGATTTAAATAAGACTCAAAAAGTAAAAAGTAAGTGGACACATGCCATGCTCTCATGGAGCCTAACACCATTTAAAACAACAGTGGAGGGACTTCCCTGGTGGTTCAGTGGCTAAGACTCTGACTCTGAGCTCTCAATGCAGGGGGTTCCATCCCTAGTCAGAGAACTAGATCTTCAATGCCACAACTAAGAGTTTTTGTGCTGCAGTGAAGATGGAAGATCCTGCAAGCTACAACTAAGACCTGGTGCAACCAAATAAATAAATTTTTTTTTTTTAAAAACCCAAATCAACAGAGCTTTCTTCAGCACAGTACACACAGTATCCGTGGTTCTGTGTGGTTCTGTGGAGCACAGAACATAGTTTCAGTAAAGGAAGCTTGGAGGCTGCTGTGAGGGATGGTACATCCTGATGAGGGACGTGACGCAGGGCGGACTTAACTAAGGATGCTGAGACATGACAGAAGCAACCTGCTGTGTGCTCCACACCTAAACTTTTAAGGGTTTTGGAGCATCCATAAACAAATGAAATCATGGCTTCACTACCTTTAGGCAGCCTTTCAAGGACAGCCTGACCTCTTAGCTGGATGGCAGCTAATCTGTTTTCCTCAAAAATATAATTCGAGGTTCTTTTTCAAATGGTTGACATTGTTTCTCTCTTTTCTCCCCTTTCTCCTAAAAATTCTTTTTTCCCCTTTATTCATTGCTAGCAGTCTAATGACTGTTCTGCATATGTGAGCACGTTTGAGTGCAGGTAACTACCTGTTTGAATTATCCTTTAGTAGGGTTAAATGAGAAGACCAGTGGGTACAGTGATGGTGGTAGCTTAGTCTCTAAGTAGTGTCTGACTCTTGAAACCCCATGGACTATAGCCTGCCAGATTCCTTTGTCCATGGGATTTCCCAGGCAAGAATGCTGGAATGGGTTGCCGTTTCCTTCTCCAGGGGATCTTCCCAGCCCAGGGACTGAACCCACATCTCTCGCGTCTACTACATCGGAAGGCAGATTCTTTACCAACTGAGCCACCAGGGAAGCAGCACCAGACCCCAGATCTCCCTTAATCCACTCCTCCTTTATCTTGTTAAGTATTAGGGCTTAGGGTATTATTTCTGTCTAGCAAAAAGATACTTTTCTCCAAAAAAGCAGAAGTTTAAAAAAACCCACAATAAAATCCAGTGTGCTAAAGTAACTCAACAACCAACTGGCAAGCGCTTTGCTGGGTGGTACCTGCTAATTGACCAAGGGGTCTTGTGAGTCAAGTACCTTTGAGGAAGTGGCTGCCCCCCTCCGGTGTCCGGTGTAGACTGTCACCAGGTAGTGGTACTGAGCAAAGGGGTCGTTGTCCTCCAGCACTGTGACCTTTACCTGGACAGAAGGATGGCATTGTGGGATCATCCACCACACATGTAGCCAGGAGTGAGTTGGGCATTCATGACAATTAAAGGGGGGAAGCACAATTATGTCTGCTATTGAGTCATTGCATCAGATAAGAACTGTTCTGTATAAAAGCAGAGTTTCAAGTGAAAACCAAAACTTTTAAAATAAAAAATATATACTCACTATTAAATATGACCCAAAGTAGTCAAATTGGAAATGAACTTGATATTAAGCTGAGAATGTTTGATGTTTGAGCTGATAAATACAAACTCTGTTCATAAATGATTTCTCATAACATTGGTAACCAGATTGTGCCTCTAAGGGAATTTAAAAAGAATGAATGTGTTTTAGCAAAAAATAAATAGCTGTAGTTGGTCAGAGGCTACAGAGGGCTGGGCAGTGATGAGCTGCCCAGATCTATTGTCAGCGGAGGGCTGTTTTCTCAGTTGCCAAGGTGGTATTGTCAGGGATGCAAGTCATCTCTGTCAAAGTCGTGCACCTCCTAGGGAAGCCGATATCTAAGGACAGATTGGTGCATTGCCAAAGATCAAGACCTGGGCTTCTCAGCATAGTTCAGGACAATTCCAGAGCTTCTCAAGGGGTCAATCAACTGTCAATAGGCTGCATCCCAACTTGACTTCTCCCTCTACCCATCCTACCTTCTTCCTTCCCTGCCCCGGGGCTGATCCCAAGCACTTCTTGATAAATACCCTGCATATTCAACTCCATCTGGTCTGCTCCGCAGGAACCAACCTACAGCTGAGGGACTTAAAATATTAGCGTTAAACCCTTTGGGCAAATCAAATACAACAGTATAAATTGGGAAACTATTATCTTTTTAGGTTTCATACCATTCACATCCTGAGAGGTGTTGCTGTATGTAGGGAGGGTAGGCAATGTTGAAAGGTTCAGTGCATTCTTATATTCATTTATGTGCTCACTCACTCGTGAGTGTGTATTGAAGGCTTCTATGGGTCAGATGTGATGCATGTATCAGAAAAAGAATCAGAACCTTGTTGTCACAATTGGTTATTGTTTGATCTTGTTTTTACCCTCAGACCTGACTTATCAGGCAGATCTGGGTTTGAATTCTGGCTCCTGGGAGGTCGCTTTGGACTAGATAATTGCCCTCTCTGCCCCTCTCTTGCTTCCTCTATAAAATGATAGAGGTACTGTGCAGGCCTGGGTTGTTCAAATCCCACACATTCCAATGAAAGGACTGGTTTTGGCAAACGCCTGGAAGATAACCTCTAAGTCCTTGAATATTCTGCATGATCAGGGTGTCTGACTACCCGGGGCCTCAGGCCACCCTAAGCATTACGTGCTAACAGTCTGATCTGTGGTGAGAGCTCTGGGCCATGCTCTGTCAGTCTGACCTGGGCAGGGAAGAGGGGCAGTGGTTGCTGCAGACTAGAAGCAGTCATGCAGGTGCCATACTTACGAGACTGACCCCTCGTGAAACCAAGGTTTGGGGAGCTTCCCTGGTGGACAGTATGTCACATGTGCTGTTGCACATCATTGCTAGAATTCATCTGTCTGTAGGGCTCCATGGGGAGAGGACAGTTAGAATCTCTTGCCTGATCTCTCCTGGACCCTTCCCTTTGCTGACTTTAATCTGCACTTTTTCACTGTAATAAACCATAACCATGAGGATAATAGCTTTTTAAAGTTCTGTGTTTCCTTCTAGCAAATCATTGAATTTGAGGGTGGTCTAGGGGACTCTCAACATCAGTACCTTTCCCCTTGGTGCTGTTGTGGGCATTAAGTGGGAATAGTACCTGGCACATAGTAGATCCTCAATAAGTGGTCAGTTTTATATCCTCCTGATAATTTTATAAACAAGAACATTTTACAGGTAAAGAGGCTGAGGGGCCAGCTTATCGGAGATGACTCCAGGGGTCAAGGCCTGGACTTGGAGCTGGCCCCTCAGCTCCCCACCAGGGCTCCATTCTCTGGAGCTCCTGCAAGGGGACTGCTCACCCACTGCTATTCCCGTGGATCGTGCCACCTCACCTTGGCTTGATCCTGAGCATCCTTCCTCCTTGCCCAGATCAACACCAGAAGGTAGGCCACGAAGAGGCAGCTCACGGTAGTCACAACCACAGGGTTGTCCTCAAAGGTGGCAAAGAGCTTAGCAGTCTGGCGGACATCCACAGCGTTGGGCATCACCAGGAACGTGCTCCCAAAGAAGGTGAGGTGGTTGCAGAGGCAGTGGGTCTGCGAGAGGGTGGTCCGCGGCCCCACCTGCAACCCCAAAGAGGCCCTGGTGAAAGCACTTGGGGAGCGTATCTTCCCTGCCCACGGGAGGAGAGCAGTGAGGGGTGGATTCTGTCCTGGGAAGGGCTGGGAGACTGCTGAAGGCCAGCTTCAGGATTCTCTTTGGGCTTTTTTATTTAGTTAAACGTTAATCTTTAAATATAGTGAATTATGTCTTGTAATGGGCTCATCTGGTGGCTCAGACAGTAAAGAATCTGCTTGCAATGCCCCAGACCCAGGTTCAATCCCTGGTTTGGGAAGATCCCTTGAAGAAGGGAATAGTTACCCACTCCAGTGTTCTTGCCTGGAGAATTCCAGGAACAGAGGAGCCTGGCAGGCTACAGCCCGTGAGGTCACAAAGAGTCAGGCATGACTGAGCGACCTAACGCTTACACATGTCTGTAATAAGCATTTTTGCACCTGTCATTCTCAGTGAGTGACCATGTCCATCTTGCCAATCTGCTTTGCCTTTTTGGATAGGAAGTATAAAGGGCAAAACCAGAACGCCCTCTGTCCGCCAGCCTCCAGAAGCAGCCACTGCCATGTGTTTGGTGTGCATCCCTTCCAGTCCTCTCTCCCACCTGGTGCTCTCTCACCGGGCAGGTATTTGTGGGGTGCTACTTCCAGGCCAGGCAATGGGCAAGGTGCTGAGAGGACATTCAGGGTGACCAACCCATCTCAGTTTGCCAGGGACCTCTCTGTTTCTCAAACTGAAAGTCTTAGATCCTGGGAGCCCCCTGAGTCCCAGGCAAACTGAGACAGTGGGTTATCTTACACTGAAGAGAAAAATGGCAGAGATCAGGAGAACCATGGCAAGAAAACAGGAAGGACGAATATTCACATCCTAAGCTGGTTCTCAGCAACAGAAAAGAATTCTCTAAATTTTACCCACTTTAGACCTAGGGACCTGTGACCCCTGTCCCAGGCTCGTGCTTTGAAGGGCCCCACTCTAGCTGTCCTAGGGCTGTGCCCTTGTGCACAGGATGAAGAGTCGTGGGGGCAGAGGGAACATGCCCACCATAGCACATACAACCCAGCGAGGACCAGGGTGAGATCCTTGGTGACCCTGAGAAAGAGCCCCCCTTAAATTTTGCACTCCAGATGCCTCATTTGTCTTACCTAAAATGTCTTACCCTGGGACCCCCCACTTTTAGACTGTGGTCTGGGGACTTGGACCTCAGAATTCCCTCTTCTAGGGCCCGCCCAGACCCAATCCTTAGGATCGTCCTTCTGTGGAGGACTGGCTACTGGTGTGGCCACCGACGGGCACAAGAGAGGCAAAGAAGTGAAGTGAAGTTGTTCAGTCATGTCCAACTCTTTTTGACCCCATGGACTGTAGCCTACAAGGCTCCTCTGTCCTTGGAATTTTCCAGTCAAGAATACTGGAGTGGGTTGCCATTTCCTATGGCAAAACATGGGGAAATGGGGCATGTAGATGGAGCTTGGGCTCGGGGTCCTTGTGGTATGGGGACTGAGGTTAGGGGAGAGAGAGACAGGAATGGGGCAGGGGAGGGCTCTCTATCTGGCTCTTAATTCATTTTGTGCACTTAGCGACAAGGCTTCTCTTGCAGGCTAAGGCCTTCCTTAGCTTGCAATCCACCCAGGGCTATTCGGAGGGTGAAGATTTCATTCAGACCCACAACCCAGCACTACTTTTTCATTCCAGGGTCCACCATGAGGTGGTAAGGTAGGAGACAACAGAAAATACTGACATGTGGAAAGTTCTTTGCTCAACACCTGGTGAGGAAGAACCTGTGGCAGCCCAAACATGCCTCAGCAGATAATTCTTATCTTTTACCCTTAACACACCTCCTGGCAAGGCTGACCCCTCTGACAGCTATGGCATCAGCTGTTTTATTGACAGAGTTCACGTGGGTCTCACATCCATATTTGCTTACTGTTTCCTAATCCTGATGACTGTTCTGCATCAGCTGTGGGTTGGGAACCCTTGGCACACCCAGGAGGGGTGGGGCTGGTTCAGAGAACCCCAAGCAAGTGCTCCTGACAAGACCTTCTCAGCACTAGGCGCACAGGGGCCAGACCTGATCTATTCCTAACGTTTTACTTTACTGGGTTTTCACAAAGACTTGGAGGGCAGTGGCTTTCCTACTCTTTTTCCAGCATGAGAGTCCTTTTGAAAACCAGAAGTTAATCTGGAAAAACCAGAAACTCTTCATGAGATTCCCCCATGACAGAAGCTACACCTTTAGTATCCTTTGAGAAAATATATAAAGAAGTTCTCAAACCCCTTGCAATAATTCTGCCTTTACTCCACTGATAAGGTCTGCAGTTCACAGATTTGGAGCTTTCTTTGGTTATTTAGAGAATAGACGGTGATTTTTCCATCCAAAATTGGTGATCCCATTTACTTATTTTTCCTCCATTTAATTATTTTTCCTCCATTTAATTATTTATGGCTGTGTGTGTGTGTGTGTGTGTGTGTGTGCGCATACGTGCATGTGCACTCAGTCGTGTCTGACTCTTTGCGACCCCATGGACTGTAGCCCATCAGGCTCCTCTGTTTATGGAACTTCCCAGGCAAGAATTCTGGAGTGGGTTGCTATTTCCTATTCCAGATGGCTCTGTATCAGTACCCATCTTTATCAACATCTATTTCTATAATGAGCATCAGGTTCACAGTATTGGGTTAACATAATTTTGGTAATATGACACATTCCCCATGACTTTTGTATGCCCCACATTTGTGTGTGTGTGCATTAGTATCTGTATATTCTTAAAAATGTGTAAGCACCTGGGAACCCATGACTCCACCCAAAAGCTAGGAACTTTCCAGTAACTTACATTTAGCTAAGTGGTCCTCCCTCAGTCTGTCCTCATGCCCCCTCTCAACCCAGAGTGTCTAACACAACAGTCACTTTCATCTGTGGAGCACCTACTATGTGCCAGGTGCCACACTAAGTACTTCATACTTATAACCTGGTCTAGGTCCCACCCTGTGGTAAGTGGCAGCCATCCTTTATCCCCATTTTCAGATGGGAAAGTTCAGAGAGGTGGGGGGCCTTGTCCAAGGTCATCTTGCAAGTGCTGATGACATGGAATTGGACCCAAGTCTGTCCAGTGGCAGAGTCCTTGCAGCCAGCCCCTGCACCATCCTATTCTGAGCCTCAGGCCTCAGGGCAGTCTGCAACGGGCATTCTGTGTCAGCAACATGGGGATCAGATGAGTCACTGGTAGCAAGGACTCTCAAAGATGGCAACACACTCGTTCACAAGGTACAAAGACTTAGGCTGCAAGCGTGGGAAACACGCTGTCTCTTGGACATCTCAATGAGCCCTTGTCTCTTCTTGGCACTTGGGGAACTGCCATGTGTGGCAGCTGGAAGCCAGGCTGGAGTTGACAAGGAAGCCAAAGAGGAAGCAGAAACAAACCCCAAAGGATCTTGGTTCTGAGTCCCCTTTTGTGGCTCTGCTAGGACCTGGCCTCTTAGACTTGTGACTGCTATCATTGGAAATATGCACCATTTGCTTCTCGTCTGTCCTCTGCTAGACTGAGTGCTCACTGTTTGTCTCATCATTGTATCCCTACTAGTTGGCCTGGCACTGGTGAACATGTGTAGAATGAATGAAAGAAGGAATATGATCTAGGGGGTGGGGATGGGTGTGTCATAAAATTCAACTAGACATGGAGGTTGTTCTGGGGAGAGTATGGAAGTCCAGCAGAGGGAGACTGCAGACATCTGCCACCCCAAGAAGATGGCATTGGATTGGAAGATTGAAGTGGGAATGGGAGTTTTGCAGGCAGGGTAGGGGAAAGGGGCCTTCTGAGGGAAAGAACTGCATGTGCAAAGGCATGGAAGAGGGAAGGAAGACACTGATGCCCCAGGGATGGCTTCTGATGGCCTCAAAACCTATGTCTGACACCAGGACACTGTCACAGGCCTTGGCTCCGCGGAGGCAGAGCTGAGCTGCCCTGAGACAAGGGTGTGATTGCTGTTAATAGAACCACCTGCCTCCAGGGCTCCAGGAGCCTGGGCTGGGCTCTGGAGAAGCAGTGCCTCATGTTGCTTAAAGCTTGTGCTCTGGGGACAGACCTGGGCTTGACTCTACCATCTTCTTTGCTTCCCCCTCCTTACCTGGCACCCGGAGTTGTCCCAAGTGCCCTGGACCTCATCCCAGAAAACACAATGGGACAGGAAGGTGGTGATGCCGACTGTGAGGTCCCTGCCGGGAGCCGGCTCCAGGTCAGACTCAGGGATCACAGTCAGATAATAGACACCTTCTCCAAAATGCAGGTCCTCTGGACTCAGGATCCACGTGGACAGCTCATCTGCAGGAAGCAGTGGGTATGGGGGGTGGGGGTGGGGGTCCAGGTCAGCCTGAAGCCTCGTGGAAGCTGCATCTAATGTGATGGGAGCAGGGCACCAGGTGCCTGGGCAGGGAGGCAGACACTGACGGTCTCCCTGATGCCCCAGGAGTAAGGAGAGGAGGCACGCCCAGCTCAGTGAGCTGAGTTGGCCCCATGAGGCACAGATTCTGACTTTGCTCCTCCTCGGCCGTGTGACTGTGGACTAGTTACTTAACCTCTCTGTTTGTATCCGAAAAGTAAACGTTTCATTCATCCCCATCCCCAAGGGCTGTCATGAGGACTGCAATAAGGTCAGTTCTGTGAGTGCTTGTCAGCTTCTTCAGGGCATATAGTAATTGTTCACCTAGTATTGCCTAATAATAATAATCATACCACTAACAAAAATAAGTACTGAATGTAGCAAGTTTTTTTTTCTTTTTCTTTTTTTTCTCTATGGCTCTGATTTTCAAGTTTTAAGCTGGTCACACCCCCAGGAAGCAACTCAAGAGGCTGCCCTGGGTGGTGGGACTACCTGGAGCAGCCGTTGGCAGGAGGTGAGCCTGGGCATCGTAGCTGGTCTCATTGGGGTGGTAGCCATAGCCCAGGCTGAGCGTGAGTGGGGCGTCAGGTCTCCAGTGAAGCTGGATCCCTAAAGCTGCGCTGCCTGACATCAGGTTCACTCGCAGAGCTTCAGGTCTGCTCAGGTTCAGCACGGTTGGCTCGCTGTGTCCTTCTGAAAGCCGAGGCAGCAGGATCTGTATTCAGAAACAGTCAAATCAAGGGTGTGCCAGGACAGGAATGCCTGTGAACATCAGGGAGAGCCCCTGGGGAGCTGAAATCCAGCCTGCGCTCTGCTCTTTCCATTAGTTTCCTGAGGCTGCTGTGACAAATGACCACAGCTTTGTGGCTTAAAACAACACAAGTTTATTCTGTTACAGCCCTGGAGGCCAGAAGCCCCCAAATCAGTTGCACGGGGCTACAGTTATCAGAGCTGTTTCCTTCTTGAGGTTCCAGGGGGGAGAACCCACTTCTTTGCCTTTTCCAGTTTCTTGAAGTGCCTGCAGTCCTTGGCTCATGTACGCCTTCTTGCATCACCCAACCTGTTGATTCTGTCATCAAACTGCCTTTCCCCTGCCCCACCCACCTGCCACTTAGAAGGACCTCTCGATGACACTGGGCCCACCCAGGTGATCCAGGATCATCTCTCTATTTCGGGATCTTTAACTTAAATCACATCTGCAGAGTCACGTTTTGCCGTGTCAGCTGCCATATTCACGGCTCAGGGATAAGGATGAGCATGTCTTCGGGGCCTTTATTCGGCCCCTGCTCCTCAAGCTGTGCACCCTGACTCAGGGCTACACCTGCACAGAAAGTGCACGAGGATGACTCTGGGCTCCAGAGCACAGGCTCAGTAATGGTACACAGGCTTGGTTGCTCCACAGCATGTGGGAGCTTCCCAGACCAGGGATCAAACCCATGTCCCCTGCACTGGAGATGAAACCCAGGTCTCCTGTATTGCAGGCAGTCTCCTGAATTGCAGGTGGATTCTTAACCACAGAGCCACCAGGGAAGCCCTCACTGAGAGGATTAAAAATGTTGTTATGTACAAAATCCTTAGCCAAGTGCCACATACACAGTAGCACTCAATTAGTTGCTGCTATTCCTCTGCTTTATTCTAACATTAGAACTTCTCATAACCACTCTCCATTTAATCAGCTCTCTGAATTAACTAATGCCCTCCACCCACTATTTATTTATTTAATTAAAAAAAATTTTTGACTGCACCTCAAAGGTTGAATCTGGGACCACAGTAGTGAAAGCACCAAGTCCTAACCACTGGACCACCAGGGAATTCCTTCCATCCTTTTTCTTTTTTTAAATATGTATTTATTTGATTGAGCTGGATCTTAGTTGTGGCATGTGGGATCTAGTTCCCTGACCAGGCGTTGAACCAGTCGTTTGAACATTCTTTATCACAGCATATATATAACCAAATAATATATAGTTTTACGTTAAACTATATAAATACATATAGTTTTATGTTAAATTACAATGTTTGCAATGCTTATAGTAGGGTAAGGATAATTTTTCATGATTCTCTTCTTTTTTTCTTTTCTCTTTCTTTCTTTTTTTGCCCACATCATGCAGCTTATAGGACCTTAGTTCTCTGAGCAGGGATTGAACCTAGGCCCTCAGTAGTGGAAATGTGGAGTCCTAACTACTGGACCCCCAGGTAATTCCCAGTGATTCTCTTCTTTAGTCTTTTTTTTTCATAACCAGCCAATTTTGGACCCAACCAAGTTGAAAAAGAATTCAGAAGTGCCACCTGACTTCTGAGCATACTCTAAGCCTACCTCGATATACTCTGACAGATTCTTCACAGGGATGCGTTGTCCACTAGGACTGGTCAGAGAGAGGCCACCCACAGTTCCGCTGACATCAAAGTGACCTCGGGCTGGAAAGGGGCTCTTGGGGAAGCTCATCATCTGAAACCAAGAACAGAGAGCATTAGCCAAGGCCCCTAAGGGCCAGAAGATAACCAGGCCCCTGTGTGAAGGAAAAGGTTTTCCCAGACGGGTGGATAGGTGGCCCTTGCCCTGTGGGGTGAATGAAAGGGCCCCATTTTTAGCTGCTGCTATCTTTCCTGGTGTGTGTGTGTGTGTGTGTGTGACCTTCAAGGCTGTGACCTCAGAAATCTGGGCCTAGAGACCTGATCATACTTGGTACAGCTGAGCAATTACTGGACTATGAACAGTGTGACACTTTCTTCTAGCAAAGGCACAAGGTTTCTAAGAGAAAGACATCTGTCTGCTTTCTTGCAGGCTCAAGGAGCCGAGAGTCAGATGTGCCCTAATTTGGGAAGGGAACAGCCCTGAGTTTACTTTTGCCTACTTATGGAATGGAGTCTGAAGAGCTTCATTTCCAAGGACTAATTAAACCAGGGCTGCTGGAGAAATTCCACTATACAGTGGAAAGAGGGTGGCCTGGGGAGTCAGAAGGCCTGGGCCTGCCACTTTGCTGGTCGCCTCGGGCAAGTCACTGAACACACCTGTAAAATGGGCTTAATTAATTGATAGAACTGTTAGCAACATGAATGAAAAAACATGTGTGCCAGTGCTTTGCAAACTGTAAAGGGCTGTTGCTAAGGGTGTTCTTTCTGTTGTTACCCTTATGTCCACAGGCTCCCGATAGTCCTCCATGGAGCCAAGGGAGAGGGTAGCGGGCAAGGTGAAGGTCGCAGAACTGGCTGCAGCAATGTGCACGGAGGAGCCTCGCCAACTCCGGGGCTGTATTCTGTCCACAAGGTGAGAACGGAGGTGCCGGGAGAGAGAGGAGAAGGCCAGTGTCAGAGGAAGATCTGCCCGGTCTAGCACTGCATGGGGACTAGCTTTAGCATCAGTGCTTCTTTCGAGATCCCCTTAGATCAGTAGTCCCCAAGGTTCTGTCACCAGGGACCGGTTTCATGGGAGACAAATTTTCCAAGGACCAGGTAGGGGGATGGCTTGGGGATGATTCAAGCACATTACACTTATTGTGCGCTTTATTTCTATTATTATTACATCGGCTCCACCTCAGATCATCAGGCATTAGACCTCAGAGACCTGCCTTACTCAGATGATTCTGTGTTTGCATCAGTGGGAGCAGCATAAAAGGCAGGTGATGCCTCAAGGCTGGGCAGGTGGCCCCACGAGGACAGGGCTTTGGCCTGCCTTGTCTCCTGTGGCACCCCAGTGCCTAGGGCAGTGCCTGGCATGTGATGGTGGTCAATACATGTCTTGTTGAATGAATAAATGAGCTTGGATGTAGACACTTCTCCAGACCTATCTCCCCACCCTACTTGACCTCCTATGAGACCGTCTTTACTGGCCTTTGACCTCATCCCATCTGAGTAGGCTGGGGACCTGGTTTCAGATCCTAGTTGTGATCACAGTGCTGCTCTGGCAAACTGCCCCTGGGATCCAGGAGGGCAGCCGTGGCAGAAGAACCAAGGGAGGGTGCTCGGTGCTAAGGGTCCCAAAAATGCCTGCAGCACCGTCCAGTCCCCGATCATCAGGGGGTGGCATGGAAGGGGGAGGTCATTCCCAGGTGCTGAAGGAGGCTGGCACTCCTTGCGGAAATGCCTAAGGCCAGAGTGTCTGGAAGCCCATAGTCCGCAGAGCAGCGGGCTTGCCAGACACACTCTGAGTGAGGTTAAAAGTGGGTTGGTCCCCGCATTCAGCCCCGTTCGCTGCACAGTTCAATATGGCCCGTCTCTAGAGACACATGGAGGCTCTGACACTGGCTTGGCACTTAGCCCCTCCCTTCCTATGCTGTACAAACCCGGTGTGGGGGCCTTCTCTCAGTGAAAAGGTCCCATCGCTCACCCCCCTGCCTCCCACCAGGTGGGTCTCCTGGCTTCTGCCTGTCCCAGGGTCTTGGGATGTGGATGTGGAGTGTACCAGGTCAGGGGATGAACTTCTTGGGGCACCCACAGTACAGCGGATTACCTGTTTGTGTACACAGAGATGGAGGGGGTGGTCACCATGGCCGGAAGGCTCCCGGGTAGTCTCCCCAGCAGGAGGGCGACCTGCACATGCTCTGCAGCTTGCAGCAGCTGGGACACTGTGGCCATCTGGAAAAGGAAGCAGGGGACCAGTGCTGTGGGCTGGTCTCCATATACCCCCTCTGGCTGCTGCCACCAAGCTCATTGGGCCTTCAGCAGGAGCAAGGCAGAGACTCGGATGGGGTGCACCGCACCAAGCACCTGGTGCTGTAGGGAGTCAGGCATGAGCACCGAGAAGATTCCAAGCTCTACGAGCAGGTGCTTTGACCACCCTGTTTGGCAGACGGGGAGACAGAGGAACAGACAGGGTGGTGACTTGTGGAGGCCACGCCTTGATCAGGGGGAGCCGCAGAACCGCAGGGAGGCTCACTGTGTGCCTGCCTCTGCTGCTCCCCTGGACCCTGAGGTCCACCCTCAGCCCAGGTCTCATTCGAGGGGAAATGGAAAGTCATAGGCAGAGCCATTGCGTGGAGTCAACCAGGCTCAAACTCCTCCCCCCACCCCGCTCAAGCCTGGAGTGAAGATGCGGCCTTGCTGAAGCCAAGGCAGGCGTGAGGGCCAGGAGGGCTTGACATTTGTGCGGAGTTCCTATCAGCACAGATCATGTGTGCATGTGTACGTACATCTGATACATGTGTGAATGTGGGTATGTGCGTGTCGTGTGTGAATATAAGTATTTGAGTGTGTTTATGTGGGTATGTAAACACACTGAAATACTTATATGAGTGTGTTTATGTGGGTATGCACTGGAGAAGGGAATGGCAAACCACTTCAGTATTCTTGCCTTGAGAACCCCATGAACAGCATGAAAAGGCAAAAGGATAGGACACTGAAAGATGAACTCCCCAGGTTGGTAGGGGCCCAATATGCTACTGGAGATCAGTGGGGCAATAACTCCAGAAAGAATGAAGAGACGGAACCAAAGCAAAAACAACACCCAGTTGTGGGTGTGACTGGTGATGGAAGTAAAGTCCAGTGCTGTAAAGAGGAATATTGCACAGGAACCTGGAATGTTAGGCAAATTGGATATGGTCAAACAGGAGATGGCAAGAGTGAACTAAAATGGACCGGAATGGGTGAATTTAACTCAGATGACCATTATATCTACTACTGTGGGCAAGAATCCCTTAGAAGAAATGGAGTAGCCATCACAGTCAACAAAAGAGTCCAAAATGCAGTACATGGGTGCAATCTCAAAAACGACAGAATGATCTCTGTTCGTTTCCAAGGCAAACCATTCAATATCACAGTAATCCAAGTCTATGCCCTGACCAGTAATGCTGAAGAAACTGAAGTTGAATGGTTCTATGAAGACCTACAAGACCTTCTAGAACTAGCACCCAAAAAAGATGTTCTTTTCATTATAGGGAACTGGAATGCAAAAGTAGGAAATCAAGAAATACCTGGAGTAATAGGCAAATTTGGCCTTGGAGTACAGAATGAAGCAGGGCAAAGGCTAATAGAGTTTTGCCAAGAGAATGCACTGGTCATAGCAAACACCCTCTTCCAGCAACACAAGAGAAGACTGGACATCACCTGATGGTCAATACTGAAATCTGATTGATTATATTCTTTGCAGTCAAAGATGGAGAAGCTCTATACAGTCAGCAAAAACAAGATCAGGAGCTGACTATGGCTCAGATCATGAATTCCTTATTGCCAAATTCAGACTTAAATTAAAGAAAGTAGTGAAAACCACTAGACCATTCAGGTATGACCTAAGTCAAATTCCTTACCATTATACAGTGGAAGTGAGAAATAGATTCGAGGGATTAGATCTGATAGAGTACCTGAAGAACTATGGATGGAGGTTCGTGACATTGTATAGGAGGCAGGGATCAAGACCATCCCCAAGAAAAAGAAATGCAAAAAGGCAAAATGGCTGTCTGAGGAGGCCTTACAAATAGCTGAGAAAAGAAGAGAAGCAAAGGCAAAGGAGAAAAGGAAAGATATACTCATTTGAATGCAGAGTTCCAAAGAATAGAAAGGAGAGGTAAGAAAGCCTTCCTCAGTGATCAGTGCAAGTAAATAGAGGAAAACAATAAAATAGGAAAGACTAGAGATTTCTTCAAAAAAATTAGAGATACCAAGGGAACATTTCATGCAAAGCTGGGTTCAATAAAGGACAGAAATGGTATGGACCTAACAGAAGCAGAAGATATTAAAGAGGAGGTGGCAAGAATACACAGAAGAACTGTACAAAAAAGATCTTCACGAACCAGATAATCGCGATGGTATGATCACTCCCCTGGAGCCAGACATCCTGGAATGTAAAGTCAAGTGGGCCTTAGGAAGCATCACTATGAACAAAGCTGGTGGAGGTGATGGAATTCCAGTTGAACTATTTCAAAGCCTAAAAGATGATGCTGTGAAAGTGCTGCATTCAATATGCCAGCAAATTTGGAAAACTCAGCAGTGGCCACAGGACTGGAAAAGGTCATTTCATTCCAGTCCCAAAGAAAGACAATGCCAAAGAATGCTCAAACTACTGCACAATTGCACTCATCTCACACGCTAGTAAAGTAATGCTCAAAATTCTCCAAGCCAGGCTTCAGCAATACGTGAACCGTGAGCTTCCAGATCTTCAAGCTGGTTTTAGAAAAGGCAGAGGAACCAGAGATCAAATTGCCAACATCTGCTGGATCATCAAAAAAGCAAGAGAGTTCCAGAAAAACATCTATTTCTGCTTTATTGACTACACCAAAACCTTTGACTGTGGATCACAACAAACTGGAAAATTCTGAAAGAGATGGGCATACCAGACCACCTGACCTGCCTCTTCAGAAATCTGTATGGAGGTCAAGAAGCAACAGTTAGAACCTGATGTGAAACAACAGACTGGTTCCAAATCAGGAAAGGAGTATGTCAAGACTGTATGTTGTCACCATGCTTATTTAACTTATATGTGGAGTACATCATGTACTCTGGCGGGCTGGAGGAAGCACAAGCTGGAATCAAGATCGCCAGGAGAAATATCAATAACCTCAGATATGCAGATGACACCGCCCTTATGGCAGAAAGTGAAGAAGAACTAAAGAGCCTCTTGATGAAAGTGACAAAGGAGAGTGAAAAAGTTGGCTTAAAACTCAACATTCAGAAAACTAAGATCATGGCATCTAGTCCCATCACTTCATGGCAAATAGATGGGGAAACAGTGGCAGACTTTATTTTTTTGGGCTCCAAAATCACTGCAGATGGTAACCACAGCCATGAAATTAAAAGATGCTTGCTCCTTGGAAGAAAAGTTATGACCAACCTAGATAGCATATTAAAAAGCAGAGACATTACTTGACCAACAAAGATCTGTCTAGTCAAAGCTATGGTTTTTCCAGTAGTCATGTATGGATGTGAGAGTTGGACTACAAAGAAAGCTGAGCACCGAATAATTGATGCTTTTGAACTGTGGTGTTGGAGAAGACTCTTGAGAGTCCCTTGAACAGCAAGGAGATCCAGCCAGTCCATTCTAAAGGAGATCAGTCCTGGGTGTTCATTGGAAGGACTGATGTTGAAGCTGAAACTCCAATAATTTGGTCACCTGATGTGAAGAACTGACTCATTTGAAAAGACCCTGATGATGGGAAAGATTGAAGGCAGGAGGAGAAGGGGACGACAGAGGATGAGATGGTTGAATGGCATCACCGACTCAATGGAGATGAGTTTGAGTAAGCTCCCGGAGTTGGTGATGGACAGGGAGGCCTGGCGTGCTGCGGTTCATGGGGTTGCAAAGAGTTGGACACAACTCAGTGACTGAACTGAACTGAATTGATGTGCGTATGTGTGAGTGGAAGTGTGTGGATGTGTGTCTGAGTAGATGTGGCTTGAGGGTGTGGGAGTATAAATATCTGTGCATGAATGAGTGTGTATGTATGTGATTTTGTGTGTGATTGCAACTACATGTGAGAGTCTGTGTGTGTGGACTGTGTAGCTGAATGTGAAGGCATGAGTGTGTGCTTTGAGGTATACGTGAAAGTGTAAGTGATGGCTCTCAGTGTGTGTGAATGTGTGTGTGTATGTGCGGTCGTGTTTGTGCATGTAATAAGTGTGTGGGTGTGTGTTTGAGTGTGCCTGTGTGGCCACCGTGAGAATGGAATGGGGGTACAACCCAGTAAAGGGCTGTGCAGCAGCAGGAGGTGGGTTTTGTGTCTCCGTCCTGATGACGCACTGGAACGACCTCTCTCCTAAAGATGCTCTGTGTCCTTGGCTGAGGGAACCCAGAGTTCAGACTTGTAAGAGTGAGCATACGATCTCTCCAGTCGGATGAAGCAGAGCGTGTCAGCTTACTACAGGTGAGGAGATGAGGCTATAGGAAGTGTCCTTGCCCACGGCACAAGGCTTGTACATGACGAAGGCAGAGTTCCAACTCAGGCCACCTCGTTTGAAGCCTGTGCTCAGCCTGTGGCACCACGCCACCTCCCAGGAGCTCCTGTCAGCTCCTAGAAGGGCCTTTAACCGCCACACCTCAGTTTCCTCATCTGCACGATGTGGAGAAGGATCCGCCTAGAAACGCTGGTGTGAGCTGGGCATATGGTTAGCATGAGGTCCACATCTGGGCCGGGATACCCACCTGGCTGCCATTGGCCTGTGCAGGCTCTTCTGACTGGTCCCTCAGGGAAGCTTCCAGCACATTACCCACAGCCTGGAGCAGGTCCCTGGTGGCCGCCTGGCGCCTCCAGTCCTCAGGATGGGCCTCGGCACTCACTGCCAGCAGGCCCTCACTGGCGCGCTGCAGAGCCCAGCCGGCCTCCCGCTGGCTCACCCAGGGGAGGAGGAAGAACACCATGAGGCCCTGTCTGGAGCAGACCACCCCCTGAACCCCCCCAGGGACCAGCACTGCGGTGGAAGGGAGCACGTGGGGACTCAAGCCAGGGGAAATCTGGGCCAGGCCCGTCACACAAGCTGCCTGTGTCAGGGACTGGAGGCCAGGTGTTCCTTCCCTGCCGTGTGCTCAGTTCCTTCAGGACAGTAGCCTTCTCCATCTCAGCGTCTTTCCCAGAGTGCCTTGCACAATGCCCAGCACATAGTAGGCATTCAGTAAACATTCACTGACTGGGGACAGCTGGCTGGCTGGCTGACTGGCCAGACACAGCACTTATTCCAATTTTGTAATCATATATGTACTTGTGAAGTTATTTGTTCAGTATCTGGTCACCCCAGAGGTCTAAAAGTGCCATGAAGGCACAGGCCATGTCTATGGGGTTTGCTGCTGGATTTTCTATGAATTGCATAGTACCTGGCACATACTAGGCATTTAGGGAGCATTTGTTAAAGGAATGAATAAATTAACACATGGATAAATGAATGAAAGGTCAGGAATATATATTTATAGATGTGTACACATAGAACGGATGCACGAGAAAATGGATGTGTTAAGTGGGAAGAGTGATCAGGGTCCCAGAAATAAAGGTCAGGACTTAGTGGATGGGAACTACTCACCTGGGCCAAGGGCGTGAGCTCCTCACTGCGCTGGGTCACCTCTTTCAGCACCTCAGCCAGCCCCTGCACCCTCTGCATGTCCCCTCTGGTGACCCTGACCACAGACAGTGACCCCAGGATACGTTCTCTGACCTTGGAAAAGACAAAAGAAGGTGGGGGAAGTAATGTGATTCCAGTGGCTTGATGAGGCTGTCCCAGAAAGATCTGAGGTCTGAGAAAGTGACCAGAAAAGTGACCAGGCTCGTGTGGGGTCTTCCAAAGCTGATAAATCTCTGTTTGTCTCCTAGGATGTATGGTAGGCAGAATGATAGCCTCCCAAAGATAGGCACACCCTAGTCCCTGAAACCTGTGCATATGTTACTCACATGATAAGAGACACTTGGGCAGAATCTCTGTGGAGGTTTGATTAAATTAAGGATTCTGAGATGGGGAGAGTATGCTGTACTTACCAGGTGGGACCAGTATAATTACAGGGGTTCCTGTGATTTTTTTCTCCTTTGTTTATTTTTTTCAAACTTTTAACTTTCTATTTTGAATCAGGGTATAGCCTGTTAACAATGTTGTGATAGTTTCGGGTGAATGGTGAAAGGACGCAGCCATACATATACACGGATCCATTCTCCCCTCAAGCCCCCCTCCCCTCCAGGCTGCCACATAGCACTGAGCAGAGTTCCCTGTGCTGTGCAGTAGGTCCTTGTTGGCTATCCACAGCAGTGTGTACTTGACCTTCCCAAACTCCGCAACTTTCCCTTCCCCCTCCAGCGTTTTCTGAGTCTTCATGGGGGTCTTTAAAAGAGGGAGCTAGGAGGGTCAGAGTCGGAGAAGGAGATGTGATGGTGGAGGCAGAGGTGGCAGAGAGGGAGACGGAAGACAGGAGGAGAAGGGGGAGGCAGTGGAGGGAGGAGGTTTGAAGTGCTGGTGTTGAAAATGGAACAGGCAACGTGGGCAGCTTCTAGAAGCTGGAAAAGCCAATAGATGGATTCTTGCCTGTAGCCTCCAGACAGCTCACAGCCCTGCCAACACCTTGGCTTTAGCCCCAGCGAAACTTGTTTCCTTCACACTCCTGACCTCCAGAATGGTAAGATAAGACATTTGTGTCATTTTAAGTCATGAAGTTTATGGTTATTTGTTACAGCAGCAGGAGGAAACTAATACAGGATGTCTCAAGCTTTTTCCAGTTCTTCAAATCAAATCCGTAAAATCTGGCATTATTTTAAAACAAATGGTCTCATTGTGACTCAAATGGCGTGAAATTCAGAAACTGGCTTACTGTGATGGCTCAGTGTGGGTGGGAGAGCTTGTTGCAAGTGTAGGTCCCTGTGTGCTTTGGGGGGCAGTGGGGACAAGGCTCCCTCCAGTCCCCCCGCCAACTCCAGCTTTAAGCCAGAGCTCTTGGAGCATCTGGGGGAACATGCTTTCTAAGCCCTAGCGAGGGGCTGGCCAGGGGCTGGCTTTGGTTGAGGCAGATAAAACCTAAGAATATAATTTTAGCACCGCCCCATCGAACTTTCTGTGTTGATAGAAATGTTCTGTCCTTGTGCTTGTCCAGTAACATAGCCGCTTGCCAAATGTAACTACATATTAAGCCCTTGGAATGTGGCTAGTGCAACGAGAGAACTGGATTTTTAACTTTATTTCATTAAAATACATTTTAATTTAAAAATAGGTGGCCAGATATGGCTTATAGCAACCATCTGGGAGAATACAAATAGAGGTGAACTCTCGCTCTCACCCTCCTGTCCCGCTTGCTACTCACAACTTGCTCATCTAATCGCCTAACAGTTTTTCAGGCTTCCCTGGTGGCTCAGTGATAAAGAACTCACCTGCCAATGCAAGAGACGAGGGTTCTATCCCTGGGTCAGGAAGGAACCCCTAGAGAAAGAAATGGCAACCCACTCCAGTTTTCTTGCCTGGGAGATCCCATGGACAGAGGAGCCTGGCAGGCAACAGTCCATGGAGTTGCAAAGAGTCAGACACAACTGAGCAACTGAAAAACAACAGCTGCAGAGTCTGAGTGTGTCTGCTGCCCGCCAGGCTTCCATTTGGGCTACAACTTGGGTAGAGGGAAGAATAGGCCTGTCTGTGAGGGGACTCATATCAGAATGTTCTGGGGGGAAACTCAGGTGGGTAATGGATGATCTCACATTTGCCTCTGCACATCTTCCCCATCCGTGGTCGCCATCCTGGAGGCTGCCTACGTGGAGATGCCAGTGGCTGCTGGGCCTCTGGCCTGTGGATTCATTCGCAGGAGATGAGCGGGCAGGAGGAGAGAGTGGGAGGCTTTGTTGCAGGCACCCTCCCCGCCAGGGTTGCCGGCCTCATCCTTCAAAACCACCACTCCTACCAGGGGGCCCCCTCCACACACAGCTGCCCCTTCAGGATGCTGGTCACTTCAGGGTGAGCCCCTGGGGTCCTGTGTCCTCTCTCGTTTGTTTCTGAAACTTTGCCCCCAGTTTTCTCAACAGAGCCCTTCTTAAAGTCTCCTCCATTGCCCAATGAGAGCTTGACATCTGTCTCCCACCAGGACCCCAGTATTTCATGAGGAGACCTAGGGTCAGGCCATGTAGTCCATGTGCTTAGGATCGTAGGGCATCCAAAAGGAAGTTCCCTTCCAAAGGGAAGCATGTAAGTCATGCTCAGGGTGAATGAGAGCCAGGAGGCATTGTGTGCATGTGTGTTGGGGCCGGGGGGCTAAGTGGGGAGAAAGGCTGGGGGGAGAGGGCTGGAGGTGGGCAGGGGAAGAGCCAACCTGGGGTTGTTCCTGTCTTCACTACCTGCTGGAAATGTGGACCTGGGAAAGCTGCTCACATCCTCTGCAATGTGCTCAGCGCTCTCATGCAAACCCTTCAGGGTCCAGAGGAGTCTGTCCTCTGTCCCCCACACCCAGCAGGTGTGTGTGACGCTGTGTGTGGTGAGTGCAGGTAGATGCCTAGGAGCATGCACTGGGAGTGGAAGTAACCATGCCTTCTGCCAGAGTTGTTTATACTAGGTTGTATCACATGGAATAGCCATATTCATGAATTAAAGCTGTTTGAATGTTGGCAGTTTTCCTGTGATTTGACTCATAGCTACAGTGAATGTAATTCTGAACATTCACCACAACCTTGTAAGGAAAATACTATTATTGTCCCTGTTTTCCAGATGGGAAAACTGAGGCTTAGAGAATTTCAGTCTTGGGCCTGACAATAGAAATGGTAAGTAACAGAGGTGGGACAGCATCAAACCATGAACCGTATGACCAAGACGGGGTAACTTTTCTCCTCTGGGCTTCAGTTTCATCCCCTTCCTGATGCGAAGAACTGGCTCATTGGAAAAGACCCTGATGATGGGAAAGATTGAAGTGGGAGAAGGGGACAACAGAGGACGAGATGGTTGGATGGCATCACCGACTCAATGGACATGAATTTGAGTAAGCTCTGGGAGTTGGTGATGGACAGGGAAGCCTGGTGTGCTGCAGTCTGTGGGATCACATAGAGTCGGACATGACTGTGCAACTGAACTGAATTGAATAGGAAGAGACGGGAGTAGTACCCTCTAAATTCCCTCCCACCCTAGAAACCTGTGGTTCCATGAAGCTGAGCAGAGAAAGGTTGCTTTCATTTTATGTCACTCACTGAAAGTACTGGAAAAGAGACATGACATCAACTTGGGAGACACCAAAGATTTCCCCACGGATCCATGGACCCCACTCCCCTCCCCAAATGGCTGCATGCAGACCCCAGGGCCCCAACAAAAGGACAGAGGAGTCCATCAGGAGCACCTTGTGTCTGGTGTCCACTCTCGGCAGCTGCCTGGAGCCCAGCCTCTGGTCCAGTACGGATGACACGGCCCTGGCCAGCTGGAAGAGCTGCTCAGGGCCATGCCCGCCCTGCAGAATGGCGGTGACATTGTCCCACACTGTGGCCTGGAATGCTTCCTCCTCCACACAGGTGTGTCCAGGTCCCACCTAACAGGAGACCAGAGATGTGCTCAGAGCAGGAGGACCTCAACCCACCAGTTCTTGTTCTAGAACCTGGAACCTGAAGGCCCAGCCTGCATATGGTGAAGCAGAGTAGGGCTGGATGGCTTTACCTGGCATGAGCACTCCCCCCAGGGCTTGAGGGCAGTGGACCCACTTGTGCTGATGGCCACCTGAAGCAAATCTCGGGCAGGCCATGACTTCACCTCTCGTTGTTCTCCTCATTGTGCCCTCAGGTCTTTCCATCCACCTGGCTCCTCACCTTTGAAACTGACTTGAAATTTTATCCAACCTCTTCCTTATAGACGTAGTGGCTGATCTTGGTCCTCCTTCCTCTGAACTCTGAAGGCACTGGTCTAATTCATCTCTAGGTTCTTCTGCCCCCACCTCCCTCAGGTACCCCACCCCACATCCCCTGGATCCTTCCCTTGTACTGGCCACTAGTCATAAGATCTACAAAGGGAGAGAACAGGTCTGTTTTGCCCATGGCTGTATCCCCAGGACCAGGCATGTGGTAGGTGCTCTGTAAATATATGTTGAAGGAATGAATGAATAAACCCTCATACAGTCATGCCCTTGGCTCATTTCAACCCCACCACCCTCTTGATGAAGTTCAGACAAGTCAAGAAGTTATCTCAGGGACTTTCCTGGTGGTCCACTGGTTAAGAATCTGTCCTGCAATGCAGAAGACATGGGTTCAGTCCCTGGTTGGGGAACTAAGATCCTGCATGCCATGGGGCAAATAAGCCTGTGCACCACAACTAGAGAGTCCATGCACCACAATGAAAGATTCTACATGATGCAACCAAGATCCCACATGCCACAAGTAAGACCCAACACAGCCAAGCAAATAGATAAACTAATTAAAAAAAAACAAAAAAGAACTTGTCTCAGTAGAGGAACAGTGGCTACCACTCACCTTAACCACTGCCTGGGTCTGCTGTCTCCCCCCCACGTGATTGGAGACAGAAATGACCACTGTCAGCATGAAGTCATTGTTTTCTTTTCCAAGTGGCAGGTAAACTGATGGGAGGGCAGGTTCAGGGCCACAGTGTAGACAGGAACCTGGCAAATGGACATTGAATAATTAAGGGGGCATTCCCAGGTCTCAGGGTGACTGTAAGTCCACCAAGGTAGAGCCTAATGACAAGGACACAAAAGCCACAGCTCGTGAGGTCACGGCAGGGACTCTGGACTCCATACTTCCCGGGAGAAGACAGAGTTTATGCTGATCCACTGTCCTCCCTAAGAAATCACCTGCTTCTATGACTTTGGAATAGCTGTATATTGTCACCCTGCTTATTTAACTTATATACAGAGTACATCATGCGAAATGCCAGTCTGGATGAAGCACAAGCTGGAATCAAGATTGCAGGGAGAAATAGCAATAACCTCAGACATGCAGATGACACCACCCTTATGGCAGAAAGTGAAGAGGAACTAAAGAGCCTCTTGATGAAGGTGAAAGAGGAGAGTGAAAAAGATGGCTTAAAACTCAACATTCAAAAAATGAAGATCATGGCATTCAGTCCCATCACTTCATGGCAAATAGATGGGAAACAATGGAAACAGTGAAAGACGTTATTTTCTTGGGCTCCGAAATCACTGCAGATGGTGACCGCAGCCATAAGTTAAAAGACACTTACTCCTTGGAAGAAAAGCTAAGACAAAACTAGACAGCATATTAAAAAGCAGAGACATTACTTTGCCGACAAAGGTCTGTCTAGTCAAGGCTATGATATTTTCTGTAGTCATGTGTGGATGTTAGAGTTGGACTATAAAGAAAGCTGAGCGCCAAAGAATTGATGCTTTTGAACTGTGATGTTGGAAAAGACTCTCGAGAGTCCCTTGGACAGCAAGGAGATCCAACCAGTCCGTCCTAAAGGAAATCAGTTCTGAATATTCATTGGAAGGACTGATGTTGAAGCTGAGTCTCCAGTACTTTGGCCACCTGATGCGAAGAACTGACTCATTTGAAAAGACCCTGATGCTGGGAAAGATTGAAGGCAGGAAGAGAAGGGGACGACAGAGGATGAGATGGTTGGATAGTGTCGCTGACTCGATGGATATGAGTTTGAGCAAGCTCTGGGAGTTGGTGATGGACAGGGAAGCCTAGCGTGCTGCAGTCCATGGGGTTGCAAAGACTCGGACACTACTGAGCGACTGAACTGACTGACTGTCCTCCCTAGGAAATCACCTGCTGCTGTGACTTTGGAATAGCCTTACTAGAATCCATGAAGATTTTCAGAAAAACAATCCCCCTCTATAGATTGTTTAGAAAAATTCAAAGTGGTAAACCAAATTACAAAATTAAGGAGAAAGAGGAGCAGAAGGAAAGGAAGATGATCTTAACAACTGATTCAAAGCCTATCCAAACTCCCTCAAATATTACTTCCTGTATAAAGGTCTTCCCAGGCTGCTCTATCTAAAACAGTGCCTCCCATGCTGTGTCTTTGTTTACCAACTGTCTCCACCACTGATTATAAGTACAGTGAGGTCAGAGACTTTCTCTATTTTGTTCATTACTGTATATATAGGACCTAGACCAGAGCCCGAAATTCAATATATTTGTTGTAAAAATGAATGAATGAGTGAATTTCCTTTGTATCCTTAAAGGGAACCTGCCTATCATTGGAATCTCTTCATTGTAGCATGCAAACAATCACAAAGTTATTGAATTGCAATTGCCAAATCATTTTTATATTGGTCACGCTTCCCTCCCCCTGCTCACCTGTGTGAGGCGGAAGGAGGAACTATAACAGAATAACCAATCAGAACTGGAGCAGCTGGCCTGGTGTCTTCATTAGGGAGACACAGATTTGAAATGAAATCTACTTACCTTCCTTGAATTGTTTTCCTGCAGGGTCAGACCAAGTCACAGACATGCATTCCACCTCTATTTGAAGGACACCGCTTGATCTGATGATAGCTCCCCTCTACCTTCACCTCGTCAAGGTGTCCAGTTTACATCATTGTGGTGTTTAATGCTAGATACTGGGAAGCCCCCCAGCAACATTCCTGGAGCCTCAGTTTGGAGGATGGTCCCAATCTGACTAGAACATTTTCAAGAGCTCTTGTGAGGGTCATAAAATGCTGAAGTTCGTTGGGAAGACACAAGGACTCAGATAAACCTGCCAAGGACCAGCCACCGCCATTCCAGGCAAGCAGAGGCAACTTGGGTGGCTTGCCTGTCTGCCCTGGAGATGCCCTGTGGCAGTCCTGCGTGGGGGCTACAGTGACAGGACACTGGCCAGGGCATCACGGTGGGGCGGCGTCAGCATGCTCCATCTCCTCCTGTAGACCTTTGCAAGCGATTCTCCTCTCGGCATGCTCTGTGACATCACCCTCTCCCTGTTGCCTCTCCAAAATGGGTCCTAACATCACTGATGATTCTGTAAACTGGGCCGTGTTAGTCCCAAAGAACTCCAGGGGTCAGGGCTCCTCCCGGTGTGTACTAAGGAATGGTGTCCTGGTGGTCATACTTCTGCACACCCTCCTCCTTTTCACCCTTCCCGTGTCCCTCATGCCAGGACAGAGGTCATTTTGGCCTCTATAGTTGCGAGGAGGTACTGATGGGACCTGCTTCTCATGTCGCTGTGGTGTGTGGCTGGGTCAGTGGGCCTGGCATGGGGGTTAAGGGTCATCCTGCAAACCTCTCTCACCCACGGAACACATTTTTTGCAGCTCTCAGAGAGAGACAGGTGCCTGCTCTTGGAGAGGAATGAGCCCAGGAGTGAGGGGTGATGCAGGCCTGAGCCGGTACCTGACTCCAGGCAGAAGCAGTACTCCAGGGGGCCCAGGGCAGCGGAGGCGTTGCAGAAGATGGCGAAGCTCGTCAGGATGGTCCCCTCCTCTGGGGCAACGGTGCAGGTGGGCACCTCCAGGGGAGGCAGGGAGCTGACCACATAGGTGTCCTCCCCGTAGGCACACCCGGTCACTGCTGAGGAGTGAAGACAAAAGGTGTGCTTAGGGGCTGTGGGTGTCACACAAACTCCACCATGGCTCGTGATCTCCTGGGAACTTGTTTAACATGCAGATTCCCAGGCCTTGCTCCAGAGCCTCTCTCTGGAGATTTGGGGGTAAGGCTCAGAAATCTGCATATCTTAACTACTCTACCCCTACCCCTCACACCTCAGGCAGGGCATTCTAGGGTCTCACTCAGCAAAATTGGACAGAGACAGAATCCTAGTCCTGCCATTTACTCTGCATGTGACCCTGGCTTTGACCTTTTTGAGACTCAGTTCCTCATCTATAAAATGGAGCTAATAACAATAGATTCCTCACAGGGCTTTAGTGAGGAGGGAGAATATTGGAAAACAAGACTTTCTCAAGAGACCGAGCTTGAAGGGCCACAATCAGGACCTAGAAAAAGGAAGATCCTACCCCAAACCATGGGCTCCCACAGCACCATGAAGAACCCCAGCTAACCTGCACCAACACCCCGCACCACCTGTTATAATCACCTAGTTTTCAAAAACAGTGCATGCCTGGAAAAGTTGTGTACAGAATTTTAATCAATTAAAATGAATTCCCTGGCCCAGACTTAATTCAGAAGGTTTGGGGTGAACCCAGGAATGTGTAATTTTAAAATAGTACCAGGTTATCCTGGGCAAGTGGCTTATGAGCCACTTTGAAAAATACTGAATCAAAGAAATTCAACTGAAAAGGAATAATCACCCCATTATTTATCTTTCTGAGAATCTGCATTCTTCTGTCCAGTGCTGGTTTAAAGTGAGACGTGCTGAATCACCTGGCAGGATGCATAGACTGCACACCCCGGGACGGTCTGCTTTTACCACCCGTGTTGTGTCGCTCAACATTTACCATGCAGTTGGGAGGCAGACATTTCTGTTGCCCCGCTTGCATGTGAGGAAACAGGCGTAAATCTGTGGCCTAAGGCCTCCCAGTTAGAAGGTGGCAGAGGTGGGATTCACTCCAGAGCCTGTGTATGGTCCCACCCCGCGCTGCTGGCCCTGTTTCAGCACCCCTGGCTTCCTCTCCTTTCACTCTCTGCAGGAGGTGGGGTCTGTGACAAGAGACTGGAGGAGCCTTCCCACCTGTGACTCTGATCCAGGCGGCCGGGCCGTGGATCCTCAGGAAGGAGCTGTTGAGCAGCAGGGTGGAGGTGTTGCTCTGAAGGAGGATTGAAGAACGTGGCCAGAATCCTCGGAGGCTGCAGGCCTCAGGGAGGGGCTCAGCCTGAAAGAGAGCACAGCCCAGGACCCTAAGGCTGCAGCCAGGCCACAGGAGCCCCCTGGACAGTGGCTTCTGAACTGGGGAGGCCTTTCGGATTTGTCTCCGATGGATGGACAGCAGCACTGGCTGTTTCCCCGAGGTCAGCCCAAATGCCCATCCCCAGCGTGTTGGGGTGTCTGTCCTTGGTCAGGTTCCCTGGAAGCAGAGCCTGAGACGAGGGTTTGTGTGCAGGGCATTTTCAAGGGAGGGATCCCAGGGAAAACCAGGAGGGCAGCTGAGGTGGGGAGAAAATGAAATGAGGCAAAGAAGTGGTTTCAGGAGGCATCCTGCTTCATTCAGCCTGGTGTCATGGGGGGCTCTGGAGCATAAGCTGCACCACGGAAATTGTGGCACTCAAAGGCTGGGGGGCTGGCTGTTAGACCCCCATGGTTACGGGCCAGCAGCCTCCCCATAGCACTGGGGGAGGCCTGGATCTGCCTGGTAAGAGGGACGGCTGGGTCTCCCATGGCGTCTGCTGCAATGTTTCCTGTTGGTTTTGCTCCCCTGCATCCTCTCTCTCTGCAAGCCCATACCCCCAGCCCCCGACTCCTACTCCGCTGGCTGAGTGGACTGACCCACTCCCAGCTCAGTCCTGGGCCCGTGACACATTGTCTGGTCAGTCAAAGTGGGAAGACATTTCTGTTTTTGCGAGGCTGCCGGTATCCTCACCTTCTCCAGTGGGGTGTCATCCAAATACCAGCTGAACATGGCTGCTGCTGACTTGTCCCCCATGGTGACCTTCAGCGTAACATCCCTGCTGACGTCCACTGGCCCGCAGTTCTCCTCACAGCTGAAAGGGAGGAGAGAACGGAGCCAGGGAGCTCCTCAGTCTGAGGGGCCACCTTGCCTGGTCCAGTTCTTCTCAAGTTATTTGAGAAGGTAGGAAATGGCCTTTTCTCAAGTGGAAGTGGAATAAAAGCAGCCCCTGCCCCAACCCAAACCGGGGCTTACCCTTGGTCATGGAGATGGAGCAGTTTGTGCCTGCATGAATCCCCACTCCATTCACTGCACAGGATAGCAGTGTGAAAAATGCAGGAGGCTGACAGGCTCCAATCTTGTCCCTGCCACTTATGAAAGGCTACCTCGCGCAAGTCACTTAACCTGTCTGAGCCTCAGTTTCCTTACTTGCAAAGTGAGGGGATGAGAGCTATCAATCTCCATGATTCTTTATAGTTCTAATAATGATCAATTGTTGTTCAGTTGCTAAGTCATGTCTGACTCTTTGTCACCCCATGGACTGCAGCACACCAGGCTCCCCTGTCCTTCAGTATCTCCTGGAGTTTGCTCAAATTCATGTCCATTGAGTCGGTAATGCCATCCAACCATCTCATCCTCTGCCCCCTCGTCTCCTTTTGCCTTCAATTTTTCCCAGTATCAGGGTCTTTTCCAGTGAGTCGGCTCTTCACATCAGGTGACCAATGTATTAGAGCTTCGGCTCCAATGAATGCTATGATTTTGCAGCACACCTGCCATGTCCCACTTTTATTAGCTTATCGAGTGCTGACCATAACCCTATCAGCGCTCCCATATCGCAGATGAGCAAGCCGAGCTCAGAGGGTTTATGTGATTCGTCCTGACTGGGGGATGGAACATGGGCCCATACATCCTGACCTGAGTCTTAGGCCTGCTCTGTGTTATATTCCCTCTCTTAAGTCAATGAGAGTTTGACTCCTGCTGTGTCCAGCCCATGCCCAGTCCTTTCCATGTGAGCTTCATAGTAGCTGAAGAATCTCCCTACTTCTGACCTCTCGTCTACCCTAGAACTAGTGGGCTGGACATTCTCCGTTTGCCCCTGCAGCCTGCTCACCATCAACTCTGTGGCTCTGTGTACCCAGGACTGAGGTCCATAGACTGCATCACCAGGTTCCCACATCCTCTGTCTTCTATTTGGGCCCAGCCGATTGGGAGCACTGGGACAGTTATTCACCACTCTCCCTGCTCCTCACCAAATGGCCTGCAGTTGGCAGAGGCCATGTTCCTCTGGCTGAGGCCCCAGCTCCCAGGGTCACCTCTCCCATAGCTGCAACTCCCCAGGGGTTTCACAGGAATGCCATCCCCGCCTCTTACCCCTGAAGTCCTAAGAGGGACAATGGCTTCTTCCTCTTGCAGCCTGCATGGTTATCCCTGGTTGGTCCTCTTATCCCTGCCCACATCTGTAAGCCAACCCTTACCCAGCTCCCATCAGTCCCCAGTTCGAGTGAGCCATCTTCTTCCTTCAGGGACCCAGCTGGCAGTCATGCTACCTTGAACTCTGCTCTTGATTCCTGCATGAGCTTAAGCAATATCCCTGAGTCCTCTCTCACCCGCTCCAGCTGCTTCTCTACCCAGCTACCAGTGTTTGGAAGCAAAACATGATCATGTTCCCAGCCTGCTTAAACATCTTGGTGGCTTTCCAGAACTCTTAGGATAAAGGTCAAAGTCATGCGTTTAACACAACCCTCAAGGCCCTGCCGAACTAGCCCCTGCCTGCCCTTCCTCTGTGTTCCAGCCACACCAGCCTCTTTCACTTCCAGATTGTTCTATGCTCCCTCCCTTTGCTGTTCTATTCTCTCTCAAGACCCCCTTTCCTGGCCAAGTTCATTCCTCTTCTGTCTTCACATCTCTGCTGAGGCAGCCTTGGGGTCAGGGAAGCTGTCATGGAAGTGCACTGTCTCCTTCCATTCATTTGTGTGATTCATCACTGACCACTGAATGACCCCCGAGAGAACGGAGACAGGGCCTGGTTTTCCCCATCACTGTACACCCTGCCCCTTAGTCAGTGTAGCCAGAGTTGACTGTCAGAACACCCTGCTGGACGACAGCCCCACAGGAGTTTGCTCTCACGCCCCCACCTGACTCGTGGCCTGAGTTCCAGGGGGGCGGACACATAGAGGCACTGCTCCCCCAGGTTCTCCAGCTGCAGGCCTCTCCAGACTGTCAGGCGCAGGGTAACAGCAGAGTCCGAGGGCGGCAGGCAGGACGGCGGAACCACCAGCTCCCTCTGGTCTGTGCGGAGCAGCTGCCTCTCAACACAGTCGCTCCACTGGGCCCAGCAGCGCCCTGAGAGAGAGAAGTGGGTCAACACAGTAATCCACCCAGGAACCTTGAACTTGACACATTCGGGTACCTTCTGGTTTGGGGTTTCTAGAAGAAATGGGTCCTTGTTAGGAAAATTGGCTCCAAATAGAGATTTTGATTTTTTTTTTTTCCAGTTCACTTTCAGGTTGCAGGAATGGTGCTACAGAAGGATGGGAAAGCTTCTGGGAAAATGACCCTTGCTTCACCCAAACTCTAAGCAAACCTGCAGGGTTTGCTGGCTTGTTCTGCATCAGTGACTTGCATTGGTGAGCAGGACAGCCTATAGCTGTAGAGGCGCTGAGAGGATAAACAGCCCCGCCTGGAGAACATTCGAGGCATCTTCTTGTTCTTGATATACGGGATTGTCCACAGCTGTCTGTCTCTGGGGGTACACTGGGGACCTGGGAGGACGAATCTCCATCTGGGAGACTGCAGATCATCTGCTTTATATCAGCTCAGTCAGTCTTTGCCTTTCAACTCTGTTGATCAATGTTTATCCACTACCCCAACTACCCTCAGTGTGTAGTCATTCACAGGACATGCCTGGGGGTCAGGTCATCAGCTCAGTCACCTAAAGTCTGTATTTGTTGTATCCTCTATTAATTCAGATAATAAGAACTAACATGCTGAAGGGTGTTGTGAGACTTGCCAGTTCATATCAAGAGATTTCAAATATTACATGACTTTTGACCCAGTTATTCCATTTCTGGGAACTTGTTGATGAAAGTAATCACAGATGCAAATAAAAATTGAACCTTGTAAGGATGTTCATTATAGCGTTGTTTTTAAGGGCAAATAATTCAAAATAAACTCAGTGTCCAAAAAGAGGGCACTGGTGAGTAAATGCCCATATAGCAACTTGACAGTCTATTATGCAGTTATGAAAATCAAGGTGCAGAAGAATATATTGACTTAAAAATATATGGGATATATTGTTCAATGAAAAAAATGGTTAACAAAAGCTATATGTACAGTATGAATGGCACTCATTTTATTTCTAAAGGAGTGTGTCCATAGGTAGGATTTATCTAAGAATCTGCCACTAATGCAGGAGGTGCAGGTTTGACCCCCAGGTTGGAAAGATGCCCCTGGAGCAGGAAATGGCAGTCCACTCCAGTATTCTTACCTGGGAAATTCCATGGACAGAGGAGCCTGGTGAACTACCGTCCACGGGGTCACAAAGAGTCAGACACAACTGAGCACATACACCTAGCTAGCTATCCCTATAAAAAGGAGAACAACCACTTCTTAAAAATAGGTGCTAGTGGTTGACAAAAAAGTTGTGTCAGAAAAGGCCTCATCATTTCCTCTTTCTAAACTGTGGCATACCAAAAGCGTGGAGGTTAAAAGAGGGATGGAGTCCAAGAGGAGAGGAGTGTTTTACCACTGACATTATTTGTGGCAATAATAAAAAAGCAGACTGACTTTTAGGATCTAATTATTGTTCCTAAATTCTCTATAGATAGTGCCTCTTCTGGTTGCCTGCCTTTAAGGCCACTGCTCTCCACACCTCCCATTTCCATGGACTTCACCATCTCTGGCACATACAAGGCACACAAAATGCTAAGCATGAATAATCCTGGTGTGAAGGTTAAGAACAGCAAAAGCTGACTGCTGTCCATCGCTTCATGATGAGATAAGATGGTTGAGAACTCTAAGACTACCTACCACATGCCCACTGGAAGCGTAAGTCCTTATCCCCATCTGGCCAGCCCAGGGTCACTGTGGTGAAAGGATCCAAGTACCGACCAGGTTCCACGTACAGCTCCATGTTCCCTTTGTCTCTCTGCAGAAGAAGCAGCTGGCCAGTGAGACACCCTCCACAGTTCCTCCCCAGAGCAGTCTGTGCAAGAGATGGCCACAGTGTAAGGTGTGGAGTGGGATGGATCACCAGGTAAGTCACTAGCCTGGTGTGGACTGGTGGCTAAGGGTTCATCATACATTCAGCTGTGTTAGCGGCAGCGGCTATGGGCCAGGCCCCGTGCTTGATGCCTAGAGATACAGGAACAGAGAGAGACCCAGCCCCTGCCCTTTCGTCTCCTCTGACTGACGGACGAGAAGACCAAGGATTAAAACGCAGAGTGCTAACTGCTGCAGTAGAGGGCGCTCAGGGGACCATGAGAATGTAGATGAGGGAGGCAGTAGGCTGAGAGCATCTGCTCCCCTGGAGGTTCTGATAGTGTCTGACTCCTGGGGTTGCTGCACATCAAATGAGAATAACAGTGATGCGTGTGCTCTTGTGCCTGGAGCAGAGAGGCTGCAGAGCTGTTAGCTCTACGCAGCAGACAGCTGGTGTTGGGGTAAGCTTCCCAGAGGACAGGACCCTGGAGCACTCTGGAAGGAGGAGGGAGGGTGAGCTGGGCAGTGACAGAGGGAACATGGATTCCAGGAAAGGGGTTGTCAGGAGTGCAGTGTGCTCCAGGATCAATTCTGGTTGGACCTGATGAAAGCTCGGGCCCAGAGGGCTTGGCCTGGGAATAACAGGAGGCTGCAACAGAGCTCAACCCCCAGGGGTCTCCATGGCCCGAGAATAAAACCCAAACACCCTTGCACCCATGTTATTTGGCTTCTGCCCATCTCAGTAATCTCCATCCTCCTCCTCCCCTGACAGCCTCAGAGCCTTCTCATCTATGCACCCAGACAGCTCTTGTTCTGCCTAACAGGGTGGCTGACTATCCTACCTTCAGGTCCCCACTTAAATGTCACTTCTTAAGAGGTCTTGTCTGGTCACATTTAATAGTACACTTATACTGTCTGTTAGTTGCTGTCATCGCACCCTATTGATTCTAGTTAGACACATCACAATTATTAATTCTTTGCTAATTTGTTAGTTAATCTCACCCAGTAAGGTTCATGAAGGCAGGGACCACACATGTTTATTCACCAGTGTATCCCCAACCCCTAATATCTGAACATTGAGCATTGTAGAGGCACAGTAAATCTTGTTGTTGAAGAAATGAATGCAAGAAAAAAGTCAACAGCAAGGTATCAAATACTTAGTCTTGCTATAAACACTAAAGTACCTAGGTCTTTTTTCTAAAATAAGCGTTAAAAGCCATGAATTTCCCTCTGAGCATTGCCTGAGCTGCATCCCAAATATTTGGATAGGCTGTATTATCACTTAGAAATATTTTAAAATATCCGTCTGACTTTTTCTTTGATCCACTGATCTTTTTTTAAAGAAGTGTGCTGTTTAATTTCCAAAATGTCTGATAGTTATCTACATATCCTAGATAACTTATTATTGATTTATTACATAGTGCTGTTGTGGTTAGAATATGCTTCATTTGATTTCAGTTCTTCTGGGCTTCTTTTTAAACAGAAGAAGCCTTATTGATTGCTAGTGGTCTGGCTGTTAGCACCAAAAGGCCCAAACCCCAGACTAAAACAGAGTACTTAGACACCTTTTTTCTTGTAAAGTTAAGTGTTTTTTAAAAATACTCACATTCTTTCTCTGGACCTTTGTTCCGGGTGGTTCTTGGAGACTGGAAGGAGCTGTGAACACAGTGGGGATGGATGTCAAACATTGGTGGTGTTTATGAGGTCACCAAAGGGCAGAGTCAGAGCATCTGCCTGTCTCTGGAAATAGTTTAGGGACACATAGCAAACATTCAGATCATAGGAAACAGGTCAGAAGCAAAACCGTCATGTTTGCCACTGGCCCAGAGATACTACTTTTGCAGGTAAGAAAGAGGTAGACAGCTGCCAGTGCACTTAAGATTTAGGTCAGACATGCAACTGTTTTCTATTAGTGTTTACCTAGCACTTGAAGGGTGAGGGTGGGAGCCCTGATTTGTAGTGCTTGTGGATTTCTGTGGTGCAAATGATCCCATAAAGGCAGATCTCAAGATGCCAAGTTGACCTCATAGAACGCAGAGTGGGGAGAGATGGGTACAACCCGCTCTGGCAGCCTGGTAGGAGTTGGACTCAGCGCACCATGGTGTGTTTCTTGATCCATTCATTGGCCTCTAACTGGCTGTGTGAACCTGGGCAGGTTAGTTACTGAGTATCAGATGCTTCATCCATAAAGCGTGGGCTTCCCAGGTGGCACTAGTGGTAAAGAATCCACCTGCCAATGCAGGAGATACAGAGACGCAGGTTTGATCCCTGGGTTGAGAGGACTCCCTCGAGTAGGAAATGGCAACCTGCTTCAGTGTTCTTGCCTGGAAAGCCATGGACAGGAGAGCCTGTGGACTATAGCCCATAGGGGCTGCAAAGAGCCGGCCACAAATGAGCGGCCGAGCACACACATCTGTGAAGAAGGCTGAAGGCAGCCCTTATTTTCAGAGCTCCAGGAGCACTGAGTGCCGTGCTGTATATATTACTGCTTGGTCATCTGTTCGTCCATAGACAATATTAGTGTGGCAAGTTTTTAAAAATGGAGCAGGCATTCTCAGGTGACGTGCTCTGAAGGTAACTGAAACGTGAGTGTGATCACTGCCTAATTAAAGTACAGTGATTAAGCTGAGCGCTTAGGGTTGGTCATTCCATGTGATTCACTAGGCCCTGGTGGCTTGGATATTTTAATATCAAGGTATTACTGATCTTTAAAAAAATTCCCTCTCAGTAAATTCTTATTCTCACAATGATAAGTTTGAAGGTCTGTAAAATTATACAAAGCAAAGCTAAAATGCTAGACCCAGAGAACTTGCTTAACCTTAAGAAGGAAGATGGTCCCTGAATAAAAAAATTCGGAGAGGTAGTTGCTACCCTGGTCCTGCCGTGAATTAACTGAGTGACTTCTTCAAAGTCAGTTAACCTCTCTGGGCCTGAAATGGCGTGTGTGAAAACTCCTAGGGGTCTGTGGACAGCTGAATGGACATCTCATGTTTTTCCTCCCATCCAGGTGTCCTTGCCACCGTCTTTTGATAGCAGCACTTACAGGTGATGTGTTTTCCCTGGGGGAGATCCCTCCGCACTCTCACCCACAGTCCTGTGGGTGGACCTGATCCTACATTAGGTTCTGGGGCAGACATGTGACCCCGGTCTGCCCTGAGTGCCACTCCCCCCGGCCTCTGCAGAAGGTCTAGGAGGGACCATGAACCAAGCTGGGACAAGTGAGAGACAGCGTCAGGACTTATGGTGGAATGTCAACAAAGAGATGCTTTTTCTCCTCGGGGTTAAGGACTGAAGCCTGGGGCCATCTTGCTACTACTTAGGAAGAGGGAATCAGACTGCAGCCAACATAGAATCAAGAGATGGAAAGAGGCAGATTTCTGAAGACATTGAGTGACTGGATCCTGCTGTGCCTAAACCCTGGACTTTTCTGAGAGTTGGTAAAATTTCCTCTTGACTTGAGCCAGTTTGAATTTTCTGCCTCTTGCTACTCAAAAGTTTTGGCAAACATGTTCAAGGCAAACTTTCAGACAGTGACATCTACTGTTGGCTGCCAACCAACAGCCTTCCTCTTGGCTGACAGAATCCATCTTCTCCCACAGGGCCTAAAAATTCTGGCTTCCCAGCATCCCTTGCATTTGGGCATATGACCCTACCTTGGCCAATGGTATTTAAAGGGAAGGTTGCTAAGGACTAGTGGAAAAGCTCCCCCCCCCCATTAAAAAGAGAGGGGGGCTTCCCTGGTGGCTCAGTAGTAATGAATCTGCCTACCGATGCAAGACACATAGGTTCGATCCCTGGTCCAGGAAAATCCCACATGCCACAAATCAACTAAGCCTGAGCACCACAGCAATTATTGAGCCCATGCTCTGGAGCCTGGGAGCTGCCACTACTGAAGCCCGTGTATCCTAGAGCCCATGCTCCACAACAAGTGATGCCACCCACCGCAATGAGAAGCCCATGCATCACAACTAGAGAGTAGAGAGTTGCTCATTGAAACTAGAGAAAAGCCTACACAACAACAAAGACCCAGCACAACCATAAATAAGTAAATAAAATTATTTTTAAAAAAGAGATGAATACAGATAAATGGGTTTCTGCTGCTGCTGGATAATCCTGGGTTGACATGTGATGTCTGGAACTGCAGCAGCCACCTTGATTACATGAGGCACAAGCCTAAGGATCAAATAAATGCTCTGAGGATGGCAGAGCAGAATGACAGATGGAGCCTGGGTCCTTGCTGGTGATATTGAGCCATTGAACCATCCCTGGAACTACTTACCTCCTAACCAATTACATGAGATAATGTGACTTGAACTTAAAGCCACTTAGGTGGGGCTTTCTATTACTTGAAGTCAAAAAGATTGTAAGTAATACAAGTTCAGATGTTTTAGAATTCTGTATCAATGGTTGGATGTTATACTGGTTACATTATTGCCTGTTTAGAGTAACCAGAGAATTCTTAATATCTGTAGAACAAAGTAAGTATTCAAAGCTCTGTTTTTGAGGGGCTCCTTTCTAGATCTGGAGCCAGTGTGGATGCCCCTAGTCACAAATTTTATACCCCTTTTCAGAAAATTCTTACCTGTGACAGTGATGCTTCCAATTTCCAAACTCAGGTTTGAGAAGGTGTCCCTCACCAGTACAGTGACCAGAAAGGTGCCTGCAATACAAAAAGTGGAGAATTATGGGCATTGTAATCAGAGGTTCAACTTACTGTGAGACAGTTCTCCCAGCCTGTGCTTCTCCAGTCCTCTGAGCGCAGCATCTGACTCTTTCATCATTGAAGCATTTAATGATTCCCTGTTGTGTGCCAGGCACAGAGCAAGGCTCTGAGGACACAGGAATGAATGAAATGTGGTCCTTGTCCTCAGGACCTTATTTTCTAGTAGGCATGTGGGGCTTTCCAGGGTAGGAATTGGCATGGGAAGCAGTGTGGGCACAGGTTAGGGGGGTTGCTTCCATCTTGGGGGAGAAAGAAATGTTTATGGGGTGTGGCACCGGCCAGAGCTGAAGTTCAAAGGATGAGTAGTCCTCATTTGCCAGATGAGAGAGGAGATTCCAGCAGAAGGGGGCCTTGACATGGCTTTAAAGGGTCAAGAGAGTGGAGAGCGGGGAGAAAGATTTGTCAGAGGATTTGGACAGAGCTGCTGCTACATGTGTATCTCCATCTTGCCCCTCATGGGGAAGGGGGGCTGGGTGCTGCCTTCTTCTCTTCTCAAGCCTGGAGAGAAGGTCTCCAGAGAGGGCCCTTGGACAGCTGGGTATGTATTCTTTGGGGCTGAGGACTCACATGTGCTGTGCTCGGCCACTCAGTCATGTCTGACTCTGTGACCCCGTGGACTGTAGCCCACCAGGCTCCTCTGCCCATGGAATTTTCCAGACAGGAATACTGGAGTGGGTTGCCAATTCCTCCCCCAGGGGATCTTCCTAACCCAGGGATTGAACCTGTGTTTCTTAATGTCTCCTGCATTAGCAGGCAGATTATTTACCACTAGCACCAACTGAGACTCCCATGGGCAATTTCTTACTCGTGGCCTTGAAGGAATGATCTATGACAGGTGGAGGGAGGGGGAAGGGAAGACAGGAAAGGTGGCATTTCTGTATTTGGGAAATGACTACAGTCGGCCGGTAGCAGCCAAGGACTGGGTGAGAATTTGCTATGGACCAGGTGTTTGCCCTTGGAAGAGGGGGCACTGGAGATGGTAGAGAGAATGAGGAGATCAGAGAGAGGTACCCTCTTGGTGACGGGAGAAGCACCAGCTGAGGCGATGTGGCCCCGAAGGAGAGGCATTACCCCCACCCCAGGAGCCTGTGGAAGCTCCCAAGAGAGGTAGCTGCAAACACCTGCAGGGCCCCAAGAGCAGGGCTGGCGCCATCACGTGACGGCCTTCTGTTCCTACCCGGTGTCCTTTCCCTTCCCTCGTATCCTTCCTCCTGGAGGCATCCAGTCTGTTCTCGTGGGAGGAGAAGACTGCTTATCATCTGAGAGTGAGTCGGAAAGTCAGAGGGTGTACTGAGATTTTAATCTCTCACCCCCTACTGAGTAACTTTAAAGGGGACAAAAAATTAATTTGCATTTGAACTATAGCCTCTGTATTGTATTTTCCATTGTCATTCCATTTTATTTCCAGATTCTTGCTGTTCCAATCTGTATCCTTCAGTACCTGGCAAAATTGCAGTTTTTCTCTTCTTGACTCTATCATTCCTTCTGCCATCTCTCTCTCTCTCTCTCTTTTTTTTAAACCAACTCCGTTGCTAAGGGCATGGTGGCCCACACCTGTACCTCATTACCTGACCTTCTCACACATGTCTGAGGTCCAGGCAGGGGACCTGGGTGGGCTGGAGACTCTGCAGCCTTCATCACATTCCTGCCTGCTGACCTCACCACACTGGCCTCAAAGAGCTCTGTTCTTTCCAGATTAATTGCACGTCAGCTGTGGCTTCCTGCCCTGGCTGGTGCCAGCCAGTCTGCTGCCCTGTCATCTATTCCCGCCAGCATCCCGACACTTCCTTTCTTGTCCCTCTGTTTCCCACCCTGTAGTTTTTACCAGTCTCTCTCCCCACAGGGCATGGACTGCAGTTTCCCGAAACACATTCTCCTCTAGAAATGATGGGAGAGATCCAAGTGCGCCTGCTCACGTCCAGTGATTCTCCATGGGGGTGATTCTGCTCTCTAGGGCGCAGTTAGCAGTGACTGAAGACATTTGTAGTGGGTGCAGGCCAGGGATTCTGCTAAACATCCTATGATGCACAGGACTGTCCCAACAACAAAGAATTATCTGGTTCCAAATGTCAGGAGGGGGCTTCCCTGGCTCCTGGGAAAGGTTGAGCGCAGGAGAAGGGGGCGGCAGAGAATAAATTGGTTGGACGGCATCACTGACTCAATGGACGTGAGTTTGAGTAAACTCCAGACAGTGGAGGACAGGGAAGCCTGGAGTGCTGCAATCCATGGGGTCTCAAAGAGTCGGACATGATCGAGCGACTGAACAACAAAATGTCAGAAGTGCCGGAGTTGAGAATCCCTATAACTATAAGCTCCATGACTGAAGATGGCCTCTGTCTCTTCCTTATTTTGTGACCTCAACTGGATGCTGTGAACCACATTTGTGTCTTGGACATATGAAGAAACTGGCTAAGAGGACCCTAGACACCAAGTTGGGAAGGGAAGATGAGGGAGGTTTGGAAGGGGAGCCACACACCCCAAATACCTTCAAGAGGAACCGCCACATGGTAAGTCCCAAATGACCCTCTGAGGTTCTCTTTCTCATAGGAGAAGGTTGTATTGAGTCCTGCCACCTCAAAGGTCAAACCCTCTGGGATGCCGTGAGCCACCGAGACGTTGACTAGTAGGTCCTGTCCAAGCTCCAAGTGGTCAGAAGCCAAGGAGGCCTGAAGCCCCGACAGAGCCTCCACGAAGTGGACAGTGATGTTTCTGGAGGGGGTGGAGGTGGTGGTGTCGCTGGTGGCTCGGATCTCCAGGTAGTGCATCCCTGGGCCCATTTGGCGCTGGACTCCTCTGTCCAGGGTCAGGTTGTACGGCAGCGGGCCCCTCTGCGTGGTGAACTCAGCCAGGGTTGTGTTACCTGACAGCACGGTGTAAGTCACCCCTGTTCCTAGGTGGAGTAAGAAACATTTAAGGATGTCAGTAACAACATGCAGTAGGTTATACTGAGATAGTTCAGGCTCCAGTTCAGACTGTGAAGTCAGAGTCCACGTATCCACATAGACGTGGATATAAAGATGTATGTACGGGTATATCCTCCCCCAGCTAATTAACACTGATCTCTGAGTATTGGGTTCACAAGTGATTTTTCTTTCGGGGTCCTCACTGCTCACCTGCATAGTCTTAATTATTTCCATCTCCCTGACTGGCCACCTGAAACCCTGCCCAATGAGAGAACTCAGCCCATTCACATTAAGATAGGGCTCCCTTACAGCTTGGGGGTGGTTGTGCTACCTGGATGCTAAATATTGTGGTTGACTCTTAAAATATGATTTAAGCCCCCAAATTAATATTCTTTCCAATAGAAACCAAGCTAGTGTGTTTCTTTTTTGAGTGATGGTGATGTTGATGGAGGTGATGATGGTGGTGATAGCCCTCTGAGAACACGAACCTTGACTTTCATGTTTATTGCTGCCTTCCCCATATCTGGCAAAGAGTAGTCACTCAATTATATTTGTAGAATGAAAAAAAGATTGTCTCAAGCTTTCCCAGGTGCACCTAGGTTGCATCTTCAGCCAACCAGCACACCAGAACAGAAAGGAGCCCCAAGCACTGTGTTTAAAGTCCGGTTATAGCTCCATGAAGTTGCTGCTCTGAGTGAGGCTCCAGGGGGTGTGAGGTTGGGCTGAGACCTGTCCTCCTCCCCACAGCTCTGTGCCGCTCAGTGGCCTCTGTCCAGATCTCAGACTGGACCTGTGCCTTGAGGAAAGATGCTGCTTCGGATGAGGTCAGGTCTTGGTTAGAAGGGTTCTCTATGGACAGAAGGGGTGATACGCAAAGTATTTAGCAACTGCCATTGCATGGGCACTAACAAAGTAGAATGATGTCCTGATAAATCAGAATGGACACTGTGACCAATCGAAATGGATGCTGTGACCAATTAGAAGGACATTGTGACCAATGAGAAATATTGCTGTGACCAGCTGGAATGAATGCCATGACCAATCAGAATGGATACCATGACCAATCAGAATGGACATGATGACCACGCAGAATGGCCTCTGTGACCAGTGAGAAGGGAAACGGAGCAACCAGATGTATGCCAGCCGTAACAGCTGCTGCAGCTGTGCCAGTGTGTGCCGCTGAATGTTAGCTTGAACTGGGGCAGTGTGATTGTGCCAGGCTGGTCAGTGCTGGCTGAGCTGAGATGCGCTCAGGCCCAGCTGGTAGCCCTCACACTCCTCTTTACATTCCCCCAACGGGGTGGCTTGGAGGTCCATTTCTTGCAACGGGACATGGGCATGCCAAGGATCTTTAGGAGGCTAGTTGCCCTCACTAGTCTTGTGACTTAGGCCAAATTTCTAAACATTTCTTCCCTTTCTCCCTTTGTAAAATATACTGGGTAGACTAGTATATATATAGCACTTAGACCAGGTTCTGGTATACACTAGGTGCTAGATAAATGAATGGCTGAAAAAACTGACTCCATAAATCATTGCTCTTAGTATTTATTGAAGCCTGGGAGGTGGATGGATAGATTTGGGGCAAATCAAGGTTGCCTTGATCTTGACCATTTCTGCAGACTCACCTCCATCAAGCTCCACCTGAACCCACAGAGGGTCCCCGAAGACTGCCCGGCAGAAGGGGCTGGCTCCTGATGTAGTCAGGCCAGAGCACCCAGTCACACGGAGCCTGTCTGTGTTGTCTTGAATCATCACTTGCTTCTGAGCCATCACATGCCACTCGCTGGTCGAACACTCAGCAAACACGGTGAAATCCCCAGGGGCTGTGAATTGGTGGGTCACTCTGCTGGACAGACTGCCATCAACAGTCAGAAACGTTGCCAGTGTTGGGCTCACACAAATACATGATTCACACGTGTACACACATGTACTCACCCACGGCACATCTTCCCTGCTCTGCAAGGATAAAAGGAATGAAGAAAAATATGCTACACAACTAAGCCAGGGCTCAGTGTTCACAAAGGTTACATTAAGACTCCCAAAGCAAATGAGAAGTGGAAGAAATAGCTCTGACTAACCAGGGAGCCAAATATTTGGCTGTGAGTCTGTTCTCTGCCATTTACTGCCTCTGTGGTTCATAGAAACCCCCTCTTTGGGCCTTCTTGTTTAGTCTGTAAAATACTGTGCCCAGTCTACCTCTCTGAGCTTTCTTTTCCCATCTGTAAAATGGGATCAGAGTCCAAACATATCAGAATTGTGGCTGTTTTGCTTCTCATTTTCCCGAGGGGACTAATTTAAATCTCTAAAATGGCCCAAAAAGATCCTCATCACCTCCCTTCCTGTCCCTCTCCTCAGCCCCTGCCACACTCCCCTTCTCTGACTATCCTAGTAGCTCAGACCTCTTTCCAGTTCATAGGACTTGTCACCTCTTCCCCATCCAAAGGCCAGTAAGCATGCTGTTCTTTGCAGGGAAAACTCCTGCCCTTCTCTCTGCTCATACTTTTGGTCTTCCTTCAGTTCTCATTTTAAACATTGCCTCCTCTGGGAAGTTCTCCTAGATTCCCTTTATAGACACTGTAGCTTCACTGCTTCTCCTGGGTGACCCTTGCTTACTCACTGTCCTTCTTCTCTGCAGGGCTGTCAGTGCAGATAGTATCTGTTTAGGTCTCCCTTTATACCTGGCACCAGCACAGCACCTAGCACATAACAAATGCTTGAGAAATAGTTTACAAAAGGACACAGTTGTGAAAAAGCTTGGAGAACAGTGACCTGATTCTTAGTGCCAACCAAGATGGAGTTAGCCCATGATAGCCTGTTTCTTCATTAATGTACAACTAAGATGCTGGGAGAACACAAAAACGATGAGAGGACCTTGAAAAGGAAACACCAGCAGGCAGATTGAGGACAAAAGTAAAAGCTCTAAGAATCATCCATAAAGATGGGAGTTTCCTGTTTTCCTTCTTTCCTTTTTTTTTAAGTCCCTTTTATCTTTTGACTTTGTCCCAGTGGTAGTCTGAGTCATGGTACTGCACAGTGAGTAAAGAAAACAAAAACCTGAAGAGAAATCCCTTCTGTTAGCCAGAGGGCCAGAGAAAGGGGCCTAGTGAGTCTGAGAGTACAGAGGAAATACCCATTTTTTGTTTCGTGTTGTTTCTCTTTTCTTCTCTCCTGTCCCCATCCCAAGCTCTCCTCTCTCTTGGAGCTGCATGGACTGTGTGGGATGATGCAGAAATACCTAAGAGAAAACTGATCTTTCTATCCAGAGGAACCATGGAAAGGGGACTGTGGAAGCTGGAGATTGTAGGGAAAGTCCTGAAAAGGAGAGAAGAGAATTCCCTAATTCTGCGTGTGACCTAGCATGAATCATGAGTTCACCCGTAATGTGTGCACGTGCAGAACAGACCCAAAGAAACATAGTAAAAGCCTTTAGTAAAGGACTGAACTACAAGGTAAACCAGCACCCCAAGTGGCACATGAGTGGAACAGAACCTGACAGCTTTGGAAACTGAACTGGTGTGCGAATCTCTGCTCATAGAAGGCAGGTCAGAATGTGTGGTCTGCATCTAATTGAGTTGGTTGTCTGCTAAAATAAAACAAACAAAATATTAACATTTTCCAGAGCATTTTAAAAAGAACACAGAGGAAAAAAAAAAAAAAAAGAACACAGAGTCTTGGAACCTACTACCCAAAATGTTCAGAATACAATTCAAAATTGCCTGATACACAAAGAACAAGGAAAATGTGACCAAATTTCAGGGAAAATCATCGATATATGTCAGCTCTGAGATGACTCAGATATTGAAATTACCAAAGACTTTAACCCAGGGATTATAACCATGCTCCACAAAGTAAAAGGAAATCCTCTTGAAATGAATGAAAAGATAGACATTCTCAGCAGGGAAGTATAAACCATTAAAAGCCAAATGGAAATTTTAGAAATGAAAAGCACAATGTATGAAACAAAAGACTCCTTGGATGGATTTAATAGCAGGATAGAGACAGAAGAGGAAAAAGTCACCTAATAACCTAAAGATAGAGCAGGAGGAATTGTCCAACCTAGAGAACACAGAGGGAAAAGAGATTAAATTTGTTGAAATGAGTAGAATGTCTGCAATTTGTGAAACAATATCTAAAAGGTAAACATTTGTGTTATTTTAGCACCAGAGAGAAAGAGCTTGGTGTAGAAAAATATATTTGAAGAAATAATGGCTGAAATTTTTCCAGATTTGGCAAAACACATAAATTCAAAGATTCGAGAAGTTCTATGAAACCAAATGTAGACAAAAAACAAACAAGCAAAAAAACTCAAAGCACGCCCACACAATTGCTGAATAGCTTGAAAATCAAAAGAATAAAAAGAAAATCTCAAAATCGTGCTGAAGAAAAATGATACACTGCATATATAGAGGGGCTTCCCAGGTGGCACTATTGAAAAAGAAACTGCCTGCCAATGCAGGAGATGTAAAAAACACGGTTTGGATCCCTGGGTTAGGAAGATACCCTGGAGAAGGGCATGGCAACCCACTCCAGCGTTCTTGCCTGAAGAATCCCATGGACAGAGGAGCCTGGAGGACTGCAGTCCACAGGGTCACAAAGAGTTGGACACAGCTGAAGTGACTTGCCTCCCACATACAGAGGAAACAGTGATTTGAATGACTGTAGATTTCTTTGGAAACTGTGGAGGTCAGAGACAGTGAATGACATCTTCAAAAGGCAAAAAAAACTGTCAACACATAATTCTATAGCCGGCAAAAGTATCTTCCAGGAATTAAAGCAAAATAAACACATTATCAGGAATAAAGAAATTCTCTAAGAGACTTTGTTGCTGTAAAATCTACTTTAAAGGAAATGCTGAAGGAAGTTTTTCCAGCTGAGGGGAAATGATATCAGAGGGAAACTTGGAACTTCAGGAGTGAAGGGAGAGCACAAGAAAAGGTAAATGTCTTGGTAAATGTAGACTATTTTTTTCCTCTTAAGTTCTTTGATATATGCATAACTGTTGAAAGGGCTTTTCAATGTATATAAGTGCCCTACAATTGACAATTATAACATAAAAGATGGAAGGCAAAGGAAACCATATGCTAATAAGGCCTTAACATTTTACCTGAAGTGGTAAAATATTAACTCTAAGTGAATATTTACCACTGAGAGTTAATAAAGTGAAAGTTTAGATATATATATATATATATATATATATTATAATCCCCAAAGAAACTACTTAAAACGTTATCCAAATAAGTGTTACCAAAAAGCCAATAAATAAGCAAAAATAGAATACTGAAAATATTCAAATTATTCAAAAGAGGGCAAGAAAGGAGAGAAACAAGGGGGAAGTAAACAGAGGGTACAAATAGAACACAAATAACAAAATAACAGACCTAAATCTAACTATATCAATAATTACATCAATTGTAAATGGTCTAAACATAGCAATTATTATGCCAGACAGGATTGAATAAAAACCAAGACTCAACCACATGCTGTCTACTAGATGCCCACTTTAAATATAACAATATGGCTAGGTTAAGAGTAAAAAGATAAAGATGTAACAGTAAACACTAATCAAAAGAATTCTGGAGTGTCCATTAATATCAAACAATGTAGATTTCAGAATAAAAAAGCTCTTACTCTTTATAGAAATGTGAGGGATAGCTTTGAATCTAGCCCATTTTTTAGCAATCCATCTGGAAGAAGCAATTTATTTCATTCTCTAAACTCTGATGCCAACTGAAATTGCTCAGGACTAAAAAGCAGGGAAATGGATTTTTTTCCCCTGATTTCTCTCTCAGTGATCTCACCCAAGGGAGAAGAGCACAAAGTGGTGTAGTAACTGCTGCCACCAAAGAGAAGCTGTGCTCGGAGTACAAAACAACGGAGACAAGAACTTAAGTTTAATAATCCTCTGACCCAGCAATTCCACTCCTGGGTGTAAGCCCAACAGAAATGTGTACATATATGCTTGAAAAGTCACTTAGTGGAGTGTTCACAGCTGCACAAGTTGTATTAATAATAGTCCAAATGTGAAACCATCCCTATGCATATCAGTGCTAGAACGAATAGAGGACTATCATACAACAGAGTGTTATATGGCAATGAGAAAAAAGAAACCATAGTTATACACAACAACATGGGTCAATCTCAGGAACATGCTTATTGAGCAGAAGTAGGACACAAAAGAAAATATACTTCATGGTAATATTTATATAATCTTCAAACAGATCACAGTATTCAATGATGTTAGAAATCAGTATCCTTGGTGGCGCCCTGGAGGATTTCTGGGGGGGCGGGCCATGTTTTGTTTCTTGATCTGGATGCTGGTTATATGCCTGAGTTTATTGTGTAAAAAATTAATTGAGCTGTATCTTCTGTATCTTCTTGTGTGCTTTTCTGTACACACCTTGTACCTCCATAAAATGTTTAAAAATTAGTTCAAGACTCCCTCACTTACTGACTTGTATACGTTGCTTTGATATTTGACATGACTGGAATACAGTTTAATGGAAAGGGAAGGTCGCCCTCCAGACGCAGAGGTGTCCAGAGGTGACTTGAAATAGACCCAAGAATAACAGCAATGCCCGGATCTGCCAGTAGGTGGCACTGAGTTATCCAGCACTAGGACAAACTTCACTTTATGCTAATTGTCCCTTAAGGCATGTAATATAATTTCAGAAATGTAGAAAGTTGCCGGTGACAAGCAAAGAAACAAAACAGCTTGCCATGCAAATGAACACCAGACATGGGGGTGCAAGGCAAGCATTCAAAGGAGAAATCCTTTGACTAAACTATGATGTTTCTGTTTGAGGATCCTATACTGTTTAGTTGGTAAGTTGGGTCTGATTCTTTTGCAGCCCCATGGACTGTAGCCTGCCAGGCTCCCCTGTCCATGGGGTTTCCCTGGCAGGAATACTGGAGTGGGTTGCCATTTCCTTTTCCAGAGGATCTTCCCAATCCAGGGATAGAACCATTGTTTCCTGCGCTGGCAGGGGGATTCTTCACTGCTGAGCCCCTGGGAGAGCCCTCCTATCCCATTAACTCAGCTGATTTATCTGGTATGGAAATGAATGGTCCGATTTAAAAAGCGCACCTCATACTCTAATGAGGAGTTAAGCAAAAATAGGAGTCTGTACAAACACATTTTAAAAGAGTATAGTGACATTCATGCAAAGTATGTGACTTCTGTACACTTAAAATTCATGCTATTTTCACACTGTGAATTGAGCGCTGAGGCTGCTAGTGCAGATAAGAGAGCATCAGAAATATATCTCCTAATGTTAAAAAAAAAATCATAGAAGAAGGTGAGTGGGTAGTTTCAAGGTCTAACAAATCTTTAAAGTAGACAAAATTGGATTATTTGGGTGGGGTGATGGTGAAGGGTGTCATTATCTATTTCTTTCGAAAGAGAAAAAAAAATACCAGTAACTTTTACTTACAGGACTGCCCAGAGGGATTGCAAATGTAAAGCATTGCTTATGCTGTTTCTCTTAGATTATGAAAAAAATTAATCAGAGAATTCCAGAGAGTAATATGATAAATACCCTTGAATTCACCATCCTGAGTGGACAAATATTTGCACTTTTGTCCCACTTGCTCCAGTTTTTAATTATATTTGTATGTCACTGAAATATCCTTGTGTAACTAAAGACCTTAGCAGGGTTATAGTCAGTCAATTTTAACTTATGCCAAATACAATTTGTATGAAATTTGGGAGGTGAAAGATTGTGTAACATAGCATTTCTTGTTTTATTAATGAAATACTAGCAAATGGGAAGAAACCCACAGAATAATGCCTTGGATATTTCTATCATTTAAATGTTTTTCCCCCACAAAGCATCTTCATGTATAATTTATTTTATTCTGTGAAACTGTTAACACATTATTGACCAGAAACATATTAACAACACAGGTATTAATTTCGACAAAAATTCCCTGGTCAATAAATGTGTTAAGATTGCCATCAATATAAATGTGATAGGGAAGGAAATGGAAACCCAGGTATTATCTCTGCATCTTAAATTGTATCTGGGATAAGAAGCCCAGCCTCTAGACACAGTTTATTTGGCAGCATGGCACAATGCCTGAGACCCCAGAGGATTTCTGAGCTTGAGAACCCAGCACACTCACTGGACCAGATCTGGGCTGTGGGCAGGGCTTGCCCTTCGTTTGCCCCCGCCCACCCAGGCCTTTCAGGAAGGCCAGGTACCCGCGTGGTTGGATTCAGAAACCTAGCCTCACGAGGTAGAACCAGAGATGTTTCAGGGTTAGGTGAGGGGCTTGTGGGCCTCCATGATTTCCCTGAGGATCCTTGTTGAACTGGGGCCCCTGAAATGAACCAGAACCCAAGGAGGACCTGGAACTGATGGGGCAGCCCTCTGGCTGGGGCACCCAGCAGGGCAGAATGGAGCTCACTCAGGCCCAGGTGGGACTCTGAGACGTTACGAATTGTGTGCAGCTGCCATCAGGTTGGGGAGGCACTCTTTCCTGCAGGAGGCAGCACCCGATGCCCTCGGGCCCTGATGCGGCAAGCATCAAGTGTTCTCCACTGGGGCCTAAGAGCCAGGGCTTTGATTCCCAGGCGGTCCTGACTTACCTAGCTGTGCTGCCACTCACTAGCTGCATGGCTTGAGCAAGGCTACCGAACTCTCTAAGCCTCAACAGCTTTGTCTGTAAAACAAGATAATCACTATCTAGCTCAGCACTGTCCAACAGAAACTGTGAGCCACATGTGTCATTATAAAGTTTCTAAGGGTCACATTGAAAAACGTGAGAAGGAACAGGTGAAATTAATTTTAATAATTTATTTCCTTTAACCTGATGCTTTTGAACTGTGATGTTGGAGAAGACTCTTGAGAGTCCCTTGGACAGCAAGGAGATCAAACCAGTCCATCCTAAAGGAGATCAGTCCTGAATATTCACTGCAAGGACTGATGCTGAAGCTGAAGCTCCAATACTTTGGCTACCTGATTCGAAGAACTGACTCATTGGTAAAGACCCTGATGCTGGGAAAGATTGAAGGCGGGAGGATAAGGACACGACATAGGATGAGATGGTTGGATGGCATCACCAACTCAATGGACATGAGTTTGAGCAAGCTCCAGGAGATGGTGATGGACAGGGAGGCCTGGCATGCTGCAGTCCATGGGGTTGCAAAGACCTGGACACGACTGAGTGACTGAACTGAACTGAACCTCATAGATCCATAACACTATCATTTCTATGTATGTGTGGATGCTTGCTAAGTCACTTTAGTCATGTCCAACTCTTTGCAACCCTGTGGACTGTAGCCCAAGAGGCTCCTCTGTCCAGGAGATTCTCTGCGAAAACACTCTGAAGTGGATTGCTGTGCCTGCCTCCAGGACATCTTCCTGACCCAGGGATCAAACCCACGTCTCTTATGTCTCCTGCATTGGTGGGTGGGTTCTTTACCACTGGCGCTGCCTGGGGACAGCCCATTTCTATGTATAAACAATATCAAAATGTCATTTAGGAGATATTTTACACTCTTTGGTGGGAAGGGAGCTACGTCTTCAATACTCCATGTGTATTTACATTTACAGCACATCTCAATTGAGAGCTGCCTTATTCCAAGGGCCCAGTAGCTCATATGGTGAGTGGCTATTATATTGGACAACATAACTTTAGCTCATGAGGTTGTGAGGATTAAGTGAAATCATGTATGAAAGCTGCTTAGCTGCACTATTATTAATAAAGCTACTATTACTTTTATTATCCTTATCAATAAAAAGCATTCCTACCCCCAGGTGAGCATCTTCTTCACCCCATTACTGACTCCTTGGACAGTGACTCAGGGAAGATTCTACTGAGTCAAGCCGAAAGGACCCAGCTCTCCATGACTGTTGGAGTGACATTCACTGAGAAAACCTGTGAACATCATTCTTCCCATTTCCATATGTATGCCACTTTGTACTGTGGTTCTGACATGCCTTCTGTCAACAGGTGGAAACTATTTCTCTGGCCGTGGAAGTTGCTTTGGCCAATGGGAAAATTAGAAAATGTGACATAGGTAGTGATTCAGAAATGCTTGCATGTTGCGCTTTGCTTTCATTCATTGCTGGAGACTCTTCTGCCACCATGCACATGAGCCTAGACTAGCCTGTTGGGTGATGACTGACACATGCCACTAGCCAACATCCAACTTACTGCCAGACACATGAATGAGGCCTTCCTAGGCCATCCATCTGAGCTAGTCCACATAAGAAAAGCCACCTAGATAATCCAAAGAACCATGAAAAATAATCACTATTATTGTAAATCACTAAGTGTTAGGATGTTTTGTTACACAGCAAAAAACTGACTGATACATTCTGAATCAAGGCTCAGAGATACCTCTTACCTGGGTGGGTAGTAGGGATCGAAAATGTGGCCGTCTCCTGTATTAATTATACAGGACAGGTTTCCAATGTAGGGAGAGAGAAGCCATGTAAGGGAGATGGTGACATTGTCAAAGATGAAACTCTCATTGGACACCATCAACTGTAGGCCTGCAGATCAAAACACAAATACCATTTGCTGTTATGAAGCAAAATTGCATGTTTCTGTTTAAAACTTACTGTCTTCTGTCTACCTGTCCTTAGTGGAGCTTTTACAGCTTCTGCATATTTATTCTACTTTATAAAGTTCTTTTGAATTATGTGTTTCATCCAAGATACAGAACTTAAAATGTACAGAGGGTCTACAATGAAAAGAAAGTCCTTCCCTACTGCTACCCCTCAGACCCCCAGTTCTGGTCCCCAGAAGCAATCACTGTTAACCAGTCTCCTGGGTCGCCTTTTACAGACCCACACATGCACAGGAGCGGCTGCTGCTCGGGCGCAGGAGGGCTGAGAGGAGCTACTCCACATTCAAGGTCAGGAGGGGCGGCCGTGAGAAGATAGCCCTCGTCCAAGGTAAGGAGCAGCGGCTGCGCTTTGCTGGAGCAGCCGTGAGGAGATACCCCACGTCCGAGGTAAGAGAAACCCAAGTAAGACGGTAGGTGTTGTGAGAGGGCATCAGAGGGCAGACACACTAAACCCATAATCACAGAAAACTAGCCAATCTGATCACAGGACCACAGCCTGTCTAACTCAGTGAAACTAAGCCATGCCACGTGGGGCCACCCAAGGCAGACAGGTCATGGTGGAGAGGTCTGACAGAATGTGGTCCACTGGAGAAGGGAATGGCAAACCAATTCAGTATTCTTGCCTTGAGAAGCCCATGAACAGTATGAGAAGGCAAAATGACAGGATACTGAAAGAGGAACTCCCCAGGTCGGTAGGTGCCCAATATGCTACTGGAGATCAGTGGAGAAATAACTCCAGAAAGAAGGAAGGGATGGAGCTAAAGCAAAAATAATACCCAGTTGTGGATGGGACTGGTGATAGAAGCAAGGTCTGATGCTATAAAGAGCAATATTGCATAGGAACCTGGAATGTTAGGTCCATGAATCAAGGCAAATTGGAAGTGGTCAAACAGGAGATGGCAACAGTGAATGTCAACATTCTAGGAATCAGCAAACGAAAATGGACTGGAATGGGTGAATTTAACTCAGATGACCATTATATCTACTACTGTGGGCAGGAATCCCTTAGAAGAAATGGAGTAGCCATCATAGTCAACAAAAGAGTCCAAAATGCAGTACTTGGATGCAATCTCAAAAACGACAGAATGATCTCTGTTCATTTCCAAGGCAAACCATTCAATATCACAGTAACCCAAGCCTATGCCCCAACCAGTAATGCTGAAGAAGCCAAAGTTAAACGGTTCTATGAAGACCTACAAGACCTTTTAGAACTAACACCCAAAAAAGATGTCCTTTTCATTATAGGCGACTGGAATGCAAAAGTAGGAAGTCAACACCTGGATTAACAGGAAAATTTGGCCTTGGAGTACGGAATGAAGCAGGGCAAAGGCTAATAGAGTTTTGCCAAGACAATGCACTGGTCATAGCAAACACCCTCTTCCAACAACACAAGAGAAGACTCTACACATGGACATCACCAGATGGTCAACACCAAAATCAGATTGATTATATTCTTTGCAACCAAAGATGGAGAAGCTCTATACAGTCAGCGAAAACAAGACCGGGAGCTGACTGTGGCTCAGATCATGAACTCCTTATTGCCAAATTCAAGACTTAAACTGTAGAAGGTAGGGATAACCACTAGACCATTCAGGTATGACCTAAATCAAATCCCTTATGAATATACAGTGGAAGTGAGAAATAGATTTAAGGGACTAGATCTAATAGACAGAGAGCCTGATGAACTATGGACGGAGGTTCGGGACATTGTACAGGAGACAGGGATCAAGACCATCCCCATGGAAAAGAAATGCAAAAAGGCAAAATGGTTGTCTGAGGAGGCCTTACAAATAGCTGTGAAACAAAGAGAAGCTAAAAGCAAAGGAGAAAAGGAAAGATATTCCCATTTGAATGCAGAGTTCCAAAGAATAGCAAGGAGAGATAAGAAAGCCTTCCTCAGTGATCAGTGCAAAGAAATAGAGGAAAACAACAGAATGGGAAAGACTAGAGATCTCTTCAAGAAAATTAGAGATACCAAGGGAACATTTCATGCAAAGATGGGCTCAATAAAGGACAGAAATGGTATGGACCTAACAGAAGCAGAAGATATTAAGAAGAGGTGGCAGGAATACACAGAAGAACTGTACAAAAAAGATCTTCATGACCCAGATAATCACAATGGTGTGATCACTCACCTAGAGCCAGACATCCTGGAATATGAAGTCAAGTGGGCCTTAGGAAGCATCACTATGAACAAAGCTAGTGGTGATGATGGAATTCCAGTTGAGCTATTTCAAATCCTGAAAGATGATGCTGTGAAAGTGCTGCACTCAATATGCCAGCAAATTTGGAAAACTCAGCAGTGGCCACAGGACTGGAAAAGGTTTGTTTTCATTCCAATCCCTAAGAAAGGCAATCCCAAGGAATGCTCAAACTACTGCACGATTGCACTCATCTCACACGCTAGTAAAGTAATGCTCAAAATTCTCCAAGCCAGGCTTCAGCAATACGTGAACTGAGAACTTCCAGATGTTCAAGCTGGTTTTAGAAAAGGCAGAGGAACCAGAGATCAGATTGCCAATTCTGCTGGATCATCGAAAAAGCAAGAGAGTTCCAGAAAAACATCTATTTCTGCTTTATTGACTACACCAAAGCCTTCGACTGTGTGGATCACAACAAACTGTGGAAAATTCTGAAGGAGATGGGAATACCGGACCACCTGACCTGCCTCTTGAGAAACCTGTATGCAGGTCAGGAAGCAACAGGTAGAACTGGACATGGGACAACAGACTGGTTCCAAATAGGAAAAGGAGTATGTCAAGGCTGTATATTGTCACCCTGCCTATTTAATTTATATGCAGAGTACATCATGAGAAATGCTGGTCTGGAAGAAGCACAAGCTGGAATCAAGATCGCCAGGAGAAATATCAATAACCTCAGATAAGCAGATGACACCACCCTTATGGCAGAAAGTGAAGAGGAATTAAAAAGCCTCTTGATGACAGTGAAAGAGGAGAGTGAAAAAGTTGGCTTAAAGCTCAACATTCAGAAAACTAAGATCATGGCATCTGGTCCCATCACCTCATGGGAAATAGATGGGGAGACAGTGGAAACTGTCAGACTTAATTTTGGGGGGCTCCAAAATTACTGCAGATGGTGACTGCAGCCATGAAATTAAAAGACTCTTACTCCTTGGAAGAAAAGTTATGACCAACCTAGATAGCATATTAAAAAGCAGAGACATTACTTTGCCAACAAAGGTCCGTCTGGTCAAGGCTATGGTTTTTCCAGTGGTCATGTATGGATGTGAGAGTTGGACTGTGAAGAAAGCTGAGCACCAAAAAATTGATGCTTTTGAACTGTGGTGTTGGTGAAGACTATTGAGAGTCCCTTGGACTGCAAGGAGATCCAGCCAGTCCATCCTGAAGGATATCAGGCCTGGGTGTTCACTGGAAGGACTGATGCTGAAGCTGAAACTCCAATACTTTGGCCACCTCATGGGAAGAGTTGACTCATTGAAAAAGACCCTGATGCTGGGACGGATTGGGGGCAGAAGGAGAAGGGGACGACAGAGGATGAGATGGCTGGATGGCATCACTGACTCGATGGGCATGAGTTTGAGTAGACTCCGGGAGTTTGTGATGGACAGGGAGGACTGGCGTGCTGTGATTCATGAGTTTGCAAAGGGTCGGACACGACTGAGCGACTGAATTGAACTGACACATGCACAAGCATGTATATACTTTTTTATTTATACAGATGGTGCTCTGTTCACTATTTGGCAACTTCCATTTTTTTTCACTTAATATATCTTGGAGATTGTTCTATATGAATTCAGTCAGAGAGCTCTTATATCCTTTAATAGCTGCACAATGTACCCTAATTTATTTAACTAGGATCCATTGATTGTCTAAATGTACTTTAAAATGCTTAAAAAGACAAAAGGCAAATCATCTTTAGGAAAATTTCCTTGGTTAGGGTGGCTGATGAATCATCGTTAGCCATTTAGTGCTCCTTACATTTTACAAAACCTTAAGCTTCATAAGTTAGCCTACAGGATGGGTGAAGGGTAGAACTTCCGGGGTTCATGCAGCCCTGGGCTAATTTGTGCAATACCATCTTTTGGTTTCTGACACAAATGAGACGGGAAAAGAAATAAAAAGGAGACACAAATGAAAAGGACTTTCCTGAGCTGATCAGAAAGCCACCGCGGTCCTGATTGGTCCTGATTCACAATCATCCGAGGAAACTCGGGATGCAGCAGGCCGTTCTGGGCACAAAGGCTGGGGGGTGGGGGGAGAGGGGACTGCTGGATGAAGTTCCTCCCTTCAGAAATCAGAAGCTGATGTGATCAGAACACACTGATTCACAAGGGACAGGATATTTGAAATCAAAGTCGAGACAGAAAATCTGGTCCATGTGGCAGCCAGACCCAGCTCACCCCCTGCCCTAAGCTCTGTGTGTGTCTAATGACAGTGAGGCTGCGACTGGCAGATCTCCAAGGGTACCCTTTGTCCACGAGCAAAATCACCAAACGGAAACTGCTGCCAAACCACGTGGCCTCTCTTCCCAGCAAACAAAACAAGACACCCCACTAACTCTTATTCCACTCATGTGTGTTCCATAAACTAATGCCACCCCCATGGCCTGTACCCTCTCTTCTATGCAGCCTTCTTCCTCCTGTCTCTGTGGGTTCCACTCTCCTGGATGGCCCCTAGGGACCCCAACCTTCCCGGACTCATCTTTCCCCTGCAGAGCTCCTTGCTCCATTACTCACAGCCTCAGTAGAATTTGCTGTTCTGACCAATTAATTGGTTGGACAAGGGCATAATGTGGTGTCCCAACCCAAGGGGAATTGGCACTGTTAGTAAGAATGAACTCGATACAGCCATTTTGGAGGGTAATGTGGCAATATCTACTAACATTTAAAATGCGCGTACCCTATGACCCAGCATTTCTGCTACTAGGGATCTCTCCTCTAAAAATAATCCCAGGTACATGCCAAGATACATGCACAAGAGATCACCATAGAGTGATCTGTAAGAAGGAAAACTCAGATGCAGTCTAAGTGTCCATCAAGAGGGGAACAGGTTAAGTAAATTTTGACTTAATCCTATGACGGGAGAAGGCAATGGCAACCCACTCCAGGACTCTTGCCTAGAAAATCCTATGGACCAAGGAGCCTGGTGGGCTATATATAGTCCATGGGGTCACAAAGAGTTGGACACGACTAGCAACTTCACTTTCACTTATGATAGTATACAGTGCAGTCATTAAAAGGATAAAGTAGTGACTTAGAGAGATGTCCAGGATATATTATTAAGTGAAAAACATTGAGTTGTAGACTAATATGTTTAACTCATGTATATTTGTATAAAAATATACATCTGTACATTCATGTCTATGGCTGTCTATGAAAACACTTTAAAAGGAGGGAAAAATTTATTCTAAATAGTTAACAGTTGTTTCTAATAGCAAACAGGATTGTAGAATTGAATGGGGAGTTTTCCTTCTTGATTCATAAAACTTGCACGAATTGTGGTAGTTGGGTTATGCTTATGGTTTTTTAGATTTGTGAAAGTCCTTGTGCATTCTAAAATGGCAGGCTATGGGGGGGTGGTGGTTGAGTGGGTGTGGCATGTAGGAATCCTTCTAATCAAGTAATCTCGGTTTTGTCTGTTGTGTTTATTGGCTCAATCCATGAAATTTAATTTGAAAGGTCTTGGGGTTAAAACAGTTGTTTTAAACTTCTGGTTTGATGGCTTGTTTTGCAACTGAACCTCAAATGGTTTTCCCCCAGGCTAAGCCAGGCAGGGAGTTTTGAGTGCAGCAGTTTTGAGTGAGGAGGTCTCAGCACACAGCGGATCCACCCTCTGGATGGCTGCTCCCTCTGCTCCAAGAGGGACTAGACATGGCTTGGAAATAAGAAGGGAATTCCCACACCCAGGCAAGCTGGGGACTCACCTTCCCGGCACAAGTACTGCACCCACAGGTAGCTGCCCCGGCTGGGGCACAGGTCTCCAAAGTAGGTCCCATCTGCTGCCACCTGGCAGGCCTGCAGCCCCTGGCACTGGCCTGGGAGGCACCCACATCCCAGAGGAAACAGGAGCCGTGTAAAGGAGACAAGGGACAACACCAGACAAGAGATGAACGACCTTGCATTTGCTCATTCACCCACCGTGCCCCCAGCAAGCACCAGTTGGTGTCCATTGAAGACCCGGCACTGAGCCTGGTGCTGGCTGAGAGAAAAGTAGATTCCCTCCCTCCAATAGCTCAGGGTCCAGAATGTTGGAATATACCAGAATCCCCAGGTGGGCTTGTGACGACACAGATTCCAGACCCTGATTTAGATTCAGTAGATTTGGCCGGCAGCTTGAGAATTTGCTTTTCTAACAGGTGATGTCGAGGCTGCTGGCCCAGGGACCCCACTTTGAGAACCACTGGTCCAGTGGCATCTAGTCAGATGACCTAAGGTAGAATTCAACACCCTGAGAACTGGCAAAGAGGGGACAAGGTTAGGAACTCTGTGTCCGCCAAGGGCACCAGGTGTCCACAGGAGAGGGGTGTGGTCTGGTCAGAAACTGCGGGGTCATCCCAACCCCCTCCCTCCACCCATGTAGATATAATAGATGCCTAGAGAGGCCTGGAGAAGGGGCAGGCAGGTCCTGGCTCCCTCCTTGGCTCCAGAGCATCCTGGAGGTTTGCCCCGCACTGCATCACCTTGCTTGTCCTCTTTCATCTCTCAGAAACCCATGCTTGCTCCAGAGTTTGGCATACATATTTACTTTTTAAAACAACTTTACTGGGGTTAGTGGCTCAGTAGGTAAAGAATCTGCCTGCAACGCAGGAGACTGCCTGCAATGCAGGAGACCTGGCTTCAATCCCTGGGTTGGGAAGATCCTCTGGAGAAGGGAATGGCAACCCACTCCAGTATTCTTGCCTGGGAAATCCCATGGACAGAGGAGCTTGGTGAGCTATATCATGGTTATACTCTTACTCTCTACTCAAAGAGTATAGTGATACCAAAGCTACCATGGAGTAGCAAAGAGTCGGACACGACTGATCAACTAAAATTAAAATTTAGTTTTCTTTCTACTTTTATTTATATTTTTGCCTGTTCTGGGTCTTCATTGCTTTGCATGGACTTACTCTAGTTGCAGCGAACTGGGGCTACTCTTTGTGGCAGTGTGTGGTCTTCTCATTGCAGTAGCTTCTCTTGCTGCAGAGCAGACTCTAGGCACACAGGCTTCAGTAGTTGTGGCATGCAGACTCAGTAGCTGCAGCATGGGGGCTTAGTTGCTCCGTGGCATGTACAGTCTTCCTAGACCAGGGATCAAACCTGTGTCCTCTTTATTGGGAAGCGGACTCTTATTCACGGTGCCACCAGGAAAGTCCCATATTTTGGCATATCTCAGTGCTCTTTGCCTGTCCCGTTACCTTGCCAGGCAAGCCCCACCCCATCCTCAGATTCTCTCCTGGCCCTGATTCCTCCCCCTGTGTCATGGTTTCATGCCTCCCTCTTATCTTGTCATGTTCACTTGCCCGGTCGTATCCAACTGTTTGTGACCCCATGGATTGCAGCATGCCAGGCCTTCCTGTCCCTCACTATCTCCCAGAGTTTGCCCAAGTTCGTGTTCACTGCGTTGGTGATGCCATCCAACCATCTCATCCTCTGACTCCCTCTTCTCCTCCTGCCCTCAACCTTTCCCAGTATCAGGGACTTTTCCAGTGAGTCGGCTGTTCGCATCAGGTGACTGAATATTAGAGCTTCAGATTCAGCATCAGTTCTTCCAATGAGTATTCATAGTTGATTTCTTTTTGCTGTCCAAGGGACTCTCAGGTGTCTTCTCCAGCACCACAGTTCAAAGGCATCAATTCTTTGGTGCTCTGCCTTCTTTATGGTCCAGCTCTCACAACCGTACGTGATCATTGGGAAGACCGCCACCTTTACCATAGCCTTGACTGTATGGATTTTTGTCAGCAGAGTAATGTCTCTGCTTTTCAACACACTGTCTAGGTTTGTCATAATTTTCCTACCGAGAAGCAATTGTCTTCTAACTTCATGGCTGCAGTCACCATCCATGCTGATTTTAGACTAATAACCCTCACCTGTTGTTATTAGCCATGGACCAATGACTCTCCAATTTATGTCTCTTGTCTAGGTTTCTCTTGAGTTCCAATCCTGTGTGTCCAGTCATCTACACAGCATCTACACATGGATGTCACAGGGTACCCCGAGTTTCTCATATCCTGAAATGAGGTTTTGATCTCAGACTAGACTTCAAGTGTGTATCTTGAAGTTCTAGCCTTTGGTGCCTGTGCGTGTGAGCTTACTTGGAAATAGAGTCTTTGCAAACATAATCAAGTTAGGATGAGGTCATTAGGGTGAGCCCTTTGTCCAGTATGATTGCTGTCCTGTGAACACAGACAGGACACGCGAAGCTGGAAGCAGAGATTAGAGAGACACATCTACAAGGGTTTATGGTGGAGCATTGCCGACAAATACTGGCTGCTAGATGAGGAGAGGAAGGGCTCTCCTCTGCAGGTTTCAGAGCTAGAGAAGTCCAGCTCTCATCTTGATTTTGAACTCGGCCTCCAGACTGCCAGAGAATGTGTTTCTGTTGTTTTAAGCCGCTCAGTCTGTGGTACTTGGTAAGGCAGCCCCAGGACCTGAGTATGATCTCCTTTCTCCCCTCTCCACCAGCTGCTCCTCCTCCAGCCTCTCCTCTCAATGCCAAGGTCATCCTGGACTCCCATCATTGATGAGTCCCATCAGTACTTCCTGTTTCTGAAACCTGTCCCTTTCTCTCCATCTGCACCGCCCTAGTCTGTGCCCCCAGCCTCTCTCACTTGGGTTTCTGGCATCAGCCTCCCTTTCCTGGACTCACAGCAGCCTGTGGGTGGCTTTAAAATACACCTGGCCATGTTCCTCCCCTGCTCTAAAGCTTCCAGTGCTTCCCCAACATCCTGGGCTGCAGCCTGGGTTCCTCGAGTGCGAGAGCCCCACCTCTACCTGCGCTGAGCACTTTGCAGCTCCCTACACCTACCACACTCTCGGCCCCAAGACCGACACAGGCTCTCCCCTCTCCCTAAACACCGCCCCCCCCATTCACCCTGTTGTCCTTTTCCTGCGTGATTCCTATCAGGTCGTCAGGTCTCAGTTAGATCTCACCTCCCCTGGGAAGTGGGCCAGCCCTTTGACCATCAGCCTGCAGATCCACCGCCACCCCACTTGGTTTCAAATTCGGGGAACTACATTTCCCACACTCCCCTGTGCTCTAGCAGGTGCTGATGGAAGACTGGAGGCAATGTATTAGCTTCCAGTGGCTGCTGGAACAAGTAACAGGACCTTGGTGGCACAGAGCAGTGCACATTTATTACCTCACAGTTCTGGAGGTCAGAGGTCTGGGTGGCTCACCTGGGCTCCACTCAGGGTATGATGGGCTGAAATCACAGTGTCACAGCAGGGCTGCATTTCCTTCCTGGAGCTTCTGGGGAGGAACCTGCCTCCAATCTCATTCCTCCTGATGGCTGAACTCAGTTCCTTGGGACTGTAGGACTGAGGTCCCATGTCCTTTCTGGCTGTCAGCTGGGACCACTCTTAGCTCTTAGAGGCCTCTCTCCAGTCCTTCCACATGGCCTCCTGTATCTCAGAGCCTTCAGTGACCATCAGATCTGTCTCATGCTCGAATCTATCCAACTTCTCCATCTGCCACGTCTGTCTTATGCTTCTAGCTGGAGAAAGTTCTCTGCTTTGAGGGGCTCATGTGATTAGACTGTGCCCACTTGGGTAATCCAGGATAATCTCCCTATTTTAAGATTAGCAACCATAATTACTTGCACAGAGACCCTTTTGCCACGTAATTTATCAAATTCATGGTCATGGCATCTCATCATACCCACAGTTCCAGAGACTGGGGCAGGAACCTTGGTGTTCATAATTCTTCCTGCCCCAGATGGGAAGAGGTGCGGGCAGGATGCCTGTCACCCATTCTCACGGTAGCTCCTCTGCAGCCCCAGATCCCTCTGGCAAGGACCTCCCCGCCAGTCCTTGCTCCCACAGGGCAGCCTCCATTGTGGTCCCAGCGCCTGCTGGGCAGCCCTGACTTCTGGTTTTGGTGTGACATCCTCTATGGCTGTCCCTCCAGCCCTTTGGGATGGCAGTGGCTTTGTGCTGCTCTGATCTCAGGGTTGCATCCTTATCTCCTGTTTGGCTTTTCAGCACTCCCATGACTTGGGTAGTCTGCTCTGTTGGAAGACCTAGCATGATTTCTGGTTTCCTGCCAGGACCCAGTTTGCTACATCCCTCAGCGTGAGTTCTTTCCCTAAGGGCACCCATAGCACTAGAGTACAGTCTCCAAGAGAGAGGGGATGTTTTCTTTTGCTTTGTTTTTGCCCACTGCTCTATCTCCTGCACACAGAACAGTGCCTGATACATGGAGCAGGTACAAAGTGAGTTTTGCATTAGTGACTAAGAAGCAGCTTTGCTCCCTTCTATGTGACACTCAGCACAGTGCTAGGTAATTGCCTGCATTTGTGTCTATCTCCCCATTAGACTGTGACCTCTGTTGAAGAACAGATTGTGTTTTATTCATCGCTGAATCCACAGAGCCCACTATCGTGCGTGGCATACTGTTGGTGCTCAATTAATGTCTGTTGGCAAACTGATTGAATGAACGAGTGATGGTGGCTCTTAGATACAAACACACACCTCCTGGGGCTCTGCCCATATCTCCTCCAAACTTCCCCCAAAGGATGCAGGGCTTCATCCAGTGTGCCTTCTGGATGTGGCTACAAGGTTTGAGAGCTTGCACCTGAGTGTTTGAGGAAATAGCCCACTGAGCTCCACCTGTGAGTGAAGTATACTCATTGGCCCATCCAGCGCAGGCCACTCCCCCTTGGGGAGCCACGGTCTCAGGAATGTGGGACCAACGAGGGAGTCAGAGAGGACCACCTAGTTGAAGTCAGCATTTCCTTCCCTGGCGCCTGCTCTAAGGGGAGCAAGGGCAATGTGGGTCAGACGTGTGGGGAGAGGAGCAAGTTGTTTTCCGAGGGAAAATCCTTGTCACCAGACGAACCTGGCTCAGAGGCAGATTTAATCTGGTTTAGGAAAACAAGGCTCTGGAGAAATCCTCCCATGTGAAAGGGAGATACCACCCAGAATGGTTGTTTGTTTGGACAAAGAAAAACAATTATTTAAGGATTGTTCGCATAGCAAGGATCAATCCACACATCTCTCATTGAAGGAAGAGACAAACTATGATATAGTCAAATAATAGGTGAAACAAATATGCTAGTACATGTATCAAGAGGAATGATGGGTGATGTAACATTTTATTCATTTTGATAATGAGAGAATGTTAAGCAAATAAGGAATAATGTTAAGATCTGACAAAGTTGGGTATTGAGTCCAAGGAGTTCATTGAACTATTTTTTAGTCTTGTCTGTACATTTGAATTATTTTGAAATTTTAGAAGTTTAAATTAGGAAGAGAATGTAGTGTTGTTTGCACCCAGTTGGCGTGGGGAGCAAAATGCCCACCAGACTCATCAGGTGGCTTTGATGTCAGGTGAGGTGTGAGCCACAGCCCCCTTACTCCCTTACTTGGTGCGGGCAGACTGGCCGGTTTTCCCCATGAAAGAGGCCCAAGTTCAGATGTGCAGGTCGTGCAGTCCTCCCAGCCCCCTTTGCTGGGCACAGGACACCGGGAAGTGCCCTGCCCTTGCAGCCAAAGCTGCAGAGCCCTGGGGTCCTACCTGCCACTTCATCCTTGACGCTGACCCAGCTGCATTCCTCCTCCAGGTCTGAGCGGCGTCTGGCATCCTGGATGCAGTAATGGGGTGTCTGGCGCCCATAGAAAGCCTCCTGGATCTGGATGACCTCCCCCGAGCCGCAGTGCATGGTGGCATTGAGGCCCTCGCAGGCCAGACTCTGGCCGACACCTGTGGCAAAGGTAAGGGGGACACATGGCTGCAGATGGGCCAGTGCCCATTGATGGGAAGTGGAGGGGCCTCGGGTCAGGACTGTGAGATGCTGGACACAGTGGGAGCTGACTCGTCAGGGGTGAGAAACAAGGTGGTGAGCATGAGCATGGGTCCGGAGCCAGACTGCCCAGGGTCTGGGCCAGCCCGGCCTTGCTCTGGCTGTGCTGCCTTCCGCAGGTTACTCGGCTTCTCTGTGCCTGCCCTGTGTGCGGCAGTCAATACCACACCCCACAGAGCTGTTAGGAGGATCAGAAGAATCCTTACATGTAGAGTCGGGGCTACAGAGGTGGCAACTATTGTTCTGCCTGTTTAAGTACCTTCCTTGAGCCTTATCCGAAAGCAACGCCTGGAACATAATAGATGCTACACAAGCGTTTTTTGAATGAAGGAGTGATTTCACTGGGTCTTTTACCAGTCGTGAGCTGTACTGTTACCCCTTCTTTGGTGACACTGGGCCCTGTGGGGTCCCTGTACTGAGACCCCGCTCCAGCCCAGCTCCTGACATGTGGTCCACACTCAGTAAGCATTTCTTTATTGACCTGGCTCAGGTGTGAACAGCAGAAAGTAGGAACCACTGGCTTCAAACTCAGGCCTGTCTACCTGGTGGGAGCGCCACAGGGCAGAGGTTGACACCAAAATCTGTGTTCATTCTTATGGCTGCTGTAACAAATGACCACAAACTTAGTGGCTTAAGCATCACAAATTTATCTTCTTATAGTCGTGGTTCAGTGTGGGCTTTACTGGGCTAAAATCCAGGTGTGGCCAGGGCTGATTGCTTCTGGAGCCTTTAGGGGAGAATTGATTCCCTCGCCTTTTCCAGCTTCTAGAGGCCCTTACAGTCCTCATACTGTGGCCCCTTCCTCCGTCTTCAAAGCCAACAGCATAGCATCTCCCCCCGTCTCTCTGTCTCTGATCGTCACACCTCATCTCACTTCCTAGGTGTGTGACCTCGGGCCAGGAACTTACCCCAGAACTTCTGAGCCTCCCTTTTCTTAGCTTTGTAGTAGGCCTGCAATAGAATAGTAGAGGTCCTTCTACTATGTGACGAGTAAGTGCACACAGTTGTGCACGGGTCAGCTCCCGGGGCTGAAGGTGCTGAGACAGGCTTGCAGTGGGGGTGGGGGAGGGGGTGCAGCCTGCTGGGGTCGGGGAGGGACTTTGGTAAGAAGCCAGGGAAGTTGCATAACCCACAGGTGCACAAAGCTTCTGAGTTTCAGAATCAGCCAGGCAGGAGAGTTAAGCTCGAATGGCACTATTTAAAGTTGAGCATGGGGAAAATAGAGCAGTGACCCCTCTAAGTGTCTGAGCCCAGAAGGGGGCCTGGAAGCCGGAGTATCCACTAGGGGGCTTAGAAACAGGGAAAGAGCTGAGCCCAGGAAGCCCAGAAGCTTCTATTGAGCCTGGCTTGAGGGTCAGGGGACCATGGGATAGCTCAACTCCAAGACCAAGCCCCACATGGCAGGCAGGACCCAGCATGGAACCATAGGACATGCCTTCAGGGACTCACACACACACACACACAGCCCCCAGGGCCCACAAAGGGTCAAGCACGGGCAGCAGCTGGAAAGCGCACAAGAGCAGAGCGTGGAGGGGACTCAGGAGTTGGGGGTGAGGGACTCAAAGCAAGGCTGATCAGGGAGCAGGAGTCAAGGGCGAGTGAGAACAACCTCCTGGGACCACATCTCCTTCCACGGGAAGACTGGAAAGGAGAGGAAATGGGGCCGAGCATCTCCCTCTGACACAGGTTGTGAGAGGGGAAGACAAAGACACGTGAGATTAGCACAGATGTAGGCAGGTAAGTGGACAGGGATGCAAGCTGGAGAGACGACGGAGTGAGACACAGAGACACAGAGCATCACACACACGGAGACTGTGGGCATTTAGAGAGACAGAGACAGAGAGAGAGATACAAAGAGAGACACGGAGAGAGAAGGGATGCAGAGAGAGACAAACCAAGAGATAGAAAGAGATGGAGGGAGACCCTAGAGCAGAGGCCAACTCACCAAACTCGCAGATGAAGGCCAACTCCTGCGTGCAGTTGTCTGAGGCCACCCACCTAAAGGAAGGGTCTCTTCCGATGTAGCTGCAGGTGTTGGGTGCAGAAGCGTCCTGCCCTCGGTGCCAGTGGCTGTAGCTCACACACGAGGCGTCCATCCAGATCCTGGGCCCTGGGATGGGAACACGACCACCAGGCCTGGCCCCAGCACCACTGCTTGTGTGCTGCGGGTGCTTAGTCAGTGCTGACGGATGGCCTGAAGGCCTCTATGCCACACCAGTGCAGGGGCATTGCCTAAACACTGTCTTCTGATGTAAGACAGGAAGACCTGTCTTCCAGGTTTCTTGACCTGCAAACCAGGGCACTGCGCCAGAGAGCCCATGCAAGGCAGTTTGATTAAATAAATGATCCTGAGGGAGGAGCTAAGATGGCGGAGGAATAGGACAGGGAGACCACTTTCTCCCCCACAAATTCATCGAAAGATCATTTGAACGCTGAGCAAACTCCACAAAACAACTTCTGACAGCTAGCAGAGGATATCAGGCACCCAGAAAAGCAGCCCACTGTCTTCGAAAGGAGGTAGGAGAAAATATAAAAAATAAAAAGAGAGACAAAAGAGTTAGGGACGGAGATCCATCCTGGGAAGGGAATCTTAATAGAGGAAGTTTCCAAACACCAGGAAACCCTCTCACCGGCGGGTCTGGGGGAAGTTTTCGAATCTCAGAGGGCAACCTAACTGGGAGGAAAAATAAAACCCACAGATTACATGCCTAAAAGCAACTCCCAGTAGAAAAGTACCCCAAACGCCCGCATCCGCCACCAGCAAGTGGGGGCTGAACAGAGAGGAGCGGGCAGCATTGCTTAGGGTAAGGACTGGGCCCAAATGCCCTGAGGGCAATCGGAGGGAGCTAACGTGAGATAGCAACTTAAACTGTGGGATAGCAAGAGAGAGAGAATTAACCTGCGAAAAGCCTTAAACTAAGGCACTACCCACCCCTTCCCAGAACAAAGGACTGAGTGAATACCAGAGAAGAGCTAGCCGGCTGTGGACGGACCCATCCCCCGCCAGAGGCAGGAGGCAGGGGGGAGGGGAAAGGGGCAAACTCGGCCCCAGAGAAGGCATCCCCTACCAAACTGCAAACAGGCCTCCAGTCTCTAACCAAAGACTTCCTGAGATTCTGGATGGTTGACATCCGCCGGGAGGGTAGCAGCCAGCGATCAGCTAGCTCCCCAGAAGAAACACAAGGTGCACCAGACCAGCGAGCCCGGAAACTGAGGCTGGGACCGCAGAGGGGAGAAGGCGCGCTGTACCCGGGGAGAGTGCGCTCGTCAAGCTCCTAGTTGCCTGAGCTGCTCGGACGGGGAAGGCACAAAACGCAGGCCCAACTGAGCCTGTGCCTTTGTGGAGTACCCAAAAACCTGAACCTGAGCGGCTTAGGCCTGGGAAGTGCACGCAACTCAGGGCCCACTCCCTGGAGAGCAGCCTGGAGCCTGAGCAGTGTAGACGGGAAAAGCACATACACCGTGAGCGGGGGCAAACCCAGTGTGGCCGGAACACTGCGAGTGCTCCCCACATGCGCCAGTGATATTTGTCTGTAGCGCCCCTTTTCCTCCCCAGATCACGTCTATTTCCTCCCTCCCCCTTCTCTTCTCAATCCAATTCTGTGAATCTCTGTGGGTGTTCTGGGCTACAGAGAACACCTAGGGAACAGAGTACAACCTAGATCTGTCTCTCCTCTCTTGAATCCCCCTTTTTCTCCTCCTGCTCACCTCTATCTCCTTCCTCCCTCTCCTCTTCTTCATGTAACTCTGTGAACCTCTCTGGGTGTCCCTCACTGTGGAGAATCCTTTCATCATTAACCTAGAAGTTTTATTATCAGTGCTGTATGGATGGAGAAGTCTTGAGGCTACTGGAAGAATAAGACTGAAAACCAGAGGCAAGAGGCTTAAGCCCAAAACCTGAGAACACCAGAGAACTCCTGACTACAGGGAACGTTAATTAATAAGAGATCATCCAAAAGCCTCAATACCTACACTGAAACCAACTACCACCCAAGAGCCAATAAGTCCCAGAGCAAGACATACCACGCAAATTCTCCAGCGACTCAGGAACATAGCCCTGAGCGTCAATATACAGGCTGCCCAAAGTCACACCAAACCCATAGACCCATCTCAAAACTCACTACTGGACACTCCATTGCACTCCAGAGAGAATAAATCCACCCACCAGAACACTGACACAAGCTTCCCTAACCAGGAAACCTTGACAAGCCAATCATCCAACCCCACCCACTGGGAGAAACCTCCACAATAAAAAGGACCCACAGACTACCAGAATACAGAAAGGCCACCCCAAACACAGCAATCTAAATAAGATGAAAAGGCAGAGAAATACCCAGCAGGTAAAGGAACATGAAAAATGCCCACCAAGCCAAACGAGGAGGAGGAGATAGGGAATCTACCTGAAAAAGGATTTAGAATAATGATAATAAAAATGATCCAAAATCTTGAAAACAAAAATAGAGTTACAGATAAATAACCTGGAGACAAGGATTGAGAAGATACAAGAAATGTTTAACAAGGACCTAGAAGAAATAAAAAAAGTCAGTTAAAAATGAATAAGGCAATAAATGAGATAAAAAACACTCTGGAGGGAACCAACAGTAGAATAACGGAGGCAGAAGATAGGATAAGTGAGGCAGAAGATAAAATGGTGGAAATAAATGAAGCAGAGAGGAAGAAAGAAAAAAGAATCAAAAGAAATGAGGACAACCTCAGGGACCTCTGGGACAATGTGAAACACCCCAACATTCGAATCATAGGAGTCCCAGAAAAAGAAGAGAAAAAGAAAGGCCATGAGAAAATACTCGAGGAGATAATAGCTGAAAAGTTCCCTAAAATGGGGAAGGAAATAGTCACACAAGTCCAAGAAACCCAGAGAGTCCCAAACAGGATAAACCCAAGGCAAAACACCCCAAGACACATTAATCAAATTAACAAAGATCAAACACAAAGAACAAATACTAAAAGCAGCAAGGGAGAAACAACAAATAACTCACAAAGGGGTTCCCATAAGGATAACAGCTAATCTTTCAATAGAAACTCTTCAGGCCAGAAGGGAATGGCAGGACATACTTAAAGTAATGAAAGAGAACAACCTACAACCCAGATTACTGTACCCAGCAAGGATCTCATTCAGATATGAAGGAGAATTCAAAAGCTTTACAGACAAGCAAAAGCTGAGAGAATTCAGCACCACAAAACCAGCTCTTCAACAAATGCTAAAGGATCTTCTCTAGACAGAAAACACAGAAAGGTTGTATGAACGCGAACCCAAAACAACAAAGCAAATGGCAACGGGACCATTCTTATCAATAATTACCTTAAATGTAAATGGGTGGAATGCCCCAACCAAAAGACAAAGACTGGCTAAATGGATACAAAAGCAAGACCCCTATATATGCTGTCTACAAGAGACCCACATCAAAACAAGGGACACATACAGACTGAAAGTGAAGGGCTGGAAAAAAATATTTCACACAAATGGAGACCAAAAGAAAGCAGTAGTCACAATACTCATATCAGATAAAATAGACTTTAAAATAAAGGCTGTGAAAAGAGACAAAGAAGGACACTACATAATGATCAAAGGATCAATCCAAGAAGAAGATATAACAATTATAAATATATATGCAACCAACATAGGGGCACCGCAATATGTAAGGCAAATGCTAACAAGAATGAAAGGGGAAATTAACAATAACACAATCATAGTGGGAGACTTTAATACCCCACTCACACCTATGGATAGATCAACTAAACAGAAAATTAACAAGGAAACACAAACTTTAAATGACACAATGGGCCAACTAGACCTAATTGATATCTATAGGACATTTCACCCTAAATAAATGATGCTTCCAGCAATGTCTAAGCACAGTCTAAAAAAGAGCATAGCAGTGTGCCTTGGGATGGTGAGAGATGTTCCAGAAAGAAACAGGGGGACTTGTTAGATATATGTGGACAGAAATGAGTTAAAGTAGAAGTAGTTTTCATTGCTTGAATGAAACTCTTCAGAGACTTGAATACACTGACAAGACTACTGAAGAAGAGAGAGAGAGATTGTGTGTGTGTGTGTGTGTGTGTGTGTGTGTGTAAGTATATCAAGAACACCAGAGATCTCGAAAGCACTGGATATGAAATATTTACTGTGAAGACTTAAAAATACATTTACCATTTTTTAGAGGAAAAGGAATCCATACATATGGTTAAAGACTCAAAGAGAGCAAAAAGGTATAAAAAGAAAACATCTTCCCTGTTTCAACTTACAGACTTCTCCCATCATTGTTATGATTCTTGCAAATAGCTCCAGAACAAATGGTTTCCACATATCAGCCTGTAGAGTGCCTGGAATCTAGTACACAAACAGTACATAGCATAGTACACAAATGCCATGGTGCCGCACACAGCCAGGACAGTCCCCTGCTTCTTAAACAACACTGAATGCGGAAGGTCGGGACCTACCAGCCTCCTCAGATCTACCCCATTTTCTGTAACAGCCATGCAGTGTCCCTTGGAGACTTTAAACAGACATGCTCCGGACCTCTCTGGTGGTCCAGTGGTAAAGAATCCACCTGCCAATGCAGGGGACACTGGTCGGAGCCCTGGCCTGGGAAGATCCTGCATGTTGTGGGACGACTAAGCGCGTGTGCCACAACTACTGAGCCCGCCGCCACAGCTGCGGGACCCAGCGCGCCCTAGAGCCCGACCTCCAGACAAGAGAAGCCACTGCAACCGGAGAGCAGCCCCACTCGCTGCAGCCAGAGAGCCTTCATGCGGCAGCCAGGACCCAGCACAGCCAATAATAAATGAGTAAATTAACGCAGACGTGCTCCTTTAACTGCGTGTGAACGAGTGTCTGATATACTGAAATCCACACTTCCTGTGCCGACAAAACAAGAAACCATTCAACGGATGTCACCTGAAGATGCATCTTAGAATTCAGATCTCCTGGTTGTGAGTTTCCTAAACTGAGCTTTGCCGGCTGCTCCTTTATTAAAGCCTTTCCATCCACGCTGGCACATTTCCACAGGTGCTCAGCCCAGACCAAGTTACTCATTGCTAAAGCCCAGCAGCTTCTACAGGGCAATGCAAGTTGGCAGGACACTGTCATCTTGAGCAAGTCATGTCCTCTCTCTGGACTTGTTTTCCCCGTCCATAAAATAAGTGTAGCAGTGCTTGCCTTGTGGGGGCAGGTGTAAAGCTTAAGTATGAACACCCATTCTTTGTTATGTACGGGCCCCAGGAAAACAAAAATGGCCAGAATACCGTTCCTTCCCTTGAAGAGTTCACAGAGTGGGGGAAGACACCTAAGAACTGACGTCATGCCAGAAGTGGACAAGGTCCTGCAGGTGCAAAGAGAACTCACCTGAACGTGCAGGGGTTGACGAGAGGCTCACTATTCCACCAAGAACCGAGAGAAGGATAAGGACGGGTTTCCAGGACAACCATTAACATGAGACGTTCTGTTGTGAACTGAACTGTGTTAAGCACTTAACCCACTTCAGCCTCATAACAAGTAAGGAAAGGCATATGGAAGTGCTTTGGAAATAGCTTAGTCATTATTTCCTGAGGCTCAGTTTTCTTGTCTGTCGAGTAGGGACAACAGTTATAACTCTCATCAATTATGATAAGGATTCAGTGTGAAAATGGACGTGAAGCCCTCAGGACAGTGCCCAACACTATTCCACCAAGAACTGAAGATGCCACAGCTAGTCTCACAGGCACAAGTAAAGAAAAGGACATTTCTAGCACGTTAGCTGTGTGCCAGATTCTCTGCTAGCTACTGAGCAAGAATTATTTCATTTGATCCACAAAACAACCAAAAGGAGAATCTCCTAATCATGAGAATTGGCACATATTAATTTGTTCCATGGAGCTCTGGATAAGAAGCTATGGTGAGAACCACAGCCACAAACTCCCCATAAAGTATAATTATCACAGCACCTACCTTCTGCAGTTTCATTCCGAGCTGAGTTCCCTGTGAGTCCAATCCACCATTCCCTGTCCTGGGAGAGGTGCTTCTGCAGAAATTGCTGGGTGCCTTCATCACGAATGAAGACCAGGTGGCCTCCTTGCCCCTCACACCAGCTCTGGGCACCATAGAAGGTGCGTCCGAGAGACACAAATTCATAGCAAGCATCTCTGAAAGCCACTTGGCTCTTAGAGCAAAAGCTGCCGTCCTCTGGCTTAGCAGTAATGGCCCCAAACCCCAGAGCAAGCCCCAGGAGTACCACGGCCAAGGTGCTCATCTTTGAACCTCGACTGGAGCATCTGGGTGGAGGGCTCAGGTCCTTCATATGTTGGTGCCTTCACAACTGACTGCCATCCATCTTTCCTCCTCTTTTTGTATCACATCATAGTGACTAACCTCTTGTTTAAGAGACAAAACACTCAGAATGAATGTGTCTGCCTTTTTGCTTCCCCCAGTTCTTTGTTCCATGACAGTTCCAAATCCAATTACTTTGCAAAACAGTCTTGTAGAGAAAGATAACATTGCTGTATCACCTGTCTGCTTGTCATTGGGTCAACTGTTAGCTTCTGATAAAAATTCCTGGTTATTGGTTTTATGTCATTACCTTTCAGGGCTAAATGTTTCATGAGGAGCCATCAGCTTGAGGGAACTAGGCGATGAAAGAAAAACAGCAGGAAAGCTAGAGTTATGGATGGTAAAGAAACCAAGTTGTGCTCATATCCAGCTCTAGTGTCTGGAGTGGCCACTCTGCCCAGATGATAATCACATTCTCCCAGCGTGGCTTCAATCCTAATGAAGACTTTTTTCTGCTCTCTGACTCATCACATTGCCACTCATGGCTATTTGAGAGTAAATATTTCCTACACAATTTATATGATGTCATCATGAAAATAAGCTTTTAAAACTTCAAACCTGCCATTCCTCACCCACTGTCTAAACCCTGCAACAGGTAGCTCTCCATGGTCAATGGATCAAGTTCAAGCCTCTTGGCTTTGTATTCAAGGCCCTATAAGAATTGGTCCCTGACAGTGTTTCCAAATACACCCCCAAAATGTGGGGAAACAGGCTCTTTCACTGATTGCTGTTGGAATTATAAATTAGTACAACCTCTGTTGTGGGCAGTGTAGAAATATCTATCAAAAAACATCTATTAAAATTTTAAAAGCAAAAGCTCTGTAATGTTGCAGTTCCACTTCTAGGAATTTTACCTACAGAGAAATTCATACATATGTGAAATATCATATGGTTATTCGTTGCAGAATTTTGTAAGAAGGAAAGATTGGAAACAACCTAAACATCCATTGAAAGAAAATTGGTTAATAAAATATGGTACATCCTATATACCCACTATTCTGAAAATTTCATCTAAATGGAATTCTACACTATGTGGCCTTTTGTGGCTTCTTTCACTTTAGCATAATGTCTTCAAGGTTCATCTGTCTTATAGCGGGTATTGATGCTTCATTCCTTTTTGGGGGGGGCATTCCTAAAAAGTTTATAGAATAAATGTTCAATGAAGGGTCTTTCAGATATGTTATATCCTCACCTTAGCTTTTCGTTTGCCTTTCTGGGTAGTGTTTGTTGTTCATGATAACTTTCTAGATTAATTAAGTTTGCCAAAATTACTATGATACTTTAGCAGTGGGAAAATGCCAGAGTTTCTCTAGGGAATTTTTTCTTTGGAAAGATATCTATGTAGGCCATTTGGGTTGTAATGGGGTGACACCAGGCCCCAATTTATACCATTATGACAAAACGCAGCACTGGATGAGATGGGCTGCATAGGAAGTTAGCAATGTGAGGTTGGAGAAGGGAGCCATGCATCATGGTGGGACTCTGGAGCCTTCAGAAAAGGTATCAGATAAATGGATTCTCGTGGCAGGGTGGCCAACGGCTTTAGAAAACACAGTTGTCTAATGTTTGGTTTTAAGCTGTTAACTCGTTCTGACCTAAGTTACCACTTTTTTTTTTTCACTCCCATCCCTCTCTCCCCCAGCCTCTGGCAACTACGACTTTCTATCTTTATGGACATAACTATTCTGGATGTTTCATATACACAGAATCATATGTGTACCTTTGTGTCTAGCATAATATTTTCAAAGTTTTCACTTTATTCCTTAACTGCAGATAATATAGACCACATTGTTTATCCATCTTTCTGTTGAGGTACACTTGGGTTATTTTATTCTGTGCATTTCTTGGGGAAAAGGAATGATGTCTCTTAATCTCTGTCTGTCCCTTGGCTGGCACACAGTAGGACTCAGTCGCACCGGCCAACTTGGCCCCGTCCCAGGTCCCTGGGGCTGACCCTTGAAAACCAACCCCCGCCCCCAACCCAGTTTCCATTTCCAGCAGACTTCCAAGCCCTCAGGAGCCGTTCTGCCAGGCAGGGCTCTGGGTGGGATTCGATGTCAGCGCTGACTCACAGGCTGGAACACCGGCTGGGCAGAGCTAGCCTCTTATCTCTAGGGGCCAAGCAACAAATGACTTTCATTAGAAAACTATGTGGAAGGCCACAAGCAGAGATAGTGTATCTCCTGGGTAAAGGCTTAATTTATGTCCCTCATGAAATGTGCTTGGTGACATTAGATAAGGATTGCAAATCTGCAGGCTAAATTCCATTTTCACGTTCTTCATATTCTGATTAATTGCAGACTCCTGGGCACAGAATTCATCTGGGTGATATCAGCTCTCAATGTGCCTTAACCTCTGTGTATGTGAAGAAAAGACACAGAACATGACTGGACCCATGTGAGCCTGATTCCAGGGATCCAATCCAGCTGCCCAAGCCTCCAAATCCTGATTTGCATTATCAGCAAGTGAAAACAGAGAGCAGGTTTGGTTTAAATAGGGCATTGAGTCCGTAAAAAGAACCAGAAAGCTGTTCATGCCCTGCAGCCCAGACATCCCAGTCCTAGGAACAGACCCACGTTAGTCTGGCTTCCCTCAGAAACCTGAGACAAGAACTCAAGTGCAAGCAGTTTATTTGGAAAACAGTGCAATTCTACATGAATTGGTGTTTTTGTTGGTCATATTGAATCTTTGTCACTTATTTGATCAATAAGACTACAAAGCGAAAGAATTTTCAGTTTCATCCCCCTAATACATTTTCATTTCTTTGTGCTTCCTTTGAATGCTTCTTCTCTTGAAGATAAACATTTTACTCAGGCACAATCATAGTACACATATAACTAGCTCACACTGAATCCTGCCTTTCCCTCTTAGCATTATAGTAAGTCTTTTCCACCTTGCTAAATGGCTTTGAAATCAGCATGGTGGTGGCTGTCTCTCCTGAATGGACCTTTAGTAGTCCATTCCCATTTGCTAGATTTTGTGTGTGATTTTCTCCATCTATTCAGTTTTGCTATCCTAGTCAACACTGCTATGAACGTCTTCTGAGTTATCTCTTGAGGGTTGTAGCAGACACTGGCATGTAAGGCTTCTCAATGCAGGCACCCATGGCTCTTTGCCTCCCTCTGCACACAAGGAACGGGATGAAAGTTTCTGGAAGTTAGCCACTCAGGAGAAACTCTCACCGTTATTGACCAAAGTTGCTGGGTCAATCCCTCAGCTCTCTCAAGATCACTCTGAGGCATGTTCACACCATCTCCAGAGTTCCCCCCCGCCGAGGGAGCTCAGTTGTCCCGGATGGTAATGGCCTTGATAAGGCACTGTTAATGTCCACCACAGGCTTCCTGGGTGGCTCAGTGGTGAAGAATCTGCCTGCCAAGCAGGAGACACAGGTTTGATCCCTGGGTTGGGAAGATACCCTGGAGAAAGGAATGGCAACCCACTCCAGTATTCTCGCCTGGGAAATCCCGTGGACAGCAGAGCCTGGCAAGCTACAGTCCATGGCGTCACAGAGTCAGACGCGACTCAGCAACTAAATGACATCAGCAATGTCTGCCCTCCCGGTCTCACTGCCCACTCCCTCACTGGCGTGTCCTGGGTTCCCACCCCAGATAAACCATCTGTGCACTGGAATCTCGGTCTCCGCGTCTGCTTCTGGAAGAGCCACGCTCAGACAAGTCTCTTCTTGGGACTGGGATGCTGCCCACAGGGCATGAACATCTCTGTGATTCTTGCTATAGACTCAACACCTATTTAAACCAAATTAATAATCTCGCTGTTGTTCATGTTGCTGATCCCACATGAAGGCTTAGGCTGCTGGATCAAATTCCGAGAAACATGTTTGCACAGCTGAGTCGTGTCCTGCACGCTTTTCTGATGATTTCAGTACTGTACTTGGGGACCAGCTCTGAGCAGCTGATAACGACCTGTCACTGGAATAGTGGGCGGTATTCTCTAGATTTTTTAAGCATCTGTGTAGATGAGCCTTCCAGGTTTGCTCATGTACACCTGGTTGTTTGCTACTCTAGGGTGCCTGGTAACCTGGATCTTGAAGGACTAGAAAGGAATGGGGTAGAGGTAGGGGTTGGGGGAGAGCTAGTTGAAGAGGCGTCTCAGGCAGAGGCCCCCAGATTGCCAAGTTCCTATTTGGTACCAGTACCCCAGAACCAACATAAACTGCAGGACCTTGCCTTGTCTCCCACTGGGTGGCCTGCCACGGCCAGCCACACCACCACTCTTTTCCACATGCTGTTTCTCTACTGAGAATGCCTTCTCTTACACATTTGCACACTTACACACTTTTTCAAGAATAGCTCAACTGTAAACCTCTTCCCCTAAGCCTTCTCGGGTGATGCAGGAGTTAAGTGCCACTTATTCCACGTCTTTGTAACAGTTTACTTCCATTTACATTAATGCCCACTGTATTTTAGTCTTGTCAGTTCTACCTCCCAAGTGTGACAAATTCGTTTTATATAAATGATAATATACAGTACATCTGTGTGGTTATTATTATTATTACCTGCATTCCTTTCTCCATGAGGTCACGTCAGCTCCCTGAGGTCAGGAGCTGTGATTTCCCACTCTTCTACCTGTCATACTCTATATGACACCGGCCTCTGCTGTTTAGTAGAACTTTGAGGAAGTTACAAATCCTGTTAAATGTTAATGGCACAATTTATGGTCTTTGTTTAGCAATGAAGTGTTTGCTCCTGGAGTCCCAGGGAGGCTCTCCCCCTGCTCCTTACATCCTGTGTTCTGGAACTCCCCACCAATGCTTGTCCCTAGGGGAGGCAGCTGCCACCTTTGCTGGGACTTTGTCTGTCACCCTGAACCCTGCTATCCAAGATATCCACATTTTCTGTTCAGCTTATCACCATGGCTAATTAGAGGCATCATTTAAAAGCTAGCTTAATTGGAAAACTGCAAAGTAATTTAGATATGATAACATTATCTCCAAAAGGGAAACATTAACTCATTTTAGGCCATAATTTTAGTAGAAGATACAGAATTGCGAAATAAGGCTGCTGTGTTTTTTTATTTATTTTTTTGGCTGTACCAAAAAAAAAAAATTCTGTCATACAGAACTTCCCTGACCAGGGATCGAACCTATGCCTCTTGCAGTGGAAGCGCAGTCTTAACTATTGGACTAGCAGGGAAGTCTGAGGCTGTCTTTTTTTGTTTGTTTTTAGTAGTTTAAAATAATAATAATAATAATTTTATTTATTTATGTTTATTTTTGGCTATGCTGGGTCTTTGTTGCTGCACAGGCTTTTCTCTAGTTGTGGCAAGTGGAGGCGACTCTCAAGTTGTAGTTTAAGGGCGTCTCATCACGCTGGCTTCTCTTGTTGCAGAGCCCGGGCTCTCAAGCTCCAGGCCTTCAGCAGCTGCAGCTCCCGGGCTTTAGCACACAGGCTCAGCAGTTGTGTCAACTGGGCTTAGTTGCCTCTCAGCATGTGGGATCTTCCGGGATCAGGGATTGAACCCATGTCTCCTGCATCGGCAGGCAGATTCTTTACCAATGAGCCACCAGGGAAACCCCCAAGGCTGTTGTTGTTATAACACAAGAACTTTTCCTTTTCAATTTAGCTTTACTTCTTGATCCCAAGACTGCTTTATGGATGCAACTTACTCCATGGAAAAAGTGGCCTCAGGGAAGGGTAGCCTCCTCTTCCTGCCTCCTTCCCCAGATGACCAGGTAAGAGGATCCCATGTTCAGTCACCCACCCCTGCCGCATGTTGTGTGATTTCTGACCCAGGGCTATAACCTCAAAAGCTTCAGTTGCTTCCTGCATAAAGTTCAGTTCAGTTCAGTCGCTCGGTTGTGTCCAACTCTTTGCAGCCCCATGGACTGCGCACGCCAGGCTTCCCTGTCCATCACCAACTCCTGGAGAGAGTCGCTTCCAGTTCATTCGCTCAATTGTGTCCGATTCTTTGTGACCCCATGGACTATGCAAGTCCATGGAATTCTCCAGGTCAGAATACTGGAGTGGGTAGTCTTTCCCTCCTCCAGAGGATCTTCTCGACCCAGGGATTGAACCCAGATCTCCCGCATTGCAGGTGGATTCTTTACCAGCTGAGCCACAAGGGAAGCCCTCCTCCATAAAGAGGGGACAGTTGTAGTGCCTGCTGGGTCTGGGCCGGGATAAGAAAATTGGTTGGTGAGCACAGAGCACAAAGCGGGGCACACATCTGGGAATGCCCGTCCTTCCCCCTTCCCGAGGAAGGAGACCACGCCTTCTTGCTCCCCCTGAGAGCCTCTCAGACCCTCCAGAGGGCAGATGGCGTGTGGTTCTGCACTCCGCCCTCCGCCCTCTGGGAGGGAGTCCTCTTCCAAGTCTCTGGATTGCTGCTGGAGGCAACATGGCCAACTTGTGCAAACGTGTGTGTGTGACTTGGGAGGAGGCCCAGAGGATACTCAACCCAGCTCAGGGAAGGGCCCTGCCAGTCAGCACCTCCTAGAACTCCAACCTTCTTCCTGCTTCCCTCTCAGCAACCCCAGCCTCCAATGCTTCAAGTCTGAGCAGTTCTCTTCCCCGCTTCCCTCTCTCTTGCCCACCATTTCCCCCGATCCCTCCTCCCCTCTCCTGGGTGCCCACTCCTTCAATGATCTGGTATGAGGTGGTGTGGCCAGGCTGTGTGATGCCTCTGGGTCTCTGCCCAAGCTGGGTCCCCTTTTGGACTCTTCCCAGCTTCTCCACATGGCCAACTCCCAGTTATCCTTCAGCTCTCAGCTCAGCGTTGCCCCTTCTGGGAAGCCTTCTGGACATGCCCTCTCCTCACCATGTTCCTTACCCTAGAGGCTTTCTCACTCCTGCCTCTTTGTCAGCTCTGATGTGCCACTGCTACCCCCGGCGGGGGGCACTCTGTACTTGTGGAACAGATGAATACGTCAGTGAATGAATGAATGACTACTTGGACCATCAGCATACTTACCATTGTGAACCATGTGCTTCTCTGACCCTTGTGCCCTCCAAACTGGCTTGCTGTGCAGTCATACCTGCTTCTGTCTGCCCGAGTCACATATAAATGCCATCCTGGCAGCTCTCCGGCTAACTCAGCACTGTCAGAAGAACTTTGCATGATGATCTGCACTGTCCAATATAGCAGCCACCAGCTGCACGTGTCTACAGTTCAGTTTAGTTCAGTTGCTCAGTTGTGTCCGACTCTTTGCGACCCCATGGACTGCAGCACACCAGGCCCCCCCGTCCTTCACCAACTCCTGGAGTTTACTCAAACTCATCTCCACTGAGTCGGTGATGCCATCCAGCCATCTCATCCTCTGTCATCCCCTTCTCCTCCTACCTTTAATCTTTGCCAGCATCAGGGTCTTTTCAAATGAGTTGGTTCTTCGCATCAAGTGGCCAAAGTACTGGAGTTTCAGCTTTAGTATCAGTCCTTGCAGTGAATATTCAGAACTGATTTCCTTTAGGATGGACTGGTTGGATCTCCTTGCAATCCAAGGGACTCTCAAGAGTCTTCTTCAACACCACAGTTCAAAAGCATCAATTCTTCAGGGCTCAGCTTTTTTTATAGTCCAACTCTCACATCCATACACGACTACTGGAAAAACCATAGCTTTGACTAGATGGACATTTGTGGGCAAATTAATGTCTCTGCTTTTCAGTATGCTATCTAGGTTGGTCATAACTTTTCTTCCAAGGAGCAAGCGTCTTTTAATTTTATGGCTAAAGTCACCATCTGCAGTGATTTTGGAGCCCCCAAAAATAAAGTCTGTCTAGAGCCCTTGAAATGTGGCTGAGGAATTTAATTACATTGCAATTAATTTATATTTAAATAGCCACATGCTACTAGCAGCTACTGTGTTTGACAAGACAGCAGAACTCCCACATAAATGTCTTCCTGGACGTGGCCTCTTGACTTAGGACACCATTGCCTACAGTATAAAGTCCCATTCTTCCTACCCTAAACCCTAAATGAACCCTGTTCATTTCCACTCTGTCTTCCCTTCCAGATGGAGTGAAAATTGAAACAGTGGTTGCAAGTACAGCTCTGGAGCCAAGTTGCCTGGGTTCAAAGCCCAGTTCCGTGTACTGGGAAAGTTACTTAGCTCCTCTGTGCCTCACTCTCCTTATCTGTAACATGGAGCTAAACACCGGTACCTAGGGTTATTGTGAGGAGGACATGAGTTTTTTTGTACAAAAGGCTTACAAGAAAGCCCAGTACATAGGAAGCTCTCAATAAATGACACTTAGAGTTGTTAGTATCTCTTACTATGTCCCTGGCAGGATCATCCCTGCTTCTTCACCATCCACCTGCTAGAATTGCCCAGGTCTGCCAGTCCTGGGTTCAGCCTTAACAGAGACTGGTATCTTTGGGTTCCTCTCTCTTGAAGCACTCACCTTAAGGGGGCTTCTGCTGCCACAGAAGAAGTTCTGGCTGTCTTGATAGATCTCAGGGAGAGAGTGAGTGACGGGCCCTGAGACCACATGGAGAGGGAGAGAGGCCCAGGCCCAGGCCCAGTCCCAGTCAGCTGCCAGAGGATTCCCAACCACGCCCGGAACCAAAAAAAACAGTGAAAACAGAGGACTGACCCCCAGAGCACTGCAGACCCACGGAGCTGAGCCCACTGAACCCACAGACACGATCAAAATGGCTGTTGTTTGAAGTCACTAAGTCTTTTTTTTCATTTAATAGTGTTTTTTAATTTAATTTTTATTTTATATTGGGGTAGAGTTGATTGACAATATTGTTTAGGTTTCAAGTGTGCAGCAAAGTGATTCAGTTATATGGATACATACATGCATTCTTTTTCAGACTCTTTTCCCATTTAGGTTAGCACAGAATGTTGAGTGGAGTTTCTGTGTTGATTTTCTGTTTTATATATAGCAGTGTGTATATATTAATCCCAAACTCCTAATTTACCCCTCTCCTACCTTTTCCATTTGGTAATCATAAATTTGCTCCCTGTGTCTGTAAGTTTGTTTCTGTTTTGTAGATAGGCTCATTTGTTCCATATTTTAGATTCCACTTATAAGTGATATCATATGCTATATGTCTTTCTCTGTCTGACTGACTTCATTTAGTATGATAATCCCTAGGTCCATCCATGTTGCTGCAAATGGAATGATTTCGTTCTTTTTTATGGATGAGTAATATTCTATTGTGTATATGTACCACATCTTCTTTATCCATTCACCTGTTGATGGACATTTATGTTGCTTCCATGTCCTGGTTATTGTAAATAGTGCTGCAGTGAACATAGGGGTGTATGTATCTTTTTGAATTATGGTTTTCTCCGGATATATGCCCAGGAGTGGGATTCCTGGATCATATGGTATTTCTATTTTTGCTTTTTTGAGGAACCTCCATACTGCTCTGCATAGTGGCTACACCAGTTTATATCCCCACCAACAGTGTAGGAGGGGGTTCCCTTTTCTCCACAGTCTCTCCAGCATTTGTTTCATGCAAACTTTTTAATAATGGCCATTCTGACTGGTATGAGGTGGTACCTCATTATAGTTTGATTTTGATTTCTCTAACCCACTCCAATATTCTTGCCTGGAGAATCCCGTGGACAGAGGAGCCTGATGGGCTACAATCCATAGGATTGCAAAGAGTCGGACGTGACTGAGCAACTGACACACACACACACAATAATTCACGTGTTGAGCATATTTCTATGTGTTTTTTGGCCATCTGTATGTTGGAGACACTCAGTCTTAGAGTGGTTTGTTACACATCGATAAATGACCAAAACGCTTGCGTACAAAGAGCTGCTTCCCTTCATATTCCCCTTGTCCTGTTCGCTTATGCATTGGCCAGTTTTTGTCCCGTTTTAAGGCATTTTAGAAATTGTGAAACACCTACTCTTGCTCTCATATCTACTCTGTTCCTCAACCCACAGCTTCAAAAAGTGGGCAGCATTACTGGGTACTGGGCAGGAACAGGCACTGACTAGCTGTTGACCTTGATCCAATTCCTCCACATCTCTGAGGTTGGAAAAATAAGATTACTAATGAGCCCCTCGAAGAGAGTAAGTAAAAGATGGCTAATAAGACACTTAGTACACTTCTTGGCACGTGTCAAGCATCCAGTGAGTGGTATTTATCAGAGGCCGGAGGACAGGCCAGGAGACAGCTCCTACTTGTCCATTCTTCCATATTAGCAAAGACATAGAAAGCAGTGGTCAGGCTTTTATGGTTCCAGAGTGATGCCAGAGCTTCTTGGGAAATAGCAGCTGCTGCTTGTTATCTCTGTTTATAAAGACAGAGGATGAGGTTTGGCATGAAGGCAGCCCCGTGAACCACTGCACCGCCTCTAACTGCCTCAGGAGATGTATGTCCTGTGGGATATGCAAACTCAGCCCCCAAACTGAAAGAACATCATGAGAGCCTAAGGCAGGGACTGACTCTCATTAATCACTTCTGTATCCTCAGAATTTGGCATGGAGTCAGTGTAAGTTCCAAGAAGGCACAGAATAGTCTTCCTGTTTGACCCGCTGCTGCATTTTCAGCCCATAGTTGGTGCTAAGGAAATGTAAATCTGAGGATGCATGAACATTGTACTGCCTGCAGCCAACACTGTGGGTTGCCTGTCACAAGCCATTGCCTCCTTTTTCCTTGCTGATGGAATCCTGGTATGATTCAGGTGGCAACATGCTCCTCAGGGGTTTTGATGGATTTAAGGAACTTGGGTCACTGCTGTTCCTCTTTGCCAGGGACTGGACTAGGGGAGGTCATGTGACACTGTTCAACCACTGAGACTAAGAAAAATCTGCTCAGGGGATTATGGGAAAGAGTTTTCTCTAGCACAAAAAGAGAGGAAAGTGTAAAAAAAAAAAAAAAATGCCTGCTTTGTCCCCATCTTATCTACTTACTTTTGTAGTTATCCTGCAAGGACATGATTCCTGGAGGGAAGGCAGTCGTTCATGAGCAAAACTGAGCAAGCCCAAGAGTGAAAAACTAACCCCTGAGGAAGCAGTGTGGGAGGTGGGAGCCTGGCAAGATGACCCAGGTGAGCCTCCGAGCCCCCGAGCCCCCCGGGTGACCTGATATCCGAGATAAATGCATGTCTTTGGTGTGTCAGCAGATGTTCTGTCACTTTCAGCCAACACATTCTGTATTAAGTTGTCATTGTGCCTTCATGATGTTGTGGTGGGCTCAACTGTGCCCCTCCCCATTCCATATGTTGAAGTCCCAACCCCTAGCCCCTCAGAATGTGACAGTGTTGGAGGTGGGGCCTTTGAGAGGTGATTAATGTAGAATGAGGCCATTGGGGTGGGCCTCATCCAAACTGACTGGTGTCCTTTTAAGAGGAAAAGTGGACGCACAGAGACCCTGGGGGATGCACACATCCAGAGGGATGACCGTGTGAGGACACATTGAGAAGACTGTCTACAAGCCAAGAAGACACCTCAGAAGAAATCAACCCTGCCGACACCTGGATTATGGAGTTCCCACCCTCCAGAACAGTGAGAAAATTACCTTCTGTGCTACTTTGTGATGGCAGCTCTAGATAATGAATATGGGGATCTATTGTAACGATCAAGTTATTATCACCATTGTAAGAAATCCTTTGTTTCACCATAACATTGCCCTGAGGAACAGTTGGAACCTGAATGAAGAGAGCTTGCTGGGGTTCTTCAGTGTTCTGTATATAGTGAGGCTAACATATTAACCCAAGACTGGCCCTCTTGGGGTCCTCCACCCATTACTTTGTTCAGTAGAAACCTAGCAAACATCCCTCACTCATCGGAGCTGTGTGAAATTGTCAAGAGTGTGTATTTTGAAGTCAGACTTCCTGGTTTGGCTTCTATCTCTTAGTAGCTGTGTGATCCAAGGCAACCTTGTTGTCTTCTCTGAGTTTTCTCATCCCCCGAACGCTGCTAAGAACACCCATGTCACAGGATTATATAAGGCCAGAGCACGCCAGTACATGCAGAGTGCTTCACCAAGTGCTTGACTCAGAAAATATTCTCCATGGATGGGGCCCATTGCTTTTCTGAATATACAAAATGGACAAGGAGAACATGGTCATGTTTTCACTTTATAGCTTCAGTCTGATCCTCTCAACAAACCCCATGACTCGGACATTGCCAACTCTTGGCAGAATAAAGTGAGGTTCAGAGAGGTCGTGTGACGAGTTACAGTTTTTAAATCATAGAGCCCAGGTCTTCTGATCCCCATAAGCCCTGAGCTCTTTACTTCTGCACCAGAGCTGCCGCCTTTGGTAGTGTAATTTTTTCCCAAATGCTCAGTGTATGCCAGACATTCTCCTTTAATCCTCACAGGAACTCAGCTTTCACAACCTAGGAATAAATAACTCTGACATGGATACACATGTTTAAACCAGACAGCAGAATAAACTGGCAAGTTATTGTGGGGCTGAATGGAAAATGTGGGTCAAACAGAAATGCCTTCAGAGACAGTGGGGAAGAAAGGACCCCCACATTGATTGGGGGACAGGGGCTTTTGCTAGACTCTTGACTCTTTGAGATTTTGATATCACTATATCAATTTATAGATAAGGAAATGGAGGCTCCAAGAGGGTATATAACATACCCCAGACACAGAAAAGGGAGGAACATGAATCTAGCATCACTGGAAACATGTAGCATCTTCCCTTGGTCCAGAGTTTCTTAGCACCTGCTGCACAAGTGAGAATCTTCTGGAGAAGTTGCAAGACTCCTGAGGGCTGGACTACACCTTCAGAGACTCTGGGTGGGCCTGGAGTGGGGCCCAGCATGGACAGCATGGACACTGCTAAAGCTCCCAACCAGGTGATTGGAACGTGTGGCCATGGTGGAGCAAAGTCAGGCCAGGCTGCTCTCAGAGCTGAGCTCTGCGATCCTGAGACAGTCTGGACCCAGCCCTGACACTGCTAGACCCAGCTGGTTGTACAAAGGCCAGCGCCTCTCACTTTTCTCGCTCCACCCAGAGAGGGAACAGTTGGTTCTTTCTTAAAGCAACATAAGTGAAGGTGAGGTCAGTAACTCATCATCCAACATTCATAGCAATGTGAGTGTGGATTTCCAGTGATAGCATTACCTCGAGATTCAGAAATGCAGAGGAACCTTCAATACTGTTCCTTACAGTTCCTGAGTACAGTTTTTGGTTCCTAGTATTTATTGTTTAAAAGGGTGCATGAAACATTTTATGTTTACTTCTTCAAAAAAATGAAATATAATTAAGTTGCTCTTTACATATGTTTTTTTTCTTGCTGGGAGGTAGGGGGTGGTGAGGAGACTCAGGGACCTTTAGTCAAAATAAAACAAAACAGTTTTCCCTAAATGATCTTGCTAGTTGTTGTTGTTGTTGTTCCATTTTTATTATAGTATGGTTGATTCGGGGCTTCCCTGGTGGCTTGGTGATAAAGAACCCACCTGCTAATGCAGGAGATGTGGGTTTGATCCCTGGGTCAGGAGGATCCCCTGGAGAAGGAAATGGCAACACACTCCAGTATTCTTGCCTGGGAAATTCCATGGACAGAGGAGTCCATGGGGTCGCAAAAGAACTGGACACAACATAGCGACTAAAGCAATAGCATAACATAGTGTTATGTTAATTTCAGGCGTACAGCAAAACGAATCAGTTATACTATACCAGATAGCCACTCTTTTAGATTCTCTCCCATATAGGCCATTATAGAGTATTGAGTAGAGTTTCCTATGCTACGCAGAAGCTCCTTGTTAGTTATCTATTTTATATGTATTAGTGTGTATCAATCCCAATCTTCCAATTTATCCTTCCCCCCATCCCGCCAGTTTAAACCCATCAAGAAAGTTGTTTGTTTGTTTGTTTGTTTTTGGTTCAGCCAAAAGTGGAAGTGGAAAGGGAGAGCTGGGGACGTAATCGGCGGATTAAAGATTAGCTGCGACACGTGGCTGGGGAACTGACCTTTGACCAAACAAGTCACGCCAGCACAGCTTCTCTCTGTGCAGGAAGAGATCCCGGGCCCTCCGAGAAGGGACAGCACTGGGAGAAGCCAGTGCCGTCTGAAGGGAGGGAGACTCAAGGAGGCTGCAGGGAGGGGAGACAGGGAGGGCCGAGAGCAGTCCCCGAACACGGACGAGCATCTGTTCACTGTCAGCAGCACGATGGAAATAATATTTGGCAGAAATAAGAAGGAGCAACTGGAGCCTGTGAGGGCCCGAGTAACAGGTGAGCGTTTTGTATGAACCACGCGCACTTATATGTTTAGATGTACACTTGGTTTTTCCTGCTTATAAAAGTAATGCTCATTGTAAATCATTTTTGGAAAATCTGGAAAACCGTAAATAGAGGAGACATGATCCATATTCTAGGCATATTCCCTGTGAAAATCTCGGTGTGCTTTTATGCATTATAACTCGGTTTTCAAGGGGAGTCAGTGATTCTCACTACTTCCAGGAGAAAAGTCCCAGGACTATTGCTATTAGCTCATAGCCAGTGGGATTATTCTGCAAACTGTGCTCCGTCCCCAGGGTGCGGTATTTGTAAAAGTGGGTGCATCCTAAATTAATTTCAAAATGATACAAGAAGCATGTGCGAACGCCCATTCCTGTGCATGCACAGTGCAGAGGGGCACCGCAGAGCCGGATGAAATTTCCTCAAAGGTGCGGTTTCAGGGTGCAAGCACTGCAGAGCAGATGAGACAGCTCCAGGGTGGGAGCTGCCACACGAGCCCTCCTTTCATAGCTTTCTCCTCCTCTTCTGCATGGCCACTTTCCTGGCCATCTTGTTTAGACTCTACAAGGCAGAGGGCGGTCTGTACTGCGGGTCCCAGGAGCTGTGCTGAGAACAGGGAAGGGCGTCAGCTCAGCCACACCACTGTTTTGGACAGATGGGCAGTTTTCACAAGGATAAGACAGCAGTGCCCTCTGACAGGCAAGTCACATTGGAGCTTTACAGCAGACGAATTGCCTCGGAAGGCTTTTGGAAGAAAGAAATAGCGTCTATGTATATTTTTTCTGATTACAGAGGTAGTGTGCAATCTATATGTGTATGTATATTACAAAGGTATAAAACTTGGAAGTGCAAATGAGAACCCAGAGGGAAATAAAAATCAGCTATATTTCTTTTGTCTCTTAAGGATTATTAATATTTGAGTCTATTTTCTTTAAGTTTTTAAAAGAAACATCAATATAGATAGTATATGCATGCATGCTCCATCGCTTCAGTTGTGTCTGACCCTTTGCAACTATATGGACGGTAGCCCACCAGGCTCCTCTGTCCATGGGATTCCCCAGGCAAGAATACTGGAGTGAGTTGCCCTGCCCACCTCCAGGGGATCTTCCCAACCCAGGGATTGAACCCGAGTCTCCTGCATTGCAGGCGGATTCTTTACCACTGAGCCACTGAGGAAACCCATAAGATAGTACAAAGATAGATTAATCTGTTGATAGGTAGACTTTATATATAAATACTTTTGCAAAAAACAAATGTATACTTACTATGACTTTTTATTTTTAAAAAATGTGGATCTGTGATACCCATCATTGTATGCTCTGGGGTATGGTGGGCATTTGCCACTATACTCCCTTGACAGCTCATGTTTAGTGACTGCATGTCAATACTTGGAAATTTTAGAGAACAAGAACCCCAGGACCTGAGACGCTGAATGAACCTCTAGATCTAAGTCAGTTGTTTTCAAAGGAGGTCCCCAGCCCTGCAGCACGAGCACTCCCCAGGCTCCCGTTAGAATCTCAAATTCCTGGGCCCGCTTCAGACGCTCTGAATCAGATACCCAGGGGTGGAGCCCAGAAATGTGTGTTTTCAGAGCCCTCTGGCTGCATGAAGGTGGGGGACCACTGCTGTAAACTGGGTCTCCTTCCCTGATGGGTGTGAAACTGAGGGCCCAGGAGAAGCAGCGACTTGCCTGAGGCCAGGCGGCCAGCAGAGGACAGGCTCCAGCCCAGGGCCGGCCTCCCCGCAGGGTCACATCTAATCCGCCGGTCTGGGTCTGCTTGCAGGCAGCTCGTCACACACGATGCTGTGTGGCCACATCTGTCCGGGGAGACCAGGCCAAGGCTCTGGCCTCACATCCGGCAGTGCATTTGTGACTCTGATTCTTCCTTTACAAGGCACTTGAGCATTTCCTGACTCAGTTTCCTCATATGGCTAATAAAGTCAGCATGTATCTACCATATGGGGTTGCTGCAATGACTACATGATTTAATCTACTACAGTTCATAGTGCTCAGTAAACGTTCTTCTTAGGGCTTCCCTGGTAGCTCAGCTGGTAAAGAATCCGCCTGCAATGCAGGAGACCCTGGTTCAATTCCTGGGTCAGGAAGATCCCCTGGAGAAGGGATAGTCTACCCACTCCAGTATTCTTGCTTGGAGAATCCCCATGGACAGAGGAGCCTGGTGGGCCACAGTTCATGGGGTTGCAAAGAGACGGGCATGACTGAGTGACTAGGCACAGCACAAATGTTCTTCTTTTTACGTCTAGGGCTTTACTTATAAGCTCAGATTCATCTTTCCCTGCTCTGCCTCAACCTACTCCTTCTCCTGTGTCCCAGGTCGCTGTGAATAGTCACACCCAAGGCAAGAGACTCGGCTGGCACTTTTTCAGTGTTCCCCTCCCACTTCCCTACAATTAGTCAAACTCTTAAGTTCCTTTGTTTTATCTGTTTCTCTCTGTCCCACTGCTACTATCTTCCTCCTCTCTCAGGTCTTCCCACCTCTCTCTAGCTTCTCCTCCCACCTACAGTCCACACCACAGCCAGAAATAACTTTTGGTACCCCAAATCCAATCACATTCCATTTGTATGAGAAGAGGTAGGTCCTTAGAGACAGAACGTGGATTAGGGGTTGCTAGGGGCTAGGTGGCATATGCGGATTAACTGCTAATGGGCACAGGGATTCTTTTGGGGGTGATGAAAATGCTCTTGGGTTAGTGGTATGGTTGCACAACATTGTAAATATACTAAAAAAAACAAACAAAAAACATGAATTGTATACTTTGAAATGATGGATTTATGTTATGTGAATTTTATCTCAATTTTTTAAATTGCAAAAAAAAAAAATTAATCCTATTATTCCCACATCCATCAAAAGTGTCCCTTTCTTCCAAGCACCAAATCAAAGCTAGGTATGGTCTTATTGACCTTGGCCTCTTGGCCCTACTTAACCCTGCAACCTCAGTACTTGCTATACCCTCACTTGAAAGTTACAGGCCAGCTCTTACTAAACAGCTTGCACACTTCTGGTCTCTGGGTTCAGGTTTCTCCAGAGCTAAGAATTCAGGATTAAGTCATTTATTTGGGATGTGCTTCCCAAGAAACACTGGGAAGGCAGCAAAGGAGGCGTTTTCAAGCCATTGACCACCAGGAGTCATTGGAGCTGGATCCTCCGAGCAAAGTATAAACCACGCCTCACATTGTGTCCACCGAGGACAAGGAGGTGGTGGCCTTGGACCCACAGCACCCACCTATCGTCGGGTGAGAGCAGCTTCCAGGGGCATTAACTCTCCAACGTGGTTCCGGCTTGTCCACGCATGTGCAGAGCTGCTCCACAGTGAGAACAAAGCCCTCAGGTGAAGCGCTTTAGGTATCTGCAGAAAGCAGCCTTCAGGGAGAGGAGAAAGCCAAGGGCTCGTGGGCAGGGCGCCGACAGCACCTGCAACACTGTCCCAGCAGCCATGGAATGCCTGCCTCATGTATAATTTAAAATTCTCTAGTAGCCCCGTACAAAAAAGTACAAAGATACAGAGGACATTAATTTTAATAGTGTTTTTCACTTAATGCCACATATTCAAAATGGTATCAGTTCAACATATAACTAATGTTTTTAAATTGCTAATGAGATGTACTACATTTCTTTTTCATACTAAGTCTCTGGAATCTGGTGTGCATTTCACAATTACTGTACATCTCTGTTGGGACTAGCCAAGTTTCCAGTACACAGTTCCCCTACATGGGACAGCACAGCTCTAGAATGTTCTTTCCTCATGCCTTTGCAAGGCAAACACCAACTCCCCCCTCAAAACTCAACCAGGTCACCTCCTCCAGGAAGTGTTCCTCACCCTCCTGCTCTCACCCCACCTTGGAGAGGAGTTCTGCTCCACCCAGCACCCTTGTTGAGTCTGTTGCATTGCCTTTATCTCAGTGTGTTTTGGGTATTTCCCTCTGTCTTTGTCTCTTAATGGATGGGGAGTTCCTTGGAAGCAGTGTGCATGGGTGCTCAGTCATGTCCAGCTCTTTGTGTCTCCATGGACTGTAACCTGCTAGGCTCCTCTGTTTGTGGGATTCTCCAGGCAAGAATACTGGAGTGGGTTGCCATGCCCTCCTCCAGGCGATCTTCCCAACCCAGGGATAGAGCCCCTGTCTCTTATGTCTCCTGCACTGACAGGCGCATTCTTTCCCACTAGCGCCACCTGGGAAGCCCCACTTGAAAGGGATAATGTCTGTTCTTCTCGGTATCCTCAGCGCCCACACAATGCCAGGCACATTCTTTCTGGAAGTGAACAGATGCAGTGAGTGGTACAGGGGCTGTATGGCCACTTCTTTGAGCTTTTTGGTTTAGGTGCAGAGCTGGAAACTAAACATTCTCTCTCTCATCAGGCAAGATTCCAGCCTGGCTGCAGGGAACCCTGCTCCGCAATGGGCCTGGGATGCACACGGTGGGCGAGACCAGATACAACCACTGGTTCGATGGCCTGGCCTTGCTCCACAGCTTCACAATCAGAGACGGTAAGAGCACCACATGGTTTGCCGTGGGTGCTGTAACAAATGACCACAGATGGAGTAGCTTAAAGCAACACACAAGTTTTAATTCTCTTCTGGTTTAGTTGCTAAATCATGTCCGACTCTTTTGTGATCCCATGCACGGAAACCCACCAGGATCCTCTGTCCATGGGATTTTCCAGGCAAGAATACTGGAGTGGGTTACCATTTCCTCTTCCAGGGGATCTTCCAGACCCAGGGATCCAACCCGCATCTCCTGTGGCTCCTGCATTGCAGGTGGAGCCTTTACTCCTGAGCCACCTGGGAAGCCCCTAAAAGTTTCTAGTGGGTTTCAGACTAAAACTTTACTCTCAGAGGTAAGCAGCTGTTTTCTGTTCTTTTCTGAGATGGTCAGTCAGGTTGCACGTGTTGGTGCAGCACAGGCTGGCCTGGTCTCTCCTCTCCTCTAGAGCTCTCAAAGCCTCCCCTGTGTCTAACAGTGGAAATATAAACAAAAACATTAAGTACTTCTATACACAATTTAAGAGGGCACGCATAAGGCCATCAGGGCCCTCTGATTTGCAGGTAACATAAAGCCAGTACTTCTCAAAAGATGGTCTGTGGGTTCCTGCATCAGCATCCCCCAGGAGGCTCATTTAAGCTGTGAATCCTGAGACCCTGCTCAGTGCTCGAAGGGTAAGAATAGAGCATCTATGTTCCCAGATGACCTCAAGCATACTGGTGTGGTGGGGCTCAGGCCTCCGTGATCTTTAAAATCAGGTGGTTCTAGTGCACAGTTAGCATGAAGAGCAGAAATTAGTGCCAAACCAGGAAGAAAAGAACTGGAGTAAGAAAGCAAAATGACTCATAACCCTCAGCAGAGGCCACTAGAAGATAATGCTTTCACACATTAACAAAGATTTCAATAATAAAGGCCAAGTGGAGATGGGGAAGGGTATACAGGAGGACTTTTTTCTTTTAGTCTAAAATTCTTTAAAAATTAAAATTTTTTAAAAAGCACACATGGAGATGAGTCAACCCAGGTCCCCCTTAGCGATAGATTTGATTATTTTCCAATAAGAAACAAAGTCATCATCCCATGAGGATTCAAAGATGTGAATTCTAAGAGTCAAAGTCACAGAGATTTTTTTTAAATTATAGTTGATTTACAAGGCTGTGTTAGCTTCAGGTGTACAGAAAAGTGAATCAGTTATCCACATACGTGTATCCACTCTTTTTTCTTGGAGAAGGACGTGGTAACCCACTCCAGCACTCTTGCCAGGAGAATCCCATGGACAGAGGAGCCTGTTGGCATGCTGCAGGCATGGGGTCGAAAGAGAGTTGGACACAACTGAGCGACTGAACAGCTCTTTTCTTAGATTCTTTTCCCACATAGGCTATAACAGAGTATTGGGTAGAGTTCCCTGTGCTGTACAGTAAGTCCTTATCAGTTATCTACTTTATATATAGTAGTGTATAGATGTCAATCCCTGGGCAAGAATTTCCTAAGAGGCAGTCTCTCCTTGAAGCCCATCATTGTGACAGTGGATATGTGATGGGCATTTCTCTGATGGGAATGAGCTGTCAGTGTGTCTTAGGCCCCACTTTTTGGCATATTATAATTGTACCAACCATGGAAGCATAGATGAAGGAATATGAAAAGTCAACATAATGTCATGTGCTAATTAATGGCAAAAAAAACCACACCAAATTCTAGAGATTTCAAATTATCCACCAAAATGAAGGTCCCAGGCCTGAGTATTCACAGCCCTGAAGACCTGGTGGGGTCCCCACGGGTCCCCAGCCTCATCTCATTCCTGCTGCTCTCAAGCACCTAACTGGTGCTTCAGCCCGTGCTGACTCAGCCCTTACAGGAAGTGGGCTGTGCTCCCCAACCCCAGGTCTTGACTTACAGACTCTCTGGGGAGACTGACTGGGAACACCTCGCCCTCTTTCCTAGCCCCACCTCCCCGATTTGTGGTTCAATTCCACTCATCTTTCAAGGGCTTTGAAAAGCTGTGGCAAGGGAATCAGAGATCAGAGTGACACAGTCACGAGCCAAGAAAAACAGGCAGCTCCTAGACTCTCCCCTAGAGCTCCTAAAATTTTTTAGAGATTTGGAAAATAATTTTAGTTAGAGCAAAAAGTCTTCTGTACCATTAATAATTAAAAATAAACCATGTTTATTTCAATTAAAAAAATGTTACTCCAGGGGCTAAATTGTTAATGTAAGGCTCCCAGAACTGAACTGGGCCCTCAGGAAAGCCAGCCTGAGTATGGGGCCTTCTGGATCAGTCCTCCAAACCTGGACCTTACCTGGAGGGATTCCAACATAGTGGAAAGCATGGTCAATGGCCTGGGCCGGCAGGCCTCTGGGTGATGCTGGACAAGGCGATGGAACATTGCTGAGCCTCAGTTTCCTCATACATAGATGGAGCTGGGACTAGGAATACTTACTTTGCTGAATTGTTGTGAGTCAACCTTGCCGAAATGTATGTGAGAGTTCACACCAGTGCTTGTTGTATCCAGCATACACATTAAAGGGACAGTCTCAGTAAGCCACCCCACCCCCCTCCTCCTGTCACATCCCTAGAATGGCTGAAAGAAGTTCAGATAAGTTTCAAATAAGCCTGGGATGATTGTGCTGCTTCTCTTTCAGGCGAAGTCTACTACAGGAGCAAATACCTGAGAAGTGATACCTACACTGCCAATATCGAAGCAAACAGGATTGTGGTGTCAGAATTTGGAACAATGGCCTATCCAGACCCCTGCAAAAACATATTTTCCAAGTAACTGTCCGTTTTGTATCTAGTCCTGCTTTCTGATATCCTTGACGGTCGAGACAACCAGCATTTGCTCTGATGGTGTGTTTAGGGTGGATGGAAAACTTCCTGTGATGGCCTCTGACCATGCAGGCTATGTACTTTTGGATCACTGATAGCAGGCGAGGCAAAGAACAGCTGGCAGATTGTTAGATGTTCTCCCGCATGGCTGGTGGGAGAGCACTTTGAAATCACCTATCAAAATTACAAATGCACATTCCCTTCAGTCCAGAGAGGTGCTTGCTTGTGTCTGAAATGACAAATGTACAAGGTTATTCATGGCTGAATGATTTGTTATGATGAGGAACTGAAAATAACTCAGGTGATCATTAACAGAAGAGTGTTAAATAAATCTCAGTAACACTATACAGGACAATACCAGGCAGATATAAAAAGCACTGAGGACGCTCTCTATGTACTGAATGGAGATTTCCAGGATATACTGCTAAGTGGGGAAAAAGGGAAAAAAAGTAAAGTATAGAAAGAGCATATAATATGCTGTAATTTGTGCTATAAGGCAGGGGGATATCTAGGTTTGTTTTTCAATGTGCAGAAAGCCTGGGAGAAGGCATGGGAGAGGTGGGGAACCAACGGGAGGAAGGATGGGGGAGATTTTCAGTTGTATACATTTAAAATCATCTGGGTTGTGATGCGTATGCATGCCTTACACGTTTTGAATTGTTGGCCAGGGAATCAGGCCAGCGGTCATCATCTCCTTTCTGATACTCTAGGCATAGAAGGGTTGTGAAATGTCTTAGAGGTAGACTGGCCTGGAGAGGGAAGCTGGTTTCTGCTTCTCCAGAACTGACATCATCTCTCCAGTCCCAGCTTCCAGCGCTGGGGGTCCGGCAAACAGCAGGCTGGGAACACCCATTGCAGAAGCGGGAGGAGCCAGGGGGCCGCGCCAGAGGGAAGGAATTGAGAACCGCAGCTCGTGAGGCATCCTTGCTGTTACACGGATTGCCAGGAGGGGGAGCACTCACCAGTACACGGGGCCAAGACTTCCTGCTTTGAGTTTGCCTTCTAATCAATGATCAGTTCTTAACTCGGTTTACTTTCCTTTTTCAAAGAAACGAATTTCTTGGACAAAGTTGAGGTAACGAGGGTGGACTCTCATTCCTTCTCAAAGCAGAGATCAACTGCTTTTCTAGTTTCGGGGGAGCCATTATGGGTATGTGTATGATTTCTCTAGAGCTTCTTAAAATACTTGAGAACAGTCCACCAGCTCTTGATGGCTCTGGTGGGGCAGACCTTTGGATTTGGGGAGCTGGGGAGGGCTCAGTGGGCAGCCTTGTTGTCCCAGCTGACTCCCTTCTTAGCTGATTGGATGTGGTGGTGTTTTGGGTTAACTCGATCTCTGGACTGTTAGATTCCTCAAGTGACCAGTTATGACCCAGCATTTTCCCTGCCTTAGTTGAACCAGAGTGTTTTAAGTGGTAGCCCTCTGGAGTAGAAGCTTCCAGCTGAGTGGACAAGTGGTTGACCCGCTGACTCGCTTTCCTCCTCAGAGCATTCTCCTACCTGTCCCACACCATCCCCGATTTCACAGACAACTGTCTGATCAACATCATGAGGTGTGGAGAAGACTTCTACGCGACCACAGAGACCAATTACATCAGGAAAATCAACCCCCAGACCCTGGAAACCCTGGAGAAGGTATCAGTGAATCTACAAGCAGCCTCAGTGGAGGCTGCAGGCCCTCAGAGAAGAGCCCCCCTCTGATCCCCTCGTCTTGGGCATCTTAGCACTAGATTCTAAGCTTCCTGATGGCAGGACTCTGTCCTGTCATCTCTGTGTCTGAATTCGTTCCTAGCACTCCCATGACAAAGGAACACAAACTAGGTCGCTTAGGTCAAAAGCAATGTATTCCCTCACAGTTCTGAAGGCCGGAAGTCTGAAATCAGGTGCTGGCAGGCCCAGTTCTCTCTGAAGCTTCTAGGGGAGGAAACTTCTTTGCCTCTTCCTGCTTCTGGTGGTCGCCCCTTGGTTTACAGATGCCTCGTTCCAATCTCTTGTAAAGATACAAATCACCCACCCTATTCCAGAATGACCTCATTTTAACCCTATTTCCCAAATATAGACATGAGCGGTTAGGACTTGCTTCAGCTTGCCTTTTTGGAAGATCCAGTTTGACCCCTAACAGTGTCGACAGTCCTTGGCACTGAGTGGCCCCTCAATGGAAATTTGAATGAATGGCAGTGCTGGGCTGTCCAGGACTCCCAGCAGCCCTGAAAAGAGAGGCATTAGGCACAGAGCATGGGTGCAAAAACCAGTGCCCAAGCGGATACCTTTCCTGGGCAGAAGCATGTCTATATTTTCTTGAAGATCAGTAGACCCACTTTCAGTTTTGTCCAGCTGGCTGTTCAAAGCCTTGATGTCTTTGCAATACCTCTTAACACTCTGTTAGAGGGAGTGCTTTTCTTAGCCATGAAATCACATCCGGCTCCGCTGAAGCTAGGCAGCATAGGTCCAACTGAGGAGTGCTTTCCACAAAGCTGCAGAGAGGAATCACTAGGTGAGAAGGAGGTAGCGCCTGACTTTTGGCCAGAGGTTGTGCTGTTCTCGGAGAGGAAGGGCGAACGGCTGGTTCCCTGGCCACCCCATCATTCTATGGTTGTGGCCTGTTTGGAGTCGGGATCGTTACTGAGGTCGTTAGTCAGTGTTTCCCTTTGACCAGATGCTTTTTGTAACCTCTCCGTTCCCAGAATAACCCTAGGAGAGAGGCCTGGGGATTTATGCCTCTGTGGGATACAAAAGGGGAGGATTTCAATGACTTCACCAGAGTCAGGATTAGGACTGCCCACGTTGTTACTTGGAGCTCTCTGCGGTGAGGCATCGGGTTTCCACACCGAGGCCACCGGCGGGGCCAGAGAGGAACAACTATCAGAGAACACACAAGCTCACCAAGCCCCCTGCAGCCTATGTTCTGTGGGGGCCCCCACGGGGTTACATCAGGTCGCAAGAGGAAGCGTCTCCTTTAAGGGCAATGTCTGCCTTATTTTCAGGTTGGGAGACGTGCAAAAATAGCCGTCATCTCCCTGAACCTGGAATCGGTCAGCTCTTCGCGGGACTTCACCCTTTCCCCGATTTAAAAGCAGCTGACCGTCATGTTTTGCAGGTTGATTATCGTAAATACGTGGCTGTAAATCTGGCAACATCACATCCTCACTACGACGCTGCTGGAAACGTTCTCAACGTTGGCACATCCATCGTGGACAAGGGGAAGACAAAATATGTGATCTTTAAGATCCCTGCCACAGTCCCAGGTGGGGCATTCTGGGGCTGCGATGAGGCGTGAACACCAAGGGTGGCCCTTTGGGAAGAGCTCTGGTTTTGGTTCATGGCACAACACTCAACCTGATACTTGCCCACATCGATGACTCAGAGGACCATGGACTCGCTTTTCTCCTTTAGGAGAAAAGGGATGATGCTACCCTTCCTTTTGGAAGAAGTGAATCCCTTTGCTCTTCCAACCTCCTTTTCTTTCGATTCCCGTTCATTAATTTATCCGTTAATCATTTATTTATCAATCTATCCACTGATGTCGTCATCCATCCATCATCCATCCTTCCTTTCATTCGTTCATTTTTCAGTTTTCTGACAAACCTACATCTGTCAGGGCTGTGCTGCTGTCTCTCATCCCAGCCCCAAAAGCCAGGCTTCCTGGGTTGTTCAGGGAGCTCAGGCCTGCGGGCATTAACTCCAGGTTCCGCCCTGTTCTCTGGGTCTTCTAGACGTTCTTCACTCAGGCCCGGGAGCCTGGAACGGCGCCCAGGCCGGTTGTGATTGCACGTTCCTGCTGGGGAGAAGGGCAGGCCTCCTCGCCCTTATTTGGGCAGGACCCTCTTGGCACCACGCCCGGGAGACCAGGCCTCCGAGGGCGGCTGCGCGGCTCCGGGGACGGTGCAGGACCGCGAGGGTGCTCAGCTAGACCTCCTGGTTTAGGAAGACTGGTTTCCATCTGAGATCACCGTGGGCCCCTCCCTCACCACTCTGTAGAGCACCCCCTGTCCAGCAAATTCCAGGCTCCACTGGCAGATGGGAGTCCTTGGGTCACACAGTACAGTGAGTGCTCTTGTTAAATGGAACCCCCGTTAACTGAGCCAATAAAGGGATACAGGGTCCGGCTCAGGATCCTAGAATGTCACACCTGAGTGTAGGCTAGCCATTTGAGTTTGCCACCTCATTTTCCTGAGGACCGGGAGCCCCGGGGGATCAGGTGACATCCCCACGGCTCAGAGCAGGTACCCTCCGCACCTGCTCCAGGCTGGTGCTTCACCAGGATTCACACCTGCTTCCTGCCTCCCAGGCCAGGGTGCCTTTCCTTCCTGTTTGCTGTGTGTCCCATTTGTTTAGTGAAGAAAAGACCTACCCACAGCCCGACAGTCTCCCTCCCAACAGCCAGCTGTTTACAGGGTGCACAGGTGGCCACAAGACAGGTGGGGACGCCTGCGTGTCACTCATTATAACCCAGCCCCAGGCCTGGGTGGGGAGGCCTTTTGGCCAGCGGGTGACTCATCCTTGCAGAGGAATAAGACCGAGCAGTCCTGAGCACCTTCGTGCTGGGTGCCGGGCGAGGTGCTCGCACGCCTGCAGTATTTCCTTCAGTTCCCTCCCTTCCCTCCAAAGAACAGAGGAGGTGGCCAGGCTGAGGGGACTGAATCTTTTTGGCTTAACCCTGTGCCTTTGGCTGTCCCACCAAGCCTCAGTTTCCCATCTGTAAAATGGGAATCATACAGCCGACCTTGACTGTCACAGTCTGTCACATCAACATAGGCACTTTGGCTCACCCCTAGGTGTCTCAGAACAGGCAATGCCAAGAGGAATTCATAGAAACTCCGTGAAATGCATGTCAGATGATGGTCCTCAGCCACGTGTCAAAGCTGAACCCTGGGAAGCCAGCCCAGGGCCCAGGTGCGGCTGTGCTTAGTCGCTCAGTTGTGTCCGACTCTTTGCGACCCCATGGACTGTGTATCCTGCCAGGCTCCTCTGTCCATGGGGATTCTCCAGGCACGAACACTGGAGTGGGTTGCCGTGCCTTCCTCCAGGGCATGGCCTGGGAGACTGACAGAAATTCAGAGCCTTGGGCCCCGCCCCACAGGCTGAGTCAGCCTCCACACTTGGTCATGACCCCCCAGACGATCTGCATGCACGTGGAAGTTTGAGGAGTGTTGCTCCAGAGCGGGGGTTGGCAAATGTTTTCCGTAAAGGGCCCCAACGTAAATATTTGAGACTTTGCCGGCTGCGTGGTCTGCATCACGTCTGCTCCACTCTGAATCCTGAAGGCAAAGCAGCCGTGGGCTCTGCAGGAGGCAGCAGCGTGGCCCACGCTCCAGATAAACCTTTATTTCGGAAGCAGGTGGAGGCCGGCTTAGCCCCGGGCCGGAGTTGCCAACACCTGGCCCAGGGGCCCATTGTTCCGGGGGCCTTGAGCCTGGGAAGGCAGTGGTTTCAGATGCTAAACCAGGCCCCCCGGGGGGAAGGTCCGGTCCCTGCCTCAGCCAGGCAGCAGTCCTTCACCTGGTTTGCTGTCCAGTCTCACTCGAAGGTTCTTCTCAGCAGCGGGGCAGGCTGAGAGGCTGGGCTGTAGGAGGCGGTGGCCCCGTGGTGTCCTTGGGGGGCAGTCAGGTCCCGTGCTGCTCCTGAGGCTGGCTTCTCTCCAGGGGGCAGGAAGGAGGGCCGGAGCCCCCTGAAGGACACGGAGGTCTTCTGCTCCATCGCTGCCCGCTCCCTCCTCTCCCCGAGCTATTACCACAGCTTCGGAGTCACCGAGAACTACATCATTTTCCTCGAGCAGCCTTTCAAGTTGGACATCCTCAAGATGGCCACGGCCTACATTCGGGGCGTGAGCTGGGCTTCCTGCCTGGCCTTCCACAGGGAGGACAAGGTAAGGCCCGGCGGGGGACCCCCAGCAGCACCAGGACAGCCAGAGCCAGCTGGAGGTCAGCAGGTGGAGGGGGCAGGGGCCGCTCAGCAGGGGAGGAAGTGAGCTCCTAGGCAGTGTCCCCAGAGGCACCAACCAGCCTTCCAGAGACTTCTGAGGCTGGGTGGGCCTTCACAGGGGTCCCGAGTTAGGGCAAGGAGCTCAGCCTTGTCTGTTCAAACAGCACACGAGTGTAGAAAGCAGCAGCCAAGTCGCCTCCGCCTCCCCATCCAGCCCCGCCAGAGGGTCCCTCCACTGTCCATTCAGCACCCTGTGCTCCCCTTTCCACGAGCATCCTCGGGCATTCATACAGAGATGTCTCTATGGCCACCCCCTCTTTAATGCCTGCGTTCTCAGGGAGGAGAGGGAGCAAAGTAGCTCTGTGAGGTCCCTCCCCTGCTCAGAACCTTCTGCTGGTTCCCCGTCTTCCCCAGAATCAGACCCACAGGCCTCTCTCACAGGCCTGGGAAGGCCCTCATCACGCCCTCAGCCCAGCCTCTGGCTCCCTCCTCCATCTCAGACCTGCCCAACTTGTTCCTGCCTCGGGGCCTCTGCACTTTCTGCCCCCTCCCCTGGAACGCTCTTTCCCAGCCGGCTCCCTCCCCTGATGAATGCAGGTCTGGCTCTAAGGCCAACCCCCACCCCCTTCCCTGAGGTCTTCCTGTCTGTCACAGACCCCTCCCCACTACCAGGCTTTCTTCACCTCCCACCTCATTTTCCCATTCGTGCTCAGCCACTTTCCCTCGCATGTATGTTTGGTCACTGACTCTTGGCCTCACCCCCACTGGACTATAAACTGCATGAAAGTGTGGGGAGTTTATCTCTCTAGTTCCCCCCAAAATGTGTCAGTGTTTGTGGCACGAATGAGCTGGGCAAGGGGGCCGTCAGGGGGCCAGTGGAAGTGGGTTTGCTCTGGAGGACCTGGAGCATCAGGGCCCTGTAGGCCTCCAGGCTGCAGGGATCCGCCAGGGATCTCTGACCCCAGAGAGTCCCGCAGTGAGAGCCCCCGAGCCCTGGCAGGGCTTTGAATGCATTTGGAGAGTTTTCTGAGCAGTCCCTGCGGCTGACCCCAGGATTGGGTTTATGGGAAAGAAGTGCCTGTCACTTTGCCCTGTGTTCATCTCCCAGACCCACTGTCCCTCTGCAACACTCAGCCCCCATCACCCCCACTTAACTTCAGAGCTTGATTTTGGAGAAAGAGAGAAAGAGACGATGAGCCAGAGGAGGTGGCTAGAGCCGCCCCTCCCTCCTTTCAGAGGAGGATGGTTAGACCAGAGCTGCCAAAAGAAAGAAAACACCCCTTCACCCTTGGATTAAGCAACTGGGGCTGCAGATACGGCTAATTGCTACCCAGAGCCTGTGACACCCAGAGGTGTGTGCGGAGGCCTACTGAGCTGATATCAGCTTGACTAGACCAGTCCCTCAGCACCGCAGCCCTCCAGGGCAGCCCGGTTGCTGGGACAATCTTCAGTGAGCCGGGGTCAGGGGAGGGGACCCAGGACGGGGCTTCAGGGCCTCTGGCCATGGGTGGGACCTGCGGAAGCTGAGAGGACTGGCCCTGACTGGTCCTCCCCAACTCGGCCACTGCCGGGGAGCTGTCCAGTTGCCGCCCACCTGGATCTCAGTTGAGTGAAGGTCGGGGAGACAGTGCACTTTCAGGGGCCTTTCTGAAAGGTCCCGTCCTCCAGGTGAGGCCGAGACCCCATGCGGCAAAGCTTCCCTCCTCCCCATCGCTTCTGTGAGGTTTGCCTGGAGTGGGACAGAGAGGCTCAGAAAGGCGAGGGTCCCTTAAGGGTCCCGAGCAGGTGAGTGGTTGGCTGGGCCTTGTCCCCTGCCCAGGGCTGCAGTGTGGGGCTGGCAGAGGGGGAGCTGAGCCCTGGGCTGCGTCTCCTTTCAGACCCACGTTCACATCATCGACCGAAGGACGCGGAAGCCCGTGCTGACCAAGTATTACACGGACCCCATGGTGGTGTTTCACCACGTCAACGCCTACGAAGAGGACGGCTGCCTCCTGTTCGACGTCATCGCCTACGAGGACGGCAGCCTCTACCAGCTCTTCTACTTGGCCAACCTGAACAAGGACTTCGAGGAGAACTCCAGGCTCACCTCCATGCCCACCCTCAAGAGGTTCGCGCTGCCCCTCCACGTGGACAAGGTAACGGCTTGAGTTCTGGGGGAGGTGAGCCCACTTGGGAAGTGGCTTTGGTCCTGATTTCATTGACATTGAAATTCAAAATGAGGTGTTCTTAGAGAAAGGCAGAAAATGCTTTCATTATTTTTGCAAATATTGAACATATTCATGGTAGAAATTTTAGAAAATATAGATAAATGAAAAGGAAAAAAATCACCATAAGCCCATTGCGAATATATTTGTATTGCCTCCCAAGTCGCTCTCTCTCCGTAGATAGACAGGCAAATAGACAGGAAGATATACATACATATTAATATATAATGATATATATGCATACAAACATATGCATATTGTATATATACATCAAAGCTGTTCAAAAGTATGTACAGTGTCATTTGCTTTTCTAAGATTAATATATAGCATATAAATATGTATTTCTTAATTTTAGAGAAAAAATTGCACTGTGCTTAATTTTTAACCCCTTTAATGAAATATAACTCATGTACCATACTATTCACCCATTTTCACTCATTTAAAGTGTACAGCTCAATGGCTTTTAGTATATTCACAGAGTTTCACTACAATCAATTTTAAAATATTTTCATTTCCCCCAAAAGAAACTTTGTACCTGTTAACCATCAACCTCCCCCATTCCCTCCACCCCCAGGCAACCACTGCCCTACTTTCTATCTCTGTGTGTTTGCCTATTTGAGACATTTCATATAAACGGGATCATATGGGAAGCAGCCTTTTGTGGCTGGCTCCTTTCACTTAGCATGTTTTCAGAGGTCATCAGTACTGTGGCGTGGATCAGTGCCTCTTTTTTTCATGATGAATATGTACATAATTTTTTTTTGTACAGCTTTTCTGTTCTCCTCATATATCTAAACATCGTTCCATGAGATTAAATATTCTTCTGTGACATCATTTTAAACATTTGCTGGACAGTCCGTGGTGGGGATTCATCTCCAGTTGCTTACCCATTTCCCTGATGTTGAACAGTCCTGTTCTTTCTTACATTCAAAATGACCACCGGGCCAGACATTACGCTCAACTAGGGTGCTGCTGCCCAGGCGCTGGGCTTGGTTTTAAAGGCCACAGAGGCTTCTGGCTCCAGAACTTCCTTCCTTCATGACTTAATTAATTTAAATGAAACCCAATTGAGTTCAATTCAATTTTGAAGGCTCATCTGTACTGAACACACTCTATGTACCAGGTATGTTGCTAAGCATTTTATTTTCTTTACCTCACCTAATGATCAAAACCTATGGGAGAGATCCTCACGTTAGCCTCATTTTACAGATGAAGAAACTGAGGCTCAGAGAGGTTAAGGAACGTGCCCAAGGTCACACAGCCTGGTAGCAAAGCCAAGACTGGCTCTGAGCCCTTCCTTGGAGCTGGTAAGGGGTATAACTCTGCAGATCTCCTGAGCTGACCTAACTCCTGGAAAGAGCCCCAGAGGGTCACCTTGAGCCCTCACAGGGCCCCCCTGCAGGCCTAGGGAACAGAAGACACTCCTACATGCCCAGGGAGGCTTCCGCCACCCCCAGACCCCTCCCAGCCAGAGGCCCTGGGGCCTGCATTTGAGCCCAGCTTTGTCAGACCACAGAGCTGGGTCCTTCCTCCTCTCAGCGTTTCCCCCATCTGCAGTCACTTGTGTATTCTCTGATGTTCACTGTATTTCCTACCACTTCTGTTAACATTTACAAAATCATGTTTTCATTTAAATCAACTCCCTCTTTCCCTAACTCATTTGGAAGGGAACCTATCACAACCCAGGGCAAAGCCAGCTTTTGCGTGCTGCCAAAGGAGGAAGCGATGAGCATGAAGTGCTGTGATGAAGCACAGGTCCTGAGCGCTGGCCTGATGCTGGTGCTCTTGCCAAGACCTGATCTCTTCCTTAAAGAGAACACTGGGAAAGTATTAAGTGTTAAGGGTATAGTGGCACCTAACTGAGACGCTCTCCTTGACCGGGTCGGAAAGATTGGAAGAGAAGAAGGGATTAACTTTCTTCCGGTGTGATTCAGGGCTAACGAGTGAACGGCCGTGTCCCACAGAATCTCCACCTGAGCCCCTGACCTCTGTGCCCCCCACTCTGGGAAGTTCCACAGTGCAGCGCTTGCTTGGAGCGTTTCCTGGCTCCAGGGTGCAACGGTGGGGCAGTGGGGTGGGGGCTGTCACCCAGAGGGTGAGTCCCGAGGCCCGACCCCTCCCCCGGCCTCACAGACCTCAGCCTGGGGTGATGCTTGGAGAGGAAGCACCCTCCCCCGATGCGCGCACCACAGGATTCTGTCACCTCTTAACAAGCTCCAGAAACAATCTGCTTCCTTGGAACCAAGCTATTAAGAAGTTTAGCCTGTACAGTTTAAACAGGCGCTGTGTGAACCGTCTGCAAAGAAAAGTGAGCGCTGGGAAGGGTAGCTCTGGCCATGCTTTTTAATTGCTGTTTATTGTCCCTTAAAGAATGTCTTCTTGCTTCACTGCATGTGGACAGGGGAAGGTTGAGCAGGCAGACACGGCCTGTGTGTTCAGATCCAGCAGCTCAGATTCCATCCGTCCGCAAGTATATTACCGAAGGGCCTTTGGGGCAGGGGCTGCCACCTTTTCTCAAATGCCCTTCGTTCTGGGGCCTTTGCATGTCGCTGTCCCTCTGCCATCCTCTTTCTGTGAGTCTCCCATTCTCGCCCCCGCCTCAGGTCAGACTGGCCTGGGGGCTCCGGGACCACCAGTCCAGTGAAGGCAGAACCTCCAGGGGAGGGGTCAGGGGTGGGCATGGCTCCCAGGCACCCCACACCCCCACCCCAGGATCCTAGTTCCTGTTCATCCTTCAGGTCTGGCGTCCTGACTCCCTCAGTGGGTTTGTGTATTCCAGTGGCACCTACAGCTCTTTGCTCACATTGATCTTCGGAGTAATGAGCTTGTTGGGTCACCTTTTCCGGTGAAAGTTCCCAAGGGGCCCAGACTCTTGGTCTTGTCAGCCATTTGTCCCCTGCACCCATCACAGGGTCTGGCTCTCAGCGGGTTCTCTTGAAGCCCTTAGATATTTTAAATGAATGAATGAGAAAGGTGATGCAAGGTCTCTCAAAGGACACAAGGCCTTGGAAAGTGCCTTCCATGTAGAAGGGGCTAGAGTGGATGAAGTGTGTTCAGAAGTCTGAGGCCTCCCAGCTGCCCCAGATTCTCTAGCATTTGGGCCAGCTGGGGTCAGAGGAAGGAGGGGCCCATTGGCACCCTTGGCCTGTTTGTTAGGGTGGCGTGGGGGTTGTCTAAGGCGGGGCTGGGCCCCCAGGGGCCTGGGTGGTGTGGCCTGTTTGTGCCAGCTGCCCTGCCCTCACCCAGCAGGGCTCCGTGCGCTGCCTCCAGGAGTGCGTGGGGGTGGCATCTTCGACCTCGAAGGGGTGGCTCAGTAGATTTGGTTCATCTTGTGTTCAGATAGTAAGAGAAGCCACCGCTCCTCAAGGGCTCCCTCTGCACTGGGCCCGGTGTTAGCTGCCTTTTCTTCTCTTAGACCGGCCAGAGGGGCCCCTGCTCTGGCTTTTCTCCAGTGGCCCTCTCCACAGGGTGAGGAACCCCCGGGGCCACAGGGTGCCCACCCAGAAGGGCACCCTCCCGACCCCAGCCGTAACCTGGGATCCCTGAGTTCCTTGCCCAGATGTCCCACACCTGCCTCCCCGCCTGCCTCTGTCCTGAGGGCAGACAGTACTGCCTGTGCCCACGAGGGAGGCAGGGGAGGCCGGGGCTTCCATGCAGCCGGAAGAAAAGGAGGTGGGGAGCCTGGGCCCAGAGGCCGGCCGGCCTTCATTCTCCCCTGCACCCCATTCCAGAAGGCCAAGGAGTCCTGGAATTCTAAATTCACATGCATCCTACCAGACCCAGCACTGTGCACTAAAAACCTGCCTGCCGCGATGAAGCAATGTTCTCCGTCCAACGCAGCAGCCGCTGGACTGGATGCCTGGGCTGTTGAATGCAGCCAGTGAAGCCAAGGAATGGAATTTTAAATTTTACTGGATTTAAATTTAAATAGCCACCTGTGGCTGGGGGTGGTTGCCTCACCCAGACAGCACAGTTCCACAACTTGTTGAAGCTCTGTGTATAGAGGAAGGGAAGATAAAATGGTATTTGCCTTAACCATTCAATATATGTGGACACAGGGTTGGCGGGCCGCTGCGCTTATCCTGGGTCCTGCAGATGTTGCGTGCGTGCTGAGTCACTTCAGTCGTGTCCAACTCTGTGCGACCCCATGGACTGTGGCCCACCAGGCTCCTCCGTCCATGGGGGTTCTCCAGGCAAGAATACTGGAGTGGATTGCCATGCCCCCCTCAAACGTGTGGGGCTGTGTAATGGTCTGCATGCTCCTCACCGAATCTGCATGAGAGTGCTTGAAGCTATTTGTCATCCCCATGACAACAGATGAGAGAGAAAGTAACCTGCCCAACATCGCAGAATCATTGTAGGATTTGACTTAGGATTTCCATGCCTGTCTGTCTCATTCCAAGTTACTAACTACAATGGGTTTGGCCCTGGACCAGGTGTTTTCATAACCATTATTTAATTTAATCCTAACCATGGTGCTCAGACGCCGGTCGAAGGAACCTTTGCTTGCACTCGCCATCTGTCCAGAAGTTACAGATTGCCCCCAGTTTTATAAATGAGGAAGCAGGCAGAAGCAGGCTCCAGTTCACGTAGTCTCAGGGAAGCCTGCTCGGGCTCATGAAGAAACCTATAGAGTCAGATTTCACACCCTGGACTGCCAAACTTCAAAGCCAGTGTTTTTTGGGGATGACTGAGATTAACTGCTTCTCCTGGGAGATCCCTCGCATTGAAGAATTTCAAAGCCAGTCTGCAGGATTTTATTGAATTCTGGCTGGAGAGCAATTTCTTCCCAAAGTCAAGCACACTGGCCACAGAAAGCAGCCGAGTCATGCTCGTTACTGCTGTGTGTGGAAAAATTCATGGTCCATGCCTCAACCAGTCTGACCAGTTTCATGCTGGAGCCAGAAAACATGTCTGCAGACCGCCTCCCTGAGAATCAAGCCCAGGACATGAACAAGAGGCCCATGGCTGCTGCCTCGTGACTACAAGGCAGCGGGCAGGGCCTCTCACTGTCTGCGAGGCTGTGCACACAGGCGGAGGCAAACAAGAGCTGCTCCCAACAAGACACCCGATGTGCCGGCGCTGGATGACTGTTCCATGCCCTTTGTCTGATTCTTACAGCCACCTGCAAAGCACATGTTCTGCCTCTCGAGAGCTGAAGGAAAGCTCATTAAGTCATACATTCACGCATTCCTTCAGCAGGTACTTCCTAGGAGCTGCCTCTGTGCCATGCACAGGGTGAAATGTGGTCACTGTCTTCACAGGGAAGACAGCATCCGAGAAGGAACCAGGTGCATAAAGGAGATAATTACAGCGTGGGACAGACACCTTGGAGACACTGCAGACTGAGCTGTCAGGGAAAGGGACGTTGGAGCTGAGGCCTATGGGAGGGGAACGGGCCAGCCGCAGGGTCTTTGCACCTGCTTTGCCTGCAGCCTGCAGTGCTTCTGCTTCTGAGCAGAAGAACCACAGTGTGGAGGTCTGGGCCCAGCTTCTGCTCCCCTAGTGTGACCTTGGGCAAGCCACTTTCCTACCCTGGGCCTCAGTTTCCTCTTCTGTTAACTGGGATTGCACTAAACACATCTCAAAATTCATCTTCTAAGATGCAGTAAATGTCCTGCCTTCTTAGCAAAACGCTGCTGCTGTTCAAATTTGTTGTTGTTGGGTAGTCACTAAGTCATGTCCGACTCTTTTGTGACCCCATGGACTTTATAGCTCACTAGGCTCTTCTGTCCATGGGATTTTTCCAGGCAAGAATACTGGAGTGGGTTGCCACTTATTAATTATAAAAACTTGTTTGAAAAATAAAAAAATAAAAACTTGTTTGGAGACATTTGGAAAGTCGAGAAAAGTTTAAATGAGAAGTCAGGCATGACAGTAATTCTCCTCCTGGAATTCCACAGATGCCAGTGATCTTGTTCCTCATCCCCATCCCAAGTGCCCAGCCTGAACTCACTCACCAGGGATAGTGGCAATAATAATAATAATACAATAATACAATTATGTGATCAACAGCAGTTGACATTTATTTAGCACTTACTGTTAACCTGGTCTTCTTGTAAGCCAACAGCATGGGTTATTTTATTTAATTTGCATGATAACTCGGAGATGCAGATGCTATTTATACAATACTTGTGCTATACCTCATTAATACAGGTGGGGAAACTGGACTTCAGAGATGTCAAGTAACTTGTTCAAGGTACCACGGCAAGTGTGTGAGGACACGGAGTAACTGCTGCTCGATAGATATTTAATTAATTGTGTTAGTCTCTCTCCCGGGTTGAAGTACTGAACAAAGTCCTTCATAGATATTTTTTTCTCCCAATAAATTTTTATCTCAGGTTTGTTTTTCTTTCCTGCTTGTTTGTTTTTCTCCTATTTTTTCTTAGGAGAAAATACTGAAAATCTAGAAAAACATAGAAAAAGAAATTAAAGTCTCCATAACCCACTGCATGCTATATTGTTACTATTTGGCATATCTCTCCCAGGATCTTTTCAATGTAATTTTTTTTCTTTTTTAACATGGTTGAGCTCAGACCATGTCTGCAGCTTTCTCTGCTGCTTTTTCACTCGGTGTTCTATCATGAGCGTTTCCCATGTTATTATGAACTCTTTATAAACACCTTTTTAATAACTGATGCAGCCTTTTACAAGTGAATCATACAGTATTTAAAAAGCGAGAACTTATAAGAACTTGTAAGTACATCCATTTCCCTTGTAAGTACATCCATTGCACCTGTGAGGGATCAGGCAGCCCAGAGCAGAAGAAGTGTTCTGGGGTTTCGGAGCCCCCTTCCACAGCCCACCAGCTTTGCCTTCTTCGGGGAGGCACTGCCAGTCCCCAATTCTCATTTTTAACTGAGAACACCAATCATATAACAGCTGCTTCTGGTGGCTAGCGTGAGGCCAAAACAAGATGACACACACTGAAGCATTCTTTTAGAAATGTGCACATAAAGCAAGTGTTGGCTCTGGACAACGTTTTAATTTATTTGGAAAAACTGATCTCTTTCAGAATGCAGAAGTGGGCTCCAATTTAATCAAACTGTCGTCTACAACAGCACGAGCCCTAAGGGAAAAAGATGACCAAGTCTACTGTCAGCCGGAGTTGCTCTACGAAGGTAAAACGCATCTTCTCTCCTGTGTTTAGAGGAAGGGGTGAATGTCCTCTTTGTATAACACCTCCTTCCAATGCAGAGGAGCTGTGTGTGGACCAGGGAGGGAGAGGAAGGCTGTGGGACATTAGGCAGTTGTATTGGAGACGCTTCTCTCTCACGTACCTTCACACCCCTCCCAGCACTGGGGTGGTCTCTAGACCCAGGAACTTTCACGGCTGGCCTTTTGAATGCTGCCATGTAGGTTTGTTTTTTTTTGCTTTCTTTTAAAACATTTATTTATTTTGCATTTAAATTTTTATACACTTTTTAAAGGTTCCTTTCCACTTAGTCATTCCAAAATATTGTCTCTATATTGGCTCCCCATGTTGTACAATCATCCTTGACCCTGTCTTACATCCAACAGATTGTACTTCCCTCTCCCCACCCCTATATCACCCCCTCCTCCCCGCTCACTGGTGACCACTAGCTTGTTCTCTATATCAAATGCTGCTGTGCATTTGCAAAAAAAATGCTCAACATTGCTCATTATTAGAGGAATGGAAATCAAAACTGCAGGGAGGTATCACCTCACATCGGTCAGAATGGCCATCATCATCCAAAAAAAAAAAAAAAGTCTATAAAAATAAATGCTGGAGAGGGTATGGACAAAAGAGAACCCCCTCTTGCACAGTTGGTGGGACTGTAAACTGATAACAGCCACTGTGGAAAACAGTATGGAGATTTCTTTGAGAACTAGGAATAAAGCTACCATATGGCCCAGCAACCCCACTACAGGGCCTGCACCCTGAGGAGACCTCAGTTCCGAGGCCGCCACGCGCTGAGCAGCACAGCACATGCGGGTTTCTGCCCGGGCACGCTGCGGACACCCTGCAGAGCAGGTGCTGTCACCTCTGTTGGCCTCAGAAGGGCTGTGCTTCACGCAGAGCGTGAACCCCCTCGGAGAGAAGCCACAGCCCCCGGAGCAAGCCTCCCCAGCCCAGCGCTGCGGACACGGGGCGGGGTCGCGCCTCGTGGAGGGGGCGGCACTGGGCACTGCGGGCTGTCGAGCAGCGTCCGGGGCCTGCGACCCGACTGAGAACCACTGTCCTCGAACAGAGGCCCGTGGAGCAGGGCCTGTGCCCCTGGCTCAGGGCAGGGTGTGCTCAGGTCGTCGGTGAGGAGTGAACAGGCCTGCCCAGGACACGGCTGGGGAGTGGAGGGGCAGGGCTCCAGGGGCCCGCTCCCCACATCGCTGCCCCATGCCACAGGGCGGGGCGACTTAGAAGTTTAATTTGACACAGCTGCTGCTAAGTCGCCTCAGTCGTGTCTGACTCTGCGACCCTATAGACGGCAGCCCACCAGGCTCCCCCGTCCCTGGGATTCTCCAGGCAAGAACACTGGAGTAGGTTGCCATTTCCTTCTCCAGTGCATGAAAGTGAAAAGTGTAAGTGAAGTTGCTCAGTCGTGTCTGACTCTTCTTGACCCCATGGACTGCAGCCCACCAGGCTCCTCCATCCATGGGATTTTCCAGGCAAGAGTACTGGAGTGGGTTGCCATTGCCTTCTCCGTTTGACACAGAAGACATATGTAAATATGTATACATGGACATGGATGAAATTTGAAGGTTTTTTTGGATTACAAAAGTAATAGATATAATGAAATTTTCACATGAGAAACTTAGAATGGACAGTATAAACTATGAGCCACAATAAGCAAGTTATCACCCTAGCAGCACTTCTAAACTTTTCCTCTACATTTATAACATAGTGGTGATAATTCTCTACATTTATAACATAGTGGTGATAATTCTCTAAGTAGCCTTTTACATATAATGTTATGATGGGGACATTTCCCCATGTTACTAAAATTCTTTGTATTACTTTTTATTATATGATTTCATTAGATTTATTTAAATATTCCCCACTGATGCTTCCTCCATGCTTCAGAAGTTTCTGTTCACACCCACATACATTTGCATGCACATACTTTTTTTTAAAAGAGCTTTTAAAAAGTTGCAGTGGCCTCTGATTTTAATCATGCAATTCTCTTTGATTTCTATCTTGGATAATTAAAGATGTTTATACACTTAAAAACCAAGGTCTATCTTACCTTGCTCCCAAAGCTTCTAATAGAGCTGGGGTAATTATCTGAGGTTCCCTCCTCCTGCCCTTTGACCACCCTTGATCCAACTCAGGGCCTGAGTGAAGTTCAGGGATCCTGGCCTGGGAGCCATTTTTGTAGATAGGATACCTGGATGGTGGCCCCAGCCCTCCTGAAGGGGGCCCTGTCAGCCGCGTCATCTGTCTCTAGGCTTAGAACTGCCTCGGATCAATTATGCCCATAATGGGAAGCCATACCGATATGTCTTTGCTGCTGGAGTCCAGTGGAGCCCCATCCCAACCAAGGTACTGGTCCCCGGTGGGTGGCAGCCTGGGATGGTCATGTCTGTCTGCAAAGCTGAGTTCTCAGGGAGGGCAGGACTGCGGTCCCCTTGGGGGTGGGGGTAGGTCAGAGAGTGAGGTCGGTTTGGGACAAAATATGCTGGGAGCAGTGACGGAGCACCCAGGAGAAGTAACTGCACCTAATGGGCTTCACTCAGGTAAGATGTGGTGGCCGGAGTTTATCCATTGATTTCTTTATCAGGTGTATATTTATTGAGCACCAGCTTAGGCATCCAGGAAAAGCAAATGAACAGGAGGATCCTAGTTCCTGCCCTCAAGGAACTCATTGTCTCAAACAGAGAAGGTAGAGTTGAAACTTGGAGGATTTATTTTGCTTTTTTAAATTTTTTTATTCAAGTATAGTGGCGCAGTGGTAAAGAATTCACCTGCCAATGTAGGAGACGAGGGTTCAACCCCTGGGTCCGGAAGATCCCCTGGAGAAAGAAATGGCAACCCACTCCAGTGTTCTTACCTGGGAAATCTCATGGACAGGAGCCTGGCAGGCTACAGTCTGTGGGGTCACAGAGTCGGACACGACTTAGCGACTAAACAACAACAACAACGCGGTTGATTTACAATATCATGCTAGTTTCAGGCGTTCAGCACAGCGGTTCATATTTTGGTTCTTAAACTGCTATTTGTTGAACACTTGCTGTTTCCCAGGAACCATGCTAAGTGCTATACAGACATCACTTTTCCTTAGTAGCTTCAGTTTTTAGTAAGAAAATGGAAAATCTTTTTAAAAACGCAAGCAGTGCAGGAATGCACAATGAGAAAAATTAAGGTTCCCACACACCCATCCACACACCCCGAGTCACTCCCCATTAATCCCACACCCTGAGGGAAAGAGGCTTATTACAGACAGAGAGAAGGCCCAGGACTCACGCTTGGAAAGCAGTAAAGGAAGCGTGTTATGCTTTAAAGGTTGGGCATTGAATATGTTAGATTATCTGATATGTATAAAAATTGCAATATAGTGCCCAATACCAGATAAATCCAGGGTGCTTATTTCTTAAAGAATTCAGTATGTGTATCAGCTCTGCGGTGGCGGGAGGACCTTAGCTTAAAGTCGGAGAAGGAAGGAGCTGCTTTCCTTTCCGTTGTTGCGCTGACCAGAGGCAGGTGTCATCTGGGGCCTGTGCTTGCTAGTGTGAGGTCCGCATCTGAGGCGCTCACCCCCTCTCTGGGGCCTTGATGCCTTCCTGTTCGCCGAGAATGAGCACGCTCTGCAACCATTCATTGCGCGTTTCTCCCCTTTGCATGCGCAGATAGTAAAATATGACATTCTCACGAAGTCCTCCTTGGAGTGGGGAGAGGCACACTGCTGGCCAGCGGAGCCCTTGTTCGTGCCCACGCCGGGTGCCAAGGACGAGGATGATGGTAAGGCCCGGGAGGTGCAACCCGCCTGCTGCACTGTGGTCACCCCTCAAACCGAGACACCGTTTGGGGGGCGGGGGGCAGTGACCCCGCCCTCACCACACAGCTTGTGCAGCCATGCTTTGAAGTCCAGGCGGTTCCGAGTGCAAGGCGGTAGGGCGAGGGAGTCCCCAAGCCCACCCCTACTTCTGACATCAGCTGCAAGTTCAGGGGTCCCCAAGCCCACCCTCAGCTTCAGTAGGAGCACCCACAGAACACGCTTGAAAGCTGTTACACTCGTGGTGACGGTTTATCTCAGCGGGAGGGTACAGGCTGAGAGAGAAAACGCGTGGGACGGGATCCGGGAGAGTCCCGTGGGTCGAGTCTCCGGTGGTCCTCCCTGCGGAGTCACGGACCACACCCACTTCCCCAACGACCCCCACGGAGCGCGGCCAACCAGGGGGTGCTCCCTCAGCCTGGGGTCGGAGCCCGTGTGGGGTGTGGGCGCGCGGACCGCGTGGACTTCTAGTCTTCGCCCCTCTGGAGGTCGAGCTGACGGCTCTGGCCCAAGTGCTAATTGCTTCCGTGGTGTCCCACTCTTTGCGTCCCCGTGGACTGTCGCCCACCAGGCTCCTCTGTCCATGGGATTCTCCAGTCAGGAACACTGGAGGGGGTTGCCATGCCCTCCTCCGGGGGATCTTCCTGACCCAGGGATGCAACCTGCATCTGTTATGTCACCTGCCTTGGCAGGTGAGACCTTTACCACTAGTGCCTCCTGGGAAGCCCTGTGGCCCAAGGCTTCCCCTGAATCACTTTGCTAGGCCGGGTTGGATGGCATAGCCTCAGGTAAACAAAGACCCTCTCAGACCAACAGTCCAAGGACTTGGGCGTCATCTCCCAAGGGCAGAAGGTGAGACCTCCTTTTGGGGGAGACTAACACAAAAGCCCACTTACTTTCCGCAGAGCAACACTGCCCTGGCCCAGAGTGTGGAATCTTGGTTTTAAAATTCATTGCAGTGGCTGGGTCAGAACTTGTAACTCCTCTGAGCACGTAAACTTTCCGGGGAGCCCCTCAAAAAGCTCGCGGGATTGCCCTCTCCTCTAGGTTTCCAAAAGTTCCAAAAGTTCCTTTCCCTCCTTGATTTTGCCCCAGAAATGCCCTGCCTGTCCCCCTGGGGATGCCAAGGAGGGTAACTAGAAGCCTGGGTGGGGCTGCCAACACCTGGGGGAGGGCAGACTGCCCGCTGAGCCTGCCAGCTGCTTCCCTTGGGCGAGAAGGGAGTGGTTTTCTACTTGGGCAAGTCTTCCTATCGACCTCCTCGGCGCAGCATGCCAGGCAGTGACCCGCGTCACCGACACCTCTAAGGTGGGGGACAGTTGGTGCCACCTCCTGCCGAGGCTGGCCTCCCCCTGGGTTGGGCCGGTACGCCCTGCACATTCTGTGGGGAGGGAGCAGCCTTGCCTTCATTCCACCAGAGGAAAGGCTCGGAGAGTGAGGTCACTTACCCACGGTTGCACGCCCAGCACATACAGGGGAGGGTTTCAGTCCAAGCTGATTTGACCTCAGCTGTGCTCAGCCACTCTGAAACCCGGGAGGCCTCGGGAAGAATCAAGAATATTTGCTGGAAGTTTATTGCTCTCTTTTGTTTAGCCCTCTGTCCCTTTGAGAGTGAATACCTAGACTATTCTCATTTCACAAAGGGGAAAGCTGCACACACGTGAGGTGGACTGGACTTACTCAGATGCCACTTGAACGCGGCTGGGCTGAGTTTAGGCTAAAGTGCGGTGTTGAAGCTGAGTGACTGTAACTGGAATTTCTAAATAGTAGGAAAACAGCCATTCTTCTGAACGTGCAGTAATTCACAAAGTGCTTTCGTAACTGACCCTGAAAGATCCTCTCAGCAGCCCCCTGAGAGTGGCGAGGATTATGCCCACTCTACAGATGAAGAGACTGAGGCTCAGAAAGGTGAGGGGACGGGCCCAGCCAAGCCGTCTGATTTCCCTGGCTTTTCCCTTCAGCTCACATAGAGTATCAAATTCACTTCCCTTTTGTTTCGATTAGGTACAGTCAAAGGACAGGGAGACAGAGCTGAGACACTTAGCCCCCGGCTGAACGAGGTGCAAGGCAAGGCTGCACTTTTACAAAGTGTCTGTCTTTGTTTCCCCAAAGGGATTATCTTATCGGCCATTGTCTCTACTGATCCTCAGAAGTCGCCTTTTCTGCTGGTTCTCGATGCCAGAACTTTTACGGAATTGGCCCGTGCGTCCATCGATGTGGAGATGCACCTGGATATCCACGGGCTGTTCATCCCAGACGCAGGCTGGGACCCAGGGAAGCAGGCCCCTTCCCAGGAGGAGCCGGTCCCCCGGACCTGACAGCCTGGAGGCTTTGGTCCTGGGGACCAGCTCCGCCCAGCTCACGGCTGGTTCCGCCCCGGGAGAGGTGCAGGAGAAGTGGTCCGTCATTCCATTTCGCACTTATTCTTTCTGTGGTTGCTTTGAGTCAACCTTCTGAAAACAGAACTTGTCGGTATCTTTTCTTTCATTTTATTTTGGCCATGAGGACCTTGCTTGAAAGTCAATCAAATATTTATTGATTAGCTCTAGCCCTTGTAATAAAGTCCCCTTCCGTGAATACAAAGACCATGAACATGAATCAGAAACTGTATTGTCACATAATCATTGTCCCTAGAATGGGCACATGTGACGCATTGGAGAAGAGACACAGAAACATTTATCACCGCTCCCCCCTCCCCACCTTCCTGTCCCCTCCCTCTCTCTCTCTCCACTTTCCAGTGGACCAGGTTGTGAGTTCTAGCTTCTTCACCCAGCTGGCCCAGTAGGCATGTGCTTTGTGGTCATCCCATGCAAGGCATGGCATAATATAAAATAAACTTAAAAGCCCTTCCAGACCTTATTTTATTGTTTACATGGCTTCTTCCTCTGAAGATCTTCTAAGGCAGAGAAACAGAGGCAAAGACAGGTGCCTCGTGGTACACCCAGCGGGCCAGCGGGCTGGTGTGGCGGTCCCCACTGCAGGAGGGCCTGGAGGGGCTGGAATCCAGGACTGAGTCCTGTCTGGCCTGATGCTGAGAACCAGGGCAGTGAGGGGCATCAGAGTCATACAGGACAGGGGTTCGCTCAGCAGTGTTCCCTGGAGATCCATCCATGTTGTTTGTTTTCATCCAAGTTGTCCTGTGTTGGGTGTGTTTTATTCACTACTCTACCCTCTGCACCTAGAAAACTGCCTGGTGAATCAGGCTCTCAATTAAATATTTGTTGGATGAATGAATTCTGCCAACAAAGAAATCCAACTTCGTAATACACCAACAAGAAATGGGTATTTTTTAAAAAAGAAATACATATTTTACTGAAGGTCTCCCAGGAAAACAAGGAAGGTGGTTCACATGGAGACCAATGATGACGCCCCAGGTTCCTCTTCCAGCCATCCTTGGTCTCTCTTTCTTGCCCTGTTGCTCCCTCAAAACCTCCTTTACCATCCCAGTGTTTCCATTTCAGCTCAGCTCATGGAGCCCAACAGACAAAAACCCAAACCCTGGGGATGGCAAAATAAATAAATAAAACAAACCTTGGGGATGGCAGAATGAAGACCATCTACGCTTCTCCTCTGGGGACCTCAGCATCTCTAGTCTTGATAAGATGGATTGGGAGGAAATGTCAACCATGGTAGCCTAAGAAACGTGTAATGGAGGCCTGCATTTGGGTGGCAGGAACAGAAGAGAGTTGACAGATGGGACCTGTCTCTCACCTATTCATTATTTTACTTTAAATATTTGACAAGAGAGTGGTATTTTCAAAATGCTTCCCCACCTCTATTCTACTCAATTCTCATTGCCAAACAGTACCCAGATATAGCCATGAAAAAAGGGCGCAGTTCTACATGGAAAGAAAAATATGTCGTGGTTTATTTGCCTTGCTTAGGAAGACAGGTGAAATACCAGACCGATGAGGAAGCCTGGCACACCATGTCTTTCTTCTCAGTTTCAAAAACACCAAAGGTCAATGGTAGGAATCTGATTTATCTCGATCCTGAATTCCCCTGTGTTTCACTCACAGGCCAGGGTAATTAGCTCAAAAGGCTGCAGGGGCCAAGACGCATGCGCCTTTCTTGAACCCGAGACTGTCTGTCTTACCCTGGGAGCCTTCCTTGTTAGGCTTCATGTGGGTGTAACTCGTGACCAGGAAGTTCTGCAGGAAAAATCACCCGGGATTTGTTTATTGCTTTGATAAAGCCACGGTATTTCACAAGTGCTCTGAGGATGTGTCAGGTGCATGGTAAGCCTGCAAATGTTTGACCCACTAACTTTTTCCTTCCAGGTTTTCTCTAATTTGATTCCACCCCAGGAATAAGGTAGATGTGTACGTGGACATGTGCTTAGCCGCTCAGTCGTATCCGACTCTTTGCATCCCATGGACTGTAGCCCGCCAGGCCCCTCTATCCATGGGGATTCTCCATGCAAGAATACTGGAGTGGGTAGCCCATCCCTTCTCCAGGGGATCTTCCCGACCCAGGAATTGAACCGGGGTCGCCTGCATTGCAAGCAGATTATTTAGCAACTGAGCTGCCAGGGAATATCAACTCACAAAATATATAAGTGCATTCCAGCTCTATCCGCATTACTGGCTTGTACTCATTTCCTCTGAAAGTCACCAAGCATCGGACTGACTGTTGAGATGGCTGCGGGTCCAGGTTACATGAAAACACCTTTGATCACTTCGTACGCTGTTTAGGGACAGTTTGGACGGTTTTTAAATGGTCGGGAGAAAAAAAAGAAAATGGCCGGGAGAAGTCTTTCTCATGGCAAATCAGGACATGCAGACAGAAAAGTCGCCACGGACTTCCTGTTCCTCCAACAACGGTGAGACCTGGGGCCTCCGCTCTTCAGGTTCCTTCCAGGAGTAGGAACCAGGTGCAGACACAGGGCCGCCTGCTGCAGCTGGAAGTGGACTCTCGAGGTCAAGCACCAGCAGGAGGCTGGAGTTTCCTTGCACACGGCGAGCGGGGAGGGATGTGGGAGCCCTGTGTTGGGACAGGTGGGGATGAGCCAGCCTGCCTTCCTCCTGGGGACCAGGAGGGACGTGCTAAGCGGCCTTCAGGAGCACCTGGCAAGATGCTGAGGGTGCAGCTCCCGATGAGGGTGTGGAGCCAGAGGTGGGTTGATGAGCAAAGCAGGTGCAGAGTGAATTCCCCAGGAGAGAGCAGTGGAGAGAGAGAGAGAACTAAGGGGATTTGCTTTCTGTGATTGTAAAATTCATATATATTCATTGTAGAACCCCTCGTGTTGTTAACCAAGAAATGAAAAAGACACCCATAACCCCATTACCAAAAGAAAACCCCCGAACCAACAAGGACCTGCTGGACAGCACATGGGACTCTGCTCGGTGCTGTGGCATCCTGGATGGGAGGGGGGTTGGGGACAGCATGGATACACATATATGTGTGGCTGAGTCCCTTCCCCGGTCTCCTGAAACCACCGCGACATCGTTAATCGGCTATACCCTAATACAAAATAAAAAGTTTAAAGTTAAAAACAAGAAAACCCCTGAAATCCTTCTGGTGTATTTTTCCCCCATTTAAAAAAAATTTTTGATGCACAGTTTACATATTGGCAATAGGTTTATAACCCACCAGTTTATAACCTGCTTTTTTCACTTACTATACAAGTATCTTTCCCAGATCACTAAATTCTTCTAAGGGATGCAAATTATTCCATCTTTGGAACATGGTATGATATGCACCAGCCTGCAGGTGGACATTTTGACAGAAGATCTGTGACCTCATGTGTGTATTTCTAGGGTCCACCCCACATCTCTCTCTATATTCAGGTTCTTGTTAGTGTCTTTTTTTTTTTTTTGGCTAGATTAGGCTTCCCAGGTGGCTCAGTGGTAAAGAATCCACCTGCCAATGCAGGAGACGTAGGAGATGCAGGTTCGATCCCTGGGTTGGGGAGATTCCTTGGAAGAGGAAATGGCAACCCTCTCCAGTATTCTGGCCTGAGAAATCCCATGGAGAGAGGAGCTTGGCAGGCTACATGGGGTGCAAAGAGTCGGACACAGCTGAGTGACTGAGCACGCGTGCATTGGCTAGATTCCCAACTCTGGATTTCTGAGCCAAAGAGTAGAAAAACAAGGTTTGGATGTTCTTTCAAAGGCCAAAGGTTTTGGTAGATTCATAGGAAACTGAGAAGCCATTCTATGATCTAAGAGGTTCAAATGGTCACCATGGCTACAGGGCTGAGAAATCCAACCTTCTCAGCAAACAAGAAAAAGAGTAGGTGAATGCGGAAAAATTTTGGTTCAGATCCTCCCTTCTTCCTTTCCCCTGTTCTTTCTTATGCTCTGTATCTTTGGAATACCAGCAAAAAAGGGACCCCCAGGGACCCCTAATAATGTCTTGGAGCCAGAGACTGCTGACGTGTGAAGGATGGTAGTAGGTAACCAGGCAAAATGGGCAAAGCAGATAAAGAAAAGGGCTTGGAGTCAGGAGAGAATTTGGTTAACTTGGGGTAGACATTTACCAAGAACTTCCGTGGCACAGAAGATGGACAGAAAAGACAAGTTTCAGCCAGAACCCCAGTTTATCCATACTCAGGTACGAAGTGGAACTGGCATTAACTAAAGAGAAGTCTCTGATGGCTTCTTCAAGGACAATGGAGGACTGATAATGATTTTTTTTAATAATAGCTTTTTTGAGATCTAATTCATATACCATAAAATTCACTCCTTTAGAGTACTCAATTCAGTGGCCTTTAGTATATTCAGTATTGTGTAACTATTACCACTGTATAATTTTAGAACGTTGTCATCACCCCTAAAAGAATCCTGTACCCATGAGCAGTCACCCCTCATTCTGCATCCCCTCCCCTACCCGGTTCTAGGCAGCCACAAACCTACTTTCTCTCTCTATGGATTTGCCTAGTCTGGACATTTCATACAAAAGGAATCATACCATGTGTGTGTGTTTTGATATAAATGGAATCATACCATCTGTGCATGTTTTGGTAACTGACTTTTTAGCATGTTTTTGAGCTTCACCTATGTTGTTGTATGAATCAGTACCTCATTCCTTTTGTGGATAAATAATATTCCATTGTATGAACAAACCACATTTTGTTTATCTGCTCATCAGCTGAGAGACATCTGAGTTGTTTCCTGTTTTTGGCTGTCATGAATAACATGCATGTTCAAGTTATTAATGTGGACGTATGTTTGCATTTCTCTTAAATTGTGAAATTTAAGTGAATGAAATTGTTGGATCCTAGGATGAATATGTGTAACATTTTGAGGATTTGCCAAACTGTTTTTCAAAGTGGCTGCCCCATTTTGTAGTTTTACCGGCAGCATCTGAGAGTTCCAGTGTGTCTGCATCCTCCCTCATTTGTTATTGTCTGCTGTTTTCATTTTAGTCATCCTAGATACAATGAGGTGGTATCTCATTGTGGTTTTGATTGGCACTTCCGTAATAACTAATGATGTTGAACATCTTTCCACGTGCTAAATGGCCATTTGTGTATCTTCTCTGAGGAAACATCCTCTCACATCACTTGCTACTTTTCAACTGGGGTATTTGGAGTTTTTTTCTTTAATCATTACTGAGTTGTAAGAGTTCTTTATATATTGTAGATGTAAATCCCTCTTCAAATATATGCTTTGCAATATTTTCTTTCATTCTTTGGGCAGTCTTTTCACTTTTTTGATGGTGCCTTTTGAGGTACAAAAGTTTTAAAATTTCAATTAAGTCCAGTTTAATCTAATTTTTCTTTTATCTCTTCTGCTTTTGGTGTTGTATCTAAGAAACCATTATTGAATCTGTGGTCCCAGGGATGTAGGCCTCTGTGTGCTTCTGTGAATGTTATCATTTTAGCACTTATATTTAGGTCTGTGGTCCATTCTGAGTTAATTTTTGTAGACAGTGTGAGCTAGGGGTCCCGCTTCATTCTTCTGCATTCAGATATACAATTGTCCAAGTATAGAAGTCACCATTTAGGGTTGATAAAGCTACACAGAGAAAACAAAAGTATGTCCTTTTCCTCCACCATTCCCTAGAAGAGGTTTCCTTCAACTAATGGGAAGAGACTGCAGGACAGCTCTCTGCTGGTGCCAGCAAGGCCTGGTCCAGGGACAAGGAAGCCAAGATGGAAGCCTCAGTCAGTAGAGATGTAGCGTCTTCCTCCATCTTCACCTCTGGGGCCTGACAAAGTTCCAGGAAAGTCCAGCATGTGCATGTTCAATTCAGAATCACATGCCCTGGTAGGAGTTTCTAGCACTTTCTTTCCATAAGGGTGTCCACTGTGTTCCTTGAGGTGCTGACCCCCTCCAGCAGGTTGGGACCAGCGGAAGGCACGGGTTCCCTGATTTTGTCTTTAGTCTGCCATTCGGGTTGGACAGGCAGGAGGTCTCAGCCTAGTTCAGGGTTCCTTAAATTATCATCGGAGTTAATGTGGGAGGGACAGTGATGGCTACACTGCTTGTGCTTCTTCTCTAGTTAAGGGCAGAGATAGAGCTTATTGTACTGGTAGCAACAGCGTGACATCAGCTGGCATGTATTGACAGCTACGGGTGCTGGTTCTCACATCATCCTTGCAGCAGCCCTGAGGTCGGTCCTGGTACCGTTCTCATATTATGGGTGAGAAAACTGAGTCTCAGAACACTTACGTGATTTGCCCAAGATCACGCAGGTGGTTCCTGGGACCCTAAAGTCAAACTGCTTAACCACTACTTCTATTGTCTTGATTTCATTCACTGCATCGCCCTCGGGACTTTGTATAGTGCCTGGGACAAAGTGGGTGTGTAATTAAAGGACAGCGCGGAGGTGAGAACAGGGGCTCCAGCCTTACCGCCTAGGTTTTGATCCTCTCGAAACCTGATGACGCCTCAGTTTCATCATCCGTAAGACAGAGACAGTACATGTCCCTCATTCAGAGAGTTGCAAAACTTAAATGAAGTTTGCCTGACACACAGCAGTTGCTCAATAAGTCTTAGCTCTGTTGCTGATGAGCCTTAAAAACAGTTAAGAGGTTGAATCTTGGCTCCCAAACCTTATGAGTCATAAGACCTTTGATCAGTTGTTTAAACTCCCAGTGCCTCTGGTTCCTGCCCTGTGAAATGGGGGTGACATTGGAACATACCTCACAGGGCTAGCTACAGTGAGGATGAAATAATGTCCTTGTAGCCCTTAGAAGAAGTGCCTGCCTCTGAGTTGTCACCATCTGATGTAACGCAGATTATGGGGGCAGTTCGGGGCAGTTCATGCAGAGGATGCTACTTGTTGCTGGTCCTCCTGTCTTTGGGAGGGGCCTTACTCATGGTCTGGGGAGAGAAGAAGGGGACTGTGTCCCAGGCACCCAGAGTGACCCGTGGCATCAGATATGACATAAGCATATCACTAGCACACCTAAAATAGCTATCATACAACAAGCAGTCTAATCAGGCATAAGCAGAAGACCCTCCAATGGGTAAAGAACAGGGTCTCCAAGTTACACGGTCTCAGCTCAAATAGCAGCCATCTCCTAGGATGGATGTGATCATTAAAAGAATGCTATGTATCGAAGACACAGGCCAGCGCCAGGCACAGAATGAGTGACCAGGGGATCCACGTGGCAGGGATTTTCATCAGTTTTGTTCTTCACTGTATTCTCATCTAAAAGAGTGCTGTACTAGTTTGCTGTGGCTTCTGTAACAAATCACCCCAAACCTGGTGGTGTAAAACAACACAGATCTATTTTTACAGTTCTAGGGGTCACAAGTCAAAAATGAGTCTTATGGGAGTAAGTTCAAGGTGTTAGAGGGCAACTTCCTTCTGAAGTCTCCAGGCAAGAGTGCCTTTTCCAGCTTCCTTGGCTCGTGGTCCCGCCTCCCAACACCTTTTTCTCTCTGCTGTCATCCTCACCTCACTTTTTTCCTTCTATAAAGTCAAATCTCCCTCTACCTCCCTTGTATAAGGACCCCCATGATTGCATTTAGGGCCCACTGGATAATCCAGGACCATCTCCCTGTTTTAAAATCCTTAACTTCCTGACATCCGAAAAGTCCCTTTAGCCATATAGCTGACAGACACAGACAGGTTTCAGGGGTTGGGACCTGGGTGTCTTTGGGGGCCTTTATTCAGCCTACCACAAGCAACTAGCTCTTAATGCACTCAGTAAGTATTTGGTGAGTGAATGTGTGAATGTTAACCACTTACTGTTTTCACTGGCATCATCTGGGCTTCAAGATGCGTGTGGTCTCCTCATCTTCAAATCTTCTCAAATGTCACCTTCAGTGTAGATTTCCTGTATGTAGTTTAACATTGCAAATTGATTTCTCCATCACCCCCACACACCTGATGCCTTTATCCTGCTTAACTTCTTTTTCCCTGTAGCACTTTCTGTGTTCTAGAATTCTATAAAATTAACTTATTTATTATGCTTATTGGTATTTGTCCATCTCCCTCACTAGAATGTAAGCTCAGAGGTTACATTCAGGGCAAGGATTTTTTTCTGTTCTAGTCTCAGATGTTTCCTGGGTGTTTAGAACAGGGCCTGGCATGTAGTGGGCGCTTAATAAACGAGTGCTGAATGAACACGCAAACTTAACGCCTTACCGAGTTTCCCTCAGCTGCCGGTCGAGTTCTTATCTTTCATGCTCGATCTTGACGAGCATGACGATCGATCTTGACGAAAGATCTTGACGATCTTTCACGACAACGAAGGCCCTGGGTTGTGGTGCAGCCAGTCAATTCTAGGTAACCTGTGTATTATCCCTGTTCTCCACCCCCTTCTATCAACACACTGGCAATTCTGATTTCTAAAACACAGATAACCTCAATTCTCATCTCCACCAAGACTTGCCAAAGTCTGGGAGGGAAATGGACGGTTTGGCCGTTTTTGAAGGATAAACTTTCTGGAATCTGGATGACTGCAGAGTTGGGAGGGCGAGCTGTCCCTGGATGACACTGCCAGGGTTTGTTATGTTGGGTTTACTGTTTCTACTGGTCTGCTGGAGGAAATGAGTCTGTGATTTCTGCAGTGGGTCAAGTTCAGAACGGTTGCTGTCGAGGACATGAGCAATGGCCTTGAGTCCTCTATGAGGGGGCATGCTGGAGGGGCTTCAGGGTGCCCAGGGCTTCCTGCAACTGTATGTGGGGTTTTGTACATCTGTGTGTCCACAAGGAGAGTGGAGTCCATTGCTTGTACCAGCTTCTCACCAGGGAAAGCGAAGGACTTGTGTGCTGCCCCAGCCACGTGGGTTCTATGGCTCTGTCTCCAAACATGTGGGTCAGGTCAGCAGGCCCTACGTGGCTCAGCAAGGGAAGGCTGCAGCTTGAAAGGCAGGCCCCCTCCTCCCCACCCCACCCCCTAACAAGTCCCCAGGCTCCTGTGTCAAAGATACTGAACCAGGCACTCCTTCAAATCTCAAGATGACCGGTCCCAATTCTTACAAGACTCAGGGCATTTCTTGAGGCTTCAGCTTTTCTCATAGGTAGAATTGGGATGGCTCTTCTTTCTTTGATTTTTGTGTGATTATGAAAGTGCTTCAAGAGTACAAAATGCTACAGAATTGCCAAGTATTCTTGTCAAAGGGAACGTGTGCCCTTTTTGCTGTGGCAAGACTGGCCTGTTCTCTACTCCATCCATCCATCCCACACTAGTATTCTCACAACGAGCATAAAAGCTACCGTGTATGTGACAAAAGCCTTACATAAAACACTAATCCTCATAAATATCATGAGAACTGAGGTTCAGAGAGCTCAGACCACTTGCTCAAAATCACACAGTTAGAAAGTGATGGAGCAGAGTCTGAATGAAAACCCAGTTCTGTCTGATGCCAGTGGCAATGTTCAACATCATGCCCACCAGACCATTCCTAAAGAAAGGCGGGGGCACAGGTCTACCAAATAAAGCATCCTGAAACCTGTGGTTTTACCTTAAAATGCATATACATGTTAGAGAGTACTCCACAGTATTTCCCTGCTTGCTTTAATAGCAAAGAATTTCCCATCAATCTTTAGGTACAAGTGATGCTTTGGGTGTGTATATTGGGGGGTAACCCAGTGGAGTGTGTTAGGCACTCAATCTGATGTCTGGCACGTCTGATTCTTTGCAACCCCAGGGGCTATAGCCCACCAGGCTCCTCTGTTCATGTAATTCTCCAGGCAAGAATACTAGAGTGGGTTGCCATTCCCTTCTCCAGGGGATCTACCTGACCAGGGCTTCAAACCTCGGTCTCCTGCCTGCAGGCAGGTTCTTTACTGTCTGAGCCGCAGGGAATCACTGTCACAAACACCATGTTCCATATCAGATGCTCCTTATTTGTGTTTGAGTTTTATCTCCTTCATTGGACTAGAAGCTCCTGGAGGGTAATCCCTGAATCTGACTCCTCCTTTCTCCGTTCCAAGGCTTAACCCAGCTCCAGCACAAAACAAGCAGACAGATAATGGGGTCAGCAAATACCCACTGAATTCCTGCCTAACCGAGTCAGGTGCCATGGGAGATATCGACAAATATGAGGTGGTTCCTGCTCTCATGATATTTACAATTGAACCGAAGAGGCCAAGCTTCCAGAATCTGCTTGAAAAGGATCTTCCCACGCCTCTTGGGACAGCATTTTAAAAGCTTGGTACATTTCCACTGTAATAGAGCAGTGGGCGAGATGGTAGGTAATTAAGACAGCAAACAAGAAGTTTCGTTAAATAGGACAAATTTTGTGAAAAGCAACAACCTGTTCCTCTGGAAAGGCAGCACTGTATCAATTGAAGAGCACGCCTTCAAGCCACAAAGTACAAATTACTGATGTTGAAACTGCCGTTTCCCAAGAGGGAAAGTTGAAAACAGCCACCTGCTCTCGGTGCTGTCTGTTTTGCCAAAAGGGTCTCAGTCCCTGATTGCTTGACCTTTGAGGGTCATGTTCAGAACTTTAGCAACACAGATAAACCCGGGTTCCTTTCTGACAAACTTGGGTAGATTGAGGCTTGTTAGATTCAGTTCTGTTCAGCAGATGGTTACCAAGGTCACTGTGTAGGTGCCGGGGACATGGAGGGAAGGGCAGGATAATGAATGGCTCAAAACTTTGCAGTGAATCAGGGAGTGAAAATCCTGGCTCCTCCACCAATCAGCTGAGGGACATGGCTTTGTAAACCATGGCATGGAGATCCCAATATTTACCTTGCAGTTCCTCGTAAAGATCTGCTGGGGAAGTGTGTGTAAAGCTCCCTGCGCAGTGAATTGCACTAAGGACTCCACAGGGGGGTCCTAGGAGAAGTGGCAGTTGTAGAAAAATGAAGGACATGACTACTTCTGATTTCAAGAAACACCCAGTCTAGTGAAAAAGACCAGTATGTTAACAGATAAATGTCATTCGTGGGTTGGGTATGACTGTCTCGTTTCGTTTGTTCTTTTTTAAAAAAGTGAACCTTCATGGAGTACTTAACTATGTGCCAGACACTGGTTAAACGGTTGTACCTGGGACACCTTATTTATTTGCACAAAACCCTATATAGCAGGAACCACAATTTTTCCCAATGAGGTATCAGAGTTTTAGATAGTTTAAGTAACACACTCGGGGCTACAGAGCTGGCAAGTGATAGAAGGAGTATTTGAACCCAGAAATCTGGCTTCAGGGGCAGATTTCAAGGCATGAAGAGACAGAAAAAAGCCAGGAGAGGCTTCACAGAGGAGGTGCTGGAGCAGCGAGCAGTTTTTCAGGCATCAAAGTGGTGGGAGAAAGAGTCCAGCTAGGAGGTGAGAGGTGGCAGGACCAACAGCTGGGTCTGTGCAGAGGGCCTGGGATAGAGGACGGTGAGGGTGAGGAGGGAGGAGTGGGCCAGATGGTGGGATGCCTCGCAAGCCAGGCACAGGGACTCGGGGGACCAGCGAAGGAGGAGGAAGACAGCATCATGGCCTGTAGGGAATGGAATTTATGCCGACGTTCAAAGGGGAAATTACTCTGGGTGGTATGTCTAAATAATTAGGCTGTGTCATAATTTCCAACTAAATTACTACTTTCTAAATATTGTTTATGTGCAAGTCTAACCCTTTCTCCTACTAGCCTGTAAGTTCCTTAAATGTTGACTCTAATTGCTTTTGTTCTCCCACAAATACCTGGCATATGGTAGGTGCTTAAAAATTCTGTTAAATGGAGGAGTGATTAAAAGCATGAATGAGTGAGTTTCTGAATAAGTGAATTTTAAGCTGGATTTAAGAAAAATGCATGGAGCTTATGTGGGTCATAAACCTAAATGTGAAAGAGAAATAAACAAACAAAATAAAACTGCTACAAGAGAGCATAGGAGAACGTCATCATGGTTTAAAGATTTTAAAATAGAACATGAGAAGCACCAGCCATAAAAGAGAAAACTGATCAATTGAACTTAATTAAAATTGAGACTGTTATCAGAGACAAAGAGAGTGTAAAGACAAGCCATGGGGTAGGAGAAGAAATTTGCGTTCCCATATAGATAATAAAAGAACTCCTGAAAATCAATGTGGAAATCCACTTTAAAAATATGAAATAAAAGTTAAGCCAGCCCTTACAAAAGATATATCCAAGTGATCAAAGAGCCTGTAAAAAGGTGCTCAACATCATTATTCATTAAGGAAATAGAAATTGAAACAAGATACCACTACACACCCACCAGAATGGGTGTAATTAAAAGACGGACACCACCAATTACCAAAGGATGCGGACCAACTGGAGCTCTCATGCAAAGCTGGTGGGAGCAAAATTTGGTACAGCCACTCTGGAAACCTGGCAGTTATCTGCTAAAGTTTAACACGTGCCTTTCCTATGACCCGGCAACTGAACCAGGGCACATCCACTGGGGAAAAAGTACTTACGCCCACCCAAAGAGTTGTTTGAGAATGTTCATAACAGCTTCGTTGTAATAGCCCCAAGCTGGAAACAGCCGAAGTGTCCAGCAGCAGGGAACAGATACATAAGTGGTGGCACAGCGGCATGGCTGGTTAACCACCGCCGCACGCGACAAATGGGAGAATTTCAGAGATGTCGTCCCAAGCGGAGTAAGTCAAATGCAAAGGTTCGAGAACAGGAAAAACCAATCAATAGTGATAGGAGTCAGAATAGTGGTTTCCGCTGGGAAGTTCTGATCGGAAGCAGGTCTGAAGGAACCTTCTGGGTTACTGAAAATGTTCTTTATCTTCATCCATCTGGTGAGTTCACAGAGGTATCCATATGAAACAATTAATCAGTCCATACACTTTATGTTATACCTCAATCAAGATGTGTTCCAAAGATAATAAATATATTAAAGTGTTAATTAGTTCAAACATTGTTTGTTAAAGAGATCTAACATACAAGAATGAATCTACAGAAACTACAAGAATGAATCTAAAGGTAAAAAAATAAAATTAAAGGCATGGAGCATGAAATACAAAGGAGTAGAATGGAATGTTTAAAGAGGAAGAAGGGAAAATGGCAGATGGAGTCAGAAAATAATTAAGTTCACTATAGTCCAGCATTAATAACATCAGAGAGAAACAAGAGATGAAGCTGTCAACCAGGACCCGAGAGGTTGAAGCTGGTGGGGCCCTGATTGTAGAGGTGATGAGGCTAGACTTTTGACTTGAAAGTCAACTAGAAGATAGTAATTCCTGAGCTGGGAAAGATGCCATTATAAACCAGGATGATGACTGTGGTGATGGTCGAAATAGGAAACATAACAACACTTAGCGTTTGTTGAGCTCCTACTATGTGCCAGACCCTTGCTTCAGAGCTTCTCAACTGCTCTGGGAAGTTACTAAGGTTACGCCAGAGAAACTGAAGTAGTGGAGTAATGAGCCCTGGAGCCTCCCAGAATAGGAGGAAGAGACCTGCAGGGAGGTATAGAGGAAGTCCAGTGACTTAAAGGAATTCAGGTGACCTTTACATTTAAATAAGTGTAAGGAGCAGGCAAATTACTTATATGATATAAATGTTGCAGAATAAATCAGCTCATACACCTTGCCTTGTATTGGCTAGATAGTCTAGCCAATATCCCTGTATTCTATAGGGAGGACAGAAATTGAGTATCTTTTACATGCTGTTGGGTATGGTAACAATATATAATACTCAAACTAAATTTAAAGGGTACAAAGTGGAAAATGGTGTGGCTTGAAGGAGGGTGTGAAGGTCCTCGCACAGGACTTGGTTTGAAAGAAGCAACTGAGGCAACGTCCGTCCATAGCTGTTATATTGTTTCCAAACCTTCTGAGGTTTGAAAGTTTCACGTCCTTTGAATCTCTAACTTCCTTGGCCATTCATCTTCCTCCACGTTGGTAAGGTCAGGTGAGGTGGCAAGGGATGAAAAGATCCAGGAATATTTCCTCTCTTCCTCTCTTCCCTCTGTCTGTTTCTTTCAGCAAGTCTATATTTATTGTATATCTGTTATTTCCTATGCATTGTTTTAGAGGCTAGGGAATAACAGTGATAAATAAAATGGGAAGTTCCTGCCAGGCCTCAGGAAGCTTAAAGTCAGAGGAGACACATAATATACAAATAAACATATGTTAGGTAGTGACTGAATGCAGTGAGGAAAAATGAAGTAGTTGAGTGAGGCATTCATTATACAGGAAGATAAGTGAAGTCCTCTCTGAGGAGTTGGCATTTGAGCTCTGATCTATGTAGAAGGAAAGAACAAGGTCTGAGAATATGAGGAAGGACATTTCCAGGCTGAGATGAGCCAGTGCAAAGGCCCTGGGGTGGGCATATGTGAGGCCTGTCCAGGAAACAGCAAAAGGGCTGGTTTGGTCAGTGAACATCAGGGGAGAGGAAGTGGTGGGAAATGAGATTGAAGAGGAAGTAGAGGGTTGACCACACAGGGCTTTCTGCTGTGGATCTTTTTCCCTCAAGTTTGATGGGAAGCCTTTGGAGGGTCTTGTTGTGGGAAGCAACTGGATCTGGTTAACTTATGAGAAAGAACTCAGAAGGGGGCAAGAGGAAAAGCAGGCAGCACCGCTAAGAGGCTGGTGCAGGAGTCCAGGGGGCGCTGATTAGTGGCTGGACAGGGTGGTACCGACGGGGGTCAGATGAGGCTGGACTCAGGACAGAGTCTGCAGGGTTTTGCTGGTGAATTGGATGAAGGGCATGAGAAACAAGGTCAAGAATGTCCAGAAATCTCTGTCTGTGGTTAAGTGAATAATGCTGCCACTTTATTTGGGGAATGATTAGGGTTTAAAAAAAATTTTTTTTAATCTACATATTTATTTGACTGTACCAGATCTTAAGTTTCGGCTTGCAGGATCTTTTTGAATTGCATCATGTGGGACCCTGTTCCCCAACCAGGGATCAAAACCTGCTTTGGGAGCAGAGTCTCAGCCACTGGACCACCAGGGAAGTCTGGGAATGATTGGGTTTAAAGAGTAAAATCAGGAGCTTATTTTCAACCGGAGATGTTAGCCTGCTGTTGCATAGACTAGTTGGAGTCCAGTGCGGGACTGTGGTAAACAACTGAAGTAACCCCTTGTGGATAGAAAGATCCCAGGTCTCCCCACTTATTAACATTTATTCACTCAGCCAGGATTTACTGAGTCCCTACTGTGTCTCAGGCACTGCACCAGGTGTTAGCAACACAGCATGGATTTGGACAGAAAGTCACTATCTTCATCACAGCTTAATTAGTTCACTGGTTCCGAGATACTTCTCTGAATGTTGTGTAAATATGTAGAATCAACTCTCAAGAGTTATAAATACTGGGGGGGAAAAAAAGAGTTATAAATACTGAGATGTTCTCTGACTCAGCAATTTGGAAGAGCTCAGATTTTCGGAAAGGAGCCATATATAGATTTGGACCAAAGACAGATTTACCTAATAAAATATCTGAAGACTGCCTTAAAATGAATCAGAAGAGACTGTCTCAACCAAATTAATGTTTACAAAGAGTCAACTTGGTGTAATGGAAAAGCTTCCAGGGCTGGAAGGCAGAAGTTTGGGGCCGGTCTGTTCTGCCCCAACTAGGTCACATGTATGACCTTGACTGAGTTCTTTACTCCTGGAGCTTCAGTTTTCACTTCAATAAAATGAATCCACTCAAGTCAATGTTTTCGAAAGAGCTTCCAAACTATTAATTCTTTTGCTTTGCATTCTCTCTTTTACTGGACTCTTATTCCTCTTTCTAACATTTATTTTAAAATAAAACCCCAAAGTGATTCTTTTCTTGGAGGGTTCATTTTTGGAAACAAAGTATTTTCTTTTTGCAAATGAAAATTGTTTTTTCCTGATTGTAAAATGACACATGATCAGAAAAGCAGAAGAGAGTAAAAAGTCTCTTGGATGATGGCATGGGAGGAAACTGTTTGCTTTCACCATCAGCACCTCTGCAACATATAGCAGGTGCTCAATAAATATTTGTTGAGTGAATGACTACTGTTAGTACCTTGTGAAAATATCCTTTTCAGTCTTCACACCCAAAAGAGAATCCTTCCTCTGGGGCTCTTTAGCCTCTAAAGAGGGGTCACTGATAGTCACCAGAGACTGAAACTGCTGGGACGTTTATTAAATCTCTTAGATTACATGTTTCACAACAGCTTGATGTCTGATATACATGGAATGTAGGGAAACAATAACACTGAATACACCACTCTGATGGCCATAAACAATATCAAGGGTGGCTTGGTTTGAGCAGTATCAATAGACTGCAAGACAGTTCATGGTCTAACCAGGAGTGGCTCCGGCAGCAGCTGCCCGACAGATCCTCCCACATGTGGGACCTCTTCCTTCTCTACAGCATTAGGATGAGGCTTAGTGGGGGCACCCGAGTTCAACTCAACCATTTTATTGAGGATCTAGCGCCCTTTGGATTGTTAACTCCCTTCTCAGTAAACCAAGATGGTCTTCTGATTGCCTCTGGAAATGAATGGAAGGCAGATCTTGTTTGCAGACACGTGCGGCATCTTTTTTTTTTTTTTTTTCTCAAATGGACTGTGTGGCTAATGTTGAAAAACTGGGACACTGCACATGTGGATCTGAATTTTCAGATCTTTTGAAAAATTACTGGATTTGGCACCACTGGCTCCTCATCTCCTGGAGCTGGCAGTGAAGGACGGCCTTCCACCTGACCCGAGGGTGTGCTCTTCAGCTCCCTGTGGGACCACCTGCCCCTACTGTGTTACAGCCTGCCCCCCATGCTCCTTCATCCAACTTGCCACCTCTGATTATGTGAGGCATTCAGGGGGCACTGTGCAAGTCCCTTGAAACAGATAAACGTAACAGCTCCTCCTACCCTGGAGGAGCTCGCAAACCAGCATGTAAACCGGTGAATTATGGTGCTGCCAGCCAAGTGCAGAACAGAGGGCATGAACATGGTGGTGCACAGGGACTCTGCCCTGAGAAGCTGGCTGGAGGTCCTCTGAAGGTCACTGAGCTGGATTCCGAAGGATGAATATGAGTGATTCAGGCAGGTGGTCGGTGGGGATGGAATGCAGAACATTTACGTGGTCTCCTGCCCATCCGCTGCCTGCTGCACAGGGGGACCTCTCAAGCCAGCAACTGCCTTTCCCCTGTCAGGTGTCAGGCGGGAGGCTGCCCTGACTGATGGTGGTCTGTCTACAACCCTCTGCCCAGGCCCTCCTATACCTTCCTTCTGTCAAAACATCAGAGAGGTCTCACCTCTGCCAGGAAGAACCTGCCTGACTAATGCCCATTCACCTCCAGTTACTTCAGCTAAGGCAACACTCCCATTCTGGGGAAACTGGTTACCTGAGGGTCATTCTGTTATTTGAGCTCTTTGTTTTGGAACCGCTGACATTTGAAGACTAGATCAGCATTCCAAGTAAGTGTTTATCAAGTACCTACATATTTGATATGAAGGCTTTCTGTCATATGTGTCATTTTTTACTTCAGCAACAAGCCAGTTGAGAAAGAAGACAAACACAAATAAACTAAAAACAGATTGCAATTCAGAAAACATTTATTAAATGCCCGGTATTCACAATTTTTAAAATCCCCCATCCATCTAACATCCACTGAGCACTAACAGGGCGAGGCAGTGGACTTGGCACCTGGAAATGGAGATGCACTAAATTTACAAGCTAGCAGGCGAGAGGAACAAGTAAACCCCTTACAGTAATTTTCCTGCCAGAGCAATGTTCAAAGTACAGCAACAACTTCAAGGAAGAAGTGTTTCGACTGCTCCCAGGGATACTGGGCAGCTATCATGGAGGATATAAGCTCTAACCGCTTATCTTGTTGACTATGTATTATGACATTTTACCACATACAAAGAAATACTGAGACTAGCACAACGAATCTCCACATATCTGTGACCCAGCTTTAAAAGGACTAACTTGTAGCCACTTTTGATTCATTTATACCCCCACCTACTTCCCTTCATATTGTTTTGTATCCAATCCTAGATGTTTTAATTATTTTATCCATAATACTGATCTAGGAATGTCTGGATTTTCCACTGTGCTTAGTCACTCAGTCGTGTCCGACTCTGCGACCCCATGGACTCGTAGCCCACCAGGCTCCTCTGTCCTTGGGGATTCTCCAGGCAAGAATACTGGAGTGTGTTGCCATGCTCTCCTCCAGGGGGATCTTCCCAACCCAGGTCTCCTGTATTGCAGGCAGATTCTTTACCATCTGAGCCACCTGGGAAATCCAAGAATACTGGAGTGGGCAGCCTATCCCTTCTCCAGGGGACCTTCCTGATCCAGGAATCCAACCGGGGTCTCCTGCATTGCAGGCTGTTTCTTTACCAGCCGAGCCACCAGGGAAGCCCTCTAGTAACTTCCTTCTCCCAATCTATTCTTCAGTCAGTGACTCCACCAAAGTTAAATACCCTGATTCCTGCCAGTAACCCCAAACCCCTGGCTGGTTCAGGGTAAAGACGTCAGACTTTATTGGGGCCTTTGAGTTGGCTGAAGGAAAAACCTAAGCTGATCCAGTGAAAACCCTATCCCGGCCTACCTGGAATACTGACCATGTTCTTTGGGCCTTTGGCCCTCGTAAAACTGCTAATTCCTTAGGCGCTTGTGGAGTCCCTAACATTTGGACAAAACGGGGGCTACATTCCATGTTCCCATGTGCCCTTAACAGCCTTCCCAGAAATCTCTGACAGTATGGGGTTTGCTCTGCAGACAGAGCTGTCCCACATTTGCTTCCTGTCAGCACCTTGATCCTCACTGGGTGGGGAGCCTGGTCACACCTGTACAGAGCCCACATCTGTCTGGGCTCTCTACCTTCCACTCCTTCAGCGTTTCTGTCTCTCTCTGAAAGGTACCAACATCACGCAGCTACTCAATCCAGAACATTATCCAGGACTCCCTTCCCCTCCTAATTCTGCCTGTTCTTTTAAAGCCATCCGCTACTGCCCACCTCCATCATCACCCTTCCATCTAGGCAACCAGTCCCTTCCCTCAAGTAAGGCAATATTTAACCACGTTTCTACCGTAGGCATCCAATCCCACCCTCCAGTTCTCCACGCGGCAGCTGAGTGGTTTTCGTGAAAAATCCTATCACGGTTCCTATAACATCTATGGGATCAAGACCAACCTCCCGACTGTAAGCCAAAGAGATCTCGCTTACGTCTTTCAGCTTCATCTGCTGCATCTCCCTCCCGGACCCGCAACCCAAACGCTGTTTTCGGGGCTGGCTTTCTCGGATCTCTGTGCTCTTACCTGGGAAGCGCCTTTTCTCTCGTAAATAATAAAAGCTACACCTAGTGCGCCCTCTTTAACGTGCGGTTATCTCACATTAGCCCGCAACACCACCTAAGAAATCATCTTCATCTTGCAGGAAGATAAACTGCGGATGGGCACCTTACCCATGGTCACACTGCTAGTGAGCGGAGGAGCCGAGGCTCAGATTCAGATTCACGGCGCCAGAGTCACGGACTTAACCCTGGAGCGCCAGCGCGCGAGCATACCCTTCCAGCGCTGCAGAGATCGCTCTCAGCCGCCGACCCGCGCCCAGGCAGCTCCAGTTCCGGGATCGGGGCGTTCGGGAGGGGGACGAGGCTTATGATTGGCCGCCTCCGGCGACGGAGGGCGGGACAGAGAGAGAAAGGAGGGCGCAGGGGCGTCGCGGAGAAATGACGCAAAGCCGCAGCTCCTTAAAGGCGCCGGCCGCTCGCGGGGCGGACGGCGCAGGCGCGTTCCGGAGGCTCAGGCTGGATCTTGCCTAGCCGAGCGCGGGGCCGAGCGGGCGGGGCGCGCGCGGGCCAAGCGGACTGGGCGCGCGCCGAACGCAGGCGGCTCGCGGGGTCTGACCGGGCGGCTTCCAGAGCCCCCACGAGAGGGCGGAGGAGCAGGTGCCGCGATGGCCGAGGGCAGCGCCGTGTCCGACCCTCAGCACGCCACGCGCCTGCTGCGCGCGCTGAGCTCGTTCCGGGAGGAGTCCCGCTTCTGCGACGCGCACCTGGTCCTCGACGGGGAGGAGATCCCGGTGCAGAAGAACATCCTGGCGGCCGCCAGCCCGTACATCAGGTGAGGCGGGGACCGGCCGGGGCCGCGCAGCCCCGGGCCCGGGGGCGGGGCGAGCCGGGCGGGGCGCGGAGCCCCCGGCCCCCACCCCGCGCCAGCCGCCAGGGTCCCCGTGGTCAGCGCTGGGCTCGGCGTGCCTCCCGGGAGACGCCCCGGCCGCCGGGCCTCACCCCCGCCCAGGACAGCCTCCCCGGGGCCCGACGCTGCGCCCTGGAGCGGACCCCGGACCGCATTCCGCCCCCCTGCCCTCCCTCGCTCCTCGGGTCCCCGCCGCCCGGCCTCAGAGCCCCGGAGGCCCCCAGACGCCGTGCTGGGCCGGACCCGGGCCCGCACCCACGCGCAGGGCGGGGCGGCGCCGGGGAGAGCCTGCCCCCTCACCCGGGGCCCGGCCAGCGGATCCCGGCTCAAGTTTGCCGGTCGGTTCGCCTCGGAATCGACGCGCGGTGGGCCGGGCCCCGGGCCGCGAACGCGGCCAGGGAGCGCCCCTCCCGCGGAGAAGCCAAACACACGCCTCGCCTTCGGTGTGGGCAGGGGGAAAACACATCGGATGTTTTTCCTTAGGATGGACGGCCCGCCCCGCCTCCCCACCCCACCCTCCACCCCAGGCCCAGGCTCTTCGCAAAACTGACTTTGCCACCCCGTGGGTCCTCCGTTTAAAAAGAAGGGCAGTGTGTTATAGACAGACGTTACAGTAAGCTGGCGCACATTTCGGAAAGACTTACTGTAATTCTCAGGATGCTGTTATACAACCCGAGGACCATTATGAGATTTTAGCGATTTAGAGAAGGCATTTTAAAACGAAGATCAGCCTGTTTTGTCAGCTCAACTAACGAGGTGATTTGAAGGTGGATAGGACAGTGTTCATACAAGGGTATCACATCTTGCAGGGGCTGGTATGTTGTAGGAACTTTCTTGTAAACTGAGTTGCTCTTTTCGTAAAAGGGAAGGAAAATGCTAAAAGCTGGAGAAACTGCCCAGTAAGCTGGTTAAACAGAGACTAATAGTAGAGAATGTCACTAGAATTGACAGGTCAGAAAAAAGCAAAATGATGTGTACTGTATTCTCAATGCCTTGTCCTATCAGACCTTGGCACACAAATTGCTTTTTAACCTGTGCATTAAGAGACATCTCTGCCTATTCAGAAGCATTTCAACTAATTTCTGGTAACTTCTCCTGGCTCTTCCTGGCTCTCTTTCTTAAAATCTATTTCCACTCTTTGTGGATTTCGAAGGTGGGCTTGGGGTGAGTTGATGTTAGTGTGGGGTTTAGATTGCCCACGTGACAAATAGCTCATGGCTGGCAGTTTAGAGCTTTTGAGCAATCAATATAAAATTGGAATCAGCCGGCTAGCATCTTCCCTGTGTATAGAGAATTCCTTGTTTGAGGAAATGCTGAGGAAAACTACTTTAGATGCATTCTTGTAGTTCTGTAAGTGGCATCCAGCTGGCTTAAAAGAAAATCGTGAATCACCAAATACATGCTCTCTGTTCCCTTGGCATGCTTCATTTTTCTCCATAGCACTTACCACGATGATATACCCTGCATTTTACTCATTTACTTTGTGGTTCTTCCCCAACCACACTGTAAGCTCCATGAGGCCAGGGACTTTGCTTTTGTTCATTTCCACACCCCTGGCATGCAGAAAGACCAGTGCCTGGTGGTTAGCAGATGGGTGGAAGCAGGGACTGCCTTCCTCTTTGCCCCAGCAGACTGGCCACGAGGGGATCAGCTCTGGTGCATTTCCATCTCAGACGCTCAGTTGTCCCTGATGGAGAAGAGCCCTGCCCCTGCTTTCTGCTCCCAGCTTTCACTCTTTTGCGAGTTGTCAGTAGACGACTTCATCTCGGCTTCAACTCACTAGTCTGATCAATGAGGGATAAAATGTGTCTTCCTGTCATTTAATCTTGGACCAACTCTGTGCAGAAATAGGTAATTGGGCTTTAAACCCCTCGCAGGTCTGCATACAGGTCTCCAGAAGTATCACTGGCAAGGTATCACTGCTGTATCTGCCAAGTTAGGAAAGATGGAGTATCTGCTTGTGACATAGTGGCACATATGAGGATATTTAGTAATGTGAAATGTTGTTTATACTAGTAGTAATTTAGGTGTGAAATATTAGTGATCATAGTAGCAGAGGCAAAAGGGACTTCAAACCCTTTAGTCCAATTCTGTTAACCTTCCAGTTAAAAAAATGGAACAGGGTGGGCATTAGTGATTTATGTTACAGTGAGGTGACTAGCACTCAGTGGTTCAACTAGGATTAGACTCCAGGTTAGTGATACCTAGTCTCCTTCTTGTTAACCATACCAGGTTAGAGCCTTACTTGCATTTAACTAGTCTTTGTGTAAACTCTCTTACTGACTTTATTAAGTACTCTCACATACTGTCTCATTTTGATTTTTATTTTCAGCCATCGTGCACAGTAGGTAGGGCAGTTATTTTTGATATTTTCTAGATAAACATGAATTGGTCAGTGTGTGTTTTTTCAGGGACTGATTGATTGCTGTAGGTTTATTTGGTCATTGAAGCTGTATATCTGTTCCTGGGGTTCTTTTAAAATTATCAGTCTCAAGGCTTCTTCAAAGTAATATGATTAATTTATATTACTATTTAGAAACAAACTTTAATTTTTGATGCTGATTATATTGGTCTTTTATAATATCTCCATTTTGTTTGAGTGAAACTTTAAAGAGTTATAGTGAAACAAAAGGAATTTGTATGTTCTAGAACTTGATGTTTCTTACTTTCCCTTTTGAAGCGTAAACACTTAGGTCTGTGATGTCATTAATGTATGGATTGTGTGTTTACAAATTTGGTAGGCTGAGTTTTGTTTAAGGTCTTCAGTTTGCCTGGTTTTAGTAAGTGTCATAGGTGTCTGAAGTTGTGTGGCTTAGAAACAATGTTATATATTGTTTCTGTATCATCAGCCAAGGGAACCAATCCAACTTTGTGGCACTAGGAATTGAAGCAAATCATTTGGCATACTTTTTACTCCATATAAAAAATCTTTTAGCCTAACTTGGTTTTAATCTTTTTCTGTGCTTTATCTTTGGTTTAGCATTTGTTTTTCCTCTTGATTGTCTTAGCACCAGAAGGACTTTTCATTATAAAAGGAAAAAGCCAGGAAAACCTAAATTCAGCAACAAACCCCTAATATCACCTGAAGGAAGGCTGGGTGGGATATGTGTCACACCTCCGAAGATTGAGATGCTCCAGGGAGGACGGGCAGAGACTCCCAGAGCTCGTCACTCCCCACAGCTTACTGTGGGATGCTGCTTTCCGGGCATGTCCTCTGCCCAGCACTTTCTCATGATCCCTGAATGGCATTTTCCCTTTGGTTTGTTGGCAAAAAAACAATCTCGACCTTTAAGAATGATGACATTGAATTCAAAGCTATAATGACGACCCACAGCAACCCTTTCCTTTCTCAGCAACTGTGAGACCTTCTGGGAAGGGTTCCCTGAGGCTGTAGGAAATTTCCTTTTCTCCGGAGTATTGCAAAGTTTGCTTTGCTTCATGTCTTAGGCTCTTCTCATTCTGGCACAATTCCCTTGATCTGGTGTGGAGTTGGCCCTCCTTTCTTTCGCGAGCTGTGGCTCTTGGGGCGTGATGTCTGTGAAAGAATTTGCAAGTGAATTGCCTTTGGTTCTGCGGTGGTATAATAGGGCTCTGTACAGGTTCCAGTCCCCTATCCACTTTGGGGAATTTTGGTTTTTCTAGGGAATCTGTTGGAACATGAGTTTGTTTAGCTTTTAGTCCCGGAGAGTAAAGGAAAGAAAGATTCCTAAGAATTTGGACCCTGCTATAAGTTAGCCAACAGTAAGAATGGCGCTTTCTGTCCCTTGTGTTTTGAGAAAAAGCTGGTCTGGTGTGTGTGGAGTGGCGCCTTTGGGCCTGGACTCCAGCCTGGATCATCGTGGACAGCTCCGTGGGCCTCCGTCGGCTCGTCCGTGAAGTGAGGTGGGCTGGGCTCTGTGCTGTCTTTGCTCTGCTCTGGGTGTCTGTGTCGTGAGGAGGCAGAGGGCTCTCTCTGTTCTTACAGCTTTATTGTATCATCTATAGTTTTGTTGGGACTTCCCTGGTGGTCCAGTGGTTAAGATTCAGAGCTTCCACTGCAGCCGGTGCAGGTTCCATCCCTGATTGGGGAACTGAGATGCCTCATGCTATGCAATATGGCTAAAAAGATTTTTTTTTTTTTTTTTTAATTTTGCTGCACATTGATGTTACAGCCATCCCTTTGCCTTGTCATGCAGGACTTGGTTGCATATTCTGCTGCATAAATCCAGCTCTGGAGAGTTCTTTTGTTACAAGCATTTATTTTATGCTGTTAATTTGGATGTGTTCCAAGGCCTAATTATTGATGAGCCTGTTTTGCCATTTAAATCTAAAATTTGACTCATAGATGATGCTGATGAAACTTCTTAACGAGACTAATATGATCTCTGTGGGAGTCTAAGTTTCATGGTAATGTAGAAATTGTTGTCATCCTTTCCTTGGGTACTTGAAATCCGCCCTTTAGTTTCTGAGCATTGATGTCTACTAGTTTTGTCTGCTGTGTGCAGCCCCGAAGTCTCTTTTCTTTCACTTGTGCTTGAGTACTTAGTTGCCTCAAAGCAGCTCATGAATGATTATCATAAGGGTTTTGCATAGTGATTGTAACCTGTTAGGTTTCTTAGTCCTCACGGGTTCAGCTGGAAACTCCAGGTTCTGAGATGCTTACTGAGTCCTGAGCAATCTTTAAATCAACTGTACCTACTCATGCTGCACTCTGATGGTGATGGAAAATACACTGGGCTTGAATATCTTATTAATGGATCTAGGCCGTGTTTGGCCTTGTTTGTTTCTATCCGTTTATTATAAGGCATCCCTAACAACTGCTTAAAAAGATGAAATCTGCCTGTACAGTCACATGGTTCAAAATGATCATCTCCATTCTCCTCTTCCCCCTCTCCTTCCCCTCCCCTCGTCCCCCTCTTCTCCCTCCTCTTCCTCTTCTTCCTTTAGTATTAGATTAAACCCTGTTCTTTTTTTTTTTTTTAAACCCTGTTCTTAATGTGAGACTTTCCAAAACCAATATTGAAACATGTTCTCTTTCAGAATATCAAAGAAAGATTTTCTCAGGGCTCCTAAGAAAACCAAGAGCTTGTAAGTTGGAGCTCTAAGTTTAACATAGATTACTCCTTTCAGCGGAAAGATACACGTTTATTTATACAAGGTAGCGGTTGCCACAAGGTAGCAGTGAATGCTCTAATTCTGGACAGGTTCTCAGAAGGTTTCAAATGATGAAACAGATCAATAAAATTCTTGTTAGACCAAGGGATCTAACATTAAGTGAAGTGTTGAATGTTTAGATTTATTGTATAGCTTTCCAAAGGCTTGTTATTTTGAGTAAAAAGCAATGTGACAGAGGTAAATATTTAAATCTTAGCTCCACTGAATACCAGCTGGTAAGTTCTCCCTCTTTAACTGTGCCCTCTGACTTCTGCCTCTTCTTCCAGTTGGCATTTTCTTCTGCAAGTTCTCTTCAGTGTTCTTTAATTTTTATTATATAATTTAGAGAGTTGAGCAAAGTGCTTTTCCACATAGGAAGTCTGGCTTCTCAGATTTGTTGTTGCTGTTCAGTTGGTAAGTGGTGTCTGGCTTTGCCACCCATGGACTGCAGCATGCCACCCTCCTTTGTCCTCCACAGCCCTGGACTTTATTCAGATTCATGTCCGTCAAGTTGGTGATGCCATCCGACCATCTCATCCTCCGCTGCCCCCCTTCTCCATCTGCTTTCAGCCTTTCCCAGCAGCAGGTTCTTTTCTGATGAGTTGGGTCTTCGCATCAGGTGGCCAAACTATTGGAGCTTCAGCTTCAGCAGCAAGTCCTTCCAATGAATATTCAGTGTTGATTTTCTTTAGGATTGACGGGTTTGATCTCCTTGCTGTCCAAGGATTTAGGTTTGAATAATACAGACCAAGCATCCAGACTATAAAGCCACGTTATCTCTTGTTTAAACTGTTAATTAGTCTGTCTCATGATATCAAAGTGAGGCTTAAACTCTATTTATATTCCATAAAGAAAACATAATTAGAACAAATAAGGAGTTGTTTTGCTTCTGAGTCCTTTGGGGAGTGGCATCATCCTTTGGAAGAACACAAGTCTATCATTTTGTATGCTCAAGCAGTGATATAAATAATTTGTAAGTTGGAATTCTAGGTTAAGGGTGGAGATGCAGGGGTGTGAGCCTGACAAGTGGCAGGTTACGGTTGCAGCCTTGACTTCTGAGTGCTTCCCATGGGTCGTCTGCCTCCTAAAACATGATGGGTCCAAAGAAGGAAGGAGATCAAAGGCTCTCGTAAAATTGGCAACCACAGCTGTGTGGAGGGTGAAGGTAGTGTGTCCTTCTAAATGTCCTTCATCGCTCAGCTGGAGTTCCTGTGTCAGAAGAGCAGAGACTGAAGTTCTCTACTTACGCATTTATTGCCCAAGAATGTCTTCACCGTAAAATGATGGTCTAATGTTTGGTGCTTTCAATTCTCTATGGGAATAAATTGTAACTTTTTCCCCTTCTTTTCAGAGATTTTAGGAAAATAGAATACTCAGGGAAAATAAGCTCTCAGGGAAATATTTTGTTAGATAAAAGAGTTGGCCTTCAGGCAATAAAGCTTTAGCAGCACATATCAAGTGGAAGTGGGGAAGACTGGTTTTTAAAAATAGACTGTTGTAATGGGGTATAGACCAATAAAATGTGCTTTGTTTTTCTTTTTACAGTTAATGTGCTAATGGATATAGAACCTTAAATGTACATTTTTGCTCATAAGTATTTTGTGATTCTTTTTAAAGACCATTTGGCACTTGCAATTTTTGTGTTAACATGAGTAGAAATATTGTAAAACATAGTTTTATAGTCACATTCACATTCATCAGTAGCCAAGTGCCTCTGCCTCTGAATAATTCTAAATTGTCATGTGTTATTGAGCTCAAAATGTTTTCAGACCTTTGTCACTTAAATAGTTCAGTCAGTTCTCTGAATTGGAGGAAGCCTTGCATTTAAGGTGTGAGTTTGGTCTGCATCTCATCTACCACTTTGAGCCCATTCACTGTGAGTGGCTGGCAGTGTGAGGAGGTGGGATTGCGAAGAGCAAGAAAAGCCTTGGAAAGCAAAGTCAGTGATCACTGTTTGCTGCTCTCTCCTCACTAGAGCCCACTTCTGCTTCAGGGATGTGAGTTGGAGGCCAGCAGAAGTCAGCGTTGTCTTGAATGTTTCATCTCTTAGTCACGGGAAGAGTTTCCCACACCCGTCCAGCTTTTCCTCCTCTGTGCTCCAGCTGGTGTGGGAAGTTCAGACTTACCCTCGCAGATTGGAGACTTCCTGCAGGTGGTTGGTTGGTTGGTCCTTATATTTATTTTCCTGCCTGGCTCCTTAACACTGGTACCCATGTGAACAGAGCCGCCTTTGCCCGAAAGGGATGAGGCCTACTGCTTGCAGACACACCAAGATTCTCTTTATCTCACTCCTGCAGTGGAGCAGACGCAAACGAGAGGCTCTGCTTCCTTCCTTGCTGGTCTTTTTACCTATTGATAGGAAGGGGAGTTAGGAGAATGGACACCCCTGTCACAAGAGTGGGGACGTTCTTTAGAGATGTCCTCGCCCTTTAACCCGGGTGCTTGTGACCTTGTGCTCACCAGTGATAGAGTCCAGTCCTAGAATTAGCGTTGTCTAAAATCACTGAGACGTGCTGTGGATTAATTCATCAGAGTTCCCTATAAAGAGACCTTATATAACTAGTGTTGACTAATTAGAGATAGACATTCATTCAAAAAATACGCCGGAGACCCTGGGTATCCGCAACAGCTGGGTGCTGGGTGGAGAGTGGGGGATCGGCAGGAGCTTGTGTTTCAGGGTTTATGGAACATTTCGCCTTCCCGGGCTCCACCGTCTTTCTTGTGGGCCGGGTGCCATCTGACCGTAGATCCAGTGATCTCCCACAAACAGTGTCAAAACTGAGACTCAACACAGGGAGCTTGAGATCACGCAACTTATTTATTCCACCTCTGGGGGGGCAGTAAAGGAAAGAAACATAAAACTAACAAGTGTTAAGTTATCTTTGATGTTCGCTTAATTTTTCACGACACTGTGTGGTGTGGTAGTACCAGAATTTCAAGAACAGAAAAAGAAGACATTGATTTTATTTTCAGAGGAGTTACTTCTGAAAGTCTGCTCTAAAAAGTATACTTAAATGACTCATCTAATCATTCGCTACTGTGTGAGTAACCCCCATTCATTACATTTACAGAAACAGCTGTTTTTCAGTAGAGAATATAGACCCTTGGTCAAAGGTTTCCTAAATGCTTGATCATTCATTAAACGTTTCTTGAGCATTTATGCATGGTGCTGCCATGCCCTGGGCATCCAGGGCTCTGGATCCGTGGAATTCGTCTGGGGAGGCAGACAGTGACGAGATCTTGTCACAGAGAGATGTGAGGGGTGGACCGGGTTGGGGGAGCGCCACTGAGGAAGAGCTGTCTAACCTGAGATCTGGAGGGGGGAGATTCGGTGTGGGCAGAGCTGGGGGCCACAGGGAGCGCACAGGGAGCAGAAGTGCTGTGATCCGACTCAAGACTGGATTGGAACACCTGCCCGAGGAGATGATGCACAGTTGGTGGAGCTGCAGGAAATCAGACTCGGGCAGCAGGGCCTCGTAATCCTGAGTTCAGAGTGGCATGTACACTGCTCCCCGCTAAAGTCCAACTTCTGCAACATTTCCCAGAGAGCTGTATGTTGAGAGCTGGCTGGGCAGGTGGCAGATACAGGAAAGGGGCCTCAAACTTTTTTTTTCCAATATAGTTTAGTATGTGTGAGATAGTTTAGATTTTATCAGAAGACTTTAGGTCAGGCGTTGATGAGAGGCATTTTGGAGGGTGCTAGAATGGTTCATCATACGAAATGCTGGGCTGGATGAAGCACAAACTGCAATCAAGATTGCCGGGAGAATATGCAATCAGATGTGCATCTCAGATACACAGATGACACCACCCTTATGACAGAAAGTGAAGAACTAAAGAGCCTCTTGATGAAAGTGAAAGAGGAGAGTGAAAAAGCAGACTTAAAACTCAACAAGGAGAAAACTAAGATCACAGCATCTGGTTGCATCACTTCATGGCAAGTAGAGGGAAAACAATGGAAACAGTGACAGACTTCATTTTCTTGGGCTCCAAAATCACTGCAGATGGTGGCTGCAGCCATGAAATTAAAAGACGTTGCTCCTTGGAAGAAAAGCTATGACCAACCTAAACAGCGTGTTAAAAAGCAGAGACGTTAGTTTGCCGACAGAGGTCCATCTAGTCAAAGCTATGGTTTTTCCAGTAGTCATGTATGGATGTGAGAGTTGGACCATAAAGAAGGCTGCGTCCCAAAGAATTGATGCTTTCAAATTGTGGTGTTAGGGAAGACTCTTGAGAGTCCCTTGGACTGCAACGAGGTCAAACTAGTCAATCTTAAAGGAAATCAGTCCTGAATATTTATTAGGAGGACTGATGCTGAAGCTGAAATTCCAATACTTTGGCCACCTGACATGAAGAACTGACTCATTGGAAAAGACCCTGATGCTGGGAAAGATTGAAGGCAGGAGGAGAAGGGGACGAAAGAGGATGGAATGGCTGGATGGCATCACTGACTTGATGGACATGAATTTGAGCAAACTTGAGGAGTTGGGGATGAACAGGGAAGGCTGGCGTGCTGCAGTCCACGGGTCACAAAGACCTGGACACGACTGAGTGAGTGAACTGAACTGAGAATGGTTCATTCAGGAGATGGGGTGCCCTGGGCTTGGGTTCATCAGTGGAGTTGGAGTGGCCGGAGTAGAGGGTTAGCAGTAGGACCTGGTGAGAAAAAGGGAAGAGCCAGGAGAGCCCAGGTTCACGTCCTCTTTATCAGTGAACGGCGCTGGCTGTCACTTACCGGCCATGTGAAGGACAGCTCTCAAAGACTGTCGAGTACAGGCTCCGTCCTCAGGGGTGACAGCTCAGGTGTGACAGAACAAAGCGTGGGATTGAGACTGTTTTAATTGTACAGATACCGCCAGCGTTCCAGGGAGGAGGGACCACTTGCTTGACCCTTAAGGTGCCAAGGAGGAAGCAGTGGAGCCCGGCCTTGGGCAGGAGTCAGAGGTGGAGGGCTGAGCGGGGCAGAGAGGAGGGTCCAGGTTAGCACAGGTGTGCGTGCAGGGGCTCGGGTGTGTGCTCAGGATGGTAAGCACACCGCGCGGGCCGGACTGGGCGCTGGCCCGGGGTGGTGGGGAGTGCGGGTGACGGCCGATCGGGACGGTGTTCTCCAGCGCCCAGCCAATTCGTCTAGTTTTACTCAGTTGTTCACCAGTGGTATTACACCAGTAAAGGGAACAGAGCTGTGCTCTGAGAAGGTAGCTCGGTGGTCGTTTGTTCCCAGGGCCACAGGGCGCCAGAGTTGCTGACTGATTCAGGTCAGCACCCCGGGGCACTGTCCGGGCCCAGTGTCAGTCGTGGCCGAGGTAGACGTTGGGGAGAGATCAACCGACTGCTGTTTGGATGCGGGAATTAGGCTGAAGGAGGAAGGGAAGAGCTAACAGGTGTTGAGCCCAGCTGCCTGTGAAGAATGGGGAAGATTACAGTCTGTCTCTGAGGTGTCCAACTCAAGGTAGCATTGCTCTAGAAACACTTTAATTAGGCTCTTCTAGTTGTTGAAAATTCTACGGAGGGTGACACATATCTGTGAACATGTGTGTTTCTCATCTCTGCCTCTCTTGACCTCCTGCTTTTTATCGGCAGAGGGATTCCTTTTCACCCTTCAGGACCCAATACCCCTTCTTTTGTAATATTTTTCCCGTTCTGCCAAATAATCACTCCCTCCTACTTCTCCGTGGGGGATGGTGAGTACCTTCAGTGCAGCATGTGTCTGTCTTATTCAGCAAGGAGAAACAGAACAGACAGATGGACTGGGTGCTCTTAAAGCGTCTTTTATCTGCAGGGCCAGAGGCACTAGATCCATTAGTAAGTCTGCAGGTAAGAGAATTGAGTTGCCTGCAGTCTAGTGCTAATGAGGAGGTAGGAGATGAGAGTTTAGGATGCTACATGTTACTTGGAAGTGTGATGAAGCTTTTGGCCATGGCATTTTACTATATAGCTGAACGTGTATCGGGGACTGGGGAGAGGGGCAGAATAAACCATCTTAGGACAGATTTTAACTCAGGAGAGAGTCTTGAATTTTGTACCGCTTTAGATGGCACAGTCAAGCTCAACAAAGTCCATTCCTGGTGCCAAGAAACCTGGGAGCAGGAACCAAATTCTTTCTTCAAAAGTAGTAGCTCCAGAGAGAGAGCTTTTGTCACAACATGACTAAAGAATTAATAGAGAAGCATTCATTCCCGTGACAACATTTTGGAAGGCATTTTCAGCTTCAGGTTGTTTAGAGAAGTTTATAACAGATTATAAATGAAGGAGGCGCCAGAAACAGAAAGAACATTTTGAGATGCTGAAGTGAAAGTCATCATGAGCTGTCTCTCATTTATTAAAGGGAACTGAAAGGGCAGTGGCGGGGGGTGGGGGTGCGGTGGGGTTGTATTTCAGGCCATAGTTGGGTTTTGTTTTCCTGTTCCCACTATCTTTTTTTTTTTTTTAATTAAAAAAAGAAAAGTTTCTTAAGCATCATTTAATGCTTTGGTTTGAACTGCTTTGAAAGGATGAATACAAAAACAAGAAAATACATTCATATAAATTCTTACTTCTCCTTTGAATTTAATCAGGAGTTCCATTTTGCCTTGGAAAAGGCAGGCCTTTCTCCTGACTCTACATTGAGAAGAGGGAATAGAAAGTGAGGAGAAATATGGACCTACTTCTGTGACACGAAATTTCTGTAGTATTCAGCGCCATTTGTGTGTGGCAGCAAAGAAGAACCGGATCCGCCAGTTTTTAATTAGAGAAGACTTGTGAGAATACCCCTGAGAGACTCTCCAGTGCTCCAGTGGTTAAGACTCTGAGCTTCCAACATGGGTTGTGAGTTCGATCCCTGGTCGGGAACTAAGATCCCAAGAGCCATGTGGTTCAGCCAAAAAGAAAAAAGAGTGCCCCCAATCCAAAGGGGTTTCTTCTTGAGATGGCCATTTCCATGGACTCTTAAGGTTACAGGAGGAGCCTCTTTTAAGGAGCACCGGAAAAATCCTACCTGAGTAGAAAATCTGGAACTGTTTGACAGGTTGAGGCATGAATGTCTTTCTTTTATTTCTGGAAGGCCAGGGTGTGACCAGAACAAGGGATCAGGCTTGTTTCATCCCAGAAGAACCTTCTGCTACTCAAGTTGCTGCGTCATGGTTCTGTCTTTGAACTCGCCTTAAAATTTTAACATGCATTTTCAAACTTTGTCTTTTAAAAGGTAAATTTTTATTGACTGCTTTACTTTGAAACATATAAAAACTGGATTTACATTTTAAGAGTTTTTTTTTTAATACAAAAAGTTTTATGGGAAGCCACATAAGAGTTCAGTTATTTATGTCTCCGAGTTCTGGTTCTGAACAGTGTCCTAATATATTGTCACAGTTGTAATCTCTGTCTATACATATACACATATATATATGTAATTTCTGATTCATCTTTTCATTTGAAGTCATTTTGTATCCCTCTTATATCTCAAGGTAATGCCCATAATCATTTTTAATAGTTATTTGTTATGACATCATTGCTGTTCCATATAATTTGCTTCATCATTCCCCTTTGACCTTTTAGTTTTCAGTTCTTTTTTTTTTTCCTCCTGAATAGTAGCACTATAAACAAGTTAGAAAAAAAATAAAATTCTTGGGTCTTTTTTCTTGTGTTTTTTGTGGGTAAACCCACTTTAGGGGCTTTGTCCCAGGCATATCTGTATCTGAAGATAGAACAGATTTGTTCTTGTTATATGAGACCAGATTACTGTCCAGGAAGACTGGATTATCGTATCAAGACCCTGACAGTATGTATCTGATTTTTTTTTTCCCTTTAGATTTATTGCCATTGCCTAGTCACTTTTCCAGTTTGCTTCTCAAAGTTATTACTGTTTTGCATATCATTACTGTTTTGTTAGGCTGAATTTTTAAATGTTATATGTTAGCTATTGTAAAAATATTTAGAGCAGGGTTTGGCAAATTTTTCTCTAAAGGGTCAGAAATATTTTAGGCTTTCCAGTCTATATACGATCTCTGTCACATATTCTTTGTTTCTTGTTTCAACAACAATCTTTTAAAATATAAAAAAAAAATTTTTAGTTGAAAGGGCGTAGAAAAACAGGCTGTGGTTTGTAGTGTGTTGGCCATGATCTCGAGTATCTGTTTTTTTTAAATGTGGATATGAAATCTTTTAACTCTGAAATCATCTTCAGTGCTGTTCACATGTTGTGTGATGATCTGCATGCCAGTCTTCAGAGAGCAGAGTCGTGACAGTCAAGGTTGGTTTTCCCTGGCTCTCTCCCCGGCTCTCCCCTGCTCCCATATTCATCTCTTCCTTCTAGGACATTCTGTAGTGTATCCTTTTCCTTGTCCTTAAAAACTAGTAATAATTTTCATTCCTTTCTGGCTGATTTTCCTGATCATAAAACTATGCTTAAGTCCTTCCCAGGACCCAGTACACAGGCAGTGCACAAATGATAAATAAATGCAGCTGATAAAAGCAAACACACTCTGCATCCTCCTCCAACAAGTGTGCGATTTTCTTGACTTTGTGCTGACAATCTGTGAAGGAAGAGTGTATGATCTCGCCCTCGGTCTCACCCCCTGCTCCCCTCTGCCCATAGGCGCCTGTCTTCTCCATTAAAACTGTTGTTCTAAAAACTGCTAAATATAATGGCCAAATCAGGTAAAAAACAATTTTTTTTAGAGTTGATTTACAATGTTGTATTCATTTCTGCCATACAGCAAAGTGATTCAGTTATACATACATACACATTCTTTTTCATTGTGGTTTATCATGGGATAGTGAGTACAGTTCCCCGTGTGCCCGTTCTGCGTGTAACAGCTTCATCTGCTAACCCCAGCCTCCCACTCCACCCTCCCCCGGCCCCCTCACCCTCGGCAACCAGAAGTCGGTTCTCTGTCTCTAAGTCTGTTTCCGTTTCGTAGAAAGGTTCATGTGTGTCGTATTTCAGGTTCCACGTATAACTGACGCCCTGTGGCATTCCTGTCTCTTTGTGACTTAAGTGAAGACTTTAAGTGCCTTTCCTGCTCCGTCTGCCTGCTGTGTTTACCATTCTTGGTCCATCGCGCTCTGGACCCTTCTTGTCCCTTCCCCCCATCTCCTTTCCTGGTCCTCCCTGTCTGTCTCCTCTCTCCTGAGCCCCAGGCGTGTCCATCCGGCGGCCGGCCGCACGGCCACCCCAAGCCCAGGGCGGCCCAGCTGCCTCTGCCCCCAGGCAGGTGGTCCTTCATCCGCTGTGATGGCTGCTGTCCCACCAGGCTCTCCAGGAGGACCCGGGCAGTCCTCGGGGAGGCCACCTCCTCCCTTTCCCTTCAGCGTCGTGTTAACGCCAAGACCTGTCGTTCCATCCTCACAAATCTCCGGAGGCCCTCTCCTCTCTGCCATCGCCGCCACTTGGGTTCGAACTTCCACTGTTTCTGAGTTGTGGCAGGCTCCCTGCTGGCCTGTCTGCCTCCATGCTCAGGCTCCACCCGTCTCCCAAAGCTGCCGCCAGAGTGATGTTTCTAGAATGTAATTAGATAATGTTCGAAACTCCAGTGTCTTTGGGGATGTGGTTGATTCAGGCACTGGGGCAGGAAAAATAGACTGTGTGCCTGGAGTATTTGTGCCAGAAAGTAAGGAGGGGCTCAAAAGAACATAGAGGCTTTTAGAAGGAACATGGAGCTGCCTTGAAAGAAGTCTTGATGGCCAAAGGTGGAACGATGTGAGCAAGAAAATGAATAACAATAACATTGGATTATAATCCATAGAATAAAGAAACACTGATGTATCTGAGGATGGATAAATAAATGGGGGAGAAGAGACAGTTCTTTCTTATAGAAGAAGCTCAATTAGTAAATGTAGAAGAAGGAATAAAAGAATCAGAAACCATCAGTTGAACACCACGTTAATGTTGCCAGCAAGAGCTACCTATGGAAACTAAAATTAGTGGGCAAGAGTTTGAGGAGAAAAAGGATATTTGCATTTTCTCGTATTAGCTCCTCCAATGTATTTATTAATTACAAAGGGGAAAATGGTAACTTAACAGTGGAGAAACCCAACAAACATCACCTAGCCAAGTGGCCATGGTTAAGGTCAGCAGTAATAACACATTGACATCACGTTCTCCCTGATGTGAAGGACATAGTATCACTCTGGTAGTGTGCCTGCAGAAATGCTCAGCCTCAGTCTAATCATAAGAAATTCAGTTCAAGTTCAGGGACATTGTACAGAATAATTGACCAGGGCGCACCAAAGCGGCAGGTCATGAGAGGTGAAGAGAGATTGAGGAAGAGTCCCCGGTTAGGGCCACAACAGCCAAGTGCAGTTTGGAGCCCTGGCTTGGGTCCCCAGACAGAGAAAGGACGTTAGGGGGAGAGCTGCTTCAATCTGAATGAACTAATAGCATTGTGCCAGTCTTTATTTCTTAGCTTTGGTCATTGTGCTAAAATGATGTGCGTTAGAGGAAGACAAAGATCAGATGATGTTGCTTTCATGTGGAATCTAAAAGATAAGGATGTAAATGAACTTATTTACAAAATAGAGATCCACAGAAATAGAAAGCAAACTTAGGTTACCAAAGGGGAGAGCAGGGGGATACATTAGGAGTTTGGGACCAACATATACCCCTGCTGTATATGAGACAGACAAACAGTATGGACCCACAGTATGGCACAGTATAGAACTCTATTCAGTATTTTGCAGTAACCTGTAAAGGAACAGCGAAGGGAGAAACAGGCTTTCAGCAGACTGGGACAGAGCATTTATTGTAGAATAAAGTAATGGGCACTTTATCCAAAGGCTTCAGATGAGGGAGTTTAAAACTCCTAGAAACGGCTGGCACCGTTTCGTTTCACTGACATTAAGCACGTGGTTAGAAGTGGGGCTGGTCAGTTTCTCAGGGGTGGGGACCACCAGCTGGGTGAGGTCCAGTTCCTAAATCCATGCCCAGTGCTGAACGCCGTGCAAAACAGAGGCACCATTTTTATGGGTTTGGGTTTTGTAGTCTGTACATCTTTTCCTCTGGCAATTGCTGCATTTCTGCAGGAATAATCAGTGTCCCCCACGGTCGTATACACCCACTGTCCTGCCCTCCCTGTCCCCCAGGCTCACACCTGACTCACTCTCTGCAGTTTCCTTGAGCTGTCCCTGTTTGAGGGGTACTTCACACTTTTCCACATTCTCTTATTTCAGGAGACATCATCTTCCCTAGATAAATTTCTCTTTTGTTCAAATCACATGACTCTGGAAGGCAGATATTTTGTGTTTTCGTATTTCTTCCAGATATTGATGTCACTGGATGTGGTTACTCAGAGCAGATCTAAATATGAAACGCTGTATTTCATCTTCAGAGCGGATGACGTGAGAAGAGGAGGAAGATGGAAAGCGTTTTTGTGAATCCTCACGGGCTCTGGGGTGGGGAGGTGGTCAGGGGCGGGTGGAGACCGTGGCCTCTGCATCCTCTATGATGAAGTGGCTCTGCTTTGGCCTCATTACTGGGGGCTGGGTGGGTGGGTGACACCCGAACAGTAAACCTTTGGTTTCCTGCAACCCTTTCCTAAGCCTCACACTTGCCCATCACTCCGTAGCTCCTAGTTTTCTGCGCGGTGCACCAGAGACGGTGAGGGGACGGCCCTGAAGCAGACAGGATGGAGTGCTGGGCAGTCAGGCTTATTCACGGAGGACCAGCCTGCCCTGCGGCCAGTGTCCATTTGGGCCTCGGCACAAAGGCTGATGATTGCCTCGGGGGCCTCTGGGTGGTGGAACGTTTGGGCTCTCAGTTCTTGAATTGCTGACTGCAGCACCCCCGGGCGGATGCCGGGCGAGAGCGTCACCTTCCCCCATTGTGGACCAACCCGCGGGCGCCGTGCAGGGGAGCGTCCAGCTGCGTGGCCGGGGGATAATGCCACTTCTGAACACTGGTGCTGCTTTTGTCTTGAAGCCAAACGAGCACAGTAGCTGATCACTGCAGCGCTGAAACCCACTGGCTGCGTGCTGTTATCAAGTCCCTGATATTTTCCAAATGCCCGTTCAGTCACTTGATGGGGTATAGCAGTGAACCAAACAGAGTCCCTGTTTTCAGAGGTGTAGGCATGAGACAAACGCCGTCTATGTGATGGTGGTAAATTCTAGAAAGAAAAATAAAGCAGGAGGGGAAAGGGGTGTTATTTTAGATAACACAGTACCTGGACCACTCTTTGTGGGTGTTACCGGAGCAGAGACCTAAAGTCAGTGAAGAATTAAATGTTCCTTCCACTAATCAGGCAAGTGGGAGGCGGACGGAATATTCCAGGCAGGAGGGCACACATCAGACTAAGCTGGGAAACTTTGAAAATACACTGTCTAGGACCTGACATCATTGATCTAGGACCTGCTTTATCTGTAAAAGCTCTCCAGAAGATTCTGGGAAGCAGGTTGGGGAGCCGCTGTTAAAATCCATTAAAATTATGAGTCATGCCAGGATCTATATGAGGGGAAAAGTTTTAATGGTAAATAAGTAAAAACCACACTCTCTCTGGGTGAAAAAAAAGACTTGGAGGCAGAGAGAAATGAATAGAGGAAATTAAAGGAAATAACAAAGGAAAAGAAATAACATTGTATCCACTCTTAAGTTCGATTCTTAAGAGTCATAGAGAAATGTGACCCTGCCCCCCATTTCTGCTTTTTTCATGGCACCCCCTGCACTGGTGGCAGTCCCCAGGTGGGTCACACGGCACCGTGACCTGAGCTTCCCCTGGTTTCTCTCCTCACTGCCCCTGACTGTGCAGGGCCTTGTAGAAGGGGCATCCTGTAGGTCCAGGTGCCGTGTGAGGGGTTACTCAATGTCGTTCTTTGCACCTGCTTTGTATCCCACCGTGCACCCAGGATCTCCGTGGGCCTCCCTCTGGGACACTGCTTACGTGCCAGGCGTCTGTGTAAGTGGGTGTCTCCCCGGTGGATGGAGTTCTCAGGAGGTGGGAGCTGGGAGATAGATGGATTCCTGCATTCCCAACTGCCAAAAAGCAGGCCTTGTCCTGAGAGGATGCCGTCGGTTGATGAAAATACCGCCTGCACATATGTATTTCATGAAGTCAGCTGGGACTGAAAAAAAAATTATTTGAAAAGTAGACTTTCTTTTTTAGAGTGAAGTTCATAGGAAAACTGAGAGGAAGAGAGAGGTTCCATAGCCTCCTACTGGCACGCATGCAGAGCCTCCCCCACCAGAGGGGAACCTCAGTCACGACTGACGACCCTCCACTTCCCCATCACCACCCAGAGTCCATGATTGACACTAGAGTTCACCCTTGGTGTGCATTTTGTGGGTTTGGACAAACGCAGGATGATTGGTATCCACCATCATGGTATCGTACTGACTAGTGTTGCTGCCCTGAGATTCCTCTGCCCGAAAGGTCCATTTTTGGTCTGGCTTTTAGGAGCTTATGAAGACGAAAGGAGAGGGGGCGTCCGTAAGACAGACTCCCCGCAGGTGCAGACATAATCAGTGGGGCCTCCGTGGGCATATGCAGTGCTGAGCCCGTGCCCCTCTGCTCCTGGGAGCTGCCTGGTTTGACGGGAATCATTTGAAACGGTGTGAGTAATGCCCGTGAATTGCTCTCTCTGGAGTTTCTGTGAAGCATGACTCCCTGAGCATTGCAGTCTCTCATATCCTGTCTGAGTAGGTTTCTTTGCTCTTATTGGAGACAAGTCTGTGCAGCTGAGGGGAAGAAAAGTCACTTAGATGTCTCCTCTGTCACTGTCACCTCAAATCCCAGGATCAGTAATATCTGCGGTGAGGAGGAGCAGACCTGATGATCCGGGTGCTTGTCAGGACATCTAGGCTCAACCAAAATTTCCCAGCCATTGGAAGCCAGTTAGAAGAGGACAGTGTATAACCAGCAGAGGACTTTGCTCTCTTATACTTATTTAAGAGTCATGGACCTCTTTCATAAATGTAAAACTTTGAATAATACCAGCTTCGTTATTAGGCAATGACTTTTTTCTTATTATACCTCTTTTCAGTGTTGTCAGAAGAAAGCAAAGCTGATTTTGTTTTGCTTCTGTTTAATAGAACAGAAAATATGTGCTTGCCCAGAGAGTAGGTAATTGGAGGGAAAAGGAACTCACACCGCGTCACCCACAGGAGGCATGTTATAAATCCTCGGAAACAGATTGAGTTGGCTGGACTGTATCATCCAGGACTCAACAGATGCGTCTCCAGAGCGGAGTCTCCACAGTAACTCTTGGGTCTGTTTCAGCAGTCAGCCCAGGAGTGTTTGGGGGTGAGCGAAGCGCTCAAGTCACCTCATTTAACCTCTTCTTTCTACAAACGAGAGAACAGGGAGAGCGAAGGGGCAGAAACAGAAAACCGAGCAAGAATGTGACAGGCATGGATATTTGTATCTGAGCACCAGAGGCCCCGTCTCAGAACACTCCCCATTATTCCCTCTTGTGAACAGTGTTATGAAATTCTCAAAGTGATATTTTAAGACTACTGCAGCTTCTTGGAGAGTTTGTAAATTGATGTCACATAATAATAAAAACAAGGATATTGTGACTTCTGATGAATTCAAGTGTGATTCTAAACCCGGGGCAGAGAGAGAAGACTAGAGAAGAGGGAGCACAGCAACATAGGTGTGAGGCACAGTCCGTTATCCACAGAATAATCTACAAGAATGTATTGTACACAGGGAATATAGACAGTGTTTTATAATAACTGTAAATGGACTGTAACCTTTAAAAACTGTGAGTCACTGTATTGTGCACCTGTAGCTTGTATAACATTGTACATCACTATACTTCAATTAAAAAAGAAAGAAATCAGAAGAGTTGATTTACCTACTATTATATATGGACTGGGCTTCCCTGGTGGCTCAGTGGTAAAGAGTCCACCTGCAGTGCAGGAGACCTGGGTTCCATCCCTGGGTTGGGAAGATCCCCTGGAGAAGGGAATGGCAACCCACTCTAATATTCTTGCTTGGAGACTCCCATGGACAGAGGAGCCTGGAGGGCTATGGTCCATGGGGTCGCAAAAGAGTTGGACACGACTGAGGGACTAGACAACAGCAACAAATATATGGACTAACTATGAAACAAAACTCAGTCATTAGCTCTTTGGCTTAGCCTTTTCTTTCTTAAAATTAACTCATTCAGTCCAGTTCATTGAATGCTTGTTTATATGTGATATAAACGAGGCAAGGGAGATAGAAACGATGTGCAAGGTGAGAAGGTTCTAGATAAAAAAGGGAAAGTATGGAGGAAATACATTGGTAGATATTGGGAAAATGAGGGTACTTACTGGAGGAAACAAATGTGAAACAGAATGGAACAAAAACTGGGGAGATTTAGTTGGGGAGATAGGGAAGGGAAGACGGAAGGAGGAGGAATAAGGCAAGTTTATAAGGTTTATCGGTGAGAAAGGATGGTGACTAAGAAATGAAAGAAGGAAGTCATTGCAAATGGCCACGGGCTGTGAAGCAAGACAGTTTCACAACAGGTCTGAGTGACTCTTAGCGTCTCAGGTGGGAAGGGACTAACGGCCAACTTTCACTACATTCCTGACAAACAGACAGACATCAGCCTCCTGGGACATGCAGACTGGTGATGGTCTGCGAGTTGTCACCTGGCCATGATAATATAAGTGGGACAGGAAGATGGGACATTTTGGATCTGAATTTAAACTGTAATTAAAGTTTTGTGATTTGACCCTCAGACTTTCAAAGACTTTGATAGCACAATGACTCAGTTTTCATGGACTCTGAAAAGGGTCAGATTTTAATAGACATCTGAAATGGTCAATATTTAAGGAAATCTTTTTTTTTTCTGTCCTCTTAGCCATTGACTATACTCTGCCAGCTGCTGAAAGAAAACTGTACCTTTAAAATATATATATATATATTTATTAATTTTTTTGCTGTGGTGAGTCTTTGTTGCTATGCGTGAGCTTTCTCTAGATGCGACAAGTGGTGTGTGGGTTCAGTAGCTGTGGGACATGGGCTTAGTTCCTTCACAGTATGTGGGATCTTCCCTGACCAGGGATCGAACCCATTTCCCCTGCCTTGACAGGCAAATTCTTAACCACTGAACCACCAGGGAAGCCCCCAGAAAACTGTACTCTTTAAAAGCGATTATTTTTCATTGTGAAAACACGCAGCGGTAGTTGACCCCTCTACAATGTGGGTTTGAACTGTGTGGGTCCATATATGCGGATTTTTTTTTTTTTTTTTCAGTATTGCATGGGTTTACTGATACACAGATTAATTGAAGAAAATCTACATGTAGGTGGACTCATGCAGTTCAAACCCATGTTGTTCAAAGGTCAGTTGTACATGATCCATGATTGGCTGAATCTGTAGATGCAGGTGCGGGGGGCTGGACTAAGGGACTTGAGAGTCTGCAGATTGTGGTATCTCTGTGGGTCCTGGAATCATTCCCTCAAGGATACCAAGAGATGACTGTATAATCATTTTTAAAACAAAAGTCCAGTCACGTGGTTGAAAAGTAGAAAGGGGGCACGCTGACCAGCCTGTTTGTAAACCCGGCCCCCCTGCCCCTGCACTGTCCGCAGCCCGTGGGCAAGCTCAGCCGGCTCTGGTTGGAACCGCTCGAATTCTCGGTGGCGCTCCTCTCCGTGAACACATTTTGAAACTAGTGCCTTTAAATAGGTTCAAGACTGCGTCTAGTCAGGATTAAGAAGCCAGAGTAATCTGAGCAACAAAAGTTTAAAGAATTTTTAACTACAACAAGAGATTATAGAGGAATGAGGGATTGGCCACAAAGAGGAAACTCGACAAATTCAAGGCGTAGCCAATGTCAGGAGCAGCTGAGATGCAGGCTTGATTGGCCAGGACAGATCAGCGCATGGCAGAGAAGCCACGCTGGTGGAATTTTCTTGAAGTCAGCCTTCTGGAACACGCCAGAAATCTGCCCTCTGTGGTGCCGGGGAACGCAGTTCACAGGGAGGAGTCTCACCAGAGACAGTTTACTGCAAACCTGCCTCCAGGAGTTCCAGGGCAAGCTGCCGGGCGCCGCGGGCAGCTGTACCCCCAGGAGCCTGCCCGGCTGTGGGACCAGGGCCAGGCGGCAGACTCTCCCCCTGCGGTGTCTCCCCAGCACCCTCCACTGAGACGCTTCGCACCCTGCCAGTTCACCCTTCAGAAGGCTCAGATCTGTTTTCATGGAGCCTGCAAGAAGGGTGGACTCGGGGCTGAGGCGGTGACATGGTAATAGTGAGCACAGTGACTTAGAAATATGAACGCTGACACCATCCTCAGTGAAACATTCCCTGAGGGCGCGTCTGCGTACAGTGGACGGTAGAGCCCAGTGTTAGTCATTTCAGCGGGATTCTTACCACTTCTGCTGTCTTTCTTGACTGAGAATTGACTGAAAAATATTTTCTTCACTTTTAGTGTCACTCATATAGACACACCTAGAGTGCAGTGAGCAGAAGAAAAGTGCCTTTTGTGTAAAATTGTTAGTTCAGGAGAAACTGCAGAGGCAGGAACAGCAGATTCGGAATATACGGGGGAAACAGAGTTGTCTAAATATCCTCTTTCTACCTTCAGATACGGTGTATATCCCATCAATTCCACCTACCTAAAGGCCTCGCAAGGCCTCCTGTTGCACCAGAGTGAACTGGCTTCTTTCTGTTTGTGCAGAACTGTCATCCTAGGGTCATCCCTCACCATTCCCTTCCCTCCTTTCTTGTGTTGGATCATGTCTTTTTTGGTCCAAAATCTTCCTCTTTCTGGATGTTTTCTGGGGCAGTTTTCAGAACAGCGTTCTGAGAAGTGTTACAGGGGAGATCATTTGTTTTGAGACTTTGTATAGCTGAAAATATCTATTCTGTCCTGATATTTGGGCAGCATTTTGGCCGGTTAAACTACTCCCCATTGCACCCCCTTCAGAGTACATCACTCGTCTTCCACTGGAGCTGGGCAGCCTTCCTCAGCTGGGCAGGGGAGTTGTTACCTACGTGCAGCAAGAGTCTGGGAACTCACCTGTTTCCTAAGACTTTGTCCATCTGTTGTTCTGCACTTAGTTCATCCTTCACCCTCCTTCCATGGCTGCCTTATTCTACCAACTCCAAGCCTTTGGGCAGGTTCCTAACGGTGTGTCTTCGCTTCCCTTGCTGCTAAATTAGGAGCATCTTTTAGACCTTGGGTAAAGGACCTGTTCTTAAACAAGACCCAGAAAGCATTGACTGTGAAAAATTATTCTTCAAGTTGTTCATCACCTTAAGAAAAAAAAAGTATCAAGTCTTCCAAAGGTTTACCAAGAATTTACTAAAGGCCTGCACCTCACTATGAGGAGGGCAGTGAGCTCAATTAAAAATGAGACTTGAACTGAACGTGTATCTCATGAAAGAGGAGCCACATGTGACCACGGACCTGTGAAGCGATATTCAGCACCTGGGTGGTGAGGGAAGACCGGTCACAACCACACCAGAGACCACACTTCACTCACTGCCTGGCAGGATTAGGAAGTGGGACAGAGACCAATGTCGTAGAGTTCGCGGGTCCACACAGTCCCCTTACCCGTACCAGATGAGGCTGAAAACTGCTCCAGCTACTGGGCAGAATAATTGAGTATTAGCTCATACTTTGGAAAAGAATTTAGCTTAATTCTACTCCCAGAGGTACACCCAAGAGAAATTCTTTAGCATATTACAAAAGGAGACACACACAAGAGTACCTAGCAGTACTGTTCACAATACCCCGAACCTGGAGCCACAGCCCAGGGGCCCATCAACAGGAAAGTGGCATGTTATACAGCCAAAAAGACCCAAACAAAGCTGCTGTGATAGACGAATGACTCAGCAATATAACAGCAAATGAAAACAGCCCCAGAAGGTTACAGACAGCATGAAACACTTTTATAAAATCGAAAACTTTAAAAGGGAAACTTGAATACAGGATTTGGTTTAACAGTTACTTCAGATGAGGAAGCAGGGGAATGAACCAATGGGGAGGATAATTTGGTTAGAAGTAGGTTATTGTCGAGGTTTTGTTTTGGGTGGTGGATGTGTGGGGTCCTTGTTACATTATTGAAAATAACTGGATAATTAAATACAGAGAAAAATAAGCTTAAAGGGCGGGGTTCCCCAGGTGAAATAGAGACCCTTACTCCCATGCCCTTAGTGCTTTGGTTGTGTGCTTCGCTTGTTTTTTAAGAAGCACTGAACCATTGAACAAATACTTTGCAGTTGAAAGTCATAGAACATATGTTGCTCCAAAGTTAACAATCAAAATGTTCTAGATGGGATTCATGTATCTATAAGTATCATATACTTTGTAGAGTATTTAGTGCATAAATATTTCTAGCTATTTCTGTTCTTTCATAGAAATTTTACATTTTTTTCCCTTTCTTAGGACAAAGTTAAACTATAATCCTCCAAAAGATGATGGATCAACCTATAAGATTGAACTTGAAGGGATATCGGTAATGGTTATGAGAGAGATCCTGGATTACATCTTCAGTGGGCAGGTATGCTGAGACCCAGAGGAAGGAGGGCTGAGTAGACCCTCAGGCTCAGGGTGAGGGTCTCCTCCATCCACGCTGTGGCCGAGCAGCCCCGTCCCCTCCATCTTCACCGCAGACTTGACTTGCGTCTCCTGCTGCACGTGGCACCTGAGTGCCTTCTTCCGGGGTCTGCCCTTGAAAGAAAAGCAGGCTGGTTTACCCAGATCCCAGGCTGTTTCTCCCATCCTGAGCGCCACCGTCCAGTCTGAGCCGTGTGCACGTGGGATCCCCGCTCACTGCCATCTTCTGGTGTCTAAACCCTCTTGCCCTGGACCCACACTCTCGGGGAACTCGGTCTGTCTCCATGGCACGGACCCAGGAACCTCTGTGGGCGGTGGGGATTATTCTCTACAGGTAAAGACTTCAAGACTCAGGTGATGGGCACCTGCATTGTCTTCTCGATGCCTCGGTCCTGTCCCGCCTCATTCTTTCCTGCTCACTCCCCTTTACTCTCTGTACCCTTACATTTCTGGGGATTTCACAAAACCCAAGGAAGGAAGTGGTCAGTGGCTAGGGATCCTTCCCTTTTCTTTGCCCTCCGCTGACCGCCCCCCCCCCCCCGGTACCCCGCTCTTCATGTGGCTTAAAGGGGCGCATGAAGACTCAGCGATCTGGGTTTGAATTAGGGGGGTGCTGATGCACTTGATGCCTGGTTCCTGGAGTGCGTTTTCTCTCTGCTCCTCTGAAGGGCGCGTGTCCTGCTCTCTCTCCTTCCTTCTCCTCAGTCTTCTTCTGACTTTTCTCCTGTGAAGTCTCTGTCTCCTGCATAAGTATTCTGAGTGCAGTGCTTGCTTTTCTCTCAACGTTCGTTCTGTTCAGAATCACACTCGGTGACTGTCATCCTCTTTGAAGCTTTCTATCTCATTTCATGATGTTACCACTTTCTCTTTTCTCTAAACACTGGGTGGTGAGTGTGTGGAAGTAAGGTTATGTGTGTGATTATTTAAAATAAATGCACTTAAATCCATTTGGGGACAGCCCTTAAAATACTGGTGATGCTGTGTAGCATCACAAAACCAGACATAGGACCCAACTCTTACCTAACGTGTAAAATCAATTCAGCGACAGTTATGAGAGGTTAGAAGCCAGTTAGAGCATGTCCATGTTCAGGCTTGCATTTGAAACTTGAAACCTTACTTACCTGTGGTACCAAACGTGTGCATCTCGAATCATGGTAAAATGTTTCTTGCTACACTTCAGTGTGAGATCCCTCCTTCATGTTTCCTTGTGGAGGATAAGCACCCATTCCTTGGGAGACTCTGGACTGTTTGTGATCATGGCAGTATTTTAGGGGCCTGTGTCTTTATGTTGCCTCACCGTAGCATAGAAAAACTGTGAAGGGGGTGGAGGGAGATGCATCAATCAGAAAACTGAAGAAAATTAAGGAAAAGTAAATGTTCGCAATGGAACTTTGGGGGGATTTATTCCAAAAGGTAGCTTTGAGGCCAGATGGTATCTTTCATACCGAGTGCGGTGTTTGGGGTCCAGAAGGCAGCCCCTCAGGCAGTGTGGCTCTCCCTCTCTTCAGCGGGGCCACATGGTATCTTTCATATACCATTTGGCACAAGGAGGGACCCTAATTTATTTGGAGGAAAGATTTTCATTAGTTGAAGTGTTTGCATTTATAGAAATCCCTTTCTGTTTACTGTAGAATTGCAGAACTTGCCACTTCCTGATAAGCATTTCAGTCATGTTAGGTTTTCCTCAGAGTTGAGCGTGAGCACCATGGACAGTTCACGCAGAAGGGCTGTTGGTGGTTCGTGTGGGTAAAGCGAGGCAAGGACTGGGAGAAGCTGACCAGCCACGCAGGGTCTGTGTCGTCCCCAGGTGCCCTGGGCCCTCTGTCCGCTCTTGAAAGCAAAGCGGAGCCGTGTGAAATCTGCCAATCCCCAGTCTGGAGGTCTTTGACCTCCAGAAGGGGAGCTCCCGTGGTCTGGCCTGCTAGATGAGTGGTGTGGGCTCTAGATGCACCCCTCAGATGTAAACTGCCTGTGCTGGCCCCGCAGATCCGGCTGAGTGAGGACACCATCCAGGACGTGGTGCAGGCGGCCGACCTGCTGCTGCTGACGGACCTCAAGGCGCTGTGCTGCGCCTTCCTGGAGGGCTGCATCGCCGCCGAGAACTGCATTGGCATCCGGGACTTCGCGCTGCACTACTGCCTGCACCACGTGCACTACCTGGCCACCGAGTACCTGGAGACCCACTTCCGGGACGTCAGCGGCTCCGAGGAGTTCCTCGAGCTGAGCCCCCAGAAGCTCAAGGAGGTGATCTCCCTCGAGAAGCTGAACGTCGGCAACGAGAGATACGTGTTCGAGGCGGTCATCCGCTGGATCGCGCACGACACAGAGTTAAGAAAGGTGCCTCGGCATGCTCTGACTCGGACGTTCCACCTGCTCGTTCTGTTTGTGTATTCTTCACCCCAGTGTTACATGTTTTATCTTTCTCCTCCAACTTGACAAACGTGCAGAGTTGTGATCTAAACCATGACCTGTAAAACATCTTCCCATAGGCTCTCTAAAGTGGTTGGTTTTTTTCTGATCTGTCTACCAGAGTGAGTGTAACTCATCATATAGCAATGAAAATATTAACACTTAAGAGTGACTTGACATCCTTCGCATGTTGTTTTTAATGGGAAATGTGTTAGAGGATATCAGGTTTGAGACCGTTAACACATTCAGGGAGGGTGCCTTAGCCTTTACATCACAGGGCTTTGAATCTCATGTGTATGTTCTAGAGGCTAGCTCCAAAATAAATATATAACACTTTGGAGAGGCTTTCAGAATGCATAATTGCGTTGTTAATTGTTCTTAGTAACCCTTGATTTACGTGTTGACGATTAGCTTGTATTTTTAAATTCTGTAGGTCCATAAGCTGTGTCCACGTGGAAACCGCATTCTTAGTCTCCGCTCAGTTGCTACAGTCAGTGTTCTGTTTTCCACGTGGGTGGGTGGGTAGCTTAGGAAAGAGGAAAGAAGAGTTTCCAACTTGCCAACACCACTGAACTAGCTTCTCTCTGACCCTCTTCTTGCCTTAAAGCCATGAGGATGCCAAAGGTGGAGTGGCTGCTGGGAAAGAAAAGGCGGTTCTTCATCCTTTGGTTAATGCCAGCTTGACGCTGTAAGGACTGCGGGCCTTCATTGCTCAGGGTGTAGAAGAGTGTACCTTAAAATGATGATTCCAAAGCCCAGAAAAACTGGTCACCTTACATATGTAGAGTGCTCTAGTCATTTGGTTCAAATTTAATGATTGAGCATGAAAGGCATACAATTCATATTATACATGTTAGGTCATTTTTAGTAGTTATTCCCAAAGAAATGATGACATAGTTGTCACGATTTTTGTTTTTGAAACTTGGGCTTTTTCAGATTTTCCTTACAATTTTAATGTTGGTACATTTTCATTATCTAGTTGACATATTGTATCAAGCTCTTCCGGTAACTATTATTTGTATAAATGGGATACACTCATAGCACACCCAAGTTAGTGAGGTAAAGCAAATCGTGGCAGAGTTCTTGTAGGTTCTCCTGTTGCGGTGGGAGCCCTGTAGGGTGTGGTGGAAGCTTCTTGAGACTTGCAGTGGCCCAGCAGATACGAATCTGAAGTGACGATGTTTTAAGTTAAACTCTTGTTTATCAAGGCCAGAGGAAGTAGAAAGGAAAGGGGCCGCCTCACACATTCAAGCAGCACTGGCCCTTACTCCTTGCCTGTTGATCATCTCACCTGTCAACAACTGTAGTTTTCTATGAGCCGAAAAATGTGCCTTCTAAATGCATACTCTCCCTTTCTCCTCCCCGTGCTTCCGCCCTGCTCTGCAGGTCCACATGAAGGATGTCATGTCAGCGCTGTGGGTTTCAGGGTTGGACTCGAGCTACTTACGGGAGCAGATGCTCAACGAGCCCTTGGTCCGCGAGATCGTCAAGGAATGCAGCAACATCCCCCTCAGCCAGCCGCAGCAGGGGGAGGCCATGCTGGCCAGCTTCAAGCCCCGCGGCTACTCGGAGTGCATCGTGACCGTGGGTGGAGAGGAGAGAGTGTAAGTGTGGCCGTGAGCTGTGGTCTGAGTAAGGGAAGAGAGATTGCCATGTGCACAAGAACTCAGAACAGTTCTCAGTATCTAAAGCCTAAATAGCGATCGATTTTTGTTGTTGTTGTTAAATGTTTGAAACATTCTTGAGAGCAGTAAAACTCGTCGTGGTTATTCTAAGCAGAATATAAACATATTAACTGATCGTCTGCCTCCTCTTAGTTCGCGGAAGCCAACGGCAGCGATGCGATGTATGTGCCCCCTTTACGACCCCAATCGGCAGCTGTGGATCGAACTGGCCCCTCTGAGCATGCCGAGAATCAACCACGGGGTCCTATCAGCAGGTACCGTGCCCTCATCTGCTTCACTTAAACACAAGATCAAGTGAGATGCAATTTCAGTGTTGTGCAGGATGACTCAGAACCTTTTAAAGATATTGCCCCTCTATGGGGACATGTTTAGCGTGGCTCTAGCTGTCAAGATTGTGTTAAGAAGAGTGTCTTCTGACCAGTCCTTACTGTTCCCAAGTCTTAAATACGTAGCTGTTTTTAAGACATCAGTAGCGGAGCATTTTTATTGGATGACTTAATTGCTAGAAGAGCAGGACCGAGTGACTCTTAGCACCCACTGGCCGGATGATCATATCTGAGATGCAGATTTCCTTGAGCCGTGCTAGTGCCCCATTTTGGAGAGTCCGGCACTCTAGAGTCACAGCATGTAACACACATCCAAAGTAAAAGTGTCATGTAAGAGCAGGCATTTCATAGGAGACTTGAGAAAATATTACCTAAATTAGTTCTGGCTTAAAGTTACTTTACTATAGAAACTATGTTTTAATTAACCTTTGCAAGTTTGGAACATTATTGGAAATTCTCACTACCTTGCTGACTTCATCTCACAGGTGCCATTTCACTTCGTTCTAACTATTGTCAGCAGTCTTCCTGGAACTCTTCTTTCATAGTCTCTGTTTGCCCACTAACATTACGTTAACATTTTTAAGCTCTTCTACACTGTACTATATTGTAGATACGGCTAAAGCTGTGGAATAGAAATGAAATCATAGGTTCCACAATTACTGATGTTTTCGTTACTAGTCAGCCAAATGGAGTGGTGTAGGCAACAGAACGTGGATCTGATTTCTCTGCTCTTTTTCTCAGACTTACCTTCCTTAAATTCTCCTCCCATAATGTGTATAGTTGTGCATAATTTTCGCACATGCACACCTACCACAAAGGTCCCTGTATCACTAACTTTCAGGTTTCCTGGAGGGGTGGTTGTCTCAGAAACATGAAACAGTGAGGAGAGGAGTTGTCTCCAGTCACATTGACCAAAGTTGTGACATGACTGAGTAGTTCCTGTGTGTCCAGCCTATTGCATGTTTCTTCTTTTCCTGCCTTCTTTCAAAAAAAACTTGATTGGCTTTTTTTGTCATTCAATTTTTTCCCTCTCTACCAGATTAGAAGTTATATTCTATGTCTGTGTCCTTTTGAAAGTTACATTAGCATCCTCAGCCTGTATTGTTAAAAAAGTCTAGAGTTAATCAGTACATTTATATGCTATTTTTCATGTTCCACAGTTTTACAGTATTAAAATACATGGTTATTTACAAGTAAATGTTTACATGTATATGTATTCTGTTAATCTATGTTATATACATACCTAGGTATGTATTCTACCTAGTAGAATACATAGGTAGTAGTCATTTAGATTTATCCACATATTTACCAACTTCTTTGTTTTTTCCCTCTTACTCCTCAAACTTTCCATCTGGGATCATTTTCCTTCTCTCTGAAGTTCATCCTTCTGAATTTCCTTTAACGTGGGTCTAATGATGGCAGACTCTAAGATCTGTCTAAAGATGTCATTATTTTGCCTTCGTCCTTAAAGGATATGTTTGCTGGGTATAGAATCTTAGGTTGGCCTCTATGATTGTTCAGCACACTGAAGATATTTTTCTGCTGGCCTCTGTTATTCCTAGTTGTTAAGTCAGTTGTCAGATATAAAACTCTGTCTTTTCTCTGGACTATATTTAAGGTGGTTTTTTTTTTTTATTTTTTATTTTTTTGGTCTTTTTTCCCCTGTCATTTCAGTATTAGGTGAACATTTTATTTGAAATTTTACCGTATTTGGGGATTGTTGGGCATCTTGACTCTGAAGGTTGGCCTTTCATCAAATCTGGAAAATTTTTATTTATTATGTCTTCAAATGTTGTCCTTGCTCATTCTCCTCTGTCCCTCTGCTTTTGGAAGTCAGATTAAACACGGCTAGACCTTTTACTCCATCCCCTGCCTCCTGCCTTCTTTTTGTTTTGTTTTCTTTGTGATGAATCTGCCATTAAATCCATCCATTGAATGTTTTATTCAATCTATTTAATCTTTTTTTTCCCTCTAGAATTTTCTTTTTTTCAAACCTGCTATGTCACTTCTACCGTCCCTTCATATAGAGTTATCTTTAAATAACATAGTGAGCATTTTTGTTTTGTCATCTCTCATTACTCTAACATTTGAAATTTGCAGTCTTTTTCTAGGTTACTTCCTATTGTCTGTTTCTACTGCTTCATCTTTGTAGAGTCTAGTTCCTTTGTTTACCTGAGTATCTTTGGCTGGGTGCTGATCATTTTATTAAAAATCATTTGTAGGAAAACTTTAATGATTTAAAATCTTGGAATGTTAGATTCTAAAACTTAGATAAAGGTACTGTCTTCCATAGAAGTTTTGCATTTGTTTCTGCCAGTTGCCTAAAAACACTAATTTGTAATTACTGTAAATCAAATTCAAATTTTGAGATTTCTTAGATAAGCAAGGAGATTTAAACTTGGCTTCTCATTCTGGTTGGCCTGCGTCCTGAGGGTTAGAACTTCGGAGAGGCTTTCCTGCCAGAAACCACACTCTCTGTGGGCCTGCGATTTAGATGTCTACCTTCTTCATGCCCTCACAGCCATTAAGAGAAAGCTTGCGTTTTTCCCACGTTGCTAATGCCCTCAGAGCAAAATGGTTTCCATGCATGGTAACCTCTCCAGCCTACATTTCCCTTCCGTTTTAGCATAGTATCTCTTTGGCTGCTTCTCCTCTAAGAAACCTATTTTATTTTAAAATACGGGCTGGGGAACAGAACAGACAAACTGAGGTAACTTAGAGTCACTTGATGACTGGGTGGGCTGGTGTTGGTTTTCCTTTTAAGCCACAGGGAAGTGGGAATCTGCTCAGAGATTCTGAGTGAAGTGAAATGGTTGGAGTGACTGACAGATTAACTGTGTCATCAAGGATTGAGTGAAGTGTGACAAAGATCTCCAATCGCTTGTCATCAAAGAAGGTGTCTCCACGTACTGTCTCTGCCTTCACAGCATTTGCATTTGCCTGGGGGTGGGTATTGAAAACTTACGCTTCAACTTCCTTGTGTGTCTCCTTTGATTTTTTCAGAAGGGTTTTTGTTTGTATTTGGGGGCCAAGATGAAAACAAGCAGACCCTGAGCTCAGGAGAAAAGTACGACCCAGATACAAATACGTGGACCGCACTGCCACCGATGAACGAGGTGAACAAAGCCTTGCTTTTTATTGTTTGGTGTTTCTTTTTACCCCTATTAGCACTTTTGTTTGCTTCTGCCTTTGACGTAATGACAGAGACAGCGGCCCTGCCAAGATGCCCACCTGATGTGCTCGTTCCCTCCACCCCGCCTCCTGGGAACATGCTTGCTTCAGCCCTTTGCCAGGTACCCACGTGGCACACTGCCCGCCTCCTCCTCAGCGAGGCCTCCCCACTGGCCCTCAGCTCCCCTTTCACCTCCCTTGCTTTCTGTTTCTTCATACCACATCAGCCCTCCTCACACACTCAGTTCAGTCGCTCAGTCGTGTCCGACTCTTTGCAACCCCATGAATTGCAGCACGCCAGGCCTCCCTGTCCGTCACCAACTCCTGGAGTCTACTCAAACTCATGCCCATCGAGTCGGTGATGCCATCCAGCCATCTCATCCTCTGTCGTCCCCTCCTCCTCCTGCCCCCAATCCCTCCCAGCATCAAGGTCTTTTCCAGTGGGTCAACTCTTCACATGAGGTGGCCAAAGTATTGGAGTTTCAGCTTCAGCATCAGTCCTTCCAATGAACACCCAGGACTGATCTCCTTTAGGATGGACTGGTTGGAACTCCTTGCAGTCCAAGGGACTCTCAAGAGTCTTCTCCAACACCATAGTTCAAAAGCATCAATTTTTCAGCACTCAGCTTTCCTCACAGTCCAACTCTCACATCCATACATGACCACTGGAAAAACCATAGCCTTGACCAGACAGACCTTTGTTGGCAAAGTAATGTCTCTGCTTTTTAACATGCTGTCTAGGTTGGTCATAACTTCCCTTCCAAGGAGTAAGCATCTTCTAATTTCATGGCTGCAATCACCGTCTGCAGTGATTTTGGAGCCCAAAAAAATAAAGTCTGACACTGTTTCCACTGTTTCCCCATCTATTTGCCATGAAGTGATGGGACCAGATGCCATGATCTTAGCACTAGGCCTTTTTAAATTGTTCGCACAGACTTTTGGATGGCAGGGGCTTCTGTCTCAGTGGTCAGTGCTGTGAGTGGGTGCGTGTCACACCGCGGGCAGCCTTCATGCAGGCCCGTACCCCACCCCTCCCCGCCACGGGCAAGCCTGTTGCTGGGGCTCTTACACAATTTCACATGTCAGCTGGGAGCCACTACTGCCCACTGCTGAACAAGAATCATTGTATGGAACCAGGCGGTAATTGTTCTTTTTCTTGTCATGAGCTGACGAGCGAAAGGTAAGTATTTTGCCAGTGAATCCACCTCGTGTGAAATTCCCTTGTTCCAGGAAATTCCTGGACTTGGGTTCTCTGTCTCTCGTGATAGAAAAGTGAGCTTCTGGGGAAAGCAGAACTGTTGGAGAGACACAGTTCTGAGTCTGGTATTTCTTTGCAGGAATGGAATAATATCTGTCATTTGTATTAAATTTATGATTATCAGCTTTCAATATGATAGTCGGCCTTTTGTCTACAAAACTCTTTATTGTTTTTCAGGCAAGACATAATTTTGGAATTGTGGAGATAGATGGCATGCTATACGTTTTAGGAGGAGAAGATGGTGAAAAAGAGCTAATTTCAATGGAATGTTATGATATTTATTCTAAAACCTGGACAAAGCAACCTGATTTGACCATGGTTAGAAAGGTGAGAACTGTACCTTGTGATAACTAATTCACACACTGGATTTTAAAGTTACTATTTCCTCATTTCCCACGGATGCCTTCTAATGCAATTGATAGTGTTAAAGCATTAACATTACAGAAGTCTGTCTTTGCTGGTAGCTTCTTGCCTTCACTATTGCCAGTCACATACCAAGCTGGGGAGCTGTGTGAGAGAGTTCACGGGGGCAGTGGGCTCTGGGCAGCTCTGCTGTGTCTGCGGCCCTCACCTGATAAATACTCCGTGATGGCACTAACCTAGGCGTAATCAGATCTCCCAAACCTGCTTTCTTAATCGTCGTGATCGCTTGGGAGGAAACGTTAACCCATTGATCCAGAGGTAAAGAACTGCCATTGGTTTCTGAGAAGAATGAAAACAGAGGGCTCCCATTAGCTGTTCAGGGCCTGTATTTCTGTTGCCTGGTGGAGACGGGCATTTCATCAGCAGGCCAGAGCCTTTCTAGCGCCCTGGGTATTTCACACCTTGGTGCTGGGACTCACTGGTAACACAATCGCTCACTGTGTGTGCTCTTCCAGCTGACTTAATCTGGGGCAGGAGTTGAGTGACATCTTGCTCTGTGGACTCTGCATCTTGGACTCTTCAAAGAGTGGTGAAAGAAGAGAGCCTGGAAAGCTTTAAAAGCAAGGCTTGGGTGCTTATCTCACTTAGTGGAGTAGGTTAGGTGGAGCTAATCCTTCCCTGAGGATGGTATGTGTATTACCCATGCTCTTCCCATTTTTGAAAGCCTCTGTTGTAATATGGGAAGGCACCAGACTCCTACCGTCAGACCCTTTTCCAAACATCTCCCAGGGTTCCAGCCAAGCTGGTGTTGACTCAGCCAACTTTTAATGATAAATGTTGCCTCCCCCACTGTTGCTTCCTCGTTCCAGATTGGCTGCTATGCAGCTATGAAAAAGAAAATCTATGCCATGGGTGGAGGGTCCTATGGGAAACTCTTCGAGTCTGTGGAATGCTATGACCCCCGGACCCAGCAGTGGACCGCCATCTGTCCCCTGAAAGAGAGAAGGTGAGAGAACGGGGATGCAGAGCCCCGTTCGCCTGGCTTTCGCTTCTCCCTTCTTTTGAACGGATCTTCTATTTGACTTGCCATTTGGTTCATATAACACTAAATGAATAATCCACTCCCTGAAAAAGGAAAACTCACGTATTTGTGAAGCACTGAATGTCGCAGAGCTAAAACAAGCAAAAGAGGAATTAGGGAATCAAGTCCTGAGATATATTGATGAATCCAATGCTTAGTATGTATGCATTATGTGGCCTTTCAGGTTTGGAGCAGTGGCCTGTGGAGTCGCCATGGAACTGTATGTATTTGGGGGAGTCAGAAGTCGCGAGGACATCCAGGGGGGCGAGATGGTAACTTGCAAGTCGGAGTTCTACCACGATGAGTTTAAAAGGTATTTATGAATGGTTTCGTGTGGCTTCTGCAACTTTCTCTTTATGCTTTCAAAGGCATGTCTTAGCTTCATTTAGTTTTGCTTTCAAATTATTCCACTGAACTCATATATTTATATCTAATGCATACTGGATATTTATTTAGTGACTTCAGAAGTCTTGGTAACTCATAGGAAAGCCAGAGAAAAATGTTTCTGAAGTGTAGAGCAGACCTTGACACTTCTGATAGCTTTTAGGAGAAAGTTTAAACTCCTTAACTCATGGCCTTTTGTGATATGACCTGTGTGTATTCTTTCTGCTCCTGTTCCACCCAGGGGCTTCACTTGAGTCCCACTGGGTGACATTTTCCCTCCAAAACATGGTATCATTGTCTTAGCTCCGTGCTTTCGTACTTTTCCTTTTGCCTAAAACTTCCCTTCTCACGTTTATCCAGTTAACTTGGCTTCTTCAGAACTCAGCTTAATGATCACCACCGAGAGAAGGCCTTCTCGTGTCTCCCAGTCTGAGTTAGGCTCCTCAGTCTGTGATCCCATGCCTGTCTTTTTCAGATTGTGACTGTGAGCTGAAGCTCCTTCAGGGCGGGTTCCAGCTCAGCTTTGGGTCCTAGCTTCTGGCCTCACACCTGGCCTGTATCAGACACTCAGTAAATGTGGTATCAGAGATTCTTAAATCATCTGACGGGCTGCCACACATGTGAGGTGGAGTGGGCAGCATCCGTCCAGTCCCCCTCACTTCGCTCCTCTCACACGTTCTATTATAACCACTGAACAGCGTTTTTCTTGCAGAAAATTATGTTCAGATCCTATAGGGAAGTTGCTGTGCTAATCTTGTAATAGCATTTTGATCGTGTTGCCAGAAGGGGGTGCCAGAATATAATGTTTAATCTCATATTATTTTAGGGTAAACAGTGCACAGTTGCCAAGATTTTAGAAATATGTATGTTCTTTATTAATGTATTTTAATTTTATGATGTTTGCATAGCCTATTTGTTTGTTTTTTTCCCTTCAGTTACTGGGGGCAGACAATCTTATGAAAGTCTACTAGACAAAGTGTGAGAGCAATTTGAGAATGCTTGCTACTATGGTCGGGACAGGGGCAGAATTTCAAAGACTTTTCTACACCTGTCTTCCATATGTGTTACAATGAGGGCTGACTGTTCACAATACAAAGTAGTATATGAATTTCCTTTCCAAATGAATCTCAAAATAGTTGCCCCCCCAGAAAAAAAAAAAAAAAAAGTTGCCCAAGTTCATTAACAAGCAGGGGTTAGTATATTTGGTTTCTGATAAAATATTGATATAAGCCTTTCTCATAATGACTGGATTACTGTTTGGATAATGTGAGCTAGAGAGCTGTATCTCACTTGCTGGGGTAATCAAGGTTGCTTATGGTTTTACCATTTTCTGTTCCTGTTTTGATTGTATAGGACTTGAAGCTGGCTGTGAAGTTTTCAGTCTGCCTTGATATGCCATCATCATTAGAACCTTTAGATTTCTCTCAGGTTGTCTCCTATTTGCGGAGTATTTAGTAATAAGAATATCGGGCTTCCCAGTTGGCTCAGATGGTAGTGTCTGCCTGCCATGTGGGAGACGTGGGTTCGATCCCTGGATTGCGTAGATCCCCTGGAGAAGGAAATGGCAACCCACTCCAGTATTCTTGCCTGGAAAATTCCATGGATGGAGGAGCCTGGTAGGCTCCAGTCCATGGGGTCACAAAGAGTTGGACACGACTGAGCGATTTCACTTTCACTTTTCACTTTCAATAAGAGTATTACTTGCTTTCATTCGTAATTGTTAAACATGACTGTTACTTTTTCATTGCTATTTAAAGTACTTCCCAATAAAATTCACTTATCTGTAGTTTGCTTATATTCAAGTTCTTCAGTGTTTGTTCACAAATAGAATGAAGAAAGCTTGATTTCTGTTGTCAATATACAGGACTCTTGTTTAGATAAAGCTAAACACAAACATGTAACACTAAGTGCCATATATTACCTCATTTAACACATTTAATCTTCAAAACAGCCCTCTGAAATACAAGTACTCTTTTCATTCCTGTCTTGCATATGAGGAAATCAAAACACAGAGAGGTTGAGTCATGTGCCCCAAAACACACAGGCAGCGTGTGGCAGAGCTGGCATTTGAACTCGGGCATTCTGGCCTCAGAGACCACCAGTTCAGCTACCACACAGTAGTGCCTTAAAAACTTAGTCTTTCCCATGAAAACCTATAGAAGGGGGAAAACATCTATGAGTAGTTTCTTTCTTTATAGCTCAGATGTTCCCAAGTGTGTGGTATTTGCATACTTTGGAAGCTGCTGCCAAATGAGCAACCTGCCTTAGATTGAAGACCATTTATTGTTTTTAAGTAATCTCTTGTCTTTCCTGTCTTTGTTCTCTATTTTTAGGTTAAAAGTTTCCTGGAAAAATGCCACATCTTACTATTTTCTGTGTTTCTGACTAAAAGCAAAACTGTTTGAAGGAAAGCAAAATAAAAAACAAAAAAATTGCCCTTATTTATACCGAGTGACAGTAACAACTTCATATCCAGAAAGACAAATGTATCCACTTCTGTTATTTGCATTCCTACTTCTGGTACTGTACTAGACTAGTACTGTCATCCTCCCAGTGGTCTATATTTCTTTAAAAGTCATCTTTGATTCTCTCTTACGCTTCACATCTCATGAGTTGCCAAATCTTATTTTTTTAAACTCTGTAGTGTTTTTCACACACAGCCACCTTTATTTCTCTGCCACGACTCCAGCGAGTTCACTGTCATACGTGCGGTGTCCTTAGCCTTCTAACCAGTCTCTCTAATACATTTCACCTGCTTGTGCTTTTGAAAGACTAATCTGCCTTTGGTCATTCCATTCAGATGGAGGTTCTTCCTAGTTACCCCTTGCTTACCAAGTAAAGACATTAGTATTTAGCCTCCTCCTCGGGGCACTCTGTGATCTGAGGCTGAGAAGTGTTTGGCCGTTTCCACTCTCTTCTGGAGTGCGGCTCACTTCTTACGGCCATCCTGTGTCTTACTGCCTCTGTGCATTTGGTCAGCCCACGTGCCCTCCCCTTCACGTTTTTAACAGATAAATCATGTTAACTCTTCTCTGAAGTCAAGACCTGTCAGCTTCATCTTTTGATGAACGTATACTTGGATAGACATCTCTGACCACTGGCCACATCCCCATATGGTTCTCTGACGTGCGGGTCAGGGACCATTATGGGAGCAAGAGTTAAGTGGAAGTCACCGGAACGTTCCTCCCCTGCCAAGGTAGAGAACTGCATCCTGAGGAACGTGCAGACCTCAGTGCCACCATCAAAGACTCGAAAGTGCGAGGGTGGAGCCCCATCACATCCCCACTTAATTCACTTAGAACAAGTAGAAGAGTCAGCTGCAGTTTGGAAAATAGCCGTCAGCTTTCCATAAACTTAAACAGGTGGTTAGGTGGTCACCGACCGAATGATTAACTAGCAGGAGGAGTTAACTGCTAACCTGTGAGAGGAGACGCTGATGAAAACAGAAATAGCCAAGAAACAAGTGCAGTGGCAGCCTTTAGGACCAAGGGAAAGTGTCCCAGGAAGGAACAAACTTGGAAGTTTGCTCCCCACCCTGCAGGGCTGGGATTCACCTCTGTGGGGGAGGGGGTGCAGTGGCCCAGGATTCGGCAGAGCCCTGGGACGCCGGGGCCAGAGCTGGTGCGCCGGAAGCTGCTTGCTGGCTAGCAGAGCACCTCCGCACAGGTGAGCTCCTCCGGGTCCCCTGCACACTGGAGACCGCAGAGCAGACCACCAACACCAGGGGAGAAGCCCTTTACTCCCCAAGCCTTGCAATCCCTCCAGTGCCCTCTGTTGACAAAGCTTAGCATTGCACTTACCTTCTCAGAGAGCCTGCACATCAGTGTTCATTTTCTCCATTGTGTATTGTTTCATTGGTTTCTCCTCTTGTCTATCTTATTTCCTTCCTTTTACTTACCCTGGGTTTATTTTGTTTTTCCTTTTCTACCTTCCTTAGGTCGCATGTTAGATTTTTAAAATTTCTCTGCCGCAGTCTCCTATCTTTCCATCATAAGCCTGTTTTCCTTTTTTGCTTACTGAGCATCGTTGTGCTAGCTGTGTCCACATCCCTGCCTGGTAGATAATCCCATCATCTGAGTCATCAGAGTTGGCCTCTGTTAATTGTTTAGTCCCCCTAGAAGGGGTTCTTATTTATCTGGCTCTTTTGTTGAGTAATTCTTAATTATGTCCGGGCTTTGTGAGCAGGACACTATTGAGGACCTGAGATCTCTTCTGGCACTCCAAAGAGGTGCTCCTAGCGTTTTGCAGGCAGTGGGCATGCTCAGACTTGCTGAGCCTCAGGTGCAAGCATCCGTGGGTCCAGTGCCCATAAGACGTGAGGTCAGCGATCACCCATTTTCACTTTACAGGGAGAGCTCTTAGATTTTTCCCTTTTTCTATTTATTAGAGGCAGCTCAGAGGCAGGGGCCAAGGTGTATTCCCAGTCCCACAAACTGCTTGATACCAATCAGCTTTCAGATATTAGAGGAATCGGATCTTCACTTTATAGCAGCTTGGCCTCTGAGTTCCATGATCTTGGACAACATTCTGCTGCTACATTTCTTGGGATTCAAAATAGGGAATGTGCCACTCTGTAATAGTCTGGAGAGAGTGTGCATTGGGAAAAACAAAGCGCTGCTTGTAGTGAAGTAATCTTCTGTGCTCTGGTAGTGAGTGGAGGCCTGGACATTGGTGGTGCTAAAGGGCTTACATACATTTCCTCTAACTGAGGTCTGCTCTGACCTGGCTATGCCTTTAGCTATGAAAGGGAATTGATCAAATTTACTTAAGTGAACATTATTATATAGCAGAGTCTAGTTTGTGTTGTCTTAAAGCAAAAAAAACAAAAAGCTTTTATTTGGGAATAATTTTAGACCTGTAGAAAAGTAGCAAAAATAGAGTTCCCTTAAGCCATTCACCCAGCTTCTCCTACTGTTAACATCTTACACGCTGTAGTATTCACTTTGGTACAGTATTATTAAGTAAACTGCAGGCTTTATTTGAATTTCACCCGTTCATCCACTAATATCTTTTACCCTTAAAGGTTATTGGATGGTTTTTTCTAGGATGTCTCTCCATCTGGGTCTGTCTGATGATGTCCCATGATGAGGCTGAGGTTCTGCGTTTGGGGTAGGGACCCCTCATAAGTGCTTCCGGGCCCTTCTCTGCCCGGTGGCAGGGGGAGAGATGCTTGGTCCCATTACTGGTGATGCTGATCTTGATGACTTGGTTAAGTGCCATCTGTGGGGTTTCCCCACTGTAAAGTCACTGCTTCTCCCTTTGTAATTCATGAATATCTTGGAAGAGATAATTTGAGAATATGCAAATATACTATTTCTCCTTAAATTGTCACCACTAATTGAGCAACCTCGATGGACTGGCGTCACAGAAGTTAGAACCATGGTGTTTGCCTCCTGGTGATTTTTCTGCTTCCCTCATTCCTTCTCCCTTTGTTAGCTGGAATTCTTTTTTTTTTTTTTTAGCTGGAATTCTGTAAAGAACACCTGTCCCTTCCTATTTTTTTTTTTTTAATGGATTGAGCCATTTATTTATATCAGTATGGACTCATGGATGTTTATTTTATTCTCTGAGTTACCTATCCAGGACTGTCATTTCCTGTGTGGCTCCAGTTGCTCCAGCTGTGGCCGTCAGGAGCTGCATGTCGGCTGTGTCCTCTGACACACCTCATCCTTTTTGAAATGCTTCCTCCACAGCAGCACAAGATGGTCCAGGCTCATCTTGTGTTTTCTGTCTCAGCTGTGGAATCAGCCACTTCTTCATGGAGCCCTGGCTCCTTTTCGTGGTTATTAAATTGATTTTCAGCAGAAGAGCCAAGGCAATTTAGCAGGGAAAGAAATGTCTTTTTAGCAAATGATGCTGGGAAAACTAGCTATCTCTATGCCTAGATATAAGGATAAAAAGGACTTGACTCTTATACCGCACACCATATACCAATGGTAACTTGAAATGTATCATAATACCTAAATGTTAATACTGAAACAAGAAAAACTTCCAGAAATTTTAATTTAAAAAACTTTTGCAACTTTGAAATAGGCAAAGATTTTCTAGAAGGACATAGGAAGCATGAACTATAAAAAGGGAAAAAAAATGATAAACTGGAATTCACCAAACTTAAAAAACTGCTGTTCTCAAAAGCCCCCATTAAGATAATGAAAAGACACTCTACATGCTGGGGAAAAGGATCTGTGATGTACATATCCAACAAAGGACTTGTAACCGTAAAATAAAAAAGAATCTTAACATTCAGTAAGACAGAAAACCCAGTTTGAAAAATGAACAGATCTTTGAGCAGACATTTCACCAAAGTAGATACACAAAGTGTCCGGTAAGCACACACAGAGATGCTCAGCATCATTAAAGTGAAAAAAGACCGACAGTACCAAGAGCAGGCAGAAATGACCAGCAGCTGGAATTTTCACACGTTGCTCATTGACATGCAGAAGGACACAGCACCCTGGAAAACAGTGGGCATTTTCTTATCAAAGGAAATATACCTTTAACCGTATAAACAAGCAATTCCGTAGCATAAGCCCACAAAAGAGCTTTGCCCTCTAATGTCCAAAATAGCTTCACTCACAATAGCCAGACACGGGAAAGTTAGTTAACCCCACAGTCGTGTCCAACTCTGCGATTCCATGAACTGCAGCCTGTCCCGCTCCTCTGTCCATGGAATTTTCCAGGCAAGAATACTGGAATGGCTTGCCATTTCCTTCTCCAGGGGATCTTCCGGACCAGGGGATCAAACCCAGGTCTCCCACATTGCAGGCAGACTCTTTACCAGCTGAACCACAAGGGAAGGTTGACATTAGAGGCTGCCCAAATGAACCTAAACAGGTCAATGGTTGACAAATTCTGCTACACCGTGTAGGGCTGCTGCTGCTGCTGCTGCTAAATCGCTTCAGTCATGTCCGACTCTGTGCGACCCCACAGACAGCCGCCCACCAGGCTCCCCCGTCCCTGGGATTCTCCAGGCAAGAATACTGGAGTGGTTTGCCATTTCCTTCTCCAATCCATGTAGGGCAGTCCTACTTAAAATAACAAGAAATGAGATAATGATGAAACCACAGCATGGGTGACTCTCAGAAGCACTGTGCTGAGGGACAGAAGCACACTGGATAGTGCAGTCTCTGTGATTCAATACATGCCACCTTCCGGAACAGACACGACTCAGTCTTCAGTGACAGGAGGGAGATGAGCATTTCCCCAAGATAGGGGTGTGGGGGTCGTGCCTCCTCCTGTTGGCGGCGCCCCGAGCTGTGTCATCTCAGCCTGCCCGGATGTCATGGGTCACCCTCTTGGCCTCCTTCATCCTCTCCCTCTGTTTTCAGGTGGATCTATCTTAATGACCAGAATTTATGCATCCCGGCCAGTTCCTCTTTCGTGTATGGAGCCGTCCCCATAGGTGCCAGTATCTACGTCATCGGAGATCTCGATACGGGTCAGCATGTTAAGAGTGATCTCATGGGAGCCCTTTCCCGGGGGTGGGGATGGGGGGAGGGGTCGGGGGTCCCGGGCTCCCCAGGGGGGTGTGTCACCTCCGCTTGTTCTCCCGGGGCGCAGGCACCAACTACGACTACGTGCGCGAGTTCAAAAGGAGCACGGGAACCTGGCACCACACCAAGCCCCTGCTGCCCTCCGACCTGCGCCGCACGGGGTGCGCAGCCCTGCGCATCGCCAACTGCAAGCTGTTCCGCCTGCAGCTGCAGCAGGGCCTCTTCCGCATCCGCGTGCACTCGCCGTGACGCGTGGCCGCGGGACGCGCCGCTCCTGACCTCGCGCCGGACGCCACGCTCCGCGAGGGGACAGACGGCGGGGCCCCTCGCCCCGCGCCGGCCTCCGTGCGGTAACGCGGGTGGTTTTCTAACGCTTCGAAGCCTGGGCTTCAGCTCTAGTTCCGGAGAACACGTAAACTGAAAAAAAAAACTACCAAGGTGGGGAATCCGTTTCTCCTGTAGGTGTGTCCCTAGACCAACCGGGGCTAGGCAGTGTCCGAGGAAAAGGGAAGTGGGAATCGTGTAAAATATGGAAGTTAAAACCCTAAGGTGCATTTTCCCGGAGGGGATCTCATGTGTGACTAACCGCTGTGTTCAAGTACCTGGCTTTGGTTGGGGAAAAAAAAAAAATCCGTATATGCAAATCAACATATCCAAACATACCAGGATTGCTTTTCCACTGCACTTGGAAGGAGATATTATGCCTAACTCTGCCCAACCATTTAAGGGTTTGTGCCTAAAAATGTTAGTTTGGACTCAATGCCAGTTAGTCTCCACTTAACAGTGTACTAGTTCTCTACCCTAAGAATCTTTTTTGAACTAAATTATGATGAATCGAAACTAAGATAAAATTTCTCTTGTATGACATTCTATCTTAGTAATCTAAAGGGTCAGTAAATTAAGGAGTCAGGTGGCAGCCCTCCTGTGACTTTAAAGGAAGTTGTAGCTTCTGTGTTAATTCAGATGAAGATGCGTCATGCTGTCATGTCTGGGGTTGAGAAGGACCTCCTGCAGTGCCATTCTTCCTTTCCAACTAAGCAGAACCATTTTATAAATCTGAGGACATTAGTGAGTAGGAGATTTTATAAAAGAAGGACCCGAGTCGGACAAATAATAAAGGTCTGCTATGACCAAAAAAAAAAAAAAAGAAGTCCAGAGAAAATACATAGGGATCAAAAACTTAAAAAAAAAAAATCTGCCTGAAAGCACACAAAGTCTTGTTTACTACTGTCTAGGGTTTGAAAATGTCTTAGAACGCGAATTCATGTTAAGAATCTAGCCTTTGTAGCAGAATTTTCTCAATGCCGTTCACTAGTACGAGTTTCTGACAAATTACATAGCAAGTAAAGTTTGGCTGGTAGAATAAACTACCTCAACTTAATTTCATTCTGTTCATAGTAGAGCAAATTAATCCTTTCCTCTCTCATCTCCATGTCAACCCACATTGACCCCTCTTCCCATGGGGGAAAAAAGTCTGTCTTTAGTGGCACTTAACCTTGTAAGATACTTTGTTTTCCATTTGGATTATGCCACTTTCATGTGAAACCAGGGACTTCAAAGTGCTTGATGACTTTATCATTTGAAATTTATGCAATATCAGATTTCTAATCAATATAGAGGTCTTTATTTCTAATTGTTTTCTACAGCTTTTTTTCCCCTCCCTCTTAGTATATGGCTATAAGAAGCAGCATTTAGTCTTAAATATTAACAAATGTATAAATGTATCCTTTGGTTATAAATTTGAGAATAGGAATTTCTTCTGGAAACTTCCTGCCTAGAATGTTCATATGCTTTTCACATGCATATGAAACATCACTTGTGTTCTTCCACGCAGGGACAGTAGAAGGGGGACCTATGTGCATTTTTTTTTTCTTCTACTTGTTAGAAGTCAATCCAATGCTAGAAAAGGTCGCTGAGCAGCCTTGCCTGTGGGGATTCTGAAGAATGCTATGTGTGCACATTCGCTCTCCATCCTGGCAGAAGACATGGGTCACAGAGGCACGGGGTTTTTATCTTCTCTGTCAGAGGCACTAGGCCATTCACATAGCAGATCTTACCTGTACGTCGAAGCCAGCCTCTTTGCTTTGTACCATGTACCACTCAACTGTTGTCTGCACGCTTTCCCCAGGATGTCTTGGATGTCTTTTAATCAAGGCAAACTACATGGCCACTGCAAAGAAAGAAAACTTTCTTTGTAAAACTAGATGTTAATTTTATGGGAAAGAAACTGCCGAAAGAGTGGGTTTTCTTTGGTAAAATGCCCCATACAGAACAGAACCCAGAAGACACCACTGAGGTACATTAAAGTGGTAACCGATGTCCTGTTAAAGCCGTGACAGTCAGCAATTCTCTTTTCTTTAATTTCTGAAGTTTAAAGTTATTTCCAGGCTACGCCAGGCCTCTCCAAGGAGACAGTTCATTGTTCAGGAGTGAATGAATCCCTATTGCAATACTATCAGTGCCTGCATGACTTGGTCAATTCATTTTATAAAAGTTTTTTTATTATTATTATTTAGTTCGTTGACACTGTAGCTGCAGAAGTTAGGTAATGTTTTCTAAAAGTAAATTTGCCACATAATATGGGATGCAATAACCAACAAAAGCTGCTAAGTGCCAAACTGTTATTTTGTTATATATAAATATAAAAATATTACATTGAAGTGTCGGGATGTATTTAATTTTATTATGTTCCAAAATTAATCATGATTTTCTTGTAAATCACAGTTATGTTAGTATTGTGAAGTAAATTTGAACTCATTTCATGCAGGTTTGTGTTTTAACCATCCACTTACGCCTTGAAACATCCTTTCTTGGTAAATTTTTGATACTTCTTTTAACAGAAGGCACTTTTACCAGATACATGCTGAAATTAGTGGCTAAAGGTCTTAAAATTTTAAATACAATATCTTGGGGGGAAGTGCAATTTATTTTCATTATCCAGGTTGTCTCAGGTTAGAGTAAGTGAATATTGAAAGGATTTCTTCTAGGCTACAGTCTAAAGTAGGTTTGTTTGTTTCTTTGTTTAATACATCCAAACATTGTTTGTTTGTTTTTTTTCAAAGATTTAAGTGTTTAATTTAAAATGAAGTTTTTAATTTTTTGTGATAGTGCTTATATCCTGTGAGACATAAAAATGTGTGTGAGAGGGGGAGAGAGAGAGAGAGTGTTTGTGTGTGTGTGTGTGTGTGTGATGTGATTTGGTAAGTCTGTTTATATATGTTTACTTTTGGAATTGTCATTCCAAACTACATATATTATTGTCTCCTGGTGCTTCAGAGAAATTCTTGAGCCTGTGGCCCTTCAGCTTATACTACTGTGTTAAACTCATGTTGAGTGAATATATTGATGTATTTGTAGTTTGTAGTAAGTTTTACTTGGCATTTGCATTTCTTTTCTTTAGCATAGTAAAAACAGTGCTTACCAACTCATAGTTGGTATACTGTAGAAATTTGGCCTAAGAAATTTCTAAATTCACCATTTCTTTCATTAATCCACTCTTTGATCGCCGTCAGGAGTTGATAGCTAACAGTAGGCTTTTTTCAAACTGTGCAGCAACCGAAAAGGCATATTTGGGGGCTGTTGGACAGTATACTGTTTGTCTTGAAGGATCCTCTCAGCTTGCACTACCACTTTAGTGATGGCACTCTCTTCAGCGACGCTTTGGAAGTGCCATTCTGTCCTTTACGAGCGGGGAGTTCCCTGGGCGATGCACCGGAGATACATCCTTTGTATTGACGTGGTAAAGACCGGGCTCCTTTGCTGTAGCATTCCAGTTGCTCAGGGTAGCAGGGCAGGGTTCTAGAGAAATGTGGTAGCTGCCTTGGTCCACCGGGTTTCTGCCTGGTGCGTCCTTCCTACGGTGCGCCAGACCAGGGATCCCCAGCAATTTTCCAAGGAGCTCTAAAAACACTACAGTATTACCTTCTAGAATGTTGGCTGTCTTGATTCAAGAGGAGGCTGCCTGTGGTCAGATGAAGACATGCAACTGTCCAGGGAAAGAATGAGGTGGCACTTGCACTGCATCAACTTTGAAGGTGCTGGAACCCCCTCACAGAGCACCCAGTGGAAGGGAAGGAAGGGTGAGGCTGCTTGGATTCAGGGACTGCCCTGTGGGCTCTGAGAGAAGTGATCCCGCTTGGCACAGAAAAGCCCACCCTGGGTTTAATCACCAGTGTTGATAAAGCTCCTACTCAGAATTCTGCTTGGGCTTCTGGGGAGCATCACAGCGAGGCAGGTGAAATACTGCCCTCCCTCTAGCCTGTAAACTCCTCGTGGGAGGGACCCTACCTTAGTCTTCCGCTAATCCCAGTGCTCAGCACACAGTAGGTAGTCATTTATTATGACCAATGACTATAGTGTCCTTGCGATCCAAGTGACATTCTTCACAGGATTGAAAGTGACTTGCTTTTAAATGGGACTTTTAAATGAGAAGCTTTGTACACAGAGGGGCCAGCCTGCTAACATAGAGCTGGAAACCTGTACAGAATAAAAAAGCAAAGTGCCTGACCTATATTATGCACAGCTCTGTGGTCCCTGTTTGTTCCATAGGATTTTTGAGACCCTATCCTCAGCATACCTAATAATGCTTATCACATTTAATTTTGTTTTCACTGCTTTTTATATGGGGTGCAGGATCTTCCCAGAATACACTCTTTGACCCTGACATGTCTGTGACAGGTGCAGTGGTCTCTGGTGGACAGAAAGCATCCCAGTAGATATAGCTTCACTCCCTACTTCAGATGTGGATGGAAACCAAAACATGGAATCCAGTCTGTGGACTCTCATTTCACTGTTCAGCCAATTAGAATATCACTTAATGTTATAGGCAGGCAAGTATTTTAATCATATAAGAATCACTTATAGTGTAACTTAAACTCCCAAACATATCCTTTACAAGTTACACAGATATAAACTGAAAGATCTTTGGTTTTCTTTGTCAGTTAGCTGTGGGAAATTTAAGAATTTACTAAAATATCGTAAGAGCAGAGGTAATAAGTATTTGTGTTTGAGAGAGAAGCTGTTTTTACTTTGAAAAGCTGAAGCTTCACTTACCCTTCACTTCCTTACCACATTTAAGGAAAGGATACTGTGTCTTAGAATGTTGAGGAAAGCATTTTTCTAGTTTTCTAGTAATCCGTGAAGTATCTTTTGAGGTTGGTTCAGAAATGATAGAAGTTTATGCTACAAGGGTGAGGAATGTGACAAACCTGCTTACATCTGAGGAGAACATGAGCTCAGGTGAGTTGGCCCTGCCTGTTGCCAGTGAAGTCCCAGTGATTATTGAACTGGTGGCTTCATCTATTCTTTTTTTTTTTTTTTTTTGGCATACCACCTAGTAAAACTTCTAAATTTTTGTATTTTTTCAGAGGTAATTCTATTATTTAATTTTAAACATGTCTCAACTTTGTCACATTGTGATATGTGACATGTGAGAACCTCACATATAACTATATCTCCTCTGGTCTGATTCGTACCCTTTAGGAAAGTTAGTTCTTGCTCAGTTCTACCTTTGAAGTTCTCTAAGTGGAAGGACTTTTAAACTCCTTCCCTTTCTTATGAAATTAAATATCTAATTTGTTGTTCAGTCACTAAGTCTTGCCCGACTCTTTGCAACCCCATGGACTGCAACACGTCAGGCTTTCCTGTCCTTTACTATCAGTTTGTTCAAATTCATGTCCATTGAGTTGGTGATGCTCTTTAACCACCTATCTCATTCTCTTGCCCCCTTCCCCTTCTGCCCTCAATCTTCTTACCCAGCATCAGGGTCTTTTCCAATGAGATGGCTCTTTGCATCAGGTGGCCAAAGTATTGGAACTTCAGCATCAGTCCTTCCAATGAATATTCAGGGTTGATTTCCTTTAGATCGACTGGTTGGATCTCCTTGCAGTCCAAAGGACTCTCTCAAGAGTCTTTTCCAACACCACAGTTCAAAAGCATCAATTCTTCAGTGCTCAGTTTTCTTTATAGTCCAACTCTCACATCCATACATGACTACTTGAAAAACCATAGCTTTGACTGTATGGACCTTTGTCAGCAAAGTGATGTCTTCACTTTTTAATATGCTGTCTAGGTTTGTCATAGCTTTCCTTCCAAGGAAAAAGTATCTTTTAATTTCTAATAACATTTAATATCTAATGTTTTAATATCTAATAACATTGCTTAATTAGCTAGTGAGACATATCCGTTGCCTTTTCTTTTTCCTGTTGAGAGAAAAAATAATCTTCTAAAATTGCTACTCAACTGCAATTTGGGCTAATTTTGATATTGGTGTCCCCATGGCCCAACAAAATTGTTGCAAATTCTTAAATCACTGTGATTTGAATTAGAGAAGGTGCAGGGCATGACAGCCCTCAGGGTCTGGGTACACACTGCATAAGATAATGTGGGGAAGACTTAGCCACTTCCTGTGACCACCACTTCAAATAATTCAGACCCCAAGTGGCTATAGGTTCATCTTTCTGGTTGGTGAATTATATTTATTATAACTGCATTTTTAGCATTTCAGTAGAAGTTTTTAAGTACCTTATTTGTATTCCTCTCACTCATCAGTTACAAGGTGTACCTTAGAACCTTGAATTACACTTTTTCAGGTTACACAGAGAAACTTGGTTCAAAGATGACTATACAAATAGTTTGCTTCATCATGTTTCCTGTTTAATTGGATGAGAATCACACATGCACTTATTCCCTTGTTCTTCATGTTTATAGGAAAAACTGTTCTCAGCTACCTCATTATGTAGTGTTGTGCTTGATCCCCTGCCAATTGAGAAGAATTCAACACATTCTGTCCTTTAACAAAAGCCTGGAAGCAAGCAGTAAGCGGCCTTGAGGAATACAATTCTCTAAGGCGTAGTTTCCATTTTACTTTTAATCAGGAGGAACAATAATTCTCCTAGAGCTGCTGCAAAGTGATTACTTGAAACTCGACGTGAACTTTAAAGAATCTTTACAAGGCTCTGTTTTCATAGCATAGAAAAGTAGTGTGTTTAAGCACCACTGCTGTGTAAAATAGTAGGTTTCATCACCGTGGTCATTCACAGCAGATAGGAAAACGTGTCTGTCTGTAATTTGACCCAGTGTTTGGGGTTCAGATGCTTGGGGTAACCGTTCTTCATATTCTATAAGGTGCTAGTGGGAGCAGTTTTAAGGATCTAATAGGTGTATTTTCATGAATCTGTTTCCCAAGAATCTTACCTTTGATGAAAGCATAGGGCTCCTCATGAAGTTCCTGTGTTCTTTTAGTTCTGATAACCTGGGGTTTTACAATGAAACTCTGAAAGTGCCGAGTTGAGTTGACCAAACACCACAGAACTGCATTACACGTAAAATCACAAGTGACCGGATTCGCCGGGTGTGTCCGTGGAATGGCCCCAGCTTCCTCCTGTACAGGGTACACCTGGGCGCTGTCCTCCCCAGCGTCAGTCAGCTTACCCGGCTGGTGAGTTAGGGGCAGCTCCCAGGTCCTTCAGTTCTTGTAGACAGACCTTCCCTTCCGGGGGGTGGTTTCTTATTAGGAACCACCTAGGACCCCTCATGGCCAAAAAGAGTTGTGCCCATTCCTAAAAACCTGGCATACTAGGAATAACTTACATACCAGGTAAAATCTAAAACCTTCACCGTCCCTGTGCATTAATAAGATTTCATGGTTAGGCTTGTGCTTTTCATATTAAAGGGCTTGCTCCCCTCAGCAGAATTCTGGCAAAGTTCTTCTCAGGTGGATCTAGCTGTGGGCCATGCCCTCTTTTGGTTTCCAAGAGAGCCAAGGTTCACCCCCGGACAGCCCCAAGCTTCCTTGGTTGTAAGAATTTTGAGGAAATTGTAAACATTCTCTGTGCGGCGCCAGGCGAACCCGGTGGTTGTGAGCATGCGTGGCGTCGGGGCCCGGTGCATGCTGGGTTTAAAGATGGCTCCCACCGCCTCGTGCCCCTCGAAGCCCGTCACCCCAGAAGCAGAGGATGGGCGTCCACCTGCCGGGGTTCCTGTGGAGAGCCAGCGGAGTGAGGAAGGTGAGAGCTTGGCACCTTGCGCACAAATTGTGGGTGGTCGGGACCTCGGCTGCAGTTGCTGTCCGTCTCAGGCGCAGTCTCCGCCCCTCGCTCAATATCCCGGCCTCAGAGCTTGCTTCATGCTCGCATCTGCCGCCACATGATACCCAAGCAAACGTACGTTTGCTTTTACAAGATGCATATTTTTTGGATCCATGATACCGCTCTCCTGCTTCTTTAAAACCTGGAGTTCAGGATAATTCTAGACAGTGGAAACACCCCAGGATATGTGTTCAGGCTGTTTAGAGTGGTTATAAATATCCTTTGTTTCAGGGTTTGCCTGATGAAGTACTCTAATAATAATAAACTTTCTGGAAGTTGAATTTTTCTTTTTTCCCTAAAATATAAAAGGTAGTAGTCAATGCTAATTAAATAAATGATGTTTTCTAGGTCTTAGTTTGAGATCACTAGTCCTAAACTACTACTCTGAACTTGGATGTTGTGTGGAAGCTAAAGACAGACTGTGTAACATGTGTGTGTGTGTGTGTGTGTGTGTGTGTGTGTGTGTAGAACTTCTATACCTTCAACTAAGGAAGGGTTATTTAACAAAGTGATATCAAAAGTGAGTTACTTAATCCTTTTATAAAGTTACTTCCTTTCCAGTTCCATGCTGGATTTAGTGGTACATGACTTATCCACCTTGTTTTGATTTCAATAAGACATTTTATAAAGTCATTCTTGATATTTTTGTGATTGAGAAAAGGAAGTAGAAATAGGTTTAAAGCGGGTGAGAAATAGGCGCTACTGATGAGAATGGGCCCTTGTGTCCACACGGATGGGAATAATCTAGCAGTGTGCTTTTTTAATGTTTTCTTTAATAAGATGTATAAAAATATAGATGACAGAAGCATTGGGTGTTAGGAGCTTATTTTACAGTCTAATAACATGGCTAAATATAGTCTTATGTCCAGATTCACAGAAGACAGTTCCCAGTTGAAAGGGAAAGAAAAAAAAAAGGGAAAGAAAAAAACTGGGGGATGGGGTGGGAATCATTGACAATTTGAACATAAGCCAGCAGTTTAGAGTAATGCCCTGGTCTGTGTGTAGGGGCTGGTAGTCAGACAAGGAAGTCTGTTTTGTCCACCCGCTGCACTGATGGGCCCTGGGAACCAGCATCCAGGAGGATGACAGCCAGGGTGGCGGGCATTCTGGAAGCTCTAAGAAGAAGCTCTGGAGGCCCCAGACTCCGACCTGCTGGGCTTTAGAAGGCTCAGGCCAGGAGACAGAAGCTATAGAGGTAGAATGTTTCTGTCACTCTTAGAACTTTCTAGAATTGCCTCATGATAAACTGGGTGCCTCCTGTGGTTCTGAATGCTCAGCTCTGAGGATTACCCCAAAGCTGCCCTCTGTAGCTGTGTCTCGTGGGTATGACGGAGTCAGCCAGGGGAGTCTTGCGCAGTGTGCAGATGTTGTCACTAACTCCAGAGTTTGGAGGTTCTGTGGACAGTTTAGTTTAAAAAAAAAAAAAGGAGGGGGGAAATGTTTGTACTTCAGCTTTCACATTGTTTTTGGGGGAGAAGAGTCTTTGTTTTTTAATGTGTGCTGTCTCCCATCCTCCTTGCCCCCTACCCGCTCACTATCTCCTGACTACGGCCGCTGGTCCAAGGCTCAGCCAACTTGAGCATAATCTTCATAAACAGACAAATCTCTAGAGATTTCCCTAAAACCGTAATTGTCAACTAGACAGTGATTCTTGCTTTTTCTATACTATTTGTTGTAAATCTCTCAGTATCTCTGCTGAGTTAAGAAAGCTAATAAGTAAAAATTGTATTCTTTTAAGCAGGGCTTAGGTGACCTATGACCTGGGATGCCATCCAAGGGACCATGCAGTGGGGAGAGTTAGGTTGGCTGACCTCTTTCAGCACCTTCCGACTCCAGGAATGGGTCCCCTCACTAGTGGGTCACTTTGTCATCCCTTGGGAAGCGTCTCCAGAGGACCCGCCTCCTCCCAGGCTCTGTCTGCCCCGCTTCCATGAAAGCTGTGCAGCGGGGGCTCCACTCCCTCTGTGTGTGCTCCCGATGCCACCTGCCCAGAGCACAGGAGCCGAGCAGAGGCTGGGCCAGGCCCCCAAGTCCAGATCATCAGAAGGGTGCTGTCCACGTTGTTCTCCAGATCCGTGTCTTCTACCCACGCCTGCGGTCATCATAATCCTCGGTTTGACCCAGTGTTGATTTACCTCCCGTGTCCCACTGTGCCCACACGGGCTGCAGGCAGGATCTCTGAGGACGCGGGCCCTTCCCACAGCTTCTCCCTGGGCAGTCGAAGAACTTTAGTCAAGGCAGAAGGAGGTTATTTTGGTCATGTTCTCAAGTGTACCCTTAGTCACATACTTTTGCAATCACATCTCCACCCTGCCCTCTGTTCTCATCCCATAGCTTCTCCCAGCCTGATTTTTTTTAGCTGCTTTAATTAAGTATCCAAGAAAAGGGGGGGGGTAGGGGGAGGTGCATGGTGGCGGTGAGGGGCAGGGGCGGGCTCTTCTGGTTCCCCAGACTATTAGTCTAACAATATGTGTTGAAAAGGCATTCTTCTGGGAGCCCCTAACCTGGCCTTCATGACCAGCAGTTTCCGCAGCCAGAGAGTCAGAGCGGTCACCCAGGCTGGGCAGCTTCCAGGGTCTGCACCATTCTGCTCCTCCCACATGACAGCCGGGGGGTGGGGTGCAGGGAGCAGAGCCTCAAGTCCCCCCACCATGCTGCCCCAGGCATGGCCAAGTGCATCTCAGCAACTCCTTAAGCAACTAGACTAGAACAGCCTCCCTCGGGCCCGGTTGTCCCCACTTTCCACACCTGCCCTGGAGGTTCTCAGGGCTCCTCCTGGAGCCCGGGGAAGGGGCCCCCATGCCACAAGTTCTACCTCAGCACCCAGCCACCTGGCACTGTGCAGGGCCCACCTCTTCGTTTTCTCCTATTTAGCTCTGCTTAGAAACACACTGCACGCCAAATGGTGAATAGGATTGGAAATTAGAATTACTCGTTTACAATAAGAAAGAGACCCATCTCTTCATATTGTGTTTTTTTTTTTAAGGAATTTTTGCTTCAGAAGAAACTCTAGAACATAAATGTATTCTTGTTAATCTAGGCATATGCTCATTGAATTTGACTATGCTTTGTAAAAAAAAAAATTATGTAGTAACGTGGGGCAAAAGGGTATCATCAGCTTAAAAACAAACCTTCAGTGTCGGTGGGTTTAGCATTGTTTTCCTGTAGGGGACTTCAGAAGTCCAGTGCTCCATGAAAACAGAGATCAGCCACGTTCCACGGGGTAGATGATTTTATGGTGGGAAATGTCTCAAGTGGCCTTCGGTTGAGAAAAGCACAGGCTCTCCTAGCAGCACTCAGTTTCAAAAAAAAAAGTATCAGTGGCTTTTTCTGCTTATGGAGTTCTTTTCATTTTGACTCATCTGTTAACACAGCTTTTGTCTGGTTCCTCATTCCTGTGCCCCTTCAAGTCGCCAGTGACATAGAAACACTTGTTTTGTTTTTAATAATACCCCTTGTGAATTGGTACGACCATGAAAAAAGGAACCCTGTTCTCAGCAGAACTTTTGAACTCCCATCACAGCCCGTTCCGCAGTTACACCGACAGAGCTGGGAGTGGTCAGTGGATTTAACCAAAGCACCTCCCTCCTCTACCCCCTCCCTCCCATCCTCATCAGAAACTATTGCAGAAGCACCGCAAGCAGGCCCCTGGCAGCCTGTTTTCTCACTGTGTGTTCTGGCGACAAGAGATGCTCGTCCATCCATCACTCGTCCCAAACATGTAGATTCACGTTTTCTCTCACTGACCCCAGTCTTCTCCCACTGTGAGAGAAGACTGCCAAGAGACTTCCTTGAAACAAGGCCACAGATTCAGTTTGACTCTCCCAGACTCAGGGCTGACCTTCACAGCGGGCCTTGGCCCGACAGAACGACCAGCAGACATACCTGTGACCAATTTATGTTGATATATGGCAAAAACCCATCACAATATTGTAATCATCCTCTGATTAAAGTAACAAAACAAAAAACACTCCTGTTAGCTGGTTGCCTGTGCAATACCAGCCACCATATGTGACAGAACCAGTTTTTAGCACACTCTTGATTTGTCATTTTGATACTTTTAATGCCACAAGACAAAGTCCACGAATACCAAATTCCCAAAATACCATACCAAAATTCATCCTGTTTTAAATGCAGATCTTTGTTTAACATATCTACATTTTCTGACATGGTACATACAGTAGTTTTTCATTTAAATCCCGCAGCTCTTATTACCTGGTAAGCTTCCAAGTTGACCAGTCTACTTAGACGTGTTTTCAGATGAGGTTACATTGTGTGTGATAAGGTATCCTGATCTTTAGAGAGAGACCTACTAGTGAAAAAAAACTAGAGATTTGCAATGAAACATATATAAGCTAGACAAAAGACATTCTAGAGAAAGTTCAAAATATTTCAAGTACCGGGAAGTTGCAACTTGTAGAATTATCCTCCCCGAATTCAGTAGGCTAGCAGAGAAATTGTGCTAATGTGATTTCATTGAAATGTCACGTCTCAAACATTCTGTGGTCCAAGTGTACTCGTTTGTTCTGTGGAGTAATTTTCTATTCTGTTGCCGGTATGAAATTTTAGTGAAGTTGAAGTAAATTTGAATTAGTAACCTTTCTTACGAAGTTGCTCTATGGTTTACAAGTAATCCTCATGCAGAGAGGCTGTGTTAACTTTCTTAAATTCAGTAGCACGCACTTTGTTTATCTGCTTCGGTTTATTGTGGGGTAACTACGGGGTCACCCCGTCTCACGAGCACAGGATTTGTGCTTTGGGAGCATACTGCAATTGTGCTGTTCTCTGGTACTAAGGATCAGTGAAAGTGTTTTATCTTTTTTATGTAGTTTGTATTGACTGGATTTTATAATTGTAAGAAAACAGAAACAGAGTGTTGTATTTTGATCTGAAATTTGTCTATGGTAAAGTAATTTTGTTTTATGTATTGGAAGTTCATTTAAAACTTGAAATATTTTCTAGAAGGGTACCGAACAAATGAATTGTCTTTAAGCTGTTCAATTAACCTAATAAAACAAATTGATGGGGAAGGCAGTGTAATTGATTCTCATTTTTACAGTGGGTCCTGCTAAATTAGCATTGTCAGTACAGCTTGGCTTGACCTGGCTTCTGAATGGAGTGTGGTCTTTTTACACCATATCTTGAATGGTCTGAGTGTCAGAATCCTGGCTCACGGTGTAAGCTACAGTCTCCTTTCCCACACTCCACAGTCTTTGCCTTGGTGTCTTCCATTCTCCATCAGGGTCAGTCTCCATTCAGTCTCCCAAAAGACAATTTCAGATTTCCTTTCCTTGGAGGAGAGAAAGACATTAGACTTAAGGAGGAACAGAGGGTCTTGACATCAAGGGTCTATTTATAGGTTGGAGAGTTCTATGACAGATAGGATTCTCTGTAATTTCTTGCTGCCCTGCGCAGAGACCACAGAGCTGCAGAGATCAGGGAAACTGTCACAGGCAGATCTCTACCGAAGATGTGAGGCAGAGAGACTTTCCCAGCGAGGTCAAAGTTACATATGTACAGTCTGCCAGAATTGCTCCCGAAATCACATGGAAAGAAGAAGAAATGGAATATTCCTCTTCAGTTGCACAGTGTAGTGACAGGTAGGTTTGGAAGTTGGCTTTAAATTTTTTCCACGTCCCATAATGACAAGAAGGTTCTATGGCCCTGCGGTCTGTCAAGCCTTTTTATCTTTGGTGGGTGGGAAGGTTGCTGTGGAACCCTTTGTTTAAACAAAGCCTTGGCCAGAAACCAGTGCCCAAGTTGGCTGGTTGTGGAAGGGTGTGGTCAGAGCCATCAGATCCTAAAGCCCGGCTATTCGATGTCCAGGCCTCTGCCAGCAGCTCCAAGAGGTCCATGCTGTACCCACTCACTCCTGGGAAACCTTGGCAGTCTCTGCCCTCTCAGAGCCTCTGTTTCTTGTCTATAAAATGAGACTTAAGTCACTGGATTTCCTTGTTTGGAGGGCAAGGACATAATTCCTCCTTATATAAAACCCTGGACTAGATCATCCCCAGGTCCCTTTTGTATCTACATAACCTGAGGTGTCAATCTGCTCACAGCCTGCCCTACAGAGGAACCCAGTTCTGGGGGAATACCCCCCCAGATGGCCTGTTCTCAGTGAGGGGAGGGGCACTTTGCTAGTTTTGATACAGGTGAAGATGGGACATCAGGGGTTGACCGTGTCACCCTCCTGATACTGTTGCTGGTATCAGAGGGTAACACGTCTTGTTGACCAGCTGCGGACAGGGGCTGCTTCAAGTACCTCACGTGTTAACTCACTTCATCCTCAGAACAACCCATTTCACAGCAGAGAAAACTGAAGCCCAGAGATCGGCACTTGGCCAGACTCCACAGGTTCAGTGGTGGGAGGGCAGAACTGGATTCAAGGCCAGGCAGTCCAGTGGCCTCTCTCTAGAAAGGGGACAGACCTTGAACGCCGCTCATGTTGTTTGTTTAATGGCCAAGGGTGGAAAATTAAATAGTTTCGTGGCCAAAGGGATCAGTCAGGGAAGGTTTCCTGGATAGGAGGCAAATTAGGAGGTCTGCTGATACCGCCACCATTTCAGCTCGAATAGAAGCTGATGAGCGCCAAGACCAACTCTTGAGTGAAGAAGGTGTGTGTGTGTGTGTGCGCGCGCGCATGTGTGCACATGTATTGCTTCGTTTTAAAAGAAACCTGTAGCTTTCTAAAGAACTGAGTTCATTCATTTGTGTCCACTGCCTGTGGGGTTTTGGAGCAGCTTCTGAAATGTGGGTGTGAGCAGGGTATGCCCCTCATCGCCCCCATGAAAACAGTTCACACACCCTGGGATGCTGTCGTGAAACAAGAGCAACAGAAAATGGCAAGTGTTGTTGAGGGTGTAGAGCACCCGGGACCCTTGTGCACTGCTGGTGGGGAGGGACAGGGGTGCAGCCATCATGGGGAACCACTCGGTGTCTCCGCCACAAGTTCAACAGGGTTACCATGTGCCCCAGCACCTCCACTTCCAGGTGCGAGTAGCCAAGAGAGATGAAAACGGGCTCAAACCAGTGTTCACAGCAGCACTGCTCACATTAGCCCACAGGTGCAGACCACCCACCGGTCCACGCAGAGATGAGTGGATTCACCGCCTGTGGTCCATCCATAAAACATGCCAAGTGAAGGGAGCCAGTCCCAAAAGACCACATATTATACCATTTATCTGAAAGGTCCAGAGACACACAGCAGATTCACAGTTGCCAGGGCCTAGGAGGGAAGAATGGGGAGTGACTGCTTATGATGGGTTCCCTGCAGATGAAGAACATGTGTTGGAACCAGATAGAAATGATGCTTGCACGGCATTCAGAATGTACTGAATGCCGCTGAATTGCGCACTTTTAGATGGTTTGTGTTGTGTGAAGTTTCCCTTGATTAAAAAAGAAAAATGAGGGATCGAATATAGGGAGCAAAAAAGAGAAAAGATCACCACTACATGCTGGGTTGTTGGGAAGATTGAGGAAGAGGAGAAGCCACTTGCCAGCCCCGAGTGGTGGGTCCTGTAGACACCCTTGGGGCAGGCAAGATTCAGGCTGGCGGGCTGCGTGTCTGGTGTGTGCAGAGTCAGTCACCCATGTGTGTGTCCCCTGGTGTTTGGGGTGTTCCACCGACTTCTTCCTCACCATCAGGAAATCGAAAATCTGAACAGATTTTCTCAGATTCAACGGGAACCAGTCTGCCTGTGAAACACCAGACCGCTGGATACAAAGCCAGTTGGCACCACCATCCCCTCCTTGGGGTACTCTCTTATCCCCTGTGCCTTGGGGACAGAGGCCTCATCCTGGCACGTGGTGGGAGCTGAAGGGACCGCAGTGTGGTACCCTACCCTTGCCAATGCACAGCACCACCCTGCGCTAGACACAGGGCTCTCACCTCAGCTCTGTAGGGCCTGCTGCTTGTAAACAGGACACCCGCCCCGCTGCCCGGCCTGGCCTGCTGCTTCCCCAGCGGCAGCCCCAGCCTCCTCCTCCTCCTCCCAGAGCCGGGCAGGCCTGTCAGACCCCTCGCCCAGGAACTGTGGCCACTCCTAAAATGTTTGCAGGGAAAGGCAGCAGGCGCTCCCGCAGGCTGGAGGTGGGGTGCTCAGAGAATTCCCAGCCTGGGGATATTACCGTAAGGGTGGGTGTATTTTTATCCAGCAGGATATACTTATCAGCTACAGCCAGGAAAGGGGAAACTGACTTAACAATTCCAGCCCCGCCAGATTCGCCATCTCTGCAATAGCTGGGTTTCCCCAGTGCCGCTGGGAGGCAGGGAGGGAGGAGGGAGAAAGAGGTTATCACCTGCCTGGGGTGCTGGTGCCCCTCAGCTGCCTTCCCTCCCATCTTTGAAGCTGCCCAGAGACTTCTGGGGGGGCAGCATCCATCAGACACCTGCCGTCCAGTGGCGGGACCTCTGCTACTGGTTACCCTCACACTGTTTCTAAGAGCGTGACCCTTGCCTAACAGATAAGAACGTCACAAGCCATTTGAGTCACATGCTGCAAATCATCTGGCTGGTCTGAGGCCAGGATGGGATTGGACCCAGGCCTGTTGATTAGGCTGCTTCTGACAATTGTCCTTTCGCCTTTAGGCTGTCTCTCTTTGTCATTAGACACAACACTGGAGGCTCTGCACTAACAGGGCCTCCACTCTGATGGTCTGCACAGCACGGGCCTGGAGACACAGAAGAGCCAGCTGTGCTCTGGGGCCTGCCTTTGAGCATCCTCGCCCTGCAGAGAAATCACTAAGATACCTTAACTCCTGTGGCCAACGGAACGATGCTTCCTGGGCCCCCAGGTACATTGATGTCCTAACCCCCAAGCCAGTGAATCTGTGACCTGAGCTGGCCAAAAGCACGTGGCACGTGGGACCTGAGTCAGGGACTTGAGGTGGGAGATTACGGTGGGCGGTCCCGAGGGCCCCCTCACAGCCAGGAGTCCTACGGCACGGGGGCTAGAGGACCGCAGAGACGAAGCGACAGCAGAAGCAGAGGCTGGACTGAGGCAGGGCCCCCGGCCAAGGACTGTGGCCAGCCTCTAGAAGCTCGAAGAAGGAAAGATCCTTCCCTGGACCCCCCAGAAGGAGGACAGTCCTGTTACACCTTCATTTTAGCCCAGTAAGACCACTTCTGACATCCAGAACTGTGAGATAATAAATGTGTGTGGTGTGAAGCCATTTGGCATGAGGTAACTTGTTACAGCAGCCCTAGAAAACTCATACAAGCCCACCCTCCAGAAGTTCCACCTTGATTGTGGTGGAGGGGCCCAGCCACAGGACCCAGATGACTCTAATGATCAGCCAGAGCTGCGACCCACCCATCTCCCAGATGTCTTTCTTGCATCTGTCTAGGTGATGCATAGATGTTACATTTGCATAAATGATGCATCTGCTTCCAGTTAGCTGGACACTGCCAAGACTTTCGTTGACCAGAGCTTGCCAGTCCTATGCCTCCAGGTTTGAGCCATTCCAACTTCCTATCCTGTACAGGCTACAGCAGCAGGCCCTGGGCCACCCGAGTCGCTGGTGGACTCTCTCTTTACCCAGGCTTCCTTCAGACAGACGAGAGTCTGGACAGACCTTGTCTTCACCAGTGCCCTCTGCCAATAGTCCCTCTCAACTTCTATAAAAGTCCATCCCCCAAATTGCAGCCCACCCCTTTCACAATATGTTTTCTCAGTCTTTGGGAACCCCACCATGTTACTCCCCAACTGAAAAGCCCTTTACTGATGTTCCAGTGCCTTGAGAATGAGACCTGGCCATGCCATGGCCTCTGAAGCACTGCAAGGGGCCCCTGCCCACTGCTGCAATTTCCTTCTGTGTCACCTGACACCTCACCCTTCAGCCCCAGGGGCCCTCTGTGACCACAGGGCATTGGCACCTGCTGTGCCCCCTCCCTTCACTCGTCCTGGCTTCTCATCCTTCAGGTGCAGCTCAGTGGCTCGTCTTTATGGAGAACTTTTCTGCTTCTCTCCTCCGACTCTTATCAGAAAGGGTAGAAGATGCCAAAAGGGTCTACGGGCTTCTAAAGTGAAACAGAAGTGTAGAGAACCAACTGCTGATTCTCTGCAAATAACAAATAACATACCCATTACAAATAACCAAGCCTGGGCTCTTCTCAGTCCCATAGATTCAGAAAGCATATAATTTTTCCACAGGTAGGAGCAGTGTTTCACTTTCCTCCTTAGCCCAGCCCTACTGTCAGAACCACAATAGCTGAAGGGTCCTAAGCAGCCATAGACGCTTGACCTCAAGGTTAGAAATCAATAAGGAGGGACTTCCCTGGTGATCTAATGGCAAAGACTCCAAGCTTCCAATGTAGGGGGCCTGGGTTCAATCCCTGGCCAGGGAACTAGATTCCACATGCCTCAGCTAAGAATTGGCATGCTGCAACTTAAAAAAAAGATCCCGCATGCCACAGCTGGAACCTGACATAGCAAAATAAATAAATATTTAAAGAAAGAAATCAATAAGGAGAGGTGAGAACTTTGACACCCCATCTGATGGAGGCCAGACTATCACACTGTGGAGACCAAGCAAATATCTGTGGGCCTGATTTCTGACTTTCGCCCTATTTCATCACCTGGTTTATATCTCTCCTAGCCTGGAGTAGATTGAAAAATGTGGCCATATCATTTTGCAGCTGCTCCCACAAAAAAGAGGGAGGGAGTTAACTTTTCCCATCTCCTGAATCTAGGCTGATCTGGAGACTGCCAGTAGAAGGAGACAGAAGTGACAGTGCACTGGTTCCACCCCAAATGGCCTTACAGCTCTGTCTTTGCCTCATGAAACCCTCTGGCCACCATGTAAGGAAGCCCTCAAGCTAGACCGCTGGATAATAAGAGACAGCATGGAGGGAGAGAAGATAATAGTGAGGGCAGATGAACCCTCTAGTTCTGGTCCAGCCACACAGTGACACCTGAGGCTACAAATGACCTCAGGCGAGACCAGCAAAAGAACTGCCCAGCTGCCCCCGGCCTGAATTGCGGAACAGGGAGGAAGTAGATGATGGTCGTTTAAGTCATATGAATAGGAGTGTTTGTTAGGCGTGGGTGTTGTGTGTGCATGCTCAGTCATGTCTGACTCTTTGTGACCCCATGGACTGTATCCTGCCAGACTCCTCTGTCCATGGGATTTTCCAGGCAAGAATACTAGAGGTGGTTGTCCTTTCCTCCTCCAGGGGATCTTCCCAGCCCAAGGATCGAACCCACTTCTGTTGCTTCTCCTGCATTGGCAGGTGGATTCTTTACCACTGCCCCTTGGGAAGCCAGCAACAGGTAACTGATACATAGCCATTATTACAGTCTTTCATTATCGATGTTTATTTACCTTTTTGTCTCCCATCTTTGCTCATCCAGCTTCCCACACACACACTATAACCCCGGCTCCATCAGCCCATGGACCTTGTCTGTCTTGTTCCCTGTGGGGTCCCTAGTGCTTCATGTCATGCCCAGGAGGTGCTCAACAAATATTTGTTCAAGGAATGAAGAAATGAATGTTTAAGTCAACAAAGATTTGTGATGCCAACCTCTTGTCACAAAACACCAAGCTGGAGATGAAAGTGACCTCTTCCCCCAGGAGGGAACTCATAGCATCATAGACTTGGGGCTCATCTTCCATCGTATAATTTTAACCAGGAAATGTAGGGAGGTCCCTTAGACCCCTGGCTGATATTTCAGCCACATCCAATTCTGGCATGCAGAGTAGAAATGGTATGGCTTTACACTTGAGCAAATTTGGGTGTGGATTCTGGAGCATCTAACCCTTCCGAGCCACGGTTGACTTTAAATGGGAACAGAGGCAGGGATCTCCCCAAAAGGCTGTTGGGGGGCTTCCCTGAGCTGCGTGTACTGCCTGTGAGAGATATTGCTCCATGCCTAGAGGAACTCAGGAAGTGTGAGTCCCTTGACATCTTTGGGGAAACATCGTCTTGGGGTTGGAGAGCATTTTCTGACTTGCTTCCCAAGCTTGGGGTCTGCAGCTGGGGCCAGAAGAGCAGAGATGAGGATGCTCAGCTCCAGAACTGCAAACAGAATCCATGCTGGTCCCTGAGTATATTCTCTCTGTCCACAGTCAGGTCCCAGTTAGGAACATTTTAGGCAGCGGAGGTTGGGTGCCATGTTCACTTTCTCTGTCTGCTGTTTGCCAGCCTCTGGCCTCCCCTCTCAGGGCCATACATGAGTCTGTAACCCGCACAGCCCTCTCCCAGCTCAGCACAGCCAGCTGCCCCTCATTAGGTGAGGTGAATGCAGTCCGCCCTCCAGGAGGTCACTCTGGCCACCTCCCAGGCCACCCCTGACACAACAGCCTGTGACTGTTTACTGTTCAGTTGCTCAGTCGTGTCCGACTCTTTGCGACCCCATGAATCGCAGCATGCCAGGCCTCCCTGTCCATCACCAACTTCCGGAGTCTACCCAGACCCATGTCCATCGAGTTGGTGATGCCATCCAGCCATCTCATCCTCTATCGTCCCCTCCTCCTCCCGCCCCCAATCCTTTCCAGCATCAGGGTCTTTTCCAATGAGCCAACTCTTTGCATGAGGTGGCCAAAGTATTGGAGTTTCAGCTTCAACATCAGTCCTTCCAATGAACACCCAGGGTTGATCTCCTTTAGGATGGACTGGCTGGATCTCCTTGCAGTCCAAGAGACTCTCAAGAGTCTTCTCCAACACCACAGTTCAAAACATCAGTTCTTTGGCACTCAGCTTTCTTCACCATCCAACTCTCACATCCATACATGACTACTGGAAAAACCATAGCCTTGACTAGATGGACCTTTGTTGGCAAAGTAATGTCTCTGCGTTTTAATATGCTATCTAGGTTGGTCATAACTTTCCTTCCAAGGAGTAAGCGTCTTTTAATTTCATGGCTGCAATCACCATCTGCAGTAATTTTGGAACCCAAAAAAATTAAGTCTGACATTGTTTCCACTGTTTCCCCATCTATCTGCCATGAAGTGATGGGACCAGATGCCATGATCTTAGTTTTCTGAATGTTGAGCTTTAAGCCAACTTTTTCACTCTCCTCCATCACTTTCATCAAGAGGCTTTTTAGTTCCTCTTCACTTTCTGCCATAAGGATGGTGTCATCTGCATATCTGAAGTTATTGATACTTCTCCCGGCAATCTTTATTCTAGCTTGTGCTTCATCCAGCCCAGCGTTTCTCATGATGTACTCTGCATATAAGTTAAATAAGCAGGGTGACAATATACAGCCTTGACATACTCCTTTTCCTATTTGGAACCAGTCGGTTGTTCCATGTCCAGTTCTAACTGTTGCTTCCTGACCTGCATACAGGTTTCTCAAGAGACAGGTCAGATGGTCTAGTATTCCCATCTCTTTCAGAATTTTCCACAGTTTATTGTGATCCACACAGTCAAAGGCTTTGGCATAGTCAATAAAGCAGAAATAGATGTTTTTCTGGAACTCTCTTGCTTTTTCGATGATCCAGCAGATATTGGCAACTTGATCTCTGGTTCCTCTGCCTTTTCTAAAACCGGCTTGAACATCTGGAAGTTCACGGTTCACATATTGCTGAAGCCTGGCTTGGAGAATTTTGACCATTACTTTACTAGTGTGTGAGATGAGTGCAATTGTGCGGTAGTTCGAGCATTTTTTGGCATTGCCTTTCTTTGGGATTGGAATGAAAACTGACCTTTTCCAGTCCTATGGCCACTGCTGAGTTTTCCAAATTTGCTGACATATTGAGTGCAGCACCTTCACAGCATCATCTTTCAGGATTTTATATAGCTCAACTGGAATTCCATCACCTCCACTAGCTTTGTTCATAGTGATGCTTTCTAAGGCCCACTTGACTTCACATTCCAGGATGTCTGGCTCTAGGTGAGTGATCACACCATCATGATTATCTGGGTCGTGAAGATCTTTTTTGTACAGTTCTTCTGTATATTGTTGCCACCTCTTCTTAGTATCTTCTGCTTCTGTTAGGTCCATACCATTTCTTTCCTTTATCAAGCCCATCTTTGAGTGAAATGTTCCCTTGGTATCTCTGATTTTCTTGAAGAGATCTCTAGTCTTTCCCATTCTGTTGTTTTCCTCATGTCACAAACCTCCGTCCATAGTTCATCAGAATGGTGGTCCACTGGAGAAGAGAATGGCAAACCACTTCAGTATTCTTGCCTTGAGAACCCCATGAACAGTATGAAAAGGCAAAAAGATAGGACACTGAAAGATGAACTCCCCAGGTCGGTAGGTGCCCAATATGCTACTGGAGATCAGTGGAGAAATAACTCCAGAAAGAAGGAAGGGATGGAGCCAAAGCAAAAACAATACCCAGCTGTGTATGTGACTGGTGATAGAAGCAAGGTCCAATGCTGTAAAGATCAATATTGCATAGGAACCTGGAATGTTAGGTCCATGAATCAAGGCAATTGGAAGTGGTCAAATAGGAGATGGCAACAGTGAATGTCAACATTCTAGGAATCAGCAAACGAAAATGGACTGGAATGGGTGAATTTAACTCAGATGACCATTATATCTACTACTGTGGGCAGGAATCCCTTAGAAGAAATGGAGTAGCCATCATAGTCAACAAGAGAGTCCAAAATGCAGTACTTGGATGCAATCTCAAAAACGACAGAATGATCTCTGTTCATTTCCAAGGCAAACCATTCAATATCACAGTAACCCAAGCCTATGCCCCAACCAGTAATGCTGAAGAAGCCAAAGTTGAACGGTTCTATGAAGACCTACAAGACCTTTTAGAACTAACACCCAAAAAAGATGTCCTTTTCATTATAGGGGACTGGAATGCAAAAGTAGGAAGTCAACACCTGGAGTAACAGGCAAATTTGGCCTTGGAGTACGGAATGAAGCAGGGCAAAGGCTAATAGAGTTTTGCCAAGAGAACGCACTGGTCATAGCAAATGCCCTCTTCCAAAAACACAAGAGAAGACTCTACACATGGACATCACCAGATGGTCAACACTGAAATCAGATTGATTATATTCTTTGCAGCCAAAGATGGAGAAGCTCTATACAGTCAGCAAAAACAAGACCAGGAGCTGACTGTGGCTCAGATCATGAACTCCTTATTGCCAAACTCAGACTTAAATTGAAGAAAGTAGGGAAAACCACTAGACCACTCAGGTATGACCTAAATCAAATCCTTGTTTACTGTAACCACCACTCAGTGCAGACCTTCTCTATGTCTGCAGTCATTTGAATCCTTGCTGAAACCTGCAAAATGTTTTCAGACAAAGAAATGGAAGACCTAGAGAGTTGCAGTCATTTGAAAAATGGTATAAAGGAGGCCAACATGTATCAACCTCCTCTGCAGGAGAGGTGTTTGGATGTTTGGGCGGAGGGGACGGGGGTGTGGCTGGGACCAGAGCCACGGGCTGGAGTTCTGCAGCCTCTGCCTGCCACCTCATCCCTACTGGACCTGAATTTCTCCTGGCACAACCCAGGGAAGCCAGAGGCCAGCAGCATGTGACTTAGAAAGAAACGGGGCGGGTCCCTTCTCAGAAATTCCAGGGACTCAGCTTAGTCCAGGCGGAGCTCACACAGCCCTCGGCAGAGGCAGGGCCGGGATGACTTCATGTTTGGGTTAGGGACTTTCAGGATGGGACAAAGCTTGTCTTTATTTCAGAGCTGATGACCTCTTGTCTGAGTGGGTGACCTCCCTCCTAACTGATGAGCGATAAGATCCAAACTCCTAATGACATAGACCCACAAGGCATCTGAGCAGCCCACCAGCACTTCCTGACACCTGCTGGGTGCCACCCACTGCCCCGGGTGCCTGGGACACTGGCTGTGCCGTGGAGACTCTATCCTGATACAGCTCACCTTTGCATGAGCATTGGCATCATCTGGGGAGCTCTGACAAACACCTGCACTTGGCCTCCACCTGAGACCAATTAAATCAGAATCTCTGGGGTGGGACCCACACTTTGGCATTTTTCTAAAGCTCCCAGGTTGATTCGAAGCCAAGGCCAAGAGCAACTACATCAGTGATTAAAAGCCCATGTCTGTTGAGCATTTTTATCTTGCATCAGACTCTTAAAAAAGTTTTACATATGAAAATGTTAACTGATTTACTCTTCATGTGACCTTTGGAGGTAGATACTACAGTCATTATCCCTATTTTACAGGTGAGGAAACTGAGGCAGGAGTGTCTGGTGCTAGAGAGTAGCAGGCCCAGGATTAAAGCCCGGATGGGCTGATCCCCGAGCCCGTGCACTTGAACACCGCACAGTGTTGCCAGGTGGGATAAGACTGGTCTTGCGTGGATGTGGAGGAGAAAAGGATCTGGAAGTCAAAGCGGGCCACGGGACAAATGCAGATGTCACTTTAGTGGGGAATGCATGGGGTTTTTTTTGGCGTGAGAAAGACCCTAGTTCAAATCCAAGGGCTTTCACGCCTCCGCTGCAGGACCCTGGATCAGGAAGTCATTTAACATTTCGGTGCCTCAAGTCTCCACACGGGTGAACACCGAGCTGTTCTGAGATGGCAAATGAAAACACCCAGCACAGGGCCTGGAAAGCGGCAGCGGCGTCAAGGGTGTTCAGTGAGGGCTAATTCTGGTAATTCCACCGCCCCCTATCTAGCCCACATGAGTCTCCGGAAAGAGCCCTGAGGGGCCCCTTAGGACCGCCGGCAGCTTGGGGCGCACCCCGCGGGCCCCCCTCCCCACCCCCCCAGGGCCGAAATGGATTCGTTTTGAAAGACCGTTGTTACAAGAGACTGTTCTTCCCCAGCCAAGACATGAGCTCTCTTTAATCTACACGCCTGGTCACACGGCTGGACTCAGCCAAGCCCTCTTCGCGTCCACGCAGCGCGGGCTGACGGGAGCCCCTCAGCCTCGCCCCGGCGCCAGAGGCCCGCGAGAGCGGTGTGCGCATGCGTCAGGCCCAACCGTCGCCTCAGGTGCTTCTCCGGTCAGGCGCGACCTCACAGCTGCTGGGGGGTGGGGGGCGGTAAGCGGCTCGGGCGGGAGCTGGAGCCGGGCGAGAGCTTTCCCACCGCCTCGGCCGGGGTGGGAGTGGCGGGGCGCGTGTGAGGGGCCGCCCAGGTGAAGGTGGGAGAGCACCGGCCCGGCCCGTGGCTTAGGCCTGGGGCTTTTTTTTTTTTTTTAATTATTTACCTTTTCGTTTTATTTTTTTTTCGGCTGCACTGAGTCCGTTGCTCGGCAGACTGTTCCGTTGCCGCGAGTGGGGCCCGCGCCCTAGTCGCGCCGCACCGGCCTCTCGGCCGTGCCTCCCCTTGTTGTGGGGCGGGGTCTCTGTGACTGTGGCTCACGGGACGCAGTTGCCCCGGACACGTGGAAGCCTCTGGGCCAGGGACCGAACCTCTGTCCCCTGCATCGGAAGGCTCACGCGAAGCCACTGGACCTGGGCATGGGACTAAATCTTTGAGGGCCTCAGTTTTCTCCTCAGAAAAAGGGACTTGCTAACAGAAGTGCGGTTGAAACTCCATCGGGGTGATGCCTCATGGGCTCATGGCCACTCATTGAGTGGTAGTTATTAGCAGTAGTCGTTCTATCCTTTCAAATAATGTGTAATAAACAGGAGGAGTGGCTCTAGCCATTAAAATGAGTTTAATGCTGTGATACCATGAGCTATTGCAAATCCAGTATATAATATCTGATAAACAGTAAGTTATATCAGTAAATTTCCAAATCCAACAATAGTATTGAATAAAATATCCATAAATAAGAATTGGTGTGTCCATTCAAATAATATCAAATAAATAAGTAGGGGTAATAATTATAACCACTAAAATAATTTTAATGCCATTATCGTGGGCTATTGTGAATCCAGTAGCCAGTACACAACACCCACTGAAATAAAGAGTAGCAGTGATATTCACTAAAGCAGGTTTTAGAATTTGTTTTATTTTTGGCTGTGCTAGCCTAGGTCTTTGTTGCGTTTCTCCAGCTGCAGAGAGCGGGGACTGCTTTCCAGTGGCGGGGCGCGGCCTTCTCAGTGCCGTGACTTCGCCCCTTCTGGAGCCTGAGCTCCCGCGCACAGGCTCCGGTGCGGCGCAGGGGCTTCGCGCCTCCGCACAGGCTCAGTCGCTCCAAGCCGTCTGAGATTTTCCTGGGCCGGCGATTCACCCTGTGCCTCTTGCACTGACAGGTGGAATCTTTACCACTGAGCCACCAGGGAAGCCCCTCATTAAAATAATTTTAACACCGTGATTATCGTGGGCGACTGTGAATCCTAAATGAGAGATGTGATCAAAGACTTCCTGTGGGAAGGGTGGAGTCGGGGAGGGTCCCGCTGGCAGACCGCTATTGATGGGGACACAAAAATTGAAATGAAAAGCAGGCCCTTCTGCCCTGGTCGGCTGGGGATCAGCCATCTCCCCCCTGTGACTGGCTCCCCTTCCCGACTTGAGGAGAAAGGAGAGCCTCTCCCCACGGGCGTGGCAACCGCGCTGCCACAAACACCCCAATACCCAATCCAGAGGCGGGTCCGGCCTCACACGGCGGACGATGGAAAATGACCAGCAGAGGGCGCCCCAAACCCGCAGGGCCGACGGCTCTGCTCTTGCGGGTTGCCCAGGGAGCCTTGGGGGGAGGGGCGGTTCTGGGTTTTGGCCTCGAGCTGGGTGCTGGGGCAGGCCTTCTACAGAAAGACCTCCGGACTGTGGACGAGGCTTAGGTGACTCGCTGGTGACGATGGAGAAGCAGGAAGGCAGGGGCGTTCTGCACCCTCGCTGGCCCCGATCAGAGCTGCTCATGACCTTGGGGGTGGTGGGAGGAGGGTCTGGTCCTACCTCTGCGTGGGGGAGCTGTGTCTACTCAGACAGAAGCTCTTGGCTGCACCCTTCCTGTTCAGCTGCCCTCCAAGAACACTTCCACCCACTTCTCAAGGAGGCAGCTCTGCAGGGCGGCCTTCCCAGCGTGAGCAGGTTTGAGTTAGGGGCTGCGGGCTGGACAGAATATCCTGCATTCTTTGTTCCTGAATGAGGTTGGGCAGCGCCCTCCCCACCACCTCCCCACCCCACCCCCACCCCCGCCCAGATAAGTCCACCATTGCAGACAGCAGCCTTCCTTAGCACAAGTCAGTCATGAGACCTGGCCTTGCTGCCTCTGAAAGAGTCCTGGAATCTGAGAGTAGGGTCGCTGAGGGGGGGGTCCCACGGGGGGGTCCCACCCGGGGGGAGTGGGTAGTGGTCCCACCCAGGTGACTACCACAAGGGCTTAAGCTGTGGGTGTATAAGTTTCCTTGTCTGTAAAAATGACAGAGAATACTAATGGACCTGCCATAGAGGTGTGCTGGGAGGATGGGTGAGCAACGCCTGGCTTCAGCATGGGCTGCAAAAGGGCTGCACGTGCCCACTGCCGCTGTCATCTCCCTCCTGAACAATTCAGGCCACCTTTCTACCCCGCACTCTCTAGAGTCCTTAGTCCACCTTCATCTCCCCCCACATGGCCCCCACTGTCGTCTCCTGCCCCCTAAACAATCTTCCCCCTGCCAGACTCCCAACCTGGTCTTGAACCCTCCCACCCACCACCTAACCTGTGGCCAAACTGACTTTCCTAAAATGCAAATCTAGTCATGTTGCTCCCTGCATAGTATCCACCAAAGGCTCCCCATTAAATTCGGGATTAAGTTTCAACTCATTGACGTGATTTATGAGGCCTTTGGTCATCTGGCCAATGCCTGGGCTCCAGCCTCATCCCTGTGAGGGACAACCAGGGTCCATCCATGGGGGTCCAAGGAAGGTTGGAAATTTGATACTTGATAGTTTTTAAATATTTGCACACTTTCCCAAAAGGAAACTGCATTTTTAAATGAATATTAAAGGCATCCCTCTCTCTCCTGGTGAACCTAGCGGCTTTAGATGCCATCCTCTGAAGTGACCTGCCAGCTGATCTGGAGGTGTCTCATTTGACATTTCCTGCCCTCATTGGTGGGTCATTCACCCTCCTTAAAGGCTGACTGTGCCTCAGGTGGATTTAGTCTCAAAGTCTTGTTTGCCATAAGGAAACTCTGCCTTGCTTCTCCAAATTGGGGCAGTGCTCAGAACCACAGTCCTTACCTAGGTCATATGAGAACACAGATGGGTCAGCACCAGGCAGAGGTACTTTTGAAATCTCCACCTGAGGGCACTGTTTGGAGAGGATGGTATGAGGTTCTGATCCCCCATCCTGACTCATTCCCACATCACTGACTCATTCCTGAGGTCTGCATGCTCCATGGTGGGTGCCCCAGGCGGGCTGGTCCCTCCACTCAGCCTGGATGACACCACCACAAAACCAGTTCCCCGTCTGTCTCCTCCTGACTCAGGGGCTCGCAAACATTCAGACCCAATGCTTCTTTTGTAAAACTTTTTACTTTGTAATGTGCCTCTATTTCCTGAAGTTGAATACACAGGTATGTAATTCACCTGTACCTGTGTTTTCCAAAACAGCAATATAATTCCCTCATTATAATACAAAGGAGGAGAATTAAAAGGAAGGTAACGTGTCATAAAATCACACGAAGAGAATCAGAAGCTTGTCCTGTACCAGGATCACCAGGAAGGCAACAGCCACAAGTGCAGACGATCACAGGTGTGCCCTGTGGGTGAGGCCGTTGGTGACGCGATTTCCAAAATGGTGACCACTCTTGGTTACTGTCCAAATGAAACAAAGAACAGCCTTCCCTTGATTGACACAGTGGTTGCACTCCTGGAAAATTCAGTGACTATTAAAATGGGACAGGAAAAGAAAATTTGCATTTACATGTTAGGCGAAGTTAGATTCTAGATGCAGATAATTTCAAGCCAGGTTTTCGCCTACATGAATGCCCGATGAGACTTTGGACTGTCATGGGGTGCGTGGGCTCATCTCTGTCATGGAGGCTACAGGACACTGCAGGACATCTGGCCTTCCCACCCACTGGTGCCTCCAAGTGCCAGTGGCTGCCCCACACACTTTCTGAGGACACACATCCAACAGAGGCAGGGGCAAGTCTGCCCCCAGGAGCACAATGGGCTAGTGGGCTAAGCCATCCCTTCCCAGGTCTTGGCTTATGTTGTTTTTTCCTCCTTCTCATGAAGGGAGCATCTACTCTTCCTCCAGGAAGCTCACCTTGATGCCAGCAGGCTGGGGCAGTGCCCTTTCCTGCCCTAAGGCACCACCCATCAGACTTGGAGAACCTTGATAACTCCCACAACCAGCCCATTCTCCCACCCAGCAGCTCCCTGGATATTCTGTATCTTTTTAAATTTACTTTTTATTTTACATAATGTAAATATATTTTATAAAATATATTTTATATTAGTGATTTTATATTACTATTTATTTAATTTTTATTTTATATTAGAGCACAGTTGATTTACGGTGTGTGTTAGTTTTGGGTGTACAGCTAAGTTATTCAGTTACACATATGCATATATCTATTCTTTTTCAGATTCTTTTCCCTTATAAGTTATTAGAGAATATTGAGTAGAGTTCCCCATGCTGTACAGTAAGTCCTTGTTCATTATCTATTTTATTTACAATAGTGTGTGTAGGTTAATCTCAAACTCCTAATTGATGTCCCCTCCCACACTTCCCCTTTGGTAACTGTAAGTGTGTTTCTGAAGTCTGTGAGTCTGTATCTGTTTTCTGGATAAGTTCATTTGTATCATTTTTCCCTTTAGATCCCACATATAAGTGATATCATATGATATTTGCCTTTCTCTGTCTGACCTTCCTTCACTTGGTGTGATCATCTAAGTCCATCCATGTTGCTGCAGATGACATTGCTTTATTCTTTATTATGGCTGAGTAATATTCCATTGTACATGTGTACCACATCCTTACCCATTCCTCTGCTGATGGGCATTGAGGCTGTTTCCATGTCTTGGCTATTGTGAATAGTGCTGCTATGAGGTTTTCTCTGAATATAAACCCAGGAGTAGGATTGCAAGATCATATGGCAGTTCTATTTTTAGTTTTCAAAGGAACCTCCATACTGTTCTCCTCAGTGGTTGTACCAATTTACATTCCCACCAACAGTGTAGGAGGGTTTCCTTTTCTCCACACCCTCTCCAGTATTTATTGTTTGTAGATTTTTTGATGATGTTCATTCTGACCTAGGTAAGGTGATACCTCATTATAGTTTTGATTTGCATTCCTCTAATAATGAGTGATTTTGAGCATCTTTTCATGTGGTTTTTGACCATCTGTGTGTCTCCTTTGGAGAAATGTCAGTTCAGATCTTCTGCCCATAATTTGATTGGGTTGTTTGTTTTTTTATTTCAAGCTACCTAAGCTCTTGTGTATTTTGGAGGTTAATCCCTGGTTAACCTTGGTTCTTTTGTCTGCGAATATTTTCTCCCATTCTATAGGTTGTATTTTCATTTTATTTATGGTTACCTTTGCTGTGCAAATACTTTTAAGTTTAACTAGGTCCCATTTGTTTTTTGTTTTTGTTTTTATTTTTATTACTCTAGGAGGTGGATCCAAACAGTACTATGCTGTTTTGATGACTAGCTTTGTAGTATAATCTGAAGTTAGGGAGCCTCTTTCCTCCAGCTCCATTTTTCTTTCTCAGGATTTGGTTTGGCTGTTCTGGGTCTTTTGTGTTTGCATTGATGCAATGGACATGAACTTGGGCGGGCTTCAGGAGATGATGAGGGACAGAGAGGTCTGGCATGCTGCAGTCCATGGGGTTGCAAAGAGTTGGACATGACTGAGCAACTAAACAACAACAAGAAATTTAAAAACTGTTTTTGTTCTAATTCTGTGAAAAATGCAAGTGGCAATTTGATAGGGATCACGTTAAATCTGTAGATTGCTTTGGATATCTGCATCTCTCTTATTTTTTCCATGCTCTGCGCCTTTGCCTGGGGAAACCCTTCCCTGACCCTTCCTTTCAGGCCTGGCACATCCCTGTTCTTCCTTCAAACCTTAACTCTGACCACCCTGCAGTGTCCTGGACCCCACCCGCTCCTGCACCACGGCCCTGTAACTGACCAGGTGGTACCTGCTGTCTGTCCACCCGGCTGGCTGCTCCTGCAGGGCTCCTGTGCCCATGGAGAGGTTGCTGTCCTTCTCACTGCCGTGGAGGCTGAAGGCAATTCAAGGTCAGCCCCAGTACCAAGTACCCATGGCAGGCATGGATGACACAGGCCCCCGGCTGGCAGGCAGACAGGCCGGCTGGCCACCAGCTCCTGGTGAGCGACCTGCTGTATGACGGTGGGCCTGTCACTGACAAAACCCCATGTGCTTCTGGAAGGTTCCCGGGAGTTTGTTGTACTGACTTTTTGTGCTGCACACAGATCTTTTTTGGTCACTCCTCATCAAAGCACTTTCAAATGAGGTGTCTAGCTCTTTATCGGAGAAGGCAATGGCACCCCACCCCAGTACTCTTGTCTGGAAAATCCCATGGACAGAGGAGCCTGGTAGGCTGCAGTCCATGGGGTCGCTAAGAGTCAAACACGACTGAGCGACTTCACTTTCACTTTTCACTTTCCTGCATTGGAGAAGGAAGTGGCAACCCACTCCAGTGTTCTTGCCTGGAGAATCCCAGGGACGGGGGAGCCTGGTGGGCTGCCGTCTGTGGGGACACGACTGAAGTGACTTAGCAGCAGCAGCTCTTTATATGGGATCTCCTGTTCCCCCATAATTTTTAATATTTGCTTTTAATTTTTTTTAAGTGAAGGTTTAATTTATATAGTATAAAAAGAACAACTCATAAGGGTACATCTCCATGACTTTTTACACATGTTCACTCTGAGAAACTACCCTTGAGATCAAGATGTAGAACTTTACCCCAAGCCCCCCAGCCCCCCTCCAAGTCATCACCCTCCAAGGTAACTGCTAGTCTTGCCTCTACCACCACAGGTCATTTTTGCCTGTTCTTGAACTTCAGGTAAATGGTATTACACTGGGTGTCTTATGTGTGTCTGGCTTGGCTTTCACTCAACAACCATACTGTTTGTGAGACTCACCCATTCTGAACGCAGCGCCTTAGACCGCTCGGCCATCCTAGAGACTCACCCATTCTGATGGATCACTAGTTTGTTTTCCTGAGTATGTTTTATTGTATTAATACACTACAATTGATTTTTTTCTACTCTGCTCTTGACAGAAGTTTAGGTTAAAATTTGGGACAATTATGAATAATGGTGCTGTGAATATTTCTGGGGCAGGGCACCATTTAACCCACTACCCATACCAACTGTGTGGAGGGGAGGTGAGCACCCTCCCACCCTTGTCATCCAGGCCCCCATAGCCCTCCACAGAGTTCTCTCCTGAGACAGTCTCTGTGTGTGTAGGAATATAGATATATCTGAATGTGTGTGTGTCACTTCGACACAAATAGTCACATTCTCTACACACGTCTTCATCTGGCCTTTCTTACTCAATGCATCTTAATGATGGTCTCATAACTACGCCTGCCTCATTCTTTTAAACAGCTATTGGAACTCCACTGTATGGATGTACCAGTTTTTATTTAACTGTTGCCCTCTTGATGGATATTCAGGTTGTTTCCTACCATTTGCTAGTTCTACCAGTGCCATAAAGACCATCTCGGTGATGTTTCTAAGCAGTTATATGTGCCTATCTGTGCGGAAAACTGCCTCTTTCCTGCTTTTGAAAAGATGATACAAAAAAAAAAGATGAAAAAAAAAAAGATGATACAAAGGGATTAAAAACTAGCTTTAATTTTTGAAAATCTTCCCTTATCCCCACTACACCCACCGCTCTGCATATTCCCTTCCAGCCTGATCCTCAATCAAGCATTTTGCCAAGTTGTAGACACATCTTTATATTCCATCCCGTAAAACACAGCGTATCTTGTCCGAGTCTTCCATGTTGCTGCACAGCCCTCCATGTTACATCTCTGTGGTCCCAAGACAGTGTCCCTGGGCAAATGGGTCATGATGTACGAAGCCATTACCCTCTATGGACTATTCAGGTTTATTTTCTCTTCTAGATAATATTGCAGGGAACATTTTCTTTCCAGTAGCTTTTTATTTTATTTATTTATTTTTTTGTTCCAGTAGCTTTTTAATGATAATAAAAAGAGAGATAATTTCCTTAGAATGGATTTCCCAGCATAGTATCGTTCAGTCAAAGGCTAGGAACAGTTTCACGGCACGAACTGCAAGTTGCCAAATTGCTTCCCAAGGAAACAGCCCTCTAGACGCCGACTCAGGTGGCAGCTGGGTCTGCCCGCCTCACCAGCCCTGACTCAGTGTTGAGCCTTAGCCACTCTCATCCAAAAGAGCGTGTTGTGGGGCCTCAGAGTTGCTCTGATCTGGCTGCCCTTGATTTCTCTGTGCTGCTGTGGATTCTTTAAGCCCTGTCTTGGCAACTGGGCCTTGATCTGACCACTTCACCTCTCTGATCAGATTTCCTCACCTGGAAAGCGTAGGGTGACCCAACTGTCCCAGTTTTTCCGGGATGTGAGACTTTCAGTGCTGCAGTCAGGCATGTCCCAGGCAAACCCAGACAGGTTGGTCAGTCCAGTGATGGTCGGATCTTGCCAGGGCCCTGCAGAGACTTGCTGTAAGTAGGAAACCAGTCAATTGAACACACAGGCCCCCCAGGTACCCAGAGCTGACGGGCACACACTGAGTGGCACTGTGTGTGATTCATGGATGGTTCAGATCCTGTGTGCCCAGGAGCTCTGCTTTTCCTGGTGCCCATATTCCCAGGACTGGGCGTTTTTTAAAAACTGGAAATAGAATAAAGTGGTGCTTTCATTGTTTCTGTGACAGTTACTCTGCTGCGGCTGAGACACCCACAAATCATCTGTGCTTGAGACAGTCTCTGGGGAGCCCCCGGCTTCCCCTACATGGCCTAGTGTCCCCCACCTTCTTGGGCCTGCTCCCCATCTCTCAGTCTAGACACCTGGCCTCTCTGAAGGTCATTTGCTCCCTGTCATTTGTGAAGCCAGTAGGTAGGAACCCCCAGACCTGCCTCAGCCCCCAGGAGTCCCTTCAACCCCCTCCCCTATGTGTGCAGGGGTGGGGGTGGGAGTGGGAATTCTGGCTGCTCCTGAGGTTAACCATTTTCCATACATTTGTTTCCTGTTTGAATTTCCTCCTGGGCCTTTGTGGGTTTATGGCTTTGGGATTTGCATACCTTTTCCCGCTGGAAACTGGGTTTCTCTTGTCTTGCTGGTAGCTTTTTTCTTGGTATATTTTTGTTCTTGTTTTTCCTCTTATCATCCTGTGAAACACGGATCTGAATTTTTCTGTTTCTTTATGAAAAAAAAAATAGAGAAAATTGCTATGTTGTTTTGTACCTTTTGAAGTCTGTGTGTTTGCGTGCATGCATGCTCACAGATGTGGGTAAGAAGCCGCCTTCTGAAACTCACCTTGTGTGCTGTGCTGTCTGCTAGGGAGAAGGTGGGGGTGGATGCCAGAGAGGGGTGTGAATCAGGAAGCATTTCCCCAGACTCTTTTTTTTGCATGTAGTTTTGCATGGGTCCCACCCCTGCCCCTCACCTAGCAGGCACTCAGCATTCACTGAATGCATGAGTCTTACCTGATTTCTCTTGATCCTTGTAAAGAAATACTCCAGATGAGACCGAAGCTCCTGTCTTCAGGGGGCCCTTTTGTATCCAGGTTTCCTCTTCCCTCCCGGAGATGTATCTCCACTATCTGTAGTTTCTCTTCCTATGCCTGTTTTCATACTGTTGGTGTTTGTTTATGCTTGCAAAAACTAGAGCTAGCGTTTTGTATGTTTCCCAACTATATGTAAATGGTGTGATGTCGTCCATTTCACTCTGCAGCTAGTTGGCGCTGACTGCTTTTCATTTCATACAGGATTACATCGGGTGGGTATCCCACAATTAATGAGCCATTTTTTGGTTGGTGGCAGTATGCCAGTAAATTTGGAAAACTCAGCAGTGACCACAGGACTGGAAAGGGTCAGTTTTCATTCCAATCCCAAAGAAAGGCAATGCCAAAGAATGTTCAAACTACCGCACAATTGCACTCATCTCACACACTAGCAAAGTAATGCTCAAAATTCTCCAAGCGAGGCTTCAACAGTATGTGAACTGAGAACTTCCAGATGTTCAAGCTGGATTTAGAAAAGGCAGAGGAACCAGAGATCAAATTGCTAACATCCAACATCTGGATCGTGGAAAAAGCAAGAGAGTTCCAGAAAAACATCTACTTCTGCTTCATTGACTATGCCAAAACCTTTGACTGTGTGGATCACAACAAACTGTAAAAAATTCTTCAAGAGATGGGAATACCAGACCACCTTACCTGCCTCCTGAGAAATCTGTATGCAAGAAGCAACAGTTAGAACCAGACATGGAATAACAGAATAGTTCCAAATTGGGAAAGGAGTACGTCAAGGATGTGTATTGTCACCCTGCTTATTTAACTTATATGCAGAGTACATCATGCGAAATGCCAAGCTGGATGAAGCACAAGCTGGAATCAAGATTGCCGGGAGAAGTATCAATAACCTCAGATATGCAGATGACACCACCCTTACAGCGGAAAGCGAAGAGGAACTGAAAAGCCTCTTGATGAAAATGAAAGAGGAGATGATGAAAATGAAAGAGGAGAGTGAAAAAGCTGGCTTAAAACTCAACATTCAAAAAACTAAGGTCATGGCATCTGGTCCCATCACATCATGGCAAATAGATGAGGAAATAGTGAGAGACCTCATTTTTTTAGGCTCCAAAATCATTGCAGATGATGATTGCAGCCATGAAATTAAAAGACACTTGCTCCTTAGAAGAAAAGCTATGACCAACCTAGACAACATATTAAAAGGCAGAGACATCACATTGCTGACAAAGGTCTGTAGAGTCAATGCTATGGTTTTTCCAGTAGTCATGTACGGATGTGAGAGTTGGACCAGGAAGAAGACTGAGCACCGAAGAATTGATGTTTTCAAATTGTGGTTTTGGAGAAGACTCTTGAGAGTCCCTTGGACTGCAAGGATATCAAACCAGTCAATCCTAAAGGAAATCAGTCCTGAGTATTTATTGGAACAACTGATGCTGATGCTGAAACTCCAGTACTTTGGCCACCTGATGCAAAGAACTGACTCATTGGAAAAGACCCTGATGCTGGGAAAGAATGAAGGCAGGAGGAGAAGGGGATGACAGAGGATGAGATGGTTGGATGGCATCACTGACTCAATGGACATGAATTTGAGCAAGCTCCAGGAGCTGGTGATGGACAGGGAGGCCTGGCGTGCTGCAGTCGATGGGGTTGCAGAGACTCGGACACGACTGAGCGACTGAACTGAACTGTATTGGTTTCCCAGGGCTACCATAATGAAATATCACAGGCTAGGTGGCTTAAACAACAGAGATGTATTCTCTCACAGCTCTGGAGGCCAGAAGTCTCAGATGAAGGTGTTGGCAAGGTTGGTTCCTCCTGAGGGTTGGTGGCGAGAATCTGCTCCAGGCCCTTTCTTCCAGCTCCTGGTGGCCTCAGGTACCCCTGGCCTTGTACATGGCATTCTCCATGAGTCTTCCTGCTACTTTCTGTGCTTTTCTGTCTCTCTGTCCAAATTTCCCCCTTCTTATAAGGATACTAGTTCTATGGGATGAGGGACCTCATTTTAACTTAATTACCTTTTTAAAGAATGATCTCCAAACACCGTCACATTCTGAAGTACGGGCGTTGGGACTCCAGCATGTGAATCTGGGCTGGGGCACAGTTCACCCCGTGACACCAGTGGAGCTGTTTGTACCCACACAGGCTTGCCAGCCGCACATGGACCTTCCTGCTTCTCAGGGTTCTCAGCTGCTGACATTGTCAGAATTTTTCATCTTCTGGTGAAGGCGCATGTCACTGTCATGTAATTTGTCCCCTCTTTTCACGTGTTGTATGTCTGCTTTGGTGAATCCCCCGTTCATACCTTGGCCCATGTTTGCAGCTGGAGTTAAGAGTGTCTTCCATACTGATTTATAGGACTTGTTTGTAGATCCTCGATACAACCCTGCACTGCACAGCTTTTCAGCTGGTCTCTGGCTCTTCTTTACACTCATTTATGATCTGCTTTGGTGCATAGAGGGTTTCTGTGTGTTTTTTTTTTTTTTTTTTAAATCATCTCAATGTAGCCAAATGCTTCAAGCACCAATGTTTATCTTGTTTAAGAAATCTTCCCCTACATCACCGTCATGGAAATGCTGTCTTATATTTTCTACTAAATAATTTCAAGCTTTGTTTCTCACATTCTGGCCTTGGTCAACCCTGGGCTTTATTTGCGATGGATGAAAAAAAAAAATCTAATTTTGTTTTCCCCGTTGGATTGGTGATGGCTGGACCCATCCTAGCTGGTTTCCCTGGTGGGCTGAGGCCCCAGCATCCTGACCCCTGATGTCCACATCCATGGCACACTGGGATTTTCCTTTGAAGGGCTCAGTGCTCAGAGTAGGGCCGTCTGTGCCTGCTCCCAGGAGGAGCCCTGCTGGAGCCCACAGTGATGGCTGTGCCCTGCTAGAAGAGGCTGCAGAAATGGATTCTAGTTTCCTAGGGTGGTCATAACAAATGACTGCAAATTCAGGGCCTTGAAATGACAGACATGTTTTCCTGTCATAGCTCTGGAGGCCAGGAGTATGAAGTCATGGCTTCAGAAGTGTTGATTCCTTCTGGAAGCTGCAAGAGAGAATCTGTCCCAGGCCACTTTCTGAGCTTCCTGTGGGCTTTGGAGGTTCTTGGCACTCATCAGCCAACAGATGGGTCAGTCCAGTTTCTGCTTCGTCTCACATGGTCTCCTCCTCCATGTCTGTGTCAGTTCCCCCTTCTCTCCTAAGCACTGTAAGTGGGTTTAGGACCCACCCTAATCTGCAAGGATGTCACCCTGAGATCCTGTATTACATTTGCCAAAACCTTTTTGAAAGTCAGGTCATATCCACAAGTTCGAAGTGGACATGGCTTTTGGGGGCCACCATTCAACCCACTCCAGGTCTTATCTGTAGTGGGAAGGTGAGTTTCTACTCACTGGGGCAGCAAAAGTGGTCCTCCTTCAGCAGTCGCTTTGTCTCACTGACGTGCACTGCCTTCTGGCTCCCTTGTTGGGTGATCTGGGAGCCTGGTCTGCCGTTTTTCTTTTGTTCCTCACCAACTTCCTAGTTCAGTGATGAGTTATCCCACTTCTGGAAATGTGTCTTAAGGGACTGACTCAACAGCGTGAGAAAAAAGATCTTGTTGTTGCCTTGTTGATAATACTGAAAAGTTGGACGTAACCCCCAGGAGAGGAGGTAATTACTTAATTACGTCAATAACACTTGTTCATCACACAGACTAACTAAGAGACTTAGAAGCAGCTGGGAAAAGGAAGGAGCAGGATAAGAGGGGACGGTTGCCGCCTCCCTGGTGAGGGGGATGTTCCACTTGTGATGACCCGGAGGGCCACATAATGTCAGTAAGGAAGTGGACACCCAGGGAAGTCTTGGGTGTGATAAGCTGGTCTGAATCCATGAGACTAAGCTATGAAGGATAAGTTTTCTCTGGTGGACCAAGCTGAGCCAGGAAGGAGGCTTCAGGAGGAGGGCAGCCTGCTGAAGTCTGCAGGAACCTCCTTACCTTGCTGGAACCCATGACCGGCCACCAAAATCACGAAACATGACAACACGGAAGGGTGCCTGATTAGATGAAAAATACGGCATAAAAATTGATTCAGAGAAGTGCCTAGAAAAGTAGAATTGCCCTATGATCCAGAAATCTTACTTCTGGGCATCTACCCGTAAAGAAAAACAGGGATTCAGAGAGATGTGTGTCCATCTGTGTTCATAGCAGCATTGTTCCCAGTAGTCAAAAGGTGGAAAGAACCCAAACGTCCATTATCCCCAAATAAATGGATGAACCAAGTGTGGTCTATCTATGCAGTGGAATATTATTCAGAGTTAAAGAGGTAGGAAATTCTGACACACATTACATTGTGGATGAACCTTGACGATGTCATTCTAAATGAAGTAAGCCAAACGCAAAGGACAAATACTATATAATCCCCTGATATGAGGGACCTGGAGCAGTCAGATTATTCATAGAAACAGAAAGCAGAATGTGGTTGCTGGGGCTGGTGGGAAGGGGTGGGGAGTTAGTGTTTAATTTGGGAAGTTACAAAGTTCTGTACATGGATGGTGGTGATGGTTGTGTCACAATGAGAAACACAACACTGCAGAGCTTTGTTCATGGAACAGGTGGTTAAGATGGAATACATTGTATGTATTTCACTACAATTTTTTTAGGGAAAGGATGCCTAGTATAGTAGCTGACTGGCTGGGGGAGGGGGTGTTCAAATCCCAGCCACGCCTCTTTGTGCATTCTTTTGTCCCTCTGGCTTTATTTCTCCTGCTTAGATGCTGTGTGGCGGTGGGGGTCCTCTGCCCTGTGGGAGGCTCCTGGCAGCAGGGGCAGGCAGGCCTTCACCAAGTCACATCATCAAATACGGGCATGGATTTCCTCTCAGTTATTAGGTCTGTGACCTTGCACAAGCTGCCTCTCCTTTCTGAGTCTGTTTCCTTGTCGGTAGGAACAGGGACAGTCACATGACTGATGATAAAGCATGAGTGTCCTCTGAATGGCCCAGGCGGGAATGCTTAGCTGAGCAGGCCCTCCACAGGGGTGAGTTCCTTTTCCGGAGTTCCACGTCAGAAAGAGACGCCTGTGGACAGCGCTGACATGATTCGTGTTGCCCATGATGGACTCAGGCAGTATATATCCAGGTATTTTAAGTCATGTACTATCCTTTTATATGCCCAGAAGGTCTGGCAGGATATTCACCAAGGTGTGAAGAACGGGTGATAAGATGGCAGCTAGGAATTTTTTTCCTTATTCTCAATTCAGGGAAATCTTGAGCAAATATCCTGGCACCTCTAAACCTCAGTTTGGTTTTCTCAGATGCAAAATAAGAATGTGTTTTTCTTTTTAATGCTTTATGGTGGGAATGTTCAAGCCTTCACCAAAGAAGAAGAAATAGTCTAGTGAACTCTACTACCCAAGAATGAAGAGTTAGCAATAAATTGCCAGTTTTGTTTCATCTCTGCCTCGCCACCTTTTCTCCTGATGGTTATTTTTTTTTCCCTGATGGTTATTTTAAAGCAAATCCCAAACAAAGAAACTCTTTTAAAAAAATCACCACAATACCATTATCACACCTAAATTTTTTTTTTTTTTTTGCTTAATTTTTTGGTCACACCACACAGAATGCAAGACCTTAATTCCCCAACTAAGACTGGAAGCCACACTCGCTACAGTAGAAGCTCAGAGTCTTAATTCACCACCAGGGAAGTCCCTAGGTAATTTAAGAAATTGATTTTTTTAAAGATTTTAGGCATAGGGACTTTGGTGGTCCAGGTTAGGGGTCCATGCTTCCACTGCAGGGGGCGCAAGTTTCATCCCTGGTCAGGAACCTGAGATCCCATATGCTGTGTGGTGTGGCCAAAAATTTTTTTTAAAAATAAGAAAATTTAAAAAAAAATTATCTAATATCTAATCAGTGTATAATCATCCTTGATTGTCCTGTGAATGCGTTTTAAATTTGATTTGCTTGAATCAGGAGCCACAAGATCCACACATTACACTTGCTTGATATATTCATTTCCCCAGAGTTTTAATTGGACAGTTTTCAAATGTCCAGTGAAGGCAAAAGGATTTTACAGTGAGCGCATGCATAACCCCCAGATTCAACCACTGATGTGTTACTGTCCCGTGCTCACCCATCTCCCTGTCTCTCTATCGTTAGTAGTACTTTTAAATCTTTTGACCTAAAGACTATCCTTGCTCTCATGTTTTTTCCTTGCCATTTATCTGTTGAAGAAATCATATCATTTGTCCTGTAGAATTTCTCATTTGAAGATTAGATGCACTGTATGCATAGTGCTTAAAATGTCATAGGTACCTAATTAATATTCATTATTAATTATTTTGTTCTTTATCTGTATCTTCTGGTTTTTCCCAATGAAAATATATCCATTTTGTGTTAAAAAAAAAAAAAGAGTTTTAAAAACGTCCCTGGGCTGCTAGACTTTTCAAAGCTACATTGGTTTGTAGCCACAAGGGGGTCTGTCTTCACTTTGTTTGCTGGGCTCGCCCTGCCCCCTAGGCCCTCAGGAAGGACCGCCAGCCCTGGGCAGTGGAAGATGGCAGAATGAGGGAATGTGGAGGTGGGAAATAGAGCTGGAGGGGCTCAAAGGAAAGGTAGGGGGGAGTCTGGGGTCCAGCAAACTGGATCGGCCCCTTCCCCTGGGCTGAGGGCAGTGACACCAGGAGGGAGGCCCAGAGGAAACGCTGCAAAGCATGAAAGGCTGCAGAAATCCCAGGAGAGCGTGGAAGCAACAGCAAACATCATTAGGACGCAGAGGGAGCATACAGCTTGGTTTCGAGGGGCTGGGGCAGATGGAAAAGAGAAAGATGAGCCTCTCTGGGGATCTGACTCCACAAACTCCGACACCAGGCAGACAGATGAGAAATACACAGGAACTGGCATCCTCCATGAGCCGCTAGCGGAAGAAAAGCAGGAGACTGGTGGTAGGGAGCTCTAGGAGGAGGGGTCAGGAGCTCCAAGCCGGGATTTGCACTCCCCCGACACCCATCACCTGTGTGGTCCTGGGTAAGGCTCCCTCCCTTCCCTGAACCTCAGTTTCCCCCACCTGCAAAATAGGAGGGGTGAACCAGAAGCCCCCTAGAGGTTTCTTTTCGCTCAGGCAAGGCCAGTATCCCATCTCACTGACTGCCCCCTGGGGGTGAAGGAGGGGGTCATAGCTGCTGGGATCTGGATGTGTTGGTGACTCCTTTGACACTTTTCCTTTCAAGAAGGTAAACAGCAAGTCCAGGCTCAAAACTGTGAGTCACCAAGTCAAAGTACCGAGTGAGCTCAGGCTGTAGCATACACCATCCTGGATTCCATTCCTCACCGTGCCCTTCCTGGCCTGTGATCTTAGGTAGCATTCCACAAGGGACTGGTGATGCCCGTCAAGACTAAAGAAACGGGCCCAGCCGGCTTTTCCTGAACCCAGATCCCAGACTTCTGAAAAGCGGTTAATCCTTGCAGTAGATTTGGCTAATTCACCTCCAAGGAAAACCTGCTGAATATTTTTAGCCAAACCAAACAGAAAAGTGAATAAATATAGAAATAAACCACTTGCCTGAATCCCTGGCCCAGGACCCAGCCACCTGTCAACCACCACCATTGTGAAACCACAAGGCCAGAGGTCACACCAGCCAACTTGCATGTGTGGGTCGTTGTCATCCACGCTAATGAAATTCATGAGCCTATTGTGAGCTAGGTCTAGTGCTATTCAGGTCTAGTGCCTCTGAAGTTGCCTGATGACACTGGTGCATGGTGGAGAAGCTCAGACCATGGAGCCTGAGCACAGGTTCCCTAAGTGCCTCGCCCGGAGTTGAGTCATGCCCCACCCAAGGTGCCCCAGTGGGTCCTCCCGAATCACGGCAGCTCCCTGGGAACTGCCCTCATGTGAGCTTGAGGACAGGAGGGCAGACTTGTGTCCATGCCCATTCCAGGGAAAACAGGATGAGCAATGCCCTCTGGGGCTTGTAGGAGCTGGGAGTGAGTTGTGGTGAGAGCTGGTTAGGGCAGAACGTAGCAGCACTTAATGCAGCCCGCTTTGGTCTTTGTAATGGGTCACATTGTGCCCCTCCAAAAAGGTGGCCAAGGAGGGGTTCCCTGATGGACCAGTGGTTAGGACTCTGCGCTTCCACTGGCAGGGGCCCGGGTTCAATCCCTGATTGGGGAACTAAGATGCCACATGCCACATTCATGGCCAAAAAAAAGAAGAAAGAAAGGGAAAAAAACATGTCCAAGTCCTAGCCCCCAGTACCTCCGAATAAAGACTATCACTGTATTTGGAAATAGGTTGTTGCAGATGTAGTAAGTTGAAATGAGGTCATGCTGGAGTAGGGTGGGCCCTTTATCCAGTAAGACTGTGTCCTTATAAATAAAAAGGGGAAGTTGGGGGCACAGGCACATGTAGGAAGGATGCCTTGAACTTGAAGGCAGAGCTTGGGGAGATGCTCCTGTGTACAAGCCAGAGATGGCCAGCAAACCCTCGGGAGTGAGACAGGCGCAGAACAGACACTTTGGCCCTCAGACGACAGCAACTCTGCTGAGCGTCCAGAGCTGTGAGAGAAGATGTCTCTGCTGGGCAAGCCCCCCAGTTCATGGTGCTCTGTGACAGCAGGGGTTTGGGTGGCGACAAGCCAGAATCTTGGGTTGGTGGCCTCATCTCCGGGAGCCCTGGGGCAGGTTACTTTCCTTCTTTGAGTCTTGGGCCTAGAACCCAAGGCTCAGGGGGCCCATCTGGATAAAGCCCAGCCAGGTCCCCCGGATGCGTTACCTGGACATCTGGAGGTGGTGGGAAACTGGAAACAGTGGTCCCTTACCCCTGGAGACTGGACTGAGTTGGCCATTTTGGGCCCAATGCCAGACATACAGCAGAGGCAGCCGGAGTCCCAGGAGGCAGTGGAACAGAATTCCAGAGAGATCAGGACAAAAGACGGAGGAGAGAGGAGGCTTTGTGCAGACCCTGCCTCGACTCCTGTTCCTCCCGGGGCCTGGATGTTGCGTGCTGGCTGGGTTCTGACGTGTATGTCCTTTCCGAAGACCCTCCTCCCTTGAGGTGTCACAGAACAGTAGACTAGCTGATCTCTTTGCCTGTCTTTGGAAGTGCTTTGAAAACTGTAAAGTGGGGAACAGGTTTTCTCAGTGACAGCCACCTTATTGAACACCTGTTGCATGCAGGTAAAGAAGCTGTAAGTCCTGCCCTAGGTGGTCCAGGCCAGGGAGGCGTCACAGGGCGGCGTGGAAAGGCAGTGACAATGCTGTCATGCCTGCCCACCCCCCTGCCCCCGCCCAGTTCAGAATGAAACAGAACTGCCAGCAGAGTTCCAGTGTTTTCTACTGTCGACTATAAGAGGTTTTGTGAGACGTCAGAGATGGCATTCATCCCGTTCCTCATCTTTTTTTCTCTTTTTGAGAAACGTGAGCCAACAGCAAAATTATGAAAAGCATAACTGGGGCTAAAACAGGCAGCACTGGGAACTCCCTGGCAGTCCAGTGGTTAGAAGTCCAGGCTCTCACTGCCAAGGGCCTGGGTCGGGGAACTAAGATCTTGCATGCCATGAAGCATGACCCAGAAAAATAAAATAGGCAGGGACTTCCCTGGAGGTCCAGAGACTAAGACTCCATGCTCTCAGTGCCAAGGGTCTGGGCTTGATCCCTGGTCAGGGAACTAGATCCCACATGCTGCAACTAAGAGTTCACACGCTGCAACTAAAGATCCTGCATCCTGTAAGATTCCGCACTCTACAGCGAAGATCTGAGTGCCACAACTAAGACCTGATGCAGACAGATGAGTAAGTAAATAAATATTTAAAACAAGTAAAATAGGCAACATGGTAGGGTGGCTAAGAGAGGGAGTCTAGTACTAAACTGACCAGGTTCAAGTGTGACCTTGGGCAAGTTAATGAACCTCCCTACTCGTCAATTTCCTCATCCATACGATGGATACAATAAACCCCACCGCAATTTCGTGAGGATTAATTTAAAGGAGTCAACACAGGCAAAGTGCTTACACCAGTGGCTGGCACATAGTAAGACAAGTAGGTATTTACTATTGTTAATAAAATAAATGCATAAGGTTGGGGAACACAATGAAAGAAGTGGTTATTATTTGGGATAAGACGTTACTTAGGGGACTGTCCAGCTCACAATGACCCACCTGACCATCCTCACCTCTAAGGAGTGGTCACCAGCATCCATATTCGGACAGCTTAGCTCAGACACTGGCTGGGGTGGGCATCTGGGCCACCTGAGCAACTAAATTCTTCCCTTAGAACTGGACCAAAGAAAGAACTCCCAGTAACTATGTATAACTTTGTATATGTAATTTTTCAGGTGGTCTCTTGTAAATGCGTTATCATATTTTCATAATTTAAAAGATAGAAAGAAAGAGCTCGTAGATTGTTGATCTCAGCGGGTCTCTTGAGGGTCCCCTTCTGTCAGGCTGAAGCAATACAGCAGAACAAGTCTGGATGCAGGGTAAGAAGATGCAGAGAGAAGCAGGCACACAGAGCCGAGAGAAAGCCCCTGGTTTCTGGCTGTTTCTGAGACCTGCCTACCTTTATGCCCTTGGGGGTCCTGTGAGACACCCTTGGTTCCTTCTAAGCCATTTCCACTCTATTTGAGGCTACCCCGATTGGTTTCTGTTGCAGCCGGGGTCTCGGCGAGCACCTTGATGCTGCAGCCTGCCCTCCCCTCGTTTCTCTGAATCTGTGAGGGTCTGCTCACCAGAGCTACAAGAAAACGTCCACTCCTCTCCCTTCAGCCCAGGCAGACTGCAGTTTCAGTTTCATGGCTGCCATGAAGTTCAGTTTTGTGGCTGAAGAAAAAAGGAACCAGGAGTTGAGCAACCTGGCTTCCCTACCATGCATTGGGCACTTCTTCCTAAACCTTGTTCTGAGCACTTTACATGCATTGTCTCATTTGCTTGATTGTGACTATTAGATTGGATCTCTGTTTCACAGATGAAGAGATTGAGACTTCTGAGAAGTTAAGAGGTTCAGGTAAAGTCACCCAGCTAAATCAGGTGGACAGCTGGGATCCAAATCCAAAGTTTGTGCTTTCAGCCTCCTTCCCATCCCTCCTGGAGCCCCTGGATTCCATCCTCCTGTTCTTCTGCTTTGGGATCCTGGACAGACCCTTGATCATGTCTCAGCTGATGAAAGGGGGTGTGGCTAGGTTTTGGAAGAGCCACACATACTCCACACATGTTAACACGCCCCCGCCCCCCCATACTTCCTTTCCTTGCTTCTTAGCAACTGACTCAGAGCGGATGGAGGGGAAAGAAGTGAGGTCACATTTAAATTGGTCAATTTGAGCAGCTCACCGCAAAGGCTGGTGTGGGAGAGAGATGCAATTAATCTGAAAAACACAGTGGTTTTTATTTTTAAAAATATGATCCGTGGCCTTCAAACCTCTGTGCGGCTGTGCCAGGCATCCATTTCCACGCGTCAGCAGCAGCCTGGCATTTCATAAAGTCCCTGTGAATTTTTTAAAAAATGAATGGCATTTGTTTTCTTTTTTCAAAAGTAAAACAAATCAATACATGTTCATTGTAGAAAATTTGGGCTTGGGGGGTGGGAAGAGAGCAGAAAGAGGACAACAGTATTTACCCGTAAGTGTTGCAGCCGTGTAATGGATAGATTAGTCAGCCACGAAAGGAACAGACCACAGTACATGCACCAACATGGATGGATCGCCAAAAGTGTTACGGTGCGTCAGAGGTCAGACCCAAAGGAGGACGTATCTTCTGACTCTATTTATATGAAGTTCAAGAAGGGGTGAAACTATCTATAGTGAGAGAAGGCAGATGGGGGGATGTCTAGGCCAGCAAGTGGGTGGCTGGGATCAACAGCAGAGGAGCAGAAGAAGCTTTGTTTGGGTTGTGAGAATGTTCTATATTAGTGTTTTGATTCGGGTGGTGGTTACTGGGTTGTAGACCTTCATCAACCCTTAGCAACCTGTTCTTTTTAAACTGGTGACTTTTATTTCATGTAAATTGTATTCTGATAATGTTGACTTCAAAAGACAAAAGAATGACTTATAATCCCACCCACTGCAGAGATAACTGCTATTAAGGTTTTGGTGTGTGTATGTAAATCAATTGACTGTGTGTAACAAAGATTAGTTTTAGATAAATGTTCAATCCTCTGTAATACATTTTTTTAAAAAATTAACCTCAGGGACTTCCCTAGCAGTCCAATGGTTAAGACTTCACCTTCCAATGAATCTGGTACAGGTTTGATTCCTGGTTGGGGAGCTGGGATCTCATATACCTTGGGGCCAAAAACACCAAAACATAAAATGGGCTGACTTCACATCAGCTCAGAATCGGGAGGGGGGTGTTCCCTGACTTCAGGATGAAAACATGACTCCTCTCCTTATACCCGGAGAATAAGCACATTCTTTGATCAGTACATTAAATGCCACCAGTACAGAGTGTGTGTTCCGTTATGCTGGTGTCTCATGCCTGTTAAAAATAAGGCTCAGGAATACTCTCCTGGATGATGTAATTTTGAGACAGAGTTTTCAATCAGAGCTTTGGGAGTGTTCCCCCAAAGCAGCAGTTCCATGGGGTAGCTATGAAATTAAGAACAAATAATTCTGCTTCTGGCACCTGGCATATGATTACAGGCATAGCTTCTTGCCATTAAGGGGCTCCAGAAACATGACTCCAAACAGGTTGCATCTCATTTCATCCCGTGGGTTCCTGTGTTCCTTGACAGCCTGATAAAGCTGGCTGTGAGTTTCCTCCGGCCCCTGGGAAGTGGCATCTGAGGAGGGACGTGCCGTTGCATGAGTGTGGACAATATAACCTCCCCCAGACCGTGAACCACAGGATGCCTGGGGAGCAGCCTGTACCGGCTGAGAAGGTGGGAAAAACATTTTCCTTCAAATCCAGGGTTCTCAATCAGGGCTGATTCTGCCTTCCCGGTGACATGCAGTAACGTCTCAAGACATTCTGTTTGTCACAAATTGTGGCTGGTCTTGGCATCTATGGGTTAGGGCCAAGGATGCTGCTTAACACCCTCCAGTGCCCGGGGCAGCTGTATGCTGCCAGGAATGATCCAACCCTTAAATGTTCATAGCAGCCATAGTTGAAAACCCTGCAAAGATGCTGTATTGAGTGTCTGTGCTCCAGTTGTTGGGCAGCATGATCTTGAGGAAGGCTGTAATCGGGGCCTTGGAAACATGGGTTCAAAAATGGCAGTGGCAACATGAAAATACAATGCTTATTCTATGTGCTCACCCAGTGCTGGGCTGTGAGTTCATTTAATTCCTTATGACTCTGGGAAAAGGTGCTGTTATAATTCATTTTACAGTAAATCAAACAAAGATACACACATCTGGTAAATGGAAGGGCGAGAAGTTTGTTTTCTTCTCGACACACTTTTTTGAAGGGGGAGGAGGGGTGTCTGAGTCCCCTCACTCAACTATGAGCCCTGCGAGGGCAGCATCTTGTGTGATCTGGACCTATAGTTCCCAGCAAAGTCCTTGGCCCTCAGTAGGTGCTGACAGGGGTTTAATGGAATTGAATGAAGGCAGGCAGGAAGCAGGGCAGTGTTGCCTAGTGGTTAGAGTGTTGGCATTGCAGTTTGATTTCCAGCCATTCAACAGATTACCGTCGTGCAGCTTCTATAGTCCAGAACAGGAAGGGACCTGTTGGAGGTGACCTATGCTCGCCCATGAGAGCTGACTGTTTTTCAGGAATTTTGCAAGCTGGTTGTCAGAGCCATTAAACAGGATGGAATTAATATCAACTTACATTTAAATAAATCATATCTTTAAAATGGTAATAAAACTCATCAGTTCGGTCCAGTTCAGTTGCTGTCATGTCCGACTCTTTGTGACTCCATGAACCGCAGCACACCAGGCCTCCCTGTCCATCACCAACTCCCCACTTCCTAATTATTTTACTAGCATTTCTGTTCTGAAGGTTATTTATGCCTATTTCAGGGGTTGCCAAACTTCTTCTGTAAAAGGGCCAGATAGAAATATTTTAGGCTTTGCAAGCCCTGAGCTGAGACCCCTCTGCCCCTGTTTCATGTCCCCCGGAATGTTGTATCTGTAGGGTGGAAACACTCTGCAATGAGGTACATCTCTTCCCAACTCTCCATGTTCAGCAAGGCCTGCTGATAACCTGAAGATGGCCGTGGTGGGAATATTTCCACTAGGGAGATTGTCGAATGCTATAAATCTGCACCCCGCCCCCCCCCCCCCCCCCCTTCAAGCTCACGCTTGAACATTCACCAGCACACCGCTGGACACAGTGATGGGCAGAACTGGAACAGATCCTGCCCTCTTGGAGGATACAGTGTGTTGGGTTTGTGGAGCATTTCGTGGAGAGGGGAGGAGGGAACTGGGCAAAGGACCTATGGGCGTGTGGTAGGTAAAAGCAAATGCCTAGGTGGCCCTCTCCCAGGGCTAGTCATCAGCTCTCGTGCTCTCCTCCCCACCGGGGACTTTGCCACTTCCTCATGTCCCTTTGTGGGCTTCCAGGGCAGCAGGTCTGCCTTTCCCCTCTGAGTTGGCTCCAGGGGGTGACCTGAGGGACCTCAGGGTTGAGCTGTGAGCTGTTTCCTGCCTGCTCACTACATGCCCCCAGCGTCTAGCAAGAAGTAGCATCTTCACCAACATGGCCCCGAGTGAACCCGTGGTATGCTGTTGATCCAAGTGGAAGAGGAACTTGTAGTGAGCTGGTGAGAGCAGAATGTTGCTCTTCAGGACAGGCTCAAACGAGGAGGGGCTGCCAGCAAAGATCGGAGAACATGGAAGCTTTTCTGGTGATCTTTGTGAGTCAACCGGCCTGTGAGCCCTAGGAGAGTAATGGGGTCGTGACCTTGTCTGTCATTCCTACTACTCCATGACCCTTTCAGGTTTGATGCCAGGAGAGTGACCTCTAAGGGACTTGCACTATTGCTGGCAGAATCTGGACCCCTGTGACACCGAGGATGACCTGGGTACCTGAGGCACTGGTGGGAACTCAGTGGGCTTGTGTCTCCTACAGAGGTTGGGGGGCTGCAGGGAGGGGGCTTCTGATGGAATCTGACAGCTGGACTTACTCATTTTTAGGTCAAGAACCTAGGCCATTGGGAGGTGAGGGACTCTGTGTATCACTGAGTATAAGCCAACCCATCTCCTCGCAGCCTCGCTCACTGACCTCGGTCTATGGCCTAAGCAACAGGGCACAGGTGAGTCTGACCACAGGTCACTGTGTATTTGCTTGCAAGCACGAGGGCTACTGTTGACCATGAACTCCTGCTTTCAGTTTCCAGGGAACTTCTTACAGTATCTTGTAGGCTCCATGTCACTGTCAAACTCAAACCAAGAAATATTATTGAAAGATATATTGATCAAATTCAACACTTTTCTTCCTGAGCCTCAGAAAACATTACAAAAGGAGTGGGAAAAACATGGTCAAACAGAATTTTGGGTCAAAATCTTGGCTAAGATCCTCATGTTTGTCTAAACCTCAACTTCCTCATCCTTAAGATGGAGATGGTAATTTCTGTCTTCTGGGTTGGTTGAGAGGAAGAAAAGAGAACAAATATATAACGCCTCCAGCATAGTACCTGGCACTTTATCATGCTGTTTCTGTTCAATGCTTACAGATCAAGCACCATATCAAGCAGTGCTGAGGAGGTCTGGATGAAATCTTAAACTGCATCCTGGTAAATCTCGTTCTGCTGAAGTTCTGCCCCGTGAACGGGGAGAGAGGGTCCACAGATGTCCCTCAAGTGGACAGCAGCTGCTTTGTCTGCCATTGAGCCTCCCCACTCATGATTTCCTGTTGCATCCCATCACCTCCATCCTGGGTACCTTCGGCAGCCTTTCCACTAGCCTCCCTGCCTCCAGGCTGCTGCTTTGCAAACCTTGTCCATGTCCTGCTGTGTGTGGCCCGTGGCCTGGATGAAGGTGACATCTACAAGTCACTCCCCTGGATGGCCCGTGTGGTGGCGTCCCACTGCTCTCAGGGGAGAGTCTGGTCCCCGGGCCTGCACTTCAGGGCACTGCTTGCTCCACCCCTGCTCACCTCCAGGGCCTTTGCCCTGCACCCCCCGGGCTCTTTGTATGCTGTGGCAAACGCCTGCCATTTCCTGCACGGGCTGAGGGTCTTCCCTGCTTCAAGGAGCAGCTTTCCCTGATTCCTAATGACCACCTGGAGTCAGGACATGTCCACAGTGCCACAGCACACACCCGCAAACCTCTCCCCACCGCCCCCCATTCCTGTAGTACCATGAGCAGTATGGTCATTGTCTTCACATGGCCTTAGATGCTGAGCTTCGCACCTGGGCCGGGTCCTGATGAGCCACATGAGGCTGGCAGCCTCTCTGTATCCTTACCTGCAGGAGGGGATGGTGATGGGTCAACCCTGTGTCATAGAGTTGCTATGAGAAAGAAAAGCTGTGTGCATGCTTAGGACACCGGGAATTATCCCTGCAACTGGCAGACAGCAGCTCAATAAAGATCTGAACAACAGATCTAACACCCTTAAATGGGCTTCCCAGGTGGTAAAGAACCCGCCTGCCAATGCAGGAGATGTAAGAGACGTGGGTTCGATTCCTGGGTCGGGAAGATTTCCTGGAGGAGGGCATGGTAACCCACTCCAGTATTCTGGCCTGGAGAATCCCAGGGACAGAGAGGAGCCTGGCAGGCTACAGCCCAGGGGGTCACAGAGGGTCAGACATGACTGAAGTGACTGAGCACACACAAACCCTCTTAAAGCTATGGCCTAGGGCTGTGTCATCAGTTAGGGGCTCCAGCTTGACTCTTTCTTGTTTGATGGTTTTCTTAAGGCTGCTGAAGTTCAGAACCTGAAGAAGAAAATTTGCCAGCAGGTTGTAGGGCATCAGTGAATTCCCCATTTCCCCACCTCACTTGCCTCCCCAGGGCTCACGAGAGAACGGCTCTGTGCATCTATCTCCCGGGCAGCCTGCAGGTGTCTTCTCCGCGGAGGCACACACCCGGCCCTGATTTCCACCCGGGTCCCAGCCCTGGCCAGGCTTGGGTGAGAGTCTTTTGGGGAGCCCTAATCTTGTGTGTTCTGGAGTGCGGGGGAGGGGACAATCCCCACTGAAGGGCTGCCGTGGACAGACTTTGGCATTTATGATGCAATTAAATGCATGCTCACACACCTGTGTGTCCACTTACAGAGGCACCTTCATTAAGCAAAAAGGCACAGATCTGGGGGTTTTAATGCTATTGACTGTAGAAGTGTGTGGATGTGAGGAACCCAACCCCAGAGCTGAGCACTGGCTACCTCTCCCGATTGCACAAAGGGAAAGGGACCGTTTCTTGTTGCACAGCTGGAGTGCCCCTGTGACATGGCAGTTCCTTCCCCGAGGGTGCATCCAATATGGTTCTCTCACAGCCCTGCAGGGCCTGGGGATGCAGAGAGAAATGACCCGGACTGAAGGGGAGACAAAAAGAGGTCAGGGCCTCTGGGGTGCAGGCAGAGGGGGCGCCCATAACGCTGGAGAGGGATTCTGTGTTTAGGTTCCTATTAGAAACTGATCAGACTCCAGGAGGAGAAGGGAAGCGAGGGGGGATGGTGGCTGGGGAGCCTGTCCCCTCCCCCGAGAAGCTTGAGGACCCCAAGGGCAGACAGACATCTGTAAATGACCAGGAGGCCCGTGGAGTCCGACTGGTTGAGCCAGGGCTTGTGTGGCTCATTATTCGGATACTTGACGGGACATTTGCAATTTGAGGGAATATCTGTGTCCCGTGGCCATCCAGGTGGGTGGCCATAGCTGAGCGGGGGTGGCGGGTCACCTGGCCATCCAGGTGGGTGGCCAGAGCTGGGTGAGGGTGGAGGGTCAGCTGGCCATCCAGGTGGGCGGCCAGAGCTGGGCGACGGTGGGGGGTCAGCTGGCCATCCAGGTGGGCGGCCAGAGCTGAGCGGGGGTGTAGGGTTACCTGGCCATCCAGGTGGGCGGCCAGAGCTGGTTGGGGGTCCCAGGTTGGGCGGCCCTCCCCCAGCATCTCCGGCCCAACCTTCCCCGGCCCCGGCCCCGGCCCCGGCCCCGGCCCGCCGCGCGGACCGCTCTCGGGCAGGGGCCGCCTGGGCACCGGCGGCGGGGGGGGGGGGGGGGGGCGCGGCCCGGCGTGACGTCAGGCGCCCCGCCCCCGGCCCCCGGTTCCGGGCGGGGCGCCGGGGTCCCGCGGGCCAGGCCGCCCCCGCCCCCCGCCCCGGGGCCGCCGCTCCCGCCCGGCCGCGCCCGCCCCGCGTCCCCCCGCCGGCGGACCCCGCCCGCGCGAGGCCGAAGCCGCGGCGGCGGCCGGCGTTGCCGCCATTGACGTCAGAGGGCGGGCACATGACCCCCGGGGACCAATCGCGCGCGCGCCGCGCGGCTCCGCGAGCTCCCCGCCGCGCCGGCCCCCGCGGCCCCGCCGCACACTCGCCCGCGGACGGCCGCCCGGACACACGCACCGTGCACACGAGCGGGCGGCGGGCCCGAGACACGCCCGCCCGCGCGGCCGCCCGCCCCCGCCGCTGCCGCCCCCTGCCCGCCCGCGCCCCCGCGCCCCCGCCCGCTGCCCGCCGAGCCGGTTCGGCCGCCGCGAGCATGCACCCGACGAGCTAGGAGGAAGCCGGAGCCCCGCAGGAAGCCCCGCGCCGCCCGCCGCCCGGGCCCCGCCCCTGCGGGGCGCCCCCAGCCCCGCGCCCGCCGCCTTCCCGGGGGCTGGGGGGGGTGCGGGCCGCCGCCCGGGGGGCCCCGCCGCCCCGGCAGCCCGGGCCAGCCCCTCTCCCCGCTTCCCTCCGGCCCGGCCATGGATCTGACCAGCAGCTCGGGCGGCGGCGACCCTCGGCAGATCGAGGAGACCAAGCCGCTGCTGGGGGGCGACGTGCCGGCCCCCGAGGGGACGAAGATGGGCGCCGTGCCCTGCCGCCGGGCCCTGCTGCTGTGCAACGGGATGAGGTACAAGCTGCTGCAGGAGGGCGACATCCAGGTCTGTGTCATCCGGCACCCGCGGACCTTTCTCAGCAAGATCCTCACCTCGAAATTCCTGAGGCGCTGGGAGCCGCACCACCTAACGCTGGCCGACAACAGCCTGGCGTCCGCCACGGTGAGTCGCTCTGCGCGTCGGCGCGCCCGCACCCCCGCGCCTCCCCTCGGGGCCCGGGAGGCGCCCCCTCCCACCGGCCGCTGCACCTGGAGCTCGGGGCCTGCCCGGCGCCGGGGGGGTGGTTGTGGGGGCACCGGGAGAACCGGGCACCCCTTTCCCCGGCTGGGCTCCCGGCTGCATTGTGGATTCCGGCGGGCCCCGGGAGACCCTGGAATTCTGGAGAGGATCTGGCCCTGTCCCCAGACTGAGCATTCGGGCACCTCCGGGCCCAGCGCTTGTGTTCCTTACGGCTGGGACCTTGGGATAGACCCGAGGCTGGGCCCCGATGGTGGTGAGGGTTCCCTTTCTGAAGGCACATCTGGATCTGCGCCGGAGGGGGAAAACAAAACAATTAAAAAAAAGAAAAAAAAGCTCCAACAACCTCAAAACCCCCAAACCCAAAAAATTTCCAGAAGCCAGTTCCTTTCTTTGCTCTACTCGTCTTTTTCCTGCCGGGGCTGGCAGGCAAAACTGGGTGCTTCCCTTTCTGAGAAAAAAAAAATAAAAAAACACCTCGTTGGCAACACCGGGAGGGTGGAAGTGGAGGGGGAGGGGCGGGGGTCCCGGGTTATCTCCTCCCCACCGAGGACGGTCAAGTTTCCCTGCGGAAGCTGGCTTGTGGGCTCTGTTGTTGCATTGTCTGTGTAGTATTTTGTACGTGTGTTTTGTTGCTGGAGGTTGTATTTATGTTATTGTTTTAAAATGTATGGTTGGGACTGGGTCACCCTGATGAGAGGGAGAGAAGTCGGGGATTGGTTTCTGAAATCAAATCTGCAAGGTGGAGAGAGAGGGCTGTGGTGGGGTCGCTGCGGGGGAGGGTAGCAGGCAGGAGGTGAACAGGATGCTTTGTGTTTTGAAACAAGGACAGTTTAAAGCACCAGCTCTGCTTGGGCCCCAGCCTTGTTGGGTGCAGGCTGGTGTGTGGTGGGGGGTGTCCCATCCTCTCTGGAGAGGTGGCAGGTCTTCCCCAGAATGCAGTCTTCCCTGGGGTAACCGTGATCCTGTTTACTAAGCCTGTGGGGCGGTGGGGGTGTGCTGAATCCAATGCCTGCCCACACCTGTGCCAAGAAAACCCAGCCAGGAAGCAGGGTGTCACTTACACGACATGTCACAAACGTGTAGTGTGTGCAGACGTCCCCCCGGCGTCCATGTTCCCTTGGCAGTGTGTCACAGGCCATGACACATGCTCCAAGGAATGGGGAGGGGGGAAAAGTTAGCAGAAGAAACCATACTCCTTGAAACTGCTCCCCCCCCACCACCTCCCGAGAGCATTGAAACACACGAGGACTCTTATTCTGAATTTTGGGTCCGACGTGCTCAGAACACCTATTTTTTCTTTCCTGTGGGCACGCTGGTGCAATCTGCAATGACCGCCTTCTCGGAGAGGATCCTGGGTTGCCGTGAAGCCTTCCAGCCCCAGTTTCAGGCTCGCGCACGTTCTCAAACCCCGTCCTGAGCCCCAGGCCGCGGCATTTGGCTTTTCATCTGACGGAGGGGGAGCCTCGGAAAACCCGCCAGCACACAGCGTTTTAGACTCAGCCCTTAGTGGTCCCCTGCCTGGGAGTCGCAGCCTCCAAATCTGGCTTCAGAGTTTCCCCCTGGCTGGCGGGGGGTGAGGGGAGGGTGGTCAGAGTGGGGGACTTTTATCTTTCTTTCTGCCACCCCTTAACATGAAGGGGAGCTGGGGAAGAGAAAGCGGCTGGGAGGCACAGTGGCCCTCCGTGGGAAGGACGGGCCCAGCTCCTGTGGCCCCCTGGAGGAAGCCGGGCGCAGTTCTGTGCTGCCCGCGGTTGGGGTGAGCCAGCCCGGGAGGCGCAGGGCGCCCCTCCCCCTCCCTGCCCTCCCCCAGTTTACCTCTGATTGCTCAAGAGGTGTGTTTTGTGGAGAGAGAGAGAGGGGAGGAGGCAAGGGTGAAACCACTTGCGCTGGACTTCTCAAGCAGCCAGGGTGCCCTCACCGACCCCCCCCCCCCGCCCCCTCCGCCACCACACCACCTTCCCCAGCTGAGGTGGATGGCACCTTCCCCTGCCCAGGCCCCTCCAGAGAAGAGCCGTGATTTTCTGGGCCTGGGGGCCAAGGGTCAGATGCGGCTCAGCAGAGCCTTGCCCTGGGGTTGGGGCAAGGGGGGAGCTCCGGGCCGGTGTGCCATGGGCTGCCCCCCTTCTTCCTGTCAGCAGGCCCCGCTGGCAGGGGAGGGGTTGTCCCTTACTTTGGCCATGGTGGGCTCCAGGGGGGTGCACGGGTGTCTGTGTGCCAGGGCTCGCAGGCACTGACTGGGGCTGCTGAGGCAGGCCCGGCCTCGGCGGCGGCCTCCAGGGCAGAAGTGGGGTTGGCGGGCACCGTATCCCATCACCAGACACCTGGCCAGTGGTGGTGTCCAGGCCCCGGGGAGGGAAAGCAGCCCCAGGGGTTTCCCTGAGGCCCCGGGCGTTATGTAATCTCTCTGCGTTTTAGAGCACGGCCCAAGCCCTCGATTGAGAAATGTTAGCCCAAATGAAACAAAGGTGAACTTGAGTGTAGTTCACTACGGCGGCGGAAAGCCCCGTGCAGCCCAGCCTCGAGCTGCTGGTGGGGCAGTGTTTCATATCGGTTTTAGCCTTCCATCAAATGTGCATTGACCTTTCATTAAGCCGTCTACACAGCTCCTCTCAGAACCATTTGGTAATTATCTGGTTAACTGTGTGGGCTTCAGGCACAAGACTCAGAGTGATTGATCTGGATTCAAACCAATAAACAAACCAAATACACTCTTTGCCCAAACCCTCTTTGTAGTCTGTCTACGCGATCCAATTAGCTGGATGGTGGTCAGAGATACAGACCAGGCATCCAGGACCACAGCTGTCTCAGGCTGGGGGGTGGTGCGGGGGGGGGCGGGGAGGCGCCCAGACTCTCAGTCCCACCTGGTGGGCAGCTCCAGCCGGGTGCCCCCCACCCCCCAGGTGGACGGCCCTCTCTCCTTTCCCTGTTGGGGAGGTGGGCTCAGCCCGGGGGGCCCCCCAGGGGGGCGGCAGAGGATGGGGTGGAGGGTGGCAGCCTCCTCCCCTGGCCTGGCTGTAAACTTTGCCTCTGGTGGGGTCAGGTTGGAGCTTGCCCCTGCGCCTATCTGCTGGGCTGGTTACTGATTAAATCCTTGCAGAGTCAACAGTGTGCCTGACATGGCCGGTGACAGCGCCAGGCCTGATGCACTGTGTGCAGGAGACTTTGGATCCGGAAGACTCATAAACAAAGAGGGGAACACAAAGGCGACAGTGACCCGGCTGGCCGCCCTGGGGGGTGGGCGGGGGTGCTTGCGAGGCGCCTGCCCCTCCCTGGGGTACACATGGCCGCACCTTGCGGGGGCAGGGCCCATCTGCCTAGGCTGTGGCCTGCATACGGCGCCTCCTTGCCGTTTCATGTCCGGACTTCCCAGTCCCCCGCCTCCCTGGGCCTCTCGTGGCTGCTGCCCACCACGTCGGTGGTAGCCAAAGGCCCGGAGTCCTGCAGAGGCAGGCAGGATTCGGGTCTGAGGGACCAGAATCCATTTTGCTGTTGTCTTGCCTGGGCTGAATTTGATCACCTGCTAGGCATGTTTGTCCGCGGGAAGAGGGCTTTGTCCCTCTGCTTTGTCTCCTCTGCACCAGAGAAGTGCGGATCAGCTGCTAACCTTTTATTCTACCTTTCTTTTTTTAAAAAAAATAACATGTAGCATGTGGCATCTCAGAATTGGGGGAGGTGGTCTAGAATTGGGGGAGGTGGGCTAGAATTGGGGGAGCTGGTCTAGTCTGACCAAAGAGGGGTCAGAGCACAGGTTAACAGTGGCCTTCTTTATTCTTAAGCCTCGATTCATTGATGAGACTTGTTTTTAAATTCTCAGCCATTCCGCTGCTGCAACTAAAATGTCTCTGGGCTTTTTGCTGCAAAAGGGAAAAGAGGAGTCCCTTCAGTTTTCGTTGGTTTCTTTGGCCTGATGTTTTCTTCGGGGCCCGACCTTCTGAGCTCGGACTCACGCTTCCTAAGCACCTACTGGGTGTCGAGTGCCAGGTTCATCCGGATGGTGGTTTCTCTTGGGAGTTAAAATCCATGTCCTCCTGAGTAAGCCCCAGGTCCCCTGGCAGCTTGCCTGCGTGTGCATGCACACGTGTGTTCGTTTCTCCACTCCCGTCACTTGCACCTCCTCCTTGGGCCCATCCCGGCCTTTGATTTGTGTGATGCGTTTCGTGGCATGAGTAAACACAGAGAATTCTGTTTTCTTCTTTCAGTGCCTTTTATCATAAGATTTTGGAGTATATCAAATTTGTTTTCCAGGTAACTTGTCTGATTGGAGGGGGTTGGAGGGGAGGGGCAGAGACAGAAGAGGAGTGGAAAATCTGACTTCTCTGTAAACAGCACACAGGGTCTGCTCCCCCAGGCTGTAATAAGTAAGTGCGTTTTCAGGAGGGAGTAGTTTTGATGCTGCCACTCGCCTGGTGCAACCTGAGGTGCCCTTTCTGGCCGCAGGCAAAATCGCGCCGGTCCAGGTTGAAGTGTCAAGCCTGCCGCTCACGACTGGGTTCTGCTACTGAGCCAGCATGGGCTCTGTGCCCACAGGTGGCCATGCCCGGCCTGCCCACTCCTCCGTGCCAACTGGGGTGCCCGCTGACTCACCTGGCAGTGGGAGAGAGCATTTGTGGGGCACCGCACTCAGCCAGGCTTAGGGGGACCCCGGCGGCCAAGTCACCCTGAAAAACCGAAGCTTCCTGAGAGTACCTCGTTGCTGGCTTCAGCTTGGCCCGTGAGCGTGGTACCCACTTGGTAATGTGGTGGAATGCACCTCCAGACATGGTCAAGTTACACCTTAGATGAAAGGCTTAAATGAGACTCAGCAAGGCAGCCTAGTGGTTCAGGCGTCTCCACTGCGGAGCAGCACAGAAGGGTTTGCTCAGTGTTGGGTTGTAAACTTCCTGGCTGTGTGACTTTGGGACGGTTGCTTTCCCTCACTGGGCTTTGCTTTCCCCCTAGAAGCAGGGATGATCCTCCCTCATTTGCAGGGTCCCTGTGAGTACTGGAGATCGCTCACGGTGGCCCCTGGCAGGATGGCCAGCACGCAGCAGGGGTGTGATCCCCTTGGGCTTGTCCTCGTTACCCTGAGAGAGCATCGTGAAACCCTGGACGGATGCAGGGGACGACCACTGTTTAAAAACGGGCCGAGTCCAGAGGAAAGTCTCTGGGGACGAGCCGGGTGTTTGGGAAACTTAGGGGTATTTAGTGGATCTGGGATGTATGAAGGAAGAGAAATTGTGGGAAGCAGTTTGTAAACAATTCCTCAAGGGGAACAGTCTAGTTTTTTTTTTTTTTTTTTAATAGAGAATTCCCCCCGCCACCTTTTTTTTCCCCTGAAAACTGAAATACTAATACGCACGTCGAGTTCCTTCTGATGGTACGGCAGGGCGTATGGGGAAGATGACATGTCCCTACAGTCCCAGTTCTCCCAGGCCGGCCCTGCGTCCTTGCTGAGTGTTCGGGGCGTCTTCACGGGGTCCTGTGCTGCCGTTCCTGGCTGGGCGATGCGCTCCCTCTCGGTCGTCCTATATAGACCCGTGCCAGCCGAGCTGCTCTCCCTGCGGCATGGCAGAGGGGCACCGTGACGGTGTCAGTAGACCATCCCCCGCCACTGGACACTTAGCTTAGTCCCAGGCTTCTGCTGTTTCCAGCCAGACAACTTCCCATTTGTGTGGAGTGGAGTTGCTCTGTTTTTATCATTTGCGTGCTCTTCGCCTGCTTTTCTGGCGAGTGGTAAAATATCCAGGCGAGGAAGGGCCGTGCAGCCTGGGGTCACTGCTGTCTTGAGTCATGCCTGGGTCTGGCTCACTGTCACCGGCCTGCGCGCCTCCTGAGGGTCTGGCTGCCCGGCCCCAGCAGGAGCCACTGACCTCCGCCCTGAGGACAAGGGTCTGCGTGGCCAGGCCGGCCGTTTCCTGCTCCACCTGGGAGCATCGTTGTTGTCCCCCGGCTTCCTGCTTCCCCAGGATGGAGGCAGGCTGCCCGGCCCCATGGTGGAGAAAAGGAGGAAGTGACAGTGTCTCTTCCCTGCTCCCGGCCCTGGGGACAAGGCACCAGTGCGTTCAGTGGGGCGCCGAGGGAGGCCGTGTGAGGCTGAAGCTTGGCTGATACCAGCAGGGCCCCACGAAGGGTGATGAGGAACACGCGTGTGCACGTGTGTGTGTGCGCATGCATGGGGGTGGTTTTTGTGTCTGTTGAGACTAAGGGGATCATGGAGGACATATTTTTTGGTGCGGAAATAGGTGGTTGTGCTGAAATTAAATGTCCAGTAGCTTTTATACCTGCCACATCCCGCTGTCTGGGGTGTCGGTGGGGTGGGTGGAGGGGAGCAGCCAGACCCAGCAGAGGGGTCAGACCGGCAGGCTTGAGCCCGGCCCCCACAGTGTCCTGGCTGGTGGGTGACCTCGGGCAGGCCACCTCCCCTCTCTCGTTATCTGTGAAGTTCACATTACGGGGACTTCCTTTTAGCATGATGTCAGGGTTAGGTGAATGAAGCCTCGGTAGTTCATTCGGCAGAAATATCACTATCTGTAGGCACTTTGGGGAAAACCAGTCCCTGCCCACCTGGAGCGTGTGTCGGTGGGGTGGGGGACAGACGAGAAACCACTGAGTGAGGAAATATAAAGTCTTTCCAGCCCCTGAGAAAACGGAGCAGCAGGCGGGCCAGCTGTGTGGGGCTCAGGCTTTGCCCCTCTGCATGCGCGTTCAGGGCAGGAGGTGGTGTCTGGTGGGAGAGCTTTCCTGACCGAGAGGACCGCACGTGCAGAGGCCCTGAGGCTGGCCTCAAGGCCAGTGAAGTGCCTGCATCTCAGTAAACGCTCTCCAGCTGTTATCACCCCTGCCTTCCGGGCGCTGCTGTCATCTATTGAAAAATACCTGTGAGCGCCCAGGATGTGCTCTGTGCAGGGCACGCTGGCAGCTCCCTGCCCCGGGAGCCCCTTCCTTTGTTTCTAGCACTTCTGGGGTGTGTGTGTTTTATTTAACCCGCTCCCTCCCTTAGTGAAGAATGGCAGTGCTCTAAGAGACTCTTAAATTATTCAGTACAAAACCCAGCCAAACTCTTTGAAACCAGCACCCTTTGTCCATACTGCATTACAGAGGTTCTCAGACCTAGAACCTACTAATCGTTGAATTCGCCTCAGGCTTTTTTTCCGTTGAGTAAGCAGCGTGTTGCCCAAAGACCCTTGCACTTGACTCAGCAGCTGGGCTGGAATTCACCCCGGGGGCTTCTGCCTCCCAGCACCCCAGGCCGCTGCTGCTTGCTCCTCCTGCTCTCCGGTTGCTGTCAGAAAGATGTGATCGGAGAGTGTGTGCACAGACCAGGCTGAGCAAACTCCTTTCAGAGGGAAGGAGAAGGGCCAGATTCTCCAGTTGCCTGCAGCACTCCGCGGGGGCAGGGCAGCAGAGGCTCCTGGGGCTGGGGTCGTCAGGGGAGAGGAGATGGCCCTGGCACGTTTCCTGGGGTCCTGGGCTGGTCCCCAGCTCTTCGAGGCCCGGGAGAGCTGCAGGTAGGAGCGCACAGCCTGGGGAGAGCCCAGACTGCCTCCCGGCCGTCTGCTGCCTCTCTCGGCTCGCTGTCCAGCCTAGGTGAGTCTGGTCTCCTCCGCATGCCCGCGTGAGGATCAGCCTGCGGCGATACCTCCCCATGGACGGGCCAGGGTGCTGTGGGGGGTGGGGGAGAGCCAGCCTGTGCTTCCCGCAAAACGGGTCCCTTCTGGCTCCTGTCCTGGTCCCGTGGGGGATTTCTGCCCTGTCCAGGGCCTCGCGGAGTGGGCGCTGGGGAGAGGGCGTGAGCACCACGCAGAGGTTCCGTCCGTGAGTCTGGCCAATCTGTGGGCCACAGCTCAGCCACAAGGCGACCCCGGAGGGCGGGGGAGGCTGGATCGATGGTGACTCCCGCCCCAGGGCCTTTGAAATGTGACAGCTGTCCGGGGGTCTCCAGGGCACCTGGAGCGGAGCTGCTGCCCTGGAAGGGAGATCCACACGGCCTGGTCTCGCCTGGCTCTTGGGTTTGAGTGTGGGGGCCCATCAGGAAAGTCTGCAGTTTGCTCTCTGGTGGGGAATAAAATGGGGTAGGTGAACCTATTGCACGGGCTGGAGCAGTACACTCATGATTACCGTGAGGCTTACCGTCTGTCTGCTGAGTGCCAGGCACTATGCTCATTGAATTTTCCAAACAACCCTACAGGGCAGGTGTTACTCTTCCCATTTTACAGATGCTGCAGTGGAGACTCAAACGGGGAGAACTGGGGAGAGGCAGAGTTGCCAGGCAAAGGCGGGTCTGTGCCACACCTGAGGGTGCTTGTCCGTGAATGTCCGTGCATCTGCTGGAGGTCCAGAATGACTTCAGCCTCTTGCAGAAGCATCTCAGTTGGGAACCAGTGGGCTTATCAGTTTCGTGTTTGGCAGACATCCCTTTGCGAATTTGTCAAGTGAGTTCAGGGAACTGGTGTTGGAACGTGAATGCCAAGTATTTGCACAGAGTAAGCGCCAGGTACTAGGTTTTTGGATGGAGTACCAGCTACTGTGTGTGCAGAGGGGTTTCCAGGTCCTGACCTTGGGAGCAGGTACCCGCCCCCCCCCCCCGCCAGGCGCTGGGCAGACAAGGTGCATGTTCGCTGGTACCACACGTACAAAGTCATGTGCTCCCCTAAAGACTCACAGTCAGATTGGGGTGCACTTCAGATGAGGGGGCACCATAGGAGCATGCCTCCTCAGAGAGGTTTGTGCCTCATCCTGCTGTTTGGAGGCAGGAAGAGGTGCTGCTGCTGGAGGCCAGGGGGTTTCATGAAGGACTTTGTAGGAGAGACTCATCTCAATGGCTAGAAGTGGGATTGGGGACCGGCAGAGAAGGGGGTGGGGCCCGAGCTGTGGGGGCGCGTTGGGGACACAGTGCCGTCCACCCGAGGTGGGCGGCGTGAGAGCACGTGGGGATAAGGACAGGCAGAGTTGCTTCCCAGTGTAGGGGAGGGGACTCACTGGGGCGCGGGTGGGCTGGGAGGGCCCGGATCACGACTCGGGGGTGACGGGGCCTGGCTGAGAGCCCGGGGTGCCCCTGAGTGGGAGCTTCGGGAGAGCGGGGGTCTGCATCACCAGGGCAGGCTTCAGCCCCAGCACGACTGCCAGACCGCAGTCACCGCCCGGGGTTCACTTCCAGGAGCTGGGCTGGGTGGACACTGCCGTGACCCTCACACACCCCCACGCTGCTGTCACCCCTCCTTCTCACAGAGGGGCCCCGGGGCCAGGCCTCTCGGCAGATGCTCTGTGGCTGAATGCATGGATGACCGAGTGAAGGAAGGAGCGGAGGAGCTGGTGCAGGTGGGCCCTCGTGTGGGTGGGGCGGGGAAGACCGCCACCGTCCGAGTCCCTGCCTGTCTCCATCGCCTCCAGTGAAGGGCAGCGCGTGCCCTGCAATTGCCCCACAAAGGGCTGGACAGGCCTGTGCTTCCTGGCCTGCAGCTTCGAGCGCTTTCCAGATCCTGGGCCTGGGCCCTCCGCAGGGCACTGTGGCTCCCAGGGCTCCCCTTCTGGTAGCTGCCTTCCTGGAGGCCTGGGGGGGAGGCCCAGCCCGGCCCTGGGGTGCTCGGGGAGGGGTCCCGTCGAGCCGAGGCCAGGCAGCAGTGCTGGCCGCGGGGGGCCGTTGTGGGCCCTCGGGCCAGCAGGCTGGGCGGCGGCGGGGGCAGGGCCACTTGCTGGAAAGAGGAATGGCGCCTCTCTGACGTCTGTCTCCTGCTGCCATTGGTTTGTGTTTCCTGACCCGGTGACCTGCCTTGGGGATGGGAAAACGGGGGAGCTTGACCCGTCCCCGCCATCTGGTGACTCCTGCGCTTGGGGGTCCCAGCAGGGTGGGCCTCCAGGGTCAGATGGCCCCGGCCTCCCTGGGCGGAGGGGACTGCAGGCCAGGAGTGGTGCTGAGCCCTTGGCGTGTCTGCGCGTCCAAACCAGCCCCCAAGGCGCCTCTTTACACATGGGGAAACCGAGGCTCTGAGAGCCTCAGCGACACTGGGACCCAGACGGCCTGGCTCCACAGGCCCCTTCCTCCACGGCACAGTGCCGGCAGGGCAGCGAGGACCGCAGCTGGCGCTCACCCCGCCTCTGTGCTGAGCCCTTTACTCACCCGAGCGGGTCTCTTTTTCTTTTTTTTATTGCAGTGTAGCCAGTTTACAGCATTGTGTTAGTTTCAGGTGTATTGGGTGTAGTGATCCAGTATTTTGACAGCATTTGCTCAGTTGAACGTTATAAGGTGACGGCTGTAATTCTCTGTGCTGTACAACAGGTCCTTCTTGCTCATCCATTTTATACTCAGTAGTTTGTGCCCCGTCCTGTCCTCACCCCTACCCTTTCCCCACTGGTAACCACTGGTGTGTTTTCCGCGTCTGTGAGTCTACAGCTCTTTGGCTGTGTGCATTCGTTTGTGCTGTTTTTCAGATTCCACACATAAGTGACATCATACAGTATTTATCTTTCTCTGTCTGATTTATTCCACTAAGCATAATATTCTCTAGGCCCAATCCCATTGCTGCAAATGCCAGCATTTCATTCTTTTTTATGGCTGAGTAATAGTCCATCATACGCATACACCACATTTTCATTATCTGTTTGTTGAGGGACACCTGGGTTGCTTCCATGTCTTGGCTATTGTAAACAGTGCTGCTGTGAGCATTGAGGTGCGTGTATCTTTTCAAATTAGAGTTGTCCTTCTTTTTCCAGGTATGTTCCCAGGAGTGAAATTGCTGGGTCAGATGTAGATGAGTTTGTTTAAACTTCCCGACACTCCTGTGAGGTGCTGCCTTCATTGTGCCCATTTTGCAGATGGTCAGACTGGGTCCTAGAGAGATGAGGTCACTGTTCACTCAGCTAGTGGTGGTGGAACTGGGATTTGCCTCCAGAGCATCTGGCTCCAGAGAATAACTGCATGCAACGGTGAGCAGGGCTCAGAAGCAGAGGCTGAGAAAGGCCCAGGATGATCAAGGCTGTGCGAGGGGGGTGGTGCCTGTGGAAGTGGGGGAGGGTGGAGACCGAGCGAGTGTCTCACCTTGGGTGGTTCATCCGTCTCCCTGCAGACCTGTGGAGGTTTGCTTCTCACCTGGCCCTGGTAAGGTGTCAGGATCATGAACTCAACCTCTCAGAGCCTGTTTCCTCACCTGAAATGGCCTGTCCCCTAGAGCTGACTTTGATGGCTCGGTGGTGGCCAGCCTGGGGTCCAGAGTCCACCATGGAGCGTGGCTGGGCTCCCCCAGCCCCTGGGGCTCCGGCTCGGCCCCTGGAGCCTTCCCCGACCACTGGTGGGGTGAGGGGAATCTTGGCCCGGTGCTTCCCCAGCGGGGGGACGATGGCGTCTGTGCCCGCCTATCTTCTCTGTCAGCTGTTCGCCTCCACACTTGTAAAATAAAACAAAAATAATCCCACGGGGACAATGATGATCTTACAAAATACAGAAGGAAACGATTCTCCCATAATCCCGCCACCCAGAAACCACCCAGGTGGACGCTTTGGGGTAGAGGCATCTCTGCTCTCCCCTGGATGAGTCCGTATGACACATGTGGTCGTGTGCACAGCGAGCCAGGCCAGGCCTTCTTAGTCACGGGTGCTGAGCCGTTCTTGTGCACGGCCTCAGAGTGTGTGCGCTCTGGCCCCGTGGTACTAGGGCCCCAGATGCTGCTTGCTGGTGGGGACTGTCCTGGGCCTTGTGGATGTTGAGCTGCGTGCCTGGCCCCGGGCCACTGGATGCCAGAGCTCTGCTCCCCATTGGAACAGCCCCTGACGCCCGCAGATGCTGCTGGGAGTCTTCTGGGGGGCACATGGTGGATTGAGAACGCCGTGGTGACCCGGCGGAGGCCCCGTCTGCCCCCAGAGGTCCCACGTGAGGAGCGGCCCCGGCTGTGGGCTGGGAGCCCCTGGCGGAGCTGGGAGCCTGCCCTCCCGTCTGCAGTCACCTTGCTCCTCTGGAACCTGGCACACGGTGGGAACCAAGAGCTAGCTGTGCGGGGCCGCAGGAGCCCTGACCCCAGCGTCTGTGGCGCAGGGCCGAGCCGAGGGCCCCCGGAAGGAAACCCTGAGCTCCCCACACGTTTGATCCCTGCTGTGGGGCACCCCCCGCTGTCCCTGCCTTCGCCTGATGACTCAGGACTTCAGAGATCTGGGTTGTTGGAAGGGGAATTGCATCATGCCAATAAAAAAAGAAGAGAAAATTGGCATTAGAAAGTTTTGGTGTAAGGAAACCGACTTTGAGACTCGCTTCTTGAATCCTGTCTAAGTTGTGTTTTAGGGGGACGGGACGCAGAGAGGAGGGGGTGGGCGCAGCAGGTGGCCAGCGTGGCGGCTCTCCTGTGAAGGCCTCCCGTGCTTGGATCAAGCCCCACCCGTGGCTGTGCTTTGGGTTCCCTGCTCTTTGGAGCTGGGTGACCACAGCACCAGCAAGGATACCCAGAGGAAGCTTCTGGAGTCTTTGTGGGTCCTGCCGGCAGGTGCAGTGATGGGGTGAGGGTCTCTGGCCAGAGACTGTTGTGGAGGGCAGCGGTCTGGGGTCCTCTGATGCCCCCGTGGTGAGCAGGGCGCCCTCTGGGCTGGGACAGCCAAGCGCTGGTGGATCTCAGCGCCCAGCCAGCTGGTCCCGTGTCAGGCATGCCCCGCTCGGCGTTCACGGCGGGTCCTGATTGAAGGGGCCCCCCGCTGCAGAGCGAAACCTGGGAAAGAGGTAGCTCAAGACCCTGCCTCCCGGGTCCGGCCTTCCCTGATGGGGATGCTCATTGTCTACATCTGCTGCCCAGTGATTTTGGATCCAGATACTTCTTAATTAGGCCACAGGAGCAGTGGTGTGATGCAGCGCTCAGTATTCTTGTCTGTAAGCTGGAGCTAAGGGGGGCTGTTGCTGGGGTTCTCTGAAGAATGAAGGGACACGGCGCCTGTGTGGAAAGTGCCACGTGGTGTCATGCAGGGACCAGCGCTCAGCAGACGTCCCTGCCTCGTCCCCGCCAGCTCCAGCCTGCCCCCGCTCTGCCCGCCGCGCTTCTGGTTCTGCTCGACCATGAACTTCTTGAAGGCAGGAGTCTCATCCAGCAACACCCGACGACGTCAGCGCCAGTTTCTGGCGGGATCCAATTGCCTGATGTGTAGAGGCCCCAGGCATTGCAGGCCAAGAAGGGACGGAACGGGTCTCAGGTTTTGTGGGAAGCCCCAGCCCTGCCTGGTGACCCCGGAGCTCTCAGGAGGACCTCCAGGGTGTGATCTCAGACCCTGGGACCTGGAATGGACCTCAGTCCTGGACTCAACCCCAGGCGCCGTGTCACTGACTTGGGCAAGATGGGAACCGGCAGTTGGAAGGATTAAGCTATTATCGGTGGTTTTCACCTCAGCTTTCAGCAGCAGTGCTTGGGAAATAAGATTTTGATCTTGGAAAATATGATTTAAAAACAGAAATGAAAGTCGCTTTTATTTTCTCAACGAGATTGCCCCTGACACTTGCACAGGGCCTGAATGTCGGCGTTGAGGCTGAGCCTGCCAGCGGGGAGGCCCTGCGCCGCCCTTCTGTGGGGCACGCCTGTGCACACAGCATAACCTCCGCATCCCAGCTTCTCGCCTGGGATCCCCCCACTTGGGTCTGCAGTGCGAGGCCGCGCGGTTTAGACAGAGCCTGGGGAGGCCCTCGTCTCTGGAGGTAGCTCACCGTGTGGTCTCAGCCTCGCTGGCACCATCGGCGGTGACCCTGCCGCCAGGGGAGGGGGCACCTCCCTTGGACCCTGCCGAGAACTGAGCCCCTTGCTGAGTGGCTTCACAGGGCGTGTCTCTGGTTCTTCCCTCCCAGCGTGCCCATCTCAAAGCGGGCACTGGGTCCTCTCCCTGTCGGTCGAGGCCTGGGAGCTCTGCGTCCCCACTGGGCTTCCGTGGAGCCATCTAAGAGGCGAGGTGTGGCCCCGGCCGCCCCAGGGCTGACACTCCACCTTCGTGCACGCTTCTCCCCTCGTGCACGCTTCCGTGTGTCAGCTCAGCCCTGGACTTCTGAGCCCTCAGCCTCCAGGTGGGTCTGGCCCATCAGTAGGGACCCTGTTGGGAGATGAGCCCTTCACCTTCTTCCCTCGGGGCTGCTGCGGGCAGGCAGCGTCCCTCGGCCCCAGCCCCTGTCCCGTCACCCCCGTCCCGGCTTCTGCAGCTGCTGCTTTTCCATGTCCCTTCGGGCCTCAGGGTAGGAATGAGGCGACCGGAAGTGTCCCACCCGTTTGCACTCGCTTCCTGTGTCCCGGGAAAGCCCCGGTCCCAAGCCAGTCAGGACAGAGGGTCACCCCAGGTAGAAACCCCCTGGCGTGCTTTCCCCGTGCTCTGCCCACACCTTGGTGTGTTGTCTTTTTGTCGCAGTTTCTTCAGATGACACCAGTTTGTGTTTGCCATCTGTTTCTTTCTGGGGCCCCAGCTGAGGCCCCAGCAGCTCCCGGAGGATGGAGCTGTTTGCAGAGCCTCTCTCCTCTTAGAATTTGGAGTAACCAAACGGGCTGTACTGCTGAACGTGGGGAAAGAAGTTACTCTTTTGCACTTAGACTTTTTTTTCCTGAAAATATGCCCCCTTCAAAGACTGGTAGTGGTGGTAGCAGTGGCTCTTTGCCCACTTACTACGAGCTTCTTGTTGTGTTAAGAACCCTGATGCACTCACGTGTTCAATCATCATGACAACCCTCTGAGGCGCTTCCAGGATGAGAAAACTGAGGCTGAGTGAGATGAAGTAATTTGCCTGGAGCTCAGGATGGGCCCGAGGTCGGGCCAGGGTCTGAACCCCAGAGGCACTCCCCGAGAGGTTCCTGTGCTACAGGCCAGGCCAACCCAGGCAAGCCCACGGTTGCAGTCCTCCTGGCTTGGACGGGCTGTCTCGCTGGGTGTGCGGGCAGCAGATCTGATGTTTTCCACTTCCTCTCATGTGGCGGGGCTTGTGTGCATGGAGCACGCAGGACTGGCTGGGCGGCCGGTTTTGGCTTTGCTGAATTTAGCTATGGCCAATGTTGGAAAATGTTAGTCTGTTCTTTCCTTTTCCATCCCTCCCCCCTTTTAAAATTTTTGTAATTAAAATCAGAGGCGGCCAGAATTGAAAGCGAGCCTGCAGGTCGTCTGGTTCTGGGATGGCAAATGTATGTGACACACATGTCGCCCCTCCTCATCGCTTTGCCCCTGGTAGGTATCGCTGATCGATGCTGGCAGAATCACTCCTTACCTTTAAACCTGGAGACGGTCAGTGCCAGTCAGTCGCTGTTGGCATGCAGCGTATGTCCCACTGCATACATTCGGGACCCAAGGCCCAGAGAAGTTAAATGGCCCTCGTGGGAGCCGCTGGGCTTGTGGAGCTCACGCTACAGGGGACTCGCTGGGAGATGACTTGGGAAAGCCTGCCGTCTAAGCGAAGTGCAGTGTGGGGGAAGGACCCGGGTTTTGCATAGCAGTGTGTGGGTCTGGGTTTAAATCCCGCTTCTGCTTCTGGCTGCAACTTGAGGCAGGTCACATGGCTTCCGTGAGCCTGGGTCTCTGAAACTGGAAAGTATAGAGCCCGCGCCGCAGGCTTGTGAGGGATAAATGACTCGGAGGGCCCACTCGGCCTCCTGCAGATGCCGATTGAGGGCCCGGCGGCTCGGGGACTGCTCTGGTCCCGGCATGTGGTGTCAGCCCCACGGACGAGGCCCCGCCTTCCGTGACCTCAGAGACAAGGCCTGACTCAAGTAGCGAGGGTTTCTTCCTCTTCACTTCTTGGAAGCCTGTGATATTGTACTGGTATGGTTATTTTTTTGTTTTTTTTAACAACTCTTCCGTCACATCCACTTAAATTTGGCCTGTTTATGCATCACAAGGAATTTATTTTTTCTTTCCTTCCTAGTTTCGTTTTTGTCCTTGTATCAAGGAAGGTTGGGTCAGGGAGACTGAATGGATATGCCAGGATACTAGGTCTTTTAGACTGTTTAGAGGTACACCCTCCTCTTGGAAATCTGATGAGAGCTGTGGACCCTTCCTCAGGCAATAATGGTAAGAAAACAGGATCATAAAATTTGGCATCTAGAGTATAGGAATTTTTAGGAATTGATTCATGGACCCCCCTCAGGTTATAAACCAGTCCAGGGGGCCTGTGAGACTCCACTAGCTGGAAATGGACCTTTGCCCAGAAATAAACGTGTAAATGACAAAAGAAGGACGTTTCATTGTGAAAGGTCAAGGTTCTTATTTGGAGTTCCACTCTTTTGGCCGGGCCAGTGGGTTTGTCCATGTGGCACTCTGTATGCTCCTTAAGCTGTGTTTAGTCTTCTTGGTTATGGTAAAACATTTTTTCTTTTATCCTAGTCTGGAGTTTCAAGGTTGGTACTTCTTGCCCCTAAAGTGTTTATTTTAAGGTTTAGTACAGTTCTTTACTCTCTGATAAGGCAGACAGCATCCCTGCAGACACGCTGTGGTCAAGCCCAGGCCGATTCCGCCGGCATCGCAGGTGGTAGCCCAGCACTCAGCTCGCCCAGCGCGCAGAGTGACCTTGGGCCCCCTCACCTCTCTGACCTGCAGAGCTGGGGACAGAATGACCTCCAGCCCCTGGGGGTCAAGAATTAAAGAAGAGTAAGCCGACAGCCTAGGCCTGGAGGACGTCCAAATAGGCTGTAGTGGATTTTGCATTCATTTGCTTGGAATTTGGACTCAGAAGTATGGATCCTTTGCGCTGTGAAGGGTTGGTGTTTTTATATGATGGAGGTTGCCTGGTAGATTCAGCTGAAGGGAACCTAGTTCCTCTGTCAGGCTCAGGGTGGGTACAGTTCTGACGCCTCCTCCCCCGGATACGGGGGGCTTGAGGAAGGCTGACCTGCAGAGTGAGGAGAAGGTCAGGGTCTTCCTTGGTCAGCAGCTTGCAGAAGAGCCCCAGTAATGGGTTTCCTCATTGTCTTTGACTCTTGGATGCCGCCTCCCCCCGCCCGGGTACCCTCTGTAGCCATGCCTGGGAGAAGCATGATTTAGGTGACTAGACAGAGAAGGTTCCAGGGGAGCATTTCACATGTAGACCTGGAATTTTGCCAGGCTGATTCCTTTGCCATGATTTTGCACTTGCGTGTTCTTAAGCCAGAGAGAAGAGTTGAACTTTCCCTCTTGTTTGCTTCATTACTCCCACCACATTTGGCAGTTTGGGTGGGATGTGGTTGTGTTTTTTTTATGACTCTCAGATTTGATTTTAGAAGTGTGCTGTGTGCCTGGAGGCCTCTCGCATCCTTGAAGATTTCGTCGGGAGTTCCAAACCAACTGTCCAGCTGGGCATGACAATGGAATCTGCCGTTGCTTAAACACTTACTATGCGCCAGGCGCTTGGGCACCTGATTATGCCCTTGCAGCACCCTCCGCCCCCGGGTGGGTAGTGTCAGTATGTTACAGGGCTGTGGACAGCCCCTGGCCTCTGGGTTCACACAGCTGTGGGCTGGGAGTCACACCCCGGTCCGGCTGGCCTGAGTCTGTGGGCTTTTCCCTGAGTCCCACGCTTCTCCTGTGACCTCAAGGGACTTTGTGAGTGTTCTTTCTGTCTCCACCCTGGTAAGAGTCCACTGGAGAAATGATGAGTAGGCATCGGTTGCACAGCGAGGCAAGGTCTGGAGAGTTGTTTCTGCAGCTCAGCCGCCTCCCCGCCGGGCTCAGGTGTGGCTGGGGTCGTCTCTGCCATCCAGCTGCTGGCCAGGCTGGCCCTCTCCAAGTAACGAGCTCTGGGGTGAGCTGGGGCTTCACCGTCTGCCTCACCTCTGTGACCTTCCCTGGCAGCCCGGGCTGGTGTGTAGAGAGGGCAGAGGACGTAGCTTTCCCGTCAGTCTCCCTGTTTTACAGGTGACGCCTGGGCTCTGGGGGCCTGGCTTGGGCGTGGCCACTCAGACAGACAGATGGGAGGCCAGGCTGAGCCTGAGCTGTTCCTGGGCGGTGTGCACCGCCCGCTTACCTGGAAGGGATGCCTCTTGGGGGTTGGTGTCAGGACCTGGAGGCAGATACCTGCCAGCATCTTCCTCGAATCAGCTCTGAGTCACTGCAGGAAGGAACAGATCTGTGTGGTCACTCCGTCCACGTCTGGTCTGGCGGGACCATCTCGGCTGGTGCTTCCGTTTTGCAGTTGGGCAAACAGAGTCACCGTTCCTTCCCCAGCACAGCTTCTGGTTTTCTCTCTTTAGTTACCGTGTACCGCCTCAGTCTTATTTAGGCGTCTGAGTTCTGTGTGTGTGTGTGTGTGTGCTGTCGTATGCACACCATTTATCATTCTAGACGTTTGTTGGGGTAATGGTGCCGTCACCACAACCTGCACCCCGATCTTCATCACCCTCAGCATAAGCCCTGCCCCTGTTCAACTGTAACTCCCCCTTCCCCCTCCCTGCCGGCTCCTGGCAACCGCTATCCCACTTTCTGTCTTTGTGGGTTTGCCTCTTCTAGGTACCTCATGTAAGTGGAATCATGTGGCCCTTGTCCTCCTGTGTCTGCCGTGTGTCACTTAGCTTAATGTTTTCAAAGTCTCCCCATGTTGTGTGTGCGCGCGCTCAGTTGTGTCCGACTCTTTACCCCAGGGGCTGTAGTCCGCCAGGCTCCTCTGTCCGTTGAATTGTCCCGGCAAGAATACTGGAGTGGGTAGCCATTTCTTTCTCCAGGGGATCTTCCCGACCCAGGGATCGATCCCAAGTTTCTTGCATCTCCTGCGTTGGCAGGTGGGTTCTTTTATCAGCTGAGCCATCAGGGAAGCCCCTACCCATATTGTAACATATATCTAAATTTCATTCCTTTTCATGGCTGAGTAGTATTCCATCCTATGGGGAGGCCATATTTTGTTTATCTGTTCACCTGTTGATGGACACTTGGATTGGTTCCATGAACCTTTAGTTCTATGATTGATGATGCTACGAACATGGGGGCAAGTGTTGGTTAGGCTGTTGATTGCAGGTTGTTTTCTTTTTCTTTTCTTTTTTTTTTAATATTATTCACTTCAAAACTTTTATCAGAGACGTGATTCTCTTCTGGGATGGGGTGTAGCCTTGACCTCCGGAGGGACTCTGATGTTTCCCCTTCCCCAAGCAGGACAAACCAGACCTCCTCCTCCTCCCCAGCAAAGGGACGCAGGATGGAGGCCCAGGCCAGATCACGGAGGGGTCCTTGGGCCTCTGAGCGTTCACCGCAGATGGAAAATGCAGTTGATTGTTCACCCCAGATGGAGAGTGTGGCTGATTGCAGTTCTTTTGTCTCTGTACCTCGTTGTAGACGTTTATTATTGAAGGATGGTCATCTCCACCTCTCCCATTTCAAAGGGAACTCGGGTGCACTGTAGAATACTTAGTTGATATGGTCAAACAAGAGAAGAAATTAAAATTTAACCCAAACGAGAACATCCAGGAATGATAATTGACGTTTTTTTGGTAGGTCGGTCATTGGCATGTGCTGTTTTTTCCGTCCACACGGGATTACTCTGTATCTGCAGTCTTTGGTGCTGTGAATAGGTCTTCATGCAGGGATGGGAAGGCTTCGGTGTGAGGTGCCGGGAACAGGGAGGAGGCGCCGGCCAGCCTCTGCCACCAGCTGAACGTGCACTCCCTCCAGGAAGCGCCTCTCGGGGGACCCGTTCCTGCCCGTGACTGCAGGGCCTCCTTCACCTGTTCCCTTCCTGTCACCTGCCACCTGGCCAGTCCGCCCAGCCCAGCGCCTGGTGGTGCTTCCTGTTCCATAGAGAAGGGGCTGAATGAACGAGTGGGTGAAACTGGCAAGCCTGCTGACTTGAGGCTCACGGAGGTAAAGGGGCACCCTTCCGCCCGCACCCTGCACCCGGCGCGCTTCACAGCAAGCCGTCTCTCTTCTGTCCCTCTGCGGTGGATGCTCTCCCCCAAAGCTGCCTTCACACCGCCCTGTTTATTCCCCGTGCGTGTCCCCTCCCTGCACACGTGTTTGCCGCGGGTCTCCTGCGTATCAAGTGCCTGACTGGTGGCTGGGTGTGGGGTGACCAGCACAGGGCCCTTTCAAGGGCCTTATATTCCAGGGTAGGGGACATCCGTGTACAAAAGAACACGGTGACTTCAGATAGTCGTTAAATGTGAAGAAAAGAACACATCTTTTCCTTTTGTTCTCCCCCCTCCCCACCCTTTCATTTCTCTTTATCTTAAAAGAAAAGACTCCAGTCCGGCAGCTTCTTGGTTGCCTGAGGCCAGGGTTGTGTGCACCTCACTGGGTTCGAATCCCAGCTCCTCCTCTTGCTGGCAGTGCCCTCGGCAGTGCCCTCACGTTACACTTGGCGAGCCTGCGTCTTCGTCTGTGCGCGGAGGGTGGTGGTGTGTCCGCCTCCCTGGGCTGTGCTGAGGCCCCCAGCGCGCCGTGCACAGGGCCTGGCCTGCAGCTGCTCTCGTCATGAACCTGCGATCCCAGCTCTGTGGTTTGAAAACGACAGAACCAGCCCATCCAGAGCAGAGGAGCCAGAGGAGCATTGCGTGTGGGGGACTTGACACAGCTTCCCTTCCCTGGATGCCAAGGCTGCATCGCGTTTGTCCCGCGCGCCCTTCTCCCTGGGAGCAGAGACAGGGTCCAGCGTGACGGCCCCGGGCCCTCACCAGGCTGGGGAAGCAGGCGCCGGGAGTTCTGCGTCAGGGCCCGGCCCTTTCCATTGCCTTTTGCCTCAGTTGGGGCCAGGGCACTCTGGTTAGGTGGTTGGGATGCTCAGAGCATACAGGAGAATCAGCAGAAGCCCCGGAATGCCCTTGGAAGCACCCCCATCCTCACAGGGAGGGCTTGGTGGTCTCCCTGTGTGCAGAGAGAGGTTTCTAAATTGAGCCAGTTTCCAGGTCGTCTGGCACACTGCTTGGCGAGATCGCAGGGTGCCCCCCGGCCCACGTGGGCCCAGCCAGTGTGGCTGTCGGTCCTGAACCGTGTGGCCCCTCACTGTGGGCCCCGGGTGAGTCCTTCGCTGTCTCTCAGAGTCCAGCCTCAGGTCCCACCTGCACAGGAGGCGCGGCACGGGGGTGGGGGACAGCGCGGCCCCAACAGGGGCGCCCCCGCCCCAGATGCCTGCCGTGTGGATGCGGTCCCCTTGGGAGCGCCACTTGTACCCCAGTTCAGGTCTGGGAAGAGCAGACATAGAGGGCTTTGCTTCCTGGGCCTCCTCCTTTTGCTCCTCTTCGAATCCAAGGGTTCCCGGGCCTCGGCCTGCCCCATAAGACTGTTAGGTCCACGCCGGGAGTCTGAAGTGACAGGAGGGCGGGGAGGCAGGCGAGGGGTGCATGGGGCGCTGCTCCCTCCTTCCCAGGTCGGCTCTGAAAGACGCTCCGCTGGGCTCACCCCCTCCCCTCCCGTCCGCCTCTCTGACCCGGGCCATGGGTCTGTGCCAGCCCCCAGCCCTGCACCTCCTTCCCTCATGGGATGGAGCCTTCCACACGGGGTCGGGGGGACCAAGTGAGAAGACCCTCCCGCCTGCGTGCTGGGGGCTCTCGCTCAGCACTCAGGTGTCCGCGCCCGTAGCATGCACTTTCGGAGCGCCTGCTGGCTACCAGAGAGAGCTGAGGACAGTTGGAGCAAACGCCCCATGTGCTGGGGGCTCGGGAAGCACCGGGGTGCCCTGAGGAGAGAGCTGCTGATCAGAGAAGGAGTTGACTCTGGCCGGTCGGAGGAGGCGAGGGGCAGCGTTCCAGGCCTGGAGGTGCGGCAGGGCCGGCCCAGCTGGAGAGGGTGATGCTCCTTCTGCCGGGACTGTGGTGAGCGGGGTGGGCCCAGGCGAGCTGCCCATGTGCCGGGCTCAGGACTTTGGACTAGAACATGGAAGCCCAATCTCTGGAATGTCCCTGAACATCTTGCTCCTTCGTGCTCAGCCTTGCAGGGACCTCGTTCTTTGCCCCGACCTGGTCATCCTCAGACCTGAGAACCTGGGGAAGGCCTAACTGGTGACTGGGGTGGGGCTCGATTCATTGCCAGCGAGGAAGTGGCCTTTCTCCCTGAACCTTTGGTGTTGGTGGGGAGACTCACAGGGCCTTGAGATCTCTCTGGGCCATAAACTTCTAGGCCCAAGACGGTGGAGAGAACTGCCTGGTATTTGAAAGGCCGGGATCAGTTTTCCAGGGCAAAGGGAACCCTGGGGCCAGTGATCAGAGCAGCAGGTCGGAGTTCTCCCCCGGGCTCCAGCTGTGTGACCTTGGGCAAGTGTCCTAACCTTTCTGAGCTTTCATTTCTCGTTGGTACAAGGTGGTGGCTCTCGGTACCAATCCTCTGGGCTTCGGAGAGGATTTGCTGAGAACAGTGCACGTCCAGTTAGAGCTGTGCCCGGCATGTAAATGGTGCCCAAGAAAAAGAGAGAATCTTACGCTCCTGTCCCCAAGACTGAGGAGGGGTCTGACTCCTGCACCCCCGGAGAGCGGGGCCGAAGACGACTTCCCAGGGCCGGTAACTTGGCACTTTGGGGACAGGCTCTACCCTGTGTGTGACCCTGCGCAAGTCTCTGAGCTAAAATTGACCATGTTATTTACAGCCTCATCCTCACCCCTTAGTTGTCTGGCTTGGAAAATGGGATAACAACCCTTTACTCCCAGGCCGCAGAGCGGGTGTGAGAGCCGCCAGGTGGAGGCTCCAGTCTGAACCACGTTTGAGGGGATGGCGTTGAGCAGGGCTTTCCACAGCTCCCCCTGTCTCCTGAAAACCCCCCGCAGATGGTTGGGGGCAGGGAAGCCGAGGCTCAGCCCTGGTGGGAGCGCTGGCCCAGCTGACATTTCACCCAGAGCTGTGTGTTATCTTTTGCAGAAGTCATGAGCCGGAGGAAGGACAAACCACTTCCTCTACAGCCTTCAGATTTATCAGGCTCAACTTTTGACAGTTTCAGTTTGAAGAGAATTAAAAAAAAAAAAAGACGCCAGCAACGATGTTGAGAAGCTGAGAAGCGTTAGATAAATGCAGCGGCCTCCAGCCTCTGCTCCCTGCGCCCCGCCTTTGGACAGGGCGCCTGTCTGCAGGGCTGCAGGAGGCTGCGGGGCTGCCCTTGGTTTGAGGGGCGCCCGTTGGGAGCCTCCTGTGTGCGGGCTGCTGGCTGAGAGGCCAGGGCTCCCAGCCTCTGCCCCGGTTTCTCATCCCGTGCACCGTGGTGTCTCCATACAGACATCAGGTCGCGGAGATGATGTTCCAGAAGTTTGACCTCAAAGCAGCTTTCTTTTCCCCTCGCAGTGTCTGGAGAAAGTGCTGAAGATAAGCTGGGCCGCCCTGCAGTGACCGGCTGGCCCCCTGGGACTCTGGCCTGGGTGTTGTCCCCTCGGCCCCTGGCCGCCTTCGAACACTGCGCACGCGGGGTACTCTCGGGAGCCTGGGGAGACTGCAGGGAACTGCGACTTGGTGTCAGAAATGATTGAATATTGGTTTCACAAAGTTCAAACTACAACTTTGCAAGTCAACTCAATTCCTGACTTTCTGGTGTCATTTCTTGGCTGTGGCCCCGAGACTCCTAAGATCGGTAACAGAAGGAGGCCCTTTCTTGGGGAGGAAAGGGGACCGTGACGGTTGGTGTCCATATGTGTGTGTGTATACACGTGTAGATACACGCGTGTGCATACACAGGCATGTATATACACAGACACACACGGGTGTATACACAGATGACACATGCGTGCATGTGCACACGCACCTATACAACTATACACACGTCCTCAGAGGCTGTCTGGTGTTTCACAGCTGTGCTCATCTACTGGGTGTCTGCGTGACTTGGGGCAAGTCGTCCAACCTCTGCCCTGAGTCCTCATCTCTGTGACGAGATGGGCAGTACTATTGATGACCCGGGACTGTGGTCAGGACGCAGTGAAAACACTCATGCAGCAAGCTCGCGACAGGGCCCGGGGCCTGGAAGAGGCTCAGTGCAGACACGCTGCTGTGTTCCGCGTTCTTTCCGGGTCTCCTTGCCCAGCCCTCTCTGCTGTTCCCACGGCCCTCGGCCTGCCCACGGCCGGAGGATTTGGCCCATCCGGCCTGCGGTTCTCCTGGTTACAGGCAGTGACGCCGCCACCCACTCAGCACTGCCACACGGTCGCTCCGTGCCCCGCTCTGTCCCAGGGCCACGCACGGCCTCTGCTCTCAGGAAGCTTAGAGTTCATGGTGGGGCTGTGATGACAGCCACCGAACTGGTCAGCAGTCACCACGCTCCCTTCAGAGGTGCCGAGTGCTGGGGCAAAAACGGACGGGAGAGGAGCCACACTGTGGACAGTGTAGTCAGGGAGGGCCTCTCCGAGGCGGTGACACTGATGGTGAGCCAGTCCTGTGGGGTCTGGGGAGGAACGTTTCAGGGCTGGGAGCAGTGGGTGCAAAGGCCCTGAGGTGCAAGGCTCGTGGGGCAAGCGTGGTGACCCCAGCAAGGAGCTGGGATTTTGTTTCCACTGTCGTGGGGAGCAGGGGCGTGGTGAGGTCCGAGTCCTTTTTCTGAGGCTGGTGGTGGGACAGGGCCCGAGGGCGGACCGTGGGTCCTGGTCTCCTGCGGCCCCTTTGGGCCTGCCTGGACCCGGCCACACGGCAGCTGCCCGGAGGCTGCTCTGGGCCAGTGGAGCCCTCATCCCAAGGGTTTGCGGACAGACGGTCCCGGGCGTCCGATGGGCCAGGCCTGTGTCCTCGGCGTCCTGACCTGTGCAGTGAGCCGAACGTGGGCACCTTCAGCCCCGTACCCCTCTGCCCGGGGGCCCTGCCCCCACATCCTCTCCTGAGGTCAGCCCCGTGCCCGGTCCGTCCCGGGGGAGGGCGTCGCAGTGCATTCCTGCTGCGTGAATGGCACAGGGCAGGAGCATGTCTGCGCCGCTGCTCTGTAATTTTCATGTCTGGGACGGGCCCCGCGCCGAGCTGCTCTGCTCCGACGGGGCGGCTGTCGCCCGAGTCAACAGCAGTGCGTCCCTGGGTCTGCCTTTGTTGGTTTTCTTTTTCCTTTCTTCTTGTTTTAAGAGGTCTTCCCCCACCCCCCTGCCATGAAAAAAAGCTGGCAACTTGGATGTGGTGGGTAGGAATTAGTAGTTTCTGTCCTTTTGGTGTGGGAGGCAGGGGGCGGGGGGAGTGCTGATTTAAACATTTATTTCCCATTAAGAGGTTCACGGGCTGGAAGCTGGTGGTGGAAGTGGGGCAATCCCAAGGCCTGGCTGGTGGTTTGCGATGCCCACCGACCGGCCTGCCTGGGCGGGAAGCGGGGAGCCCGCCGCGCGGAGGTTACAGGCGAGGATCCGTGGGCCAAGTCCAGTCTGCTGATCTGTTTTGTTTGGCTCACACAGTATTTTGGAAAAAAAAAAAAATCTCCAGTAAGTTGTCCACATTTAAAACTCAGGAGAGTTCCCCTAAAAAAAATCTGGATTTCCATTTTCTAATAATAATAACAAAAGCAAACATTTCTGTGTGGCTTACTGCGTGTGGTGCCCTTGTCTCTGCTCCCCTGACTCCCCGGGACGGTCCTGTGCTGCAGGCGTCTGTCTTGCTGTTAGCTGCCTCCTGCCGCTGGGGTAGCCGAGGCGGTGACCCAGGCTGCTCCTGGTGCCGTGTGTGCCTGCCTGGCGGCCGTGGTCCTGGGCTGGAGGTGACCTGGGCACGCGCCCTCCGCTCACCCCAGCCTCGCCCGCTCTCTGTACTCAGGTTCCTTCCCTGCCCGGGCCAGGGCCTGGGGGTCATTGGACTTGGGCCCTCTTGAGCGTGGAGAGGTCAGGACGGGTGCGGGGAGGAACGCTGCTCATCTCGGCACTGAGTCACTCATCACCGATCCGTCCCTCCTGCCCATGAGCTGGCAAGTCAGCCGCGCCACCTGGGCTGGCCGATCGCACACCACTGCCGCCCCCCCGCCCCAACCCCGGGGGAGGTGCCCCGTGAGGATCTCCACGGTGAACCGGAGTCAGGTCCCAGGGATGGGGACCCAGCCTTCCTAGAGGGGGAGCCGGGAGGGTGGCCAAGAATCCGTGGCTCACCTGTGGAAAGAGCTGCATGGGGGCTGTGCTGGATCGGGGCACCTCCTTGTGGGGTGCCCCTGCCTCCTCCCCCATCCCCCCCCCCCACCTCGGTGCCAGGGAGCAAGCCCAGGGCGGTGTCTGTCCCCAGGCCCTGCCAGCCTGGCTGTCCTGTGTCCTGCTGTCGGGGTGGGGGGGGTGGTGGCGGGGGACCGCCACTGTTTGTCAAAACTGCCTGTGGGCGGAACGTGGTTCTGGGGTGGCCAGGCTCGAGCTGACTCATTCTGGAAGCTTTGAGATGGCATTGCACCTAAGGAGGCTTCAGCAACATGGAGGTGAAGTGGCCTTTTTCACAGAGAGCCTGTGGCTTCGTGGATGGAGCTGCTGTGGTCAGCGTGGCTAGCCTTCCCTGGGGCAAAGAGGAGCGTGTGTTGTGATGAGAAGCCGCTGTGTTTGGAGGCCTTAACTCTTCCCTCCCTCCCTCCCTCCTTCCTATCCCCTCCACCCCCCGCCCTGCGCTCTCCTTCTCTGGGTACATTAAAAAAAAAAAAAGCCTCTTTATTGCAGTGTAATTGGCATACAATAAACTGCACAGTCTCCCTCTCCTTATAAGATGCTGAACAGTTTCAGTGGTTTGAAGCAGTATGTAAAGTATTATGTAACTGTAGCCCCCCCAGCATAAGGAGTAAACCCTCCCAGCTTCAACTCCCACTGTTGCCGTGTTTGGGAGCAGCCCCTCTCTGCCTTCCCTCCTTGGCCTTTTTTCAGGCCCTAAATTCTTGTAAATATCCCCCTTCACAGAGCGAGGCATTTCCCCTGCTGACCCGTCCTCTCCTCCTCTTCCCACACCTCCCTTCCTCACGTCCTTACATCCCAGTGGCAGCTGAGTTCAGCCCGTTGGGCCTTTTGGAAATCTTCAGGGTATGGTGAAGAGTAACGAGAGGAGCTCCAGGCCAGAGGGCTGGGTCTTTGGTTTTCGCCCCAAAGTGCTGGATGTCTTTGGACTTCACCTGTAACAGGGCTGTTTCCATCTTGTGGGGCTAAGATAATTCATGAGCAGTTGCGCAGAGCACCAGGGGCGTACAGTAGGTGCTTGCTAAGTGGTGGCTGGTTGTATTACCCTTCACTGGTAAAACCAGTCCATCCACTGACTTGGCAGAAACACGTCAACCTTGGAAACGCTGGCTCTGAATTCCCAAGGAGAAGATACTAGGGCATGGAGGGGGCTATATGTCGAAATCACAAGGGCCTAGTGACTGGGGCTACCTCCCTTCCTGCTGAAGATGGCAGGGTGCTTGTCTTGTGTGAAGGCAGCCAGACTCTTTCATCATCTGCAGTAAGACTTGGTTTATCCTGCACTGGGATTCAGGGTTCATAAAATATTAAAGATCTCCCAGCAGCTTAAATAAACTGAAACTTTGTTTTTTTTTCCTCTCATTTAAAAGTCTAGAGTATAGGCTATCATAGTAGGACAGGCTATCATGTTAGAACTAGTGTGGTTGATCTTTGCTCTTCATAGACTCAGCTGCTTTTATCTTGCTGTTTCACTGTTCTTAGCACCTTGTCTCATGGCCCAATTAGCTGCTCAAGTTCCTGCCATCACATCTGCATTCCGGTTTGTAATAGCAGGGAGTTGGGAGGGGGGAGAGTGGAAAAGGACTTCTCTTTTAAGGAGATTTCTGCTGTCATGTTATTGTTCATAGAGTGTCACACAGTACTTTGTAGCTGCAAGGGAGTCTAGAAAATAAGAGGAAGGTGTATGGTGAGCAGGGCACAAACATGCCCTTATGTTTCAGGCCATCCTTGGGAAACCTGCTCACACGTGGAACAGTGGAAGGAACTAAGTCTTATCCTGAGGTCTCGGGATAAGCAGTACGTTTTCAACAAGGGTAGTAGGCCAGAGAAGTAAAGTAGACCAGTAAAGTAAAGTAGTACTTTCCAAGTAAAGTAGACCAGAGAACTGTCTTATTCTTTATGGTATAAGAGAGTAGAGCTGAGGTCCCTGAGAAAGGGTTGAAGGCAGAGATTTTGGCTTCCTGTATGTGGAGGAGTAGGTTACCAGGTGAGGTAGTGAGCTCCCCCAGGAGAGGAAGTACGCAAGTGGAAGTTGAATGGACGTGTCAGTCAGGGAGGCCACCGAGTGCGTTCCAGATCTGGAAGGAAGGTTCGCTGTCCAGGGGATCTCGTCCAGGACTGGACCGTGCGTGCTCACCTCCCTCCCCCGTCCCACCCGCAGTGGTCATCACTGGTCCCCCGGTGCCCCGCCGAGCCATGGGCCCCCGAGACCCCTCCCGGAGCCCCCTGTTGCTGGCCTTGGCTCAGTCAGCTTTCCTGCAGGAGCCCAGTCTGTCAGCTGAGGACGAGGAGGGCAGGACAGGGCCGTGACGTGCCCAGCAGTGCGCAGTGCGGGGCCAGCACGCCCAGATTCAGGCCCCCGTCAGCCCCGCTGTCTGCCTCCTTCTTTACCTACCGGCCAGGAAACCCAGGCCTGCAAACACTGCCTCCAGGGGCTGGCGTGGCTGGGTCGTGTTTGCCGGGGCCCAGTGCAGCCCCGTCCCCCAGAGCCGGCTGGAAGGCCGCACCTGCCCTCACGCTGAGGCTGGGCTGGACACCCGGACGCGGGGCGCCGGGCGAGCGGGAAGTGAAAGTGTACGCCGGCCCTTTTAGTTCTGCTACTGACCCGGCAGAGCCTTTCCTGGGGGGAGGGGAGGGAGGCACTGTTTTCTTTACTTAATCTGGCCTTGCCCCGGAGAGAAAACAAATGCACAGTCTCCATCCTGTTTGTAAAGAGGGCGTTCGGGCACTCGAGGTCGCAGGCCTGGAGAAGCTGGGACGGTGTCGCCCGGGCAGAAGTGAGTTGTGTGCACCCACATCTTGGACGGTCAGCTTGTGACTTCCGGCACTGTGGTTAACTACACAGGACACACAGTTTTACCCTTCCAGCCATCTGTACGTGTGTGCGGTTCTAAGTATGTTCACTGGTGGTGCAAACGTCACCGCCACCCATCTCCAGAACTCTCTCCCCTGCCCAGCAGAAACGCTGTCCCCTCCAAACACTCTCTCCCCGTCCTCCCCCCACCCCTCCCCAGCGCCCGCTCTCCCAGCAAGCGCCCTTCTGCTTCTGTCTCTGAGTTTGACCACGTCAGGTACCTCGTAGAGGTGGAATCGTATGTTGAACTGTGTTGGTCCTTGTGTGTCTGGATTATGATTTTTGTTTTCTGGTGAGGTGAGATTGACAAAATCCAGCCGTGTTAAAGCGAACAGTTCTGTGGCATGTAGTGCATTCACGGTCTTGTGCAACCAGCACCTCTGTCTACTTCCACACTGTTTCGTCACCTCCAAAGGAGAGCCTCTGCCCGCTCACAGTCACTGCCCTTCCCCCTCCCCCGGCCCTCGGCCACCAGCAGGCGGTTTTAAACCTGAGTGTGCGTCTCCTAGATGTGAGCTTGGCACCCTACATACGAAATGTATGTTGAATGAATGAAGGAAAAGCCTCGCCAGCTGATGAAATAGTGAGGAAGCTTGAATCTCCTGAGCACTGTCCGTGTGCCAGGTCCGTGCAGGCATTGGTGTTTCTCTGCCCTGGTTATGCCGTGGAACTGTCCAGGCGGTCTTCATAACCTGGAGGTGCTGAGTGCCTTGGTCCAGGGGAGGCCTGGGCCCTAGCCTTTTTCAGACAACTGCTGGAGTGTTCCAGTGTGAGAATGACCAATAATGCAACGTGTCATTGTGCTGTAGCACTCCTGTGGGGCTACCTACGATCTCCATTTTATAGAAAAGGAAACAGGTTCAGAGAGGTTAAGCAACTTACCTAGGCTCACACAGCCTCCAGTCGTTGAGTCCAGAGCTCTGACCCGACCCTCTCTGCTGCCCCGCCCTCCCCTGATTAACCCTATCGTAGGTGATTTCAAAAGGGGGACCTGTAGCCACTGAAATGTGTACTATGGGCTAAAATAACTGAAAACTCCCTCACTAGCATCTTTGGAGCACCAACTGTGTGCCAGACACTGTGCGCTTTTCAGCTTCCCTGGTTTCACCCCTACGGGAGCCCCGGGCTGAAGAGACATCACAGGGACACGTTTCCCAGGAGCTGGAGCTAAAGGGCATGTGATCTTCTGAGACACTCCTGGAGAGCCAGGTGGGACCCCGCCAGCTGTCACGCAGCTGTCGGGGCGGGAGGGCAGTCTGAGCCCGGGCCTGAAGCCGGGCATGGCATTTTCACAGGAGGGCCTTGGTGGTCGATTTTCCCTCTGCCCAGTTGGAAATATTTGGGGGCCATTGGCATCGACCCAGGGGAAGTCAGCGTGACCTCAAGGGCCTGGCTTGGCTTCCTTCAGGAGCGTCAGGCCACGTGGTTTGTGTCTTAGCTCTTTTGATGCTGTGGGCCTCAGTCACTCATTCATTCATTCACCAAATAGTACTGAGGCCTGACAGCCTGGTGCTGCAGGGGGCCCTGGGGTGCATGGTGGGCAGGCTGGGCACAATCTCCATTCTCCGCAGACTGGACTACTTCCCGGGACACAGATGGTCGTGGAGACCCTCGCTGGGTCTGGGAGCTGGGACCGTCTCTGTGTGGGTTCTCATGGCCATTGTAGGGGACACGCCCTTGGAGTGGCTCCGTGTGGGAGATGAGGAGGTGGCAGAAAAGTTGGGAAACCGTTTGCAAAGTTGCGCGGCTTGCGAGAGGTGGAGGCTGAAGCTGATCGGGCTGCCTGGCCTCCCGGTTCAGGCTCCCCACCGCTGATGGATCATTGTGAAAGAGGAAGTCCCCGGAGCGCCTGTGTGGGCTCAGACCACGCTGAGGGTGCGGGGGGTGTTGCTTTCTTATGGCCACTGTAACAAAGGACCACAAACTCGGTGACTTAAAACAGAACCTGTTTATCTTCATATGCTTACGGAAGTTGAAAGTCCAAAAATGGTTCTCGTGTGGGCTGCATGAGGTGTTTGCTCTCCTTGCAGCAGCTGTCGGGCAGAGTTTGTTTCCCGCCTTTTCCAGGCCCTGGAGGCTGCCGGCGTTTCCTGGTTCCCAGCACCTTTAGTCCAGCCCCTGCTTGTGTTGTCACTTCCATGACCCTCCCGCCTCCCTCTCGTCTGGACCCTCGTGATGACGTTGCGGCTGCCCAGGTGATCCTGGCTTCGTGACATCTGCAGAGTCCCAGTTACCACCGACAGTCACACGTTCCCAGGACAGGGACATCGCTGCTGTGCCTTCCACAGGCTGGCCTGGGGCCCCGGGGAGAGGGGGAGCCTCCGCCCAGTGCTCTCCGGAGAGTGGAGAGCTGGGGCCTCGGTGTCCTGCGGGTGCCCGTGGTCTCCGAGGCAGGACGGCATCTGGCTCCATGGGGTCGGGCAGGCCCCACGCGCTGCGTACGTCATCCGCTGTGACTCGCCCGGGCCTTGGAGCCCCAAGCTGGCTGGACGCGGGATCCGCCGCGTTCTAATTCGAGCCCGTGGTGTAAAATGGGGGTGCTGCAGGGGCTGTCTCCCAGGGTTTCCTGTGAGCAGGCGCCAGACGAGGCGCATCTCGGGACAGCAGAGCTGCAGAGCAGACAGGGTCCTGGGCCCCGCGGAGTCCCCCCAGCCACGGTGGGAAGGAGAGAGCAGAGAGTCCTTCCAGCTTCTGGAAAACACGCCATGGAAAAATGCAGCAGGATAAGGGTCACAGTAGTGCTGGCTCGAGTGGGGAGGGGTCTGCGTGTCGTGGCGCTTTAGAATAGGTGGCCAGGGGAGATGTGGGTGAGGGGACATCTGTGCAGAGACCTGAAGGGAGTAAGGGAGCAAGCCTTGCAGCCGTCTCAGCACATGCCAAGGCCCTGCGGTGAGAGCTTGGCGTTCCCTGGTGGGGCCTGGAGGTCAGTGTGGTGGAGATGGAGCCCCTCAGCTTGCGGAGGGTGGTGGGCTTGGCGGTCAGGCAGGCCGTGAGGGGCCAGACGGCCTAGGGCCCTGCGGGGAGAAGAGAGCCGTGCGGGAGCAGACATCCGAGAACCCGGCAGCTCTCAAGGCCTGAGCGCCCGCCTCCTGCCCTCCCTGCCCCTCTGCACCCCCTCCTCCACTGCCCGCTCTGCTATGCGAAAAGGGCTGGCCCGTCAAGGCCTTGCTCCGCCGAGCCGAGCCTCCCTCGCTCTCTGGTTTGGGGCCCTCACTCGGCCGTCCCCTACTCCAGCCAGCCTCCCACCCATCTGACACGGCTTTTGCTGTTTAGACAGCATGTGGCGTAGAAGCTCTGCTTCTGGAACGTCACAGTCTCTCCTCGAGTACCTTCCCTCTCCAGGCACAGAACGGCGCGCTTTCTTCAAGTCAACGACTACAGACAGACTTGTCTGCATTTCATGTTTCCCACCCATTATGTTTTCCCTTACTTGTTGGACTTGCAGTGGACTCGTGTAAGGTAACATGTGGTTTAGCTCAGGTCTGTATATGATCATTTCAAGGTTACTGGATTGGTTAACGCTGGTTGAGCATCTACCTTATGTGCAGTTTTCTGGTAGATGGGAGATTTGACAATGGACGGAAGGGTCCCTTCTCTTTTTCTGCCTGGCTTTATAGGAAGTGAGAAAACAAGTCAAAATAATTTTTGTCTTGTTTCAATGTCATCACCCCAGGTCAGCTTGGAGGTCCTTCTGGCAGAAGCCATCCTCCCCTCGTGGACCCTGCTGGCCCCCGTTCCTTCTGGCCGGCGGTTGCACTTGTCAGCCTGGGGCACCTTCTGTGGGTGCAGAAGCAGAAACTGCCGGGCAGCACTCAGCAGGCCTCCTCCTGGGCCAAGGTCTTGAGGGTGCCATTGCCATGGCTCCCTGCCTTCCTGAGGTCCCAGAGAGGGTGCATGTCCTCCTTGACTCTAGTGAGAAAGATTACTCGCTTCTAGAAACTCTCAGAGTAAAAACCATCTCCCTCCCTCTTGGTTTGAGTGGAGCTGGAGGTGAGGCGTGTACACAGACCAGCTAGTTAAGGGCCATTGATCAGACTTTTGCAGACCTTCAGTTCAGTTCAGTTCAGTCGCTCAATCGTGTGCAACTCTTTGCGACCCCGTGGACTGCAGCACGCCAGGCCTCCCTGTCCATCACCAACTCCCAGAGCTTGCTCAAACTCACGTCCATTGAGTTGGTGATGCCATTCAACCATCTCATCCTCTGTCATCCCCTTCTCCTCCTGCCTTCAGTCTTTCCCAGCATCAGGGTCTTTTCCAGGAGTCAGTTCTTCACATCAGGTGGCCCAAGTATTGGAGTTTCAGCTTCAACATCAGTCCTTCTAATGAACACCCAGGACTGATCTCCTTTAGGATGGACTGGTTGGATCTCTTTGCTGTCCAAGGGACTCACAAGAGTTCTCCAGCACCACAGTTCAGAACCTGTAAGTGATGGAGATATTAGGCCGACCCCGTCCTCTGAGGCTCTGCATGCGGTTGAAGGTGCTAGGTGGCTTCTACAACGTGTGGGACTTCTCCCCCTGCTCCTGCTCCCCAGCCCGCGGGCCTTCAGTTGACTCCTGACTTCTTCCTCTGTCCCCTCCTGGTAGTGCCCTCTGCTCAGGACATCCTCTTCCCTCCCCTCCTGCCTGCAGGCGGCCCCTGATGGCCTCCCTTTTCTGTCCAAGGCGGCAGTTTTCATCTTGGGCTGCCCTTCAGAACGTCTGGGGGTTTAGGAGACTGTGCCGATGCCCTGGCCCCACCCCCAGGGACTGGGATTCCTGTGATGCTTGGTGGGTCCCAGGCATCGGTCTTTATGGTGACATCATCTCATTTAACAGCTGCAGCGTCGTCTCTTGCACGTATGCACCAGCATTGTTTCCTTTGACAGACATTTCAGTTGCTCCTAAAATTTCCAACTATAGTACGTTTTACATCCATCTTTTTCTGAGATCATGTCTGTCAAGAAACACTGTAAATGACTTTGAAATGGGTGGGGAAAAGATTCCTGGGTGTCTTGTCTGGCTCACTCATCTGAGCTATTTTCTGCCTTTCATTGTGTTCGAGCTATTTTACAACTCTATTGTAGAAAGCTGATGATAATCTAAATGATTCTTGTTCATAGACGTGCCAATTGAGCATGCCCACAGAATGCATTTGGTTACTGCTGGACACCATTGTTTGTAAACACGCCCCAGGTGACTTTATTGTGCATCCAGAGTGGCCATCTCCAGCTTAGAAGGTTCCAGGTCATCTCCAACCACGGACTGTTGTCATCCCTCTGGCCCCGATGGGAACCAATGGCTTATTTCTTTTGCTGTAGGTTTTGACAGACAGTGGACGTAATAGTAAGAGTTCTCATTTGCTGAGCACTTAAACTACCCCAGACATTTTTGAGCATTTGGGGTATTGTCTAGTTATGTGGGTACTGTCTTACACAGGTAAGAAACGACCTGGTGAAATAGGTGTTCCAGTGACCCCTGGTGCAGACGGGGAAGTCGAAGCAGGAGGAGTGGCTGGAGGTGCTATCAGCCTTCGGCTGCCGCACAGAGGCGGGGCCCTGGGGTCTGTCTGCGCCTGCCCCTCCTTCCACCGGGTCACCCTGCTGCGTCACGGGGCGCAGAGCTCCCAGGCCTGCTGCTGAGAGGCGAGGCGTTGGGTGTGAGTCTGGCTCCGTGCCTGGCGGGCGTGGGGGTGCTCAGCCAAGGTCACGGTCAAGGTTGTCACCCTATGTTCTCTGCTCGTTGGGTGTGCGTGTTCGTCCCCTGCCTGGTCAGAGCGAACACGCGTGTCAGGCCTCATGTGAGTGGGTGTGGGTGTGGGTGAGGCTTTCTCGGGGGCGTTCAGGAGCCCAGGACTCAGGCCGTGGGGTCTGGAGTGGACGGGCTGAGAAATGCAGGGGCGAGTGTGCTGACATGCCGTGCCAGGGCCTTGCATCTGTTTCCCCGTCTGCCCTCAGGACAGCCTGGGGGGTAGAATTGATCGTGTCCCTTGGACAGATGAGGAGACAGAGGCCTGGGCGTTCATTCCCAGCTTCCTTCACTCATTCACCTCGCTGGACCCCAGCACACAGGGGCCACCTAGGATATGGCATTTTGAGTCCTTTCTGAGGTTCAATCTCCATTGGGAGAGGTGAGGTGATTTGCCCCGCAGCCCAGAGAGGGCAGGAGAGGTGCCCAAGGCCACACAGCAGGGAGTGCCCGGGCTGGGCCTGCCTGCCCTCTTAAGCCGCTGTGACGTGAGCACACGCTGGGACTCCAGGCACACCTAGAAGTCCATGCTCCCCAGCAAGACGGTTTCCGGGTGTCCTTAGCCCAGGGGGCCCTCACCCAATCCCCGGAGAGACCCAGGCTCCCCAGGAACTAATTTCTTAAGAGAACTTTATGGCTCTTAACTCCCTAAGCGGATCCAGATGCGCCTTGTGGCCGGCGCTGCTGCACATGTCCTGGCCAAAGCCAGCTTGGTTTGGAAGCCCGGCCCCGGCAGCCGCCAAGTCTGGAAATGCAGTAAATGAGCGAGTTGTTCTTGGCCGTTTTCCCCTCATCTCAGCCCAGCTCAGATCAGACTCGGGCTGTGACCTCAGGCATCGCACATTCCAGCCTCCCCCGGCCTCCTGGGGGCCGGGGCACAAGGCAGTGGTGGCCCCGTCGGGGGCGCTGATCAGGGCGAGGGGCGCGTCTGGAGGGAGCGTGGGACCCGGGGTGGGGGCAGCGGGAGGAGGCGAGGGGAGGCCCGCCGGGGGTCCGGGGAGAGCGGCCAGGCCCTCTCTGCTGGAGCAGAGGCGAGACTGCCTGAGCGGCCGGGTGTGGGGGCGCCTGGGGGCTCCCGTCCACACCCCCAGCATCTGCGCGGGAGCCCCAGCCCGACTTCCTGAGCCTCGGCGGTGTCCTGCTGCTCCCACTGGGCGGCCGCGCGGGCTGCACCTGGATTCCTGAGGTCCTGGGGAGCCCAGTTCAAGCCTGGGTGGTCAGGGGTGAGCACGGCTCCGATTCCTCCACTCCCCGCCCTCAGCCCAGACCAGACTACAGCCCTCGAGGGTGAATCACTTTGAAGAGACGGGGTTCTGGGTCCCGTGGCAGCCGAGGGGCCGACTGGGCAGGATGGGGCACACCCGGTGGGCTTGTCCCTCTTGGCTTCCGGCAGCTCCTCCCCTCCATGGTGAAGGGGACCGGAGCCTGGGGGCCAGGGGCCAGGCGTGGGGGTCACAGAGGCTCTGTTCCCAGGTCCCTTCCTACCTGTGTGACTCTGGGCAAGTCCCTTGACCTCTCTGAGCCTCAGCTTGCTTCAATGTGCCGCACCTTCAAAGGAGAAAATCTACCTGAAGTGATTGGCTCCAAAGTTACAGTATCAAACAGTAGTTAGTGGGGGGAGGCGCGAGCCACACCCCAGCTGACATGCATTCCAGACAAAAAAAGGTGCTAGTTTTGCAGACTGCTCTTAGATAGTCTCGTGATACCCCTCATCTCTCTGACTTACTGCCTGCAGCCCCTCTTCCGTATACATTCTGGAGGAGCCGTTGTTGCACTGTTTTAATTATGACTGTTGTTGGCCATGTGACCTTTGCACACTAAAGCTGCGAGTGTTGTTAGATTATCGTGACCATCATCTCCATGACCAAGCACCCTAAAGCTGAGAGACATCGACCATAGCGGTTACGAGTTCAGGTTCCGCGGCCAGCCTGCATGGGTTTTAAATTCCTCTTCGTCTACTTCCCAGCTGGGTGACCTGGGGCCAGTCTCTCCGCTGACCCCTCTCGGTGGGCTCCTTCCCACCACCCCCCGCCTGACCTCAGCGCTGGCTTGGCCCCTGGGATGTCCAGAAGCACCTCAGGTGGGCCCCGGAGCCTCCAGACCCCGTTCTGGGAACTCTCCCCTGGGCCCGACTCAACCCTTGTAACCCAGCGTGATCTCCAAGGACGAGGAGGAGGTGACTGTCCAGTCCAGATTGGCGCCGCCGTCGTGAGGCGCTTGACATGGGCTCCTGACTCTGGGTGGCCGCTGAGGGTGGGAGACGGCCCCTGCGTGGTTCCTGCGTGTTCGTTCATGCTTCAGTCTGTCGTTCATTCGTGGGTTTTTTTTCTCGCTCTGTTCCCACTCTTTTGCTCTCATTCACTCCCTTCGTTTGTTCTTGCGTCGTCACTCACTCACCACCTTTCTGAGCGTCTGCTGTGTCCTGGCCTCACGCTCAGGTGTGGGAGATGCGGCCAGGGCCCACAGAGGGGCTGCGGGGACCCTCAGAGGCAGACTTGAGGGATCAGTGGAGGCTTCCTGGAGGAGGCAGCGTCTCAGTGGCCCCCCGGGGCTGGAGCTGGAGGTAGCCAGGTGAGGAGGGGAGGTGGCACTCGTTCCGTGTAGAGTGGGCCTTACTGCAGAGCCTTAGGGTCCCTGAGGCCAAGCGTGGGCTTCCAGAGCTGCAGGGGGGCCATGCTCTCTATTACCCCATCATGAGAGGCACCACCGCTGGGTACCAGGGCTGCGGTGAGGGACCTGCAGGTGCGATCTGGTTTGTGGGTCCCTCATCCCCAAGATGCCACTGTCGCCAGACGTCTGGTGGCCCTCCGGGATGGCTCTGTCACCAGACCAAGCTCCACAGCGCCCTTCTCCCAGGACGCAGCCCCGGGTGGCCTTGGTGGTCCTTCTCTCTGGGGTTGGAGCCCTGTCCTCTGTGGCGTGGCTCTCTAAGGTCTGCTCCGCGCCTGTCCACGCCAGCGTTGGCGGGGGGGCAGAGCTGGGATGACTGTGAAGTGCCCGCACAGGGGAGGCTTCTGCAAATGCCAGCGCCTGCGGGCCTGGTCCTGGCCTGGTGCCCCTTCCCCCAGGAGCAGGAGGAGTCACGTGGGGGGCACGACCCCTGGGGAGCTCCCCGAACCATCCAGCGCCAGGAGCTTGGCTTTGGCCTCCTCCAGGAGTTCTGGAATGCGGCGCTTGAAGTCTGTCGTTCCCGCTGCAGCAAGGCATCTTCTCATGTTTCTGGCCAGCGGGACTCGCGGCACCTTCTCAGTGGCAGCCTCTGGTCTGATGCCCTTTTGGTGCCTGGGGAGGGGGCAGGGAAGCAGAGAAGGCGTAGGGCCCGTGGGCAGTGTTGTGGCCTGGTCAGAGGCCTGCAGCATCTGGGGAGTCTGGTACCCCTTGGGGGCCGTACAGGCCGTGTCAGCCCTTGGTTAAGTGTGAACGAAGGTTCCTGTTTCTCTGGCAGAGTTATCACCATCCTTGCTTGTTTCATCCTTAGCTCAGCCTCTGTTGAGTTCCTACTATGTGCTTGAAAGACACATCACAAAGAACAGAAACAATCTCTGTTCTCATGGTGGGCGGAGCCTGACCCTAACCAGTGAACACTCCGCGTGTCAGGTGCAGATAAGGGCCACGAAGGAGACCGAGGCAGGATGCAGGGTAGACTCTCGGTGCCAGGGAACCCTTGAGCCACAGAGAGGGCAGTCATGCAGATACCGTTCCAGACAGAGGGAGCACGTGCAAAGGCCCTGAGGCATGGAGGAGCACACGCTGTGGCCGGGCATTGAGCTCAGCGCGTGGTCACTGCGCCCTTTCATCAGCGACCCTTGGGGTCCTGACCACGTTGCTCACGGTCACGCTGAGGCTCGGGGCGGCTCAGCAAGCGGAGGAGTCGGGACTTGCAGCCTCAGCTCCGCGTTTGCGCCACCCTGCTCATCCGGCTGCAGGGCTGAGACGAGGGATGCGTGGTGGAGGCTCCCCTGTCAGCCAGCTGCAGGTCAGGGGGTCCTCTGTCGGCGGGGTAGGGGGGTCTGGCTCAGAGCGGGGTCACGGCCAGAGACGTCCAGGGGCTGGAGCTCTGGTGTCTGAGGACGGGCCTGGTGCCTCCTCCTGCTGGCCCCGCTTGGAGCCCTGTCTCTGCCGTCACGTGGCTGTGTGATGCTGAGGAAGTCACTCCGTTTCGCTCTCATCTCGGTAAAAACCAAGGTCAGCAACTTCCTTGCCCTGCCTCCCCTTCCAGAGGACCAGGAGAAGGTATAGACGAGGAAGCCCTTTGTCAGCCCTCAAGGTGGCACGTGAAAATTCTGATGGTTTCCTTTATTTAAGAGCAAAAATGGTGTCAAAGGAACATTAAAAAGAGTTTAAAAGGAAGAGAAGAATCCTTTACTTACAGTTCTATCACCTCAACATAGCCACGAATATCCTGTCCTGCCCAAACATGCCCCAGCTGCACAGATTGGGATGTGTTTTCACATAAATTCTGTATTTACCAAACTTTGTGCTCCTTACTATCCCCCGCTCAGAGCCGCACGGATTTCCTTTATCTGGTGTCCTCTCCCATCTGAGCTGGAGCCAAATGGACTTGGCCATCGAGAATTTCTTGTGTCGATTTTCTAATTATTCCTCTTGGTTTCTGTACATATGTGCCTGTGTTTTTGTGTCATTGCAGGGCGAACACGCCAGCTTCCTTTTCATTTTTTCCTCCTCTGTCCGTGACATAGATGACGCTTCTCACGGTCTCCACAGTCACTGTCATTGCACCGTGTCTTTACAAAACCTTCTCCCTTTGGTTAGATGTTAAGGCAACTTCCAGCCTTTTTTCTTCACTGGAGTATGTCACCGTGCATATCTGCACGCTCCTACTTCTTTCCCCCCTTTCCTTGTGATGATGAATAATTGTTTGGAAAAATTCCCAGGAGGGAGATTAGTTGGTCAAAGGAGTATGAGCGTTCTGATGGCTTTTGATAGCGGTGAGGTTCTGTCGCTTTCCAAAGAGCTGAACCCATTTGTGACGCCATCGGCGGCGACGCGTCCTCGTTTTCCCACAACCGAGTCTGCTGTGGGTGTTGTCGTTTTTTTCTGTTTTTTTTTTTTTGGTCTTAAATTGACTTCAGGGTGGAAAATGATGCGGCGTTGAGTGTCGTCAGCCAGCGGTCGGCTCTGAGACCCCCGCTCACGCGTCTCCAGCTCACGTGCTGCCCGCCTTCCTGTGACCTGGACCCTCTCCCCTCCGCCTGCAGGGCAGGGTGGGCGAGGCGTGGAGGAGAGGGCCTCCCACGGGGATTGCAGGAGAGGGTCTGGGCACAGTGGCTCCTAGGGAGGGCGCGCCAGGCAGGGAGGGCCCCGGAGAGCCCTGAGGAGGGGAGCACAGGACTCCAGGAGTCGAGCCCTGAGCAGCAGCGAGGACCACGGAGAGGCGCGGGGCCAGCTGGGGTGCAGGCCAGACGGTGCTGCGGGATGGGCAGGGGGGTGGTTCCAGCGGGGGAGCAGGGGCTGGGGGGTGAGAGACAGACAGACAGACAGACAGAGGTAGGGGCTGGGAGGGAGAAGAGAGAAACAGCGTGAGAAGGGCTGAAAGGCAGGGAGAGGTGTCAGCTGGGGAGACAGAAACCCGTTTCTTACGAGGTGGTCGCTTTCTCTGCAGGGGGGTGGGTGGCCTCCAAGCCGGGCCGGGGGGACGGTGCTGGGACACTTGGATGGGAAGCTCTGTGTCGTGACTTGGGTCTGGGACCCGCTTTCCACCCCAGGCTGCCCCTTCCCAGGCATGTGATGCCATTCCTGTCTCCAGTGACGGCACCGCAGGGTGACGGGGCCCGTGAGCAGCTGGCACACGGGGACGCCTGCTTCAGCATGACAGAGCCCCCTGCCAGGGGCTCCCGGATGCCCCGCCGGCATCAGAAGCCCGTTCGCGGGGTGGCGGGTGGGCGCAGGGCCTGTGGCCAGGGTGCACTGTGGCCAGGGTGCACTGTGGCCGCGGGCCCCCATCACACGGCGCCCGTGCCGTCTGTCATCCTGCAAACCGTGGGCCTGACACGCGAGCAGGCCGAAGCTCCAGGAGGAGTCTGGGCCACTCCTGCCCCACGGCCGCCCAGGGCCGGGACCCAGCGGGCAGGGTGCTCTCAGCCTTCCGGGTGTTGATTTCGTCCCCAGGCCCAGAGCCGGTGAGCTGGAGCTTTTCAGGAAGGCTTAGGAGAGATGGTTTACCTACTGGCCATGTTTCGTGTTTTAATTTTTAAAAAAAGTCTGTGAGTCCGTGGAGCTGTGATTCCACGTGGGATCTGAGGGTGGAAGCCAGGGTTCCCGACCTGAGGGCTGCAGCTGTGCCGCCTCGGTGAGGAACGTTCCAGCAGCTTGTGTCCAGGCGCTGTCCTCAGTCGCCTGGGGACGCAGGGTCGGGTTGGGTTGGCACCAGCCTGTTGGGGCCGCCTTTTCCTGGGTCTCCAGCCCGTCTCTGGCCCCGACCTCGCACTCTAGCCCCCCGACCTCGAGCTGTGACACCCCTCCTCCCCGGCCCTGCGCTGGGGCACCCTCAGTGGGTCCGGTCATCCGGGGGTGTTTGCCGCCGCGTGCTGAGAACAGGGCAGGTGCAGGGGGAGGGCCCGGGCCGAGGTCCGTGCATGCAGAGGGCGGGAGGGGAGCGGGGCTGTAGGCAGGGCTGGCCCCCTCGGGAGCTTTCCAGGGGAAGGCCGAATGGCCCTCCTTTCACCCCGGGGAGGAAACGAGTAGGACACACTTCCCGCAGGAAGCCAACATCAGAAGAGTGGGTTAGAGAGGGGCGCTGGCTGGTGTCTGCCCAGGCCAAGAGTTCAGGGCGGCCCCTGGTGCCCAGCCCTGCCGGTGCTTCTCTGCAGGGTCCCCGGGGCAGTGTGACCCGAGCAGCCCCCTCACCTTGCTCATGGTGCCCGGGGACCCATGGTGAGGAGCGCCGAGACCAGATTCCAGCTCGTCGTCCTAGGCGCTGTGTCCTGGGCTGCTCTGACTCCCTGTTGTTGCCCAGGTGCCTCTCAGTACTGGGTCCTCTTGTCCCCAAACAACACAGAATTGACTTCTGTTGTGAATATTCTTGTTCAGTTCGGTTCAGTCTCTCAGTCGTGTCTGACTCTTTGCGACCCCATGAACTGCAGCACGCCAAGCCTCCCTGTCCATCACCAACTCCTGGAGTCCACCCAAGTGGACCAACTCCTGGAGTCCATTGAGTCGGTGATGCCATCCAACCATCTCATTCTCTTTTGTCCCCTTCTCCTCCTGCCCTCAATCTTTCCCAGCATCAGGGCCTTTTCAAACGAGTCAGCTCTTTGCAGCAGGTGGCCAAAGTATTGGAGTTTCAACTTCAACATCAGTCCTGCCAATGAACACCCAGGACTGATTCTTGTTAAGAATAAATAATAACAGCTGCTGCTTATCCAGAGCCTGTAGACGCAGGCGCTTTCTTGCAGTCTCTCATTTATCCGCAAAGCCGCCCCTGACACGGAGGGACGGGACCTCCCCCTTCTCTGATGACTGAAGTCCTATCCCTGGGCACTCCAAGGCCCTGGGCAGGTCAGATGACCTCTCTGAACCTCAGTTTCCTCTTCTGTACAGAGGCCTAGCCCTGCCCCCTATGGCACAGCTCTGGATTCTGTGAATTAATACATGAGCAGCGCCTGGCACGGTGTCAGCTGGCATCCCTGTCGTCATCATCACTGTTACCATCATACAGGGTCTCCCGAGGAATCCACACTGATGGTCAGAGGGGACCTCCCTGGCCTGGGCGGGGGGCGGAGGAGCACCCAGGGGTGTTCCCGGGCAGGCTGGGCGCAGTGGTGGTGGGAGCCAGGCAGACCCAAGGGAGCGAGGCTCCTGGGGGGCCTGGGCACGGGCGGATGGTGGAGGGACCTCTGGGAGAGCAGCAGACCGGCCCAGCCTGATCACAGCTCTGTTTCCCGCGAGGAGGGAAGTTACGGGTTTCCACCCTGGCATCCAGGAAAGGATGGGACCGGCTGTGGGGGCGCAGTCTGCGTGGGGAGGACGGGGGAAGTTGGCCGTGCTCTGCCCCGCTCGTGGGCTGAGTCAGGGCCTGCCCCCATGCCGCTGCCCACAGGCCGGCGGGAGTCATAGACCTGCTCCTGGAGGGTGGGTCGGCTTTGCTCCTAGTCTCACACAACCTGGGCCCCCTTCCTTTTTGGGGCTTCCCTCCTGGTGGCTCAGACAGTAAAGAATCTACCTGCAGTGTGGGAGACCGGGTTCGATCCCTGGGTTGGGAAGATCCCCTGGAGGAAGGCATGGCAACCCCCTTCAGTATACTTGCCTGGAGAACCCCATGGACAGGGGAGCCTGGCGGGCTACAGTCCGTGGGGTTGCAAGGAGTTGGACATGACTGAGCAACAACTTTCAGTTCAGTTCATTTCCCTTCCTTCAGTGTGTGTGAGGAGCGGCCGAGACCCCAGAACTGTTGGCCCTGCTGTTCTCAGGCCACGGCCTGCGGCCCTCCCAGCTGGAGGAGACTCTGCTCCAGCCTGCCCGTCTCAAGGTCCGCCGCCTCCTGGAAGCCCTCCCTGATACTCGGTGGTGGGCACCCATTCTTTGTGGAGTGGGGTTAGCCCCACTCGGCAGCTTCACTTGTTTCCTTTCCACTTTGTTCGCCACCTAGAGAGGATGCTCCTAGTCGCGCGTCTCCTCACCTCGGGACCTTGCACGTTTGCGTGACTGTTGCCCGCGCTCACCCCGTCTCTCCTGCATTGAGGCTTGCAGGACCAGGGACAGTGGGAAGGGGAGGGTCGCGGGAAGCAGGGTCCTGTTCCCAGCATGGGTTGGGGCTGGGCAAGAGAGCCAGTGATGGAAGGCGGGGGCCTTGCAGACGCTGCAAGTCACCACTGTGGGTTCGCGCCCTTCAGGGCCTCGTGACCTGGCCAGCTTGGAGAGGTCGTGGCGCTCACTGGTCCTCCCCGTGACGTCCCAGCCCCGGCAGGGTGGCCAGGCCTTGGCAGCTGGAACCCGGCTAATCTGCAATCCCAGGGGAGCCCTGGTGACTTGGATGCCAGTTTGCGGCACTTACACTGAGGCCTCGCTGTGCAGTTGTCAGGCCCGCGTGGGCTCTGGGCTGGTGGAGGTCGGCGCGGGAGCCTCCACCCGGCAGAGGCTGCCTCCTCTGCCGCGTGGGCCCTGGGCCCCCGTCAGAACCGCCCCCGGGAGCAGCCCTGGCCCCCACGGCTCCTCGAACGGGACGTGCCCCGCGATGCCAGCCCTTCCCTTGTGCCCGTCCCCTGGGCGCTGGGTTTCGGTTTCCTAGCCATTGTTCTTTGTTCATTCATTCCTGCCTGCGCGCACGCACTTGTTCATTCATGTTCACTCATTCATTCTCTGCTCAGAGCAGCCAGGGGCAGAGAGGGCAGGCCCAGAGCTCCCAGAGCTGGCTTGGCGCCCCTGCTCCAAACGGGGCGTCTGGGGGCAAACCGCTCATCCCAGCGGGCGTGGTGCTGCTCCGGGGGCTGTCGGGAGGGTGGGGGGTTCTGGCGAGAGCGCGTCCAGTGGCCGGTCCGTGTCTGTCGTGCGTGTCCGTCCCCTGCTCGCGCGAGGCGCAGGGCTCCGTCAGCCTTACTGGAGCGGGTCCCGCCTTTTCCCGCTTTCAGGCGGCCAATGGGTGCCTCTGGCCATTCCTGGCCCAGGCCACCCAGAGCTGCCGTCCTCACCGGCATCAGCAGGCGTTCACCCACCGCCGTTCCCCCCGAGTGCGTCCACCTCACGCACATGCGTGCTCCCCGAGCACGCCTGCATGCCCCCACGTGCACACAGACCCAGGAGCAGCACGTCTCGGGCAGTCGCACACACTTCCTCGGGCACTGTGGGGACACGGGACACACGTGTGTGAGAACAGCCAGACGCACTCCACCGTTGCCCCCCAGGCGCACCCGCCCGTGCCTCCCTGCCCCGGGCACGCACGTGCCCTGGGCACGCTTCTGCACCGTGCACCCCTGCGTGTGCACAAGTGCCTGTGCCCAGCTGTGTCAGCACCCACCCACAGGCCTGTGTTTGTTCTTTAACTCCCACGCAGGTCGCCTTTATTCAGGCCCTGTCTCAGTGCTTTCCAAGCGGGGAGTTCACTCAGCTCCGCTTCCGGCACTCCGAGCTGGGGCCTGCCAGGAGCCCCGTCCCCAGGTGAGGAAGCAGGCCTGGGAGGTTGGGAAGTCAGGTCGCGCGCCGGGGCACGGCAGACCAAGACGCGGTGCCAGCCCAGCTCCCCCCAGGGCTCCGAACCCGCCAGGACGCTGTTCCCTGACGGTGTGCGGCGTGCACTGCCTCCCTGCGTGAATGTGTGCAGGCGTGACGTGCACCCTCACGGTGGTGGTCCCATGTTCTCAAGGTCACGGGCGCACACCCCTCCCACGTGCATGGAAGGACTCGTGCTGGAGAACACGCTTGTGTCCGCACAGACACTCACACTCTCACTCTCACACTCACACACACACGTATTTTGCACCCGGGTCCCAAGCCTTGACCCCGTCTCCAGCTCCCTTTCCCACCTTCTGGATTGTTCTCTGCTTCCTCCCACGCGCTGGGCTGGAGAGAGGAGCAGTCCTGCAGGTCTTGACTTGCCCGGTGCAGTCCACCTGTGCTCCCCACCTCCCGGGCCTGTGGCCTCTGTACGGGAGGCGGCCCTGTCCTGGCAGCCCTCCCGAGCACCCTGTGGCCCTTCCCTCTGCTAGGACCCCTCTTGGCCCCCCACGCATCCATCTCCTCGCTGACACAGGAATCTGGGAACGTCCACGCTGGACTGGGCCGCAGACAGGACCACATCCCAGGGAGCAGGAGTGACAGGTCCAGAGGAAACTCAGGTTTTCTGCTTCCAGGCCTTTACTTCCTGCAGTTCCCTGCCCCCCCCCCCCCGACCCTACCCCCACTCATCCCCCACCCCCACCCTGCAGGGCCTTTGAATCTGATCTGACCGCCGTGGCTCCCGGCCCTGCCCAGGGCCTGCCGTTGTTGCCCGCTGTTCTCAGATTCAAGTCTGGGCTTGTTGGCCAAGGCAGGTCTCTCCTGTTTTGTCCTCATCAGAAGCATCCAGACTTCTGGGCCCTGAGCCGCTGGGCTCCCCAGCAAGGTCACCTGTCTCTGCGCCTGGCTTGGCTGTCCCCACCCCCTCACCCGCCCATGGTGTGTCTCTTTCCTGCCACAAAACACCCCCAGCCTAGAAGGAGGGGCCAGGTGCGCCCTCTGCACTCAGCCGTCCTCGGCCCCTGACTGTCAGGGCTGGTGGACAGTGCTGGCGCCGCTGGGCCCAGAGTTGAGGGCTCTCACTGAGCTCATAACTGTCCTCTTGGTGGATTTTGATTCTTCGTCCAGATGCCCATCCTTCCCCTCTCCCTCTGCCGTCCCCTCCCTCTTTCTTTCCACGTGCCCAGCACTGTGTCCAGCCCCGAGCACTGCCTCCCTGAAGCCCCACAAGTTGAACAACAGAAGGAAAACCCCAAGGAGCTGGGAAATCACTTGATTGTGCAGGTGCCCTTTGCCAATTGGTTAAAAAGCTTTTATGAGCAAATCTGGTGGTTATCCTTTGGAAAATAAGCAAAGGCAAACCACTTCCTGCCACTTCCAGGAGCCCAGCCGCCTGAGCGCCTGAGCTTTCGAAGACCTACCAAGAATCTGAAACTTCAGGCAAGCTTCCTGCGTTTTCCTGGAGAACTCGGAGATTTGTGTTGGTGAAATTCCACTGGGCCTGATTGGGTTGGAGATTGCATTTCAGTCTTGTCTTGCAGAGGAATTTCTGAACTCGAGTAATTTGGCTAGTGGAGGGGAAAGGGGAACTCTGGCCTGTGACTGAGGCGCAGTGCCCTTTCTACAGAAACGTCCTATGGGACGAAGGCCGCTCGGCTTTGCAAATGGCCACCCAGCCTCAGGGGATCCAGGCCCCCTCTTCCGAGTCAGCCACCAGGCCGGGTGAGCTCAGGCAGCACCACCTGCCGTGTGTGGGTTCAGGCCTCCCTGCACATCTTGCTTGACCTGTGTCCTGAATTCCCAGACCGGGAGAGGAAGTGCTGTGCTTCCCACTGGGGGAGGCGGGTAGGACTGCAGGTGGTTAAGACATGACCTGGGTCTCAGGTTCAACTCCTGAGACTGACGCTAACTAGCAGGCGGCGTACCCACTCTGTGCCTTAGTCATCTCCTTGTTTGTCAGTGATGATTCGACTACGTCCCCTGGGAATGGTGGAACTCTGATTCAGCAAACACCCAAATAACGCACCTACCATGTGCTGGGTTCTGCATCAAGGCCTCGCCGGTATTAACAAGTGGCGTCTTCACAGTGGCCCTGGGCGGCCGCTGCTACCTAGCTCCATTGTGCAGGCGAGAGGTTAAGGAAGCCACGCGGTTGTGGGTGGCAGGGCTGGGCCTTAGGCCGAGGGCCTGGCCCCAGGGTCTGGGCTCGTTCCCCCAGAGCTCTCAGGTGAGGTGCTGTCCTTCAGCAGGGTGACCCCTGTCCCGTTTCGCTTGGGACGATCCCAGGTTGCACTCGCAGTCTGGGCATAACTACCACTTGTGTCTCATGGCATCCCCGACTCGGGTGGACGTGAGTTTGAGTAACCTCTGGGAGTCGGTGCTGGACAGGGGAGCCTGGCGTGCTGCAGTCCGTGGGGTCGCCAAGTGTCAGACACGACTGAGCGCCTGAACTGAGCTGAGCTGTGCCTCATTTCACATCATTCTCCAGAGTGTCCCGTTAGGAGGAGTGACGATGTGGTCAGCTTACGCATGGGGCACTCCGTGCAGTCCCGGGCACTCAGTGGGAAGGTGACCCAGCCACCAACCCCCCGCTGGGGGCACAGAACAGGGGTGTCGTCCCCCATCGGTTCATCCAGCGGCCGCGCCGGGAATCTGTCACACGCCAGACACTCGGGTGTCCTGCTGGGGAGAGGGTGATGAGGCTGAAGGCAGACCGAGGGCACAGCCGGCAGCTCTGGAAAAAAGTCACGCCCAGGACTCGCCCTTGTAAGAAATGCAAAGCATTACCGTGGGGATCATACTCCCCTTGCTTTGTTTAGCAAATTGTGACAACATGTCACTGACCCAGCACATTTTGATTACCTATTGTTTGAATTTTTTTTTTTTTTTAAAAGAAGAAGCTGGCCAGAAGAATTGCTTCTGGTTATGTGATCAGTATTTAGAAGTTTCCATTCCTGAGCAGGCCTCAGGGTGGGGCCGTCCTGGCCCTGAGATGCCTGGTAATTGGTTTATCCTCAGCGTGTACCCACCGTGCCCCGTCTCCCTGTTCTCAGAAGTGTTTGCAGGATGTTGTGGGATGTGACTTTCCCGGTAGGTGTTTTAGTAAAGACTTGCCGCAGCGCTGCACGTGCTAAATGTGGTGGCTCAAGAACACAGGCTCTGGGGCCCGGTGGCCAGCTCACCCATGTTTGCCCGCAACTAGCTCCCTTTTAAAACTGGAACTCCCCAAGTGCCAGGAGAAGCCAGCAGTTGGCCACCGTCCTCTGGCGTGAAGCCAGCCCTGAGCGACCAGCCCTGGCTCTGCTGTGTGTGGGCAGGTGCGTTGCTCAACCACTCTGAGTCTCAGTCTCCTCTCCTGCAGAAGAGGCTTATTCTGTCTCATGGGGTCACTGCGAGGTGTCAGAGTGATGTATGGCTCTGTACTGGTTATCCTCGTGGTGCTGAGGCAGTAGCTTTGTATTTATTTATTTGTTTATTTTTGGCTGTACTGGGTCTTCATTGCTGTGTGGGTTTTTCTCTAGTTGCAGAGAGGTGGGGCTACTCTTAACTGCGATGCGTGGGCTTCTCATTGCGGTGGCTTCTCTTGTTGCAAAGTGTGGACTCTGGGCAAGTGGGCTTCAGTCGTCGTGGCCCCGGGCTCCAGAGCACAGACTCAATAGCTGTGGTGCATGGGCTTAGTTGCTCCGCGGCATGAGGGGTCTTCCGGATCAGGGATCTAACCTGTGTCTCCTGCGTTGGCAGGTGGATTCTTTACCACTGAACCACCAGGGCAGCCCAACTGAGGCGGCCGTTTTTATCCTCTGGTCTTAGCGGACCCTCCAGGAGGCCTGTCCAGTCCCCCTTTAGATGCCAGTGTCGCCACCTTATCTCAGGGAGGGTGTCTGCAAGTGAATTCTGCATCTCAGCCCACTGCCTTGTCCTGGGCGGCTGCTTGCAGCCTGCAGCTCCGCCCAGACCCCTGCATCCGTCCCTGGGCCTGCGTGTGACATGAGTGTCACTGGGGACAGGGCCGGATGTGCATGAGGAGGTGACGCCTACTGCGCCCTTCACACCTCGCATTGTGGTCTGTGCACTTCATCCTTAAATCCTCACGCGAAAATTCTTACCTTGCAAACCTGAGACTTGGAAAGGTTGAACTGTATCCCCATCATCAGAAAAAGGGGGAGCTGGGGCTTGAGCCCACCCTCGTTTTGATCCACAGGCAGGGTGGCCCAGGATCTGTGCTGCTCTGCAGGAGACAGTACAGTGAGTAAGCACATAGACACTTTTCTAACTTAACATTGGAATGATGTTTTTATTGTGTTTCCGAAAGTATCGGCCTGCAGCAGATTGGAAATTAAAGCTGAAAACTGGTCTCTCGCCCCAGGTATGTTGAGAAGTGCTGCTGTAGAATGTACTCTTTGACTCCTTGTATCACCCCGTTAAACTAGGTTATGCCCCAGTAACAAACAGCCCCGCCCACCGGTAGCTTTATGCAACTGGACCACCGGTAGCTTTACGCAACTGATGTTTATTTCTCCTTTGTGCTAAACATCAGGGCACTTCAGCAGGGTTCTTGCTTACCTCTAGAATACTCGGGGCCCCAGGCTGGCGGAGGCCCCATCTAAATGTGCGTCTCCACCATCAGGAGAGGCAGGATAAGAGATGTGGCAGCTTGCACACGGGCCTGCAAATGACGCCCGTCCCTGTTCCCATTGCACTGGCTGGAGCAAGTCACACAGCCACACCTACAATTTGAGGAGGTGTGGGGGGCCGGGGTGGGGGGAGTGGAGTCCTACTCTGTGCCCAGGTGAAGGAGGGGCCCTGCGTGTCTGGGGACCACACTGCTGCCCGCTCCCTTGCGGGGTGCCCAGTCCCCCGGGCTGGCCGGGCTCACACAGCCTTGGGGCTGCAGGTTCTGCCCCTCAGACTCTGCGCGCTGGTCCTCAGGCAGCGGGGTTCGTGAGCTCAGGGCATCTGCGGAGCCCTCTTGGGTTCTGGGCGTGTTGCAGGGGAGCTTTAGCGCTTTCTTGGTTTGGGAACTGAAAGTCTTGTCTACTTCCGCCAACCCCGTGTGAGGGAAGAGATGGTGAGCGGCATCAGGAAGCTGCTCTGACATGCTGGCCGAGATAATTTCCCTCCCCAGACCTTGGGGCTCTCCTTGCTGAGACAGGGCGGGGGTGGGCAGTGTACATTGGGAAAAATATGAGCTGCTCTTTGCTGGGGGCTTCCTCTGTTCCAGTCAGCAGACTGAGCAGTTTGCGCACGTTGTCTCGGTTCATCCTCTGGCGACACTGTAACAGAGGGGAATGGTCCTCAGCCTCATTTTGTGGATGAGGTGATCGAGGCTAAGAGAGGTTAAGGCACGTCCTCCAGGTTTCACGGCTGGCTGAACTGGGGTTGGGTCCCGGCCGCTGTGATGAGCTTGCACTCTGGGCTGATTCAGTGGTGTCCCAGTGACTGGGCGGGGGTCTTAGAAGATAGTAATGAGGTGGGCTTCGCAGAGAAGTTTTCAACCCTTCAGAAAGAAAGCTTAGCGCAGTCTTGACGTTTATTCTTGAGACCTGGATTCTAGGTTCAGTTCAGCTACTTTTTTTTACACAGAGAATCCTGATCCTTTTATTGACATTTACTATTTTTTTTTCTTACTGTCTTTGTGTAATGGAAGTAACATTAGAAAATTGGAAATAAAAGGAAAATAAAAGTTAGTAATGGCTTAAGAACACTAGTTGGGGGCAGGGGAGGTTTTCCAAATATAAAGATTATTAAGCAGGAGGAGAATTAAGTGGGCCTTTGAAGTTGCAGTGGCTCAAAGTCTTTTCTCTAAGTGTGCCCTGAGGCTCAGCCCCGTGGCCTGGCTCTTGGGGGTCTCGGCTGTGCGCGCTCTGCAGATTTTAGAGATGGCCCCCCAGCTACTCTCACACAGCATACGTGTAGCCCACCATGAATCAGGAGTTCCAGAAACCATAGGCTGACTTGCTGTGTCTTCCCCACATACCTGCTTGACTTGTCAATTTAGAGGGAAGAGCTTAAGTCTCTTAGCTGATCTGTAATTGAAAACATGACCTATCCTCTTGGAATAAGCATTTTACTTGAAGAGGGGAAAGGTTACATGATTTCACTGGTGTGTAATTTCTAATATGGCACCTCTTTCTGGAAGCATCCTTTTTAGTAGCAGACTAACTGGCGGGGGGAGAGTGTCGCCAGGGAGTCATCTAAAATATTAGTACACTCTTGGAGCAGGTGCGGGGATGGCGTGTGTGCTCAGTCGTGTCCGGCTCTGTGACCCACGGACTGTAGGCCGCCAGGCCCCTCTGTCCATGGGGATTCTCCAGGCAAGAATACTGGAGTGGGTTGCCATGCCCTCCTCCAGGGGATCTTCCCGACCCATGTCTCCTGAGTCACCTAGGAAGTCACAGATGTGGGGTGCAATGCAAAATTCATAAGTCTTCTTAGAAGCGAAGACTCGAGTGAGATTTCCTGGCGGAATGGATGTGGGTTACTGAGTGTTTGCCCATGTGGGGTTCTTGGAGAATCAGGAGGCCGAGGTTCGAGGGAGGGTTTGTAACCACAGCGCCAGCAGTGCTGGGAGCGTGCCTGGGGGTCCTCTTGCTGCCCGGGACACCAGGCCAGCCTTGAGGGTCTCTGAAGGACGGAGTGATCCTTTCTCTAGAGGTGGTCTAGGTACACAGAAGCAAACAAATGCGTATTTTTATTTTCTTTTTTTGTGAAGCAAATGATGGAATCCCCGTTCCTGCGTTGTTTTCTCCCCACTGAGCAGTCGCAGGGGATGCCAGTGATCATGGCTTCCTCATTCTTCGTGCGCTGCTGCAGAGGATTCCCGTTCAGGTTCACGGAGCCCTGCCCTCATGGTGGGTTTGTTTCCAGCCTCTTGCTCTTCCACATGCTGCTGTGGCGATCAGCCACGTACACAAATCTTTGAGACACGCAATCTCATCTCCGGGATCGATTCCTAGAGGCGGAGTCGCTGGGTCAAAGATTGTGTGCCTTTGGAATATTGATAGAAATTTCCTAATCGCCGCTGCCGGCAGAGGGTGCCCCCGAGGAAGGTCTCAGGACCATAGTGGAGGCCCAGGGCGGCCCGTGGTACAGGCAGGCGCCGGGATGGGTGGGCCGGGTCCCGTGCGCCAGGGCCTGACATGTGCTCTGTCAGCCGAGCCCCACGGGCCGGGAAATGCTTAGAACACGTGCCCCAGTCCAGAGCCAGCCTCCCTGGTCCTGCAGCCAATGGCTTGCAAAATTGAGCGCGTGATACGTGCATTCCGAAGAAGTGGAATTTGGATATTTGGGAGGTACAACCCTCTTCTTTTTTGGAGTGAAGCCCCTCCCTCACCCCCCAATGAACTTTTCCATCAAACCCTGGGTTCTTTTCACTTCATCCAGAGAGTGGCAACTTTTCATGATGTGAAAGGAAATCACTGAGTTATTGTTTTTCAAAGAAAGATCACCTTCAGGGAGAAGAGCCCCCAGGCCCCAGTGAAGAGCAGACTCTGCAAGTCTATGAGGGTCACGCATGCTCTTGGGGTTCCATCTCCGCCTGCCCCGCCGGGTCGGCAGCTTGCAGCAGATGGAGCATGGCTTTGGAGATAGTCACTGGGTTTGAAGTAGAGGCTCCCCTGCTTCCTGCCTGTGTCACCTCTGACTTCTCTGAACTTGAGCCTTGTCAGCACTCAAGAACGGGAATGGCTGTCATGATAGGGGCGCCCAGGGAGTCATGGACCGGCTGTCTTTCCCACCCTCTCGTTTGTCCATCTCCCTCCGGTCATCCTGAGCAGGTTGGGCCAGTGTGGCCCCAACACAGAGCTTTTCCCGTGAGTGGGGTGGGGCCACGTTTCAGGGTAGCTCGCAAACCTTGCCTGGGCCCCCCCAAGGGCACGGTCTGACCAGCCTGCTCTTGGGGTGCTCCTGTCTCTGTGGCCGGGTCTCTCCCGGGCTCCAGGCTGCAGTCCCCCGTCTCCTCTGACCAGATGGGCTGCAGCACACAAGTGTGTTGGGAGCCCAGGGTGCAGGGCCTCCCACCTCTCTGCAGTGAGGCCATCTGCCTGGAGCTCCATTTGGCAGTCTTGCCCTGGAGGATTGTCTTCTCGGCCAGGTCCAGTGGGCAGACGCAGCACGCTGTGATCAGTCAGCGTCACACTCGGGGAGGATGCTCCTGCATCTCTGATGGGCCCTTTGGTAGGAGCCCGCCCGGCTGGGCTTAGGTGATGGCCCAGAGTCCTGCCACCTTCCTGGTTCTCGGGGGCCGTCTGCAGAGCAGCAGACGCTTGCTCCTCACGGCCGCCTGGAGCTGCAGAGACCCCGTGTCTGGGCCTCCGTCTCCCAGGGTGAGGCCCCAGAGCTCAGGGTGGGCGTGTGCTCATGTAACCACCTCATCCTTCATGTTCTCCCTCAAGGTGACAACGAGACAGAAAGCTGGTGGCGTGGCTGCTTAGCATTGCTGTGGGCCCTCGGAAAGCCCTTCATCTGGGTTGTTTTCTTCAGTCCTCATAGCAGTCTCCCGAGGAAGCACTGTGGTGATCAGCCCCACTTAACAGGGGTGTAAACTGAGGCTTGGCTGAAGGGACACGTGCCATCCCGTGACCAGCCCGTGCCAGGGCCAGGCTTTCGGTCCTGGAGACGTGATTCCCGGGCTGGCTCTGGGCACGCCAATGCCACCCTTCTCTGCTACTACCCCAGATCAGCCTGAGATGCATGGATTTTTTTTTTTCTTCCCCTAATTAAAAAAGAAATAGATGAAAACCAATATTTGGGGGAAACTTAAAAACATAAACTGACAACAGAGAAGAGTACAGTGACCCCCCGTGTACCCATCACTGGCTTCACCAACCCTGGGCCGGTCTTGTCCAGTAACCCCTTCCCGCCACCACTTCCCTTCCTCTCCAACCGTGAAATTATCTGGAAGCAGTCCCCTGACATCTTATTACGTCAATAGAAATGACCGAAACAGGTATCTCCAAAAAAATAAGGTATCTTTGAAAAGATACATATAAATGTAATGCCATTTTCATGCCTAAGTAACTGACAATAATTCCTTGACATCAAGTGCTCAGTCACATTCCCCCAATTGTCTCATAAATGATTTTGGTCGTGATTTGTTCAGTAAGAATCCAAACATGGGTTAGTACATCATGTTTGCTTGGTATGTCTCTTAAGGGTTTTTAAAACCGCTTTTGGAATCAGGACATGTAGCTTGTGGAATTTTCCATATTCCCACCCTTGCCGATCGCTTCCTCGTGGTGTCATGGAACCCGTTCCTCAGTGCCCTGTAGTCCCTGAAAGTTTCCTGCTCATCCCACGACTTCCTGGTTCATCCTGCACCCGTGCTTCTAATGCAGCAGCCCCCAGCTGGCCTGCTGAGTTTTTAGTTGTCATCAACGACCATGCCTGGGTCCTGTATTAAATCAGGGTTGCAGAGTGAAGCTGTCTGAAGTCTACCTTTCCTTCTTCGTTTATTAGATGGAGTTATTCTAAAGGGGACTTCATCAACTGCTTGTTTGAACTGAAGCTCAGTTTACAAAGGGGAGGCAGGGAAAAAAGCTTTAGTCTTCCCCTTTATTGCTAAGTTTTAGAGCAATGAGCTGATTTTTATTTGATGTGTTTGAATCCAGGGTAGTTGTTTACTCTTGTTTCTGATGCCCAGATCGTCCCACCTGAGGCCGGTGGGAGCCTTTTGCTTTGATTTTAGTTCCTTACTTAGACCTTTTGTGAACGAATCTCTTTAAGTTCTATCCTCTTTTCATCGGGACGGAGAGTTCTTGCTTGCAGAAGGAGTCTTCTGTGGAGCGGGGCCCGCCCGCGTTCTCCGCTGCTCCCCAGGCCGAGAGGTGGGGGCTCCCTGCCAGCGGGCTATTCCTAGGTGCCACCTTCCCGCCGTTCCCGCTGCCAAGGCCGCGGCAGGTGGCAGAGTGGCCGAGCCAGGCCAGCCCCGCTGGCTCGGGCCCCATGCGTAGTAGGTGTTCCGGAAGCGGCTGTCGGGTGGATGAAGGGCCCGAAAGCCGATCCGTCACACCACCCGGCTGGGCTGGGCTCCTCTCCACCCAGGGATCCTCCCGGGAGGCCAGCTCAAAAATAGAGCTGGCCCCCGCTTCCCCGCGGCCTCAGGACACCTCAGAGCCAGGCGCGCAGGGAGCAGGGGTGAAACCTCCAGGCTCACTCCGAGGCTGCTGGCGTGGGAGCCACCTGCCCTCCGGTCCAGAGAGGAGGCGACGGCCGGCCCTGGACGCTTCCGAGACCCGGCCGTCCAGGGGCCAGGCCAAGCTGGAGCTGGTCCCTGCCGCGCAGCAGGGCTCCCTCTGGGTGGGTTTTTGCTGCCCCACCTCCTCGAGCCTCTGGGTTTGGCTTCGCCGCCCCGCCTTGCAGCCTCGGTCACTCGGTCAGTGCTGTCAGTGTCTGCTCTGCCCCCCTACCCTGGCCGGGCTTGTCCCCAGCACCTAGCACTGTCATGGGCACCAGGAAGGCCCTGTGACCGGAGCCCCCGGTGGACCTCGGGGTTTCTGCCCTGGTTGTTGCTGCTCGTTTAAAAAACAAAAGAAAACAAAAAAGGGAAAACGCTGCCAGCTTTGTTGATGCCCAGTGATACCGAAATAATATGTTTGTTTATGGAGAATGACTTCATGTATTTACTAGACAAGAGGCTAGAATCCGGTGACACTCCTGGTCTATTTGAGGGTGGATTTGTGTTGGAGGGCAGGTGTTCCAGCCCATGAAGCTAAATCCAGGGATGGCGTGCAGCGAGGAGGACCAAGAAAGCTTCCCCTCTGGGGAGGAGGGGGCCGTGTGACCACCCCCAGCGGATGAGGCTGAGAGAAGTCTCCGGAAACGGTGTGCGGAGAGCGGAAGGGGCAGCACAGCCCGAACCTGGCAGCAAGGCTGAGCCCTCAGGCCCAGGGGCAGCTCAGGAATGAGGCCGCGCAGGCCCCAAGCTGCACGGCCACTTGTGAGCCGGTGACCCTGCACGGCGGCCTCACCTCCCCAAGCCTCCGCGTCTTCATCCACAAAGCGGGGAGCCCTTCTGGTTGTTCTTGGCACATTGCGGGCACCCGTAGTGGTCAGTGCCAGCATGGTGCTTATGCATATGGGCTCTGGGGTGCCTACAAGCGAGTTCTGGCACCTCCTCCTACAAATGGTAAGCTCGTGGGCTCATTTTCCAAATGTCTCTCGGAAAGTTCGTTTGGCACATTTCTAACAATGCCTCAGTCTTCTCATCTGTAAAACAGGCGTGACTATATTTCCTGTCTCCTAGGCTTGTGAAGATTAAGTGCCTTAATAGATGCAAAGTCCGTAGGATAACACTTGGCACATGTCTGCGCTGGGTCAGTGCCGGCATTGTTACTCTGAGGAAAAGAACTTAATTTTTCTCATCAGCAGTTTACATTTCTATTCTAACTCAATAAAAATACGTCTCCCCCACCATCTCTTCCTAATAACAACTTCTACCCAAAGGCATTTGATCATTTAAATATCTCCTGTCCTTCTGTCCAAGGTGGCTGCCGTGGTCCCACAACGGGACCCTTTGCTTCAGTAACAGGAAGTGCAGCGGATGGGTCGCCCAAGGGTCACTGAGAACCAGGCACCGTCTCAGTGAATTTCCCAGCATCCCTGCAGGCAGATCCTACCCTTCCTGTTTCCCAGAGCTGGAGCCCAAGGCCTGGAGTGACCCATGGCCACCCAGTTGGTTGCTGGCAGAGCTAGGCAGCCCCAGAGCCCGAGGCCCTCTGCCCCTCTGTCTCGGCAAGCTTCACCAGGCCCCAGCGCTAGCCCTCCCTAGAACGAGCTAGCCTGCCTCCCCAGGCTGGGTGTCCTGTGGATGGCGGGCGCCCCGCGCTCACACTGGGCCCGGATCTGGCTGTGCACTGCTGAGTCCAGGGGCCCGTGACAGGTACCAGACCATCTAGGTGCCTGTTCCAAAGAAGTGCTCCCTCACGCGTCTAGAGACATGGCGGGGACGTGTGAGGGAGCAGAGAGAAAGCTGGAGACCACGTGCAGGGCTCAGAAGACGTCAGTCCGCTGGTTCTGCGGCCTGTGATGCCTGGTGAAGAGCCATGAGGGCCATCCAAAATGCCTTGCCGTGGAAGGATAACCAGAACGTGCTGTTGTGTGAGACCCGTTGTCACACCAAAGCATAAGACAAAAGATTTTTTTTTTTTTACATGCACATAAGTGCCTAGAAAATGACTCTAAGGAAGCACCTTAAACCGGCCCAAGGGGATTATCTCTGGGGAAGCCAGTGGGATTGAATGCAGGTAAAATTGTCTTTGTTGTTTTTCGCTTTTCATATTTCTTGGTTGTTCGAGTTTTTATGATGACATCACATTCACTTGTCAGCTGCGTAACTGTAAAATAAGTAGTGGTCTGTCAAGGGAAGGACAGCCCTACATTTAAGCTAGTGTATCTTATCCTTGGAGTACCCCCACAAACAATGGGGGGAGCTTGGGAACATCTTCTCCGGAAGAAACAAGGAACAGCCTTGACTCTTTTGGGAATGTGTCGGAAGCAGTCCCATCCTATGGGAATGCCATTTTGAAGTTAGTTAGATCTTCCCTGGAGACTTGGAAGGTGCAGCCATGGCACAAAGTTGGGTTAAAACATGTTTTCAACCTTGACCTCCCACCCCAACAATGGGAACCTCTTGTACTTGTTGGATTTTCTAGGAAAATGGGTGCCAGTGGGTCTGTGGAATTTCTTTGCCAGCAAAGTAAATGAAAAGTGTTGGCTTCGAGTGTCCCCTCCCCTCACTGCACCGTGGTTAGCCCTGAGTGTGTGCGTGCGTGTGTGTGTGTGCGGGTGTGTCTCTGAGCACACGTGTGCACACACTCGCACGCTGTGGAGGCGGAACGGGTGATGCCGCTCTCGGAGGACGTGCCACCCTCTGGAGGGCTGCAGTGGACGGGATGCTGTCTCCCGAGTCACCTTGGAAACCCCCGTGGCTAAAGCCAGTGGATCTTCTCACCCCTCCATTTTCTGTCTGGCGCTCTCTTTGGTCAGAAGGTCGCCGAGCACAGAGAAATCTGGGGTCATTTTTGAAAGCGTGACTGGCCATCTGCGAAGGACTCCTCTGCTCTGGCCCACTGTGTGTCCTCTGGGCCCCTGACACCGTGGACTTGGGGAAGAGGAGAGAGGTGTCAGGGTTGTGAATGAAAACAGTGGCTTTCTCGTGGATGGAACACAGGAAATGCCGGTTCTTTCAGGGAAAGAGGAGGGCACAGGCTTGGGAAAGGCCTTCTCCTGAAGTCCCCCACGGGACCGGGCTGGGCCGCCCCCGTCCAGCTTGGCGAGCGGTCCAGAGGCCAGCCGTGCACAGGAGAAGTACGGGTTCGGCGCCCCGCCTGCCCGCGTCCCAGGCGCAGTGCTGGGCTCGCGGCTCCCAGAATGGCGTTTACTTCCCGGCCAGCGTGTGCAGTGGGCGTTAGCACCCTCCCTTACTCGCTGGCCAGCTGGGCTCTTAGCGACTCAGTAACTGCCCTGCTGCTTCCTGTGCTGTGGTTCCGTCGCTCAGTCGTGTGTGACTCTGCGACCCCACGGACTGCAGCACGCCAGGCCTCCCTGTCCTTCACCGTCTCCTGGAGCTCGCTCAAACTTGTGTGCATTGAGTCAGTGATGCCATCCAGCCATCTCATCCTCTGTCGTCCCCTTCTCCTCCTGCCTTCACTCCTTCCCAGCATCAGGGTCTATGTTCTGTGTCAATTGATGCTGATCTAAAAAGTGAGATGAAATCCCTGTAATCGCTGGTCTCACCTGTGTCCATTTGAGAGCGAGCTTGGATCCCTAGAGAAAGTCCTAGCCGCTGGCCCCCTGCGTCAGATCTTATGCGGCACAGCAGGTGGTTCCTCTGGTCTGTCTTCCCACTCAGTCCCACCCTCGCCTGGCTTCCCAGCCCCTGGGGCACTTGGGGAGACAGCAGGGCTCGGTGGAGGAAAAGGACTTTGAGGCCAGACAGACCTGGCTCCACTTCAGGAGCCCCTGCTTCCCATCTTAGTGACCTGTTAAGACAGGTCACGTAACCTCACTGAGCCTCAGTTTCCTCATCTGTGAAGTGGGTGTGTGGTGAGGCTCAGATACTGAGACGAACCTTATGAAATTGCCAGCATTCGGCCACTTTTACCCTCTCATAAGGCAGTTTCATATGGCTCTCCGAATCTATGCAGCATGGAAATAACCTTTGTGAGCTGCAGGGACCGGCTAGACTCTCCTTTCCTCCCTTCATGCCCTTGGCCTTGGGGGCTCTCTCTCCCTGGACTGCAGTGAATGGGAAGTGGCTTCTGAAATCGTTGCCTCAGGATGAAGAGGGAGCGCTGAAGCCGTGACCCCCTGGAGTGGGCTGTCATTAGGATGCGTGGAAGGGCGCCAGGGACCCAGCCATGGGCCGTGACCCACATGCTCCTGCGAGGCCAGGCAGGGTCTTTTCACCCGTGTCTGGGGTGACAGGTGCAGGCCCGAGCGTGGGGACCTTGGGAGGGTGGCTGGGTGGCTGGATCCGTGCTTGCGTTTCAGCTGCTGGTGTCACTGGGGAGCGGGTGGCTGAGGGCCCGGCTCTGGAGTCTAGCTGGCTGAGTTTGAAGCCCAGGTCTTCCTCTGGCTTGCTGTCTGTGATCCCCTCAGACAAGTCATGCACCTCTCTGCACCTCACTTTCCTCTTCAGTAGTCATTTCTGCCTCATGGACTCGTCAGCTGCCCCGTGTAAAGTATCTAGCACAAGGCCTAGCACACAGTAAGCAATCGCTATGGGGTAGCTGTGAATGTTTATTGAAGATAATACTTGCTAAAATTCATCCATTAGCTGCTGTTATTAAGTAGGGTCTGATTCACTGAACATGGCATTGGAGGTGATAAAGGTGACCAGACTCTCTCAGGGCGGGAGAGTCAGATCCAGACAGGACTGCCCAATGTGCTGCGTGACCGTACGCGGGTCCCTGAGCCTCTCTGAGCCCCATTCCTCTGTAAAACGTGGCTAGGAAATGGGACGTTCAGTTGATGAGCAGGGTTGTGAGGATGAAAGCAGGCGCTGCTTTTGAAAGGGCCTCTCCTGGCGCCGGTCTGCCGTAGAGGCTGCTGCAGGGAGCCTGGGGTCTCACCCTGGAAGCCCCTGGGTGACCCGGCTTGCTGTTGTCTCCGTTTGCACCGTGGCCAGGTGTGGAACGAGGCACCTGTGAAGTTCCTGTCTCAGGTGTTTTGCTCTGGAAATTTCTGCAGCTCAGGAACAGGAAGGTACTTTAGAAAGGATTTAATTTGGGGGGCACATTAGTTCCTGAGGAGCAGGAGGAGGGCTTTTAACTCCCAGGCTAGTCATTTCAGAAGGCTTCTGCTGCTTCCCGGCCCCCGTGACTGTGGACCGCAGGACCGTCAGCCCCAGGGCCCTGTGTAAGCAAGCCTTCCTGAGTGGCCTCTGCATCATTGCTTGCTGAGTGGATGGTACTGTGCGGTTGCCATGGTAGCAGCAGGATGTGGTTCCTATGGTGATGGTCGGCAGCGGCAGGAAGACAGCAGAGGTTTTAGTTAACCGGTGGCTCCGCATTCACCGCCCCCCAAGCAGCACAGCACGGACTGCCCCCACTGCCGCTCAGCTCTGCAAAATGGTTACTGCTGAGGTCACCGCCTCCCCGAAACGCCACTGCTGCTTCTTGGAAAGACAGGGTTGTGCCGGGGGGTTTCTGCTTCCAGAAGGGAGGGTGCTCGCTGTCTGGGGCCCTTCCGCTGGGGAGGGGGCTTTCTGCTCACCCAGAGCGTAGCAGGTGGGGCCTGTAGGGGAGCTGATAAGCCCCTCCTGGTGGCTCCCTGCAGTGAGTTATTTCCCACCCAAGTCTGCCTTGGTTTTCAGGAGAAACTAGACGGTTTGGAAAACTCCCTCAGCACCTTGCACCCAGATTTCAGCACGGCCACACTGTGGGGGGTCATTTGGGTTGTCGAGCCCCAGGGCAAGGAAGACGGTATCCTGAATATTTCTCTCCCCCTCTGGTGTCTGAATCTTGCAGCTAGAATTTCTCCATAGAAGGGCGAGCGGATGACACAGACATAGCTCGCAGAATGTCACCTCTTTTTTATCTGGAGATGAGGGAGGCAGAGTGAGTAAGCAGGATTCAAGGGGCACCGTTACGATGCAAGAGGAAATCTGAAATTTGGGAGCTCGGCGTGGGCAGGCATGGGGGCCGCCTGTTTCAGCGCTGGGCAGCGCGTCCATAAATTGCACATGCACCTTGATGAAGGCGCCCCGAGAGGAAGGAAGCGTCTGCCTCCAGCTGACAGCCCGTCAGCCTGGCGTGGCAACATGGTTCGCTCACGCCGGCCAGCACTCCGATTGGTGGCTGGTGCCGTCACCGGGTCTGCTGGAGCATGATTGGCGGAGGGGCCCCTGCCAGCAGGGGCGCCGTCCAGGTGGGCACCCCTGGACTGCAGGCGGAGGGCTGGGGGGCTCGGTGAGGCTGCCTCTGCCGCTGGACACCCTGAACTCCTTGAGAGGTCAGAGGCGTGCTGTCCACCCCAACTCTGGGTTCTTGTTGGAAGAACTACAGTCTCGTGAGCACTTTGAAGGAGCACTCTGTGCTCTGGGAGATCTTTTCTTTTTGAATTTTGAGAATTAAAAATACAATTTAGGACACATACGATCAGGAAGATTCATTATTTGACCACACACTGATACCCGGATGAGTTTCAGATTAGCCAATAATCAAACAAAGAGCATCAAGGACTAATAGTAAAAACCACATTTCTGTCACCCAGACTGACCACTGTTTATATTATATATCCTCTTTGATATGAGTAAAAGGAATAAAACACCCCTGGAAAAATGATAATTAATTACCTTGACCTCTGGCTCAGCACCTGCCTCCAGGTACCCTTTATTGTAAATCTGGTGTAGATCTTTCCGTAAGATGTTCAGTACTTTGGCACACTTATGTAACCGTAAGGAACCGTAAACAGTATGTAGCGTTGCTTCATGTATGCTCTTAAAAGGTGCTTCCAGCTTGCCTTTTCCCCTCTGCGCCATCTGCTCCCGGGTTTGGGGTCTGCGGCTGTTGGTTGCAGTTTAGTTCTTCATTTCCCTGCTGCACAGGGGCTGTGCGCTTGCCCTCTTGTGCAGATTCACCCCGTCTTATCTATCTGTCTTTGCCTATGGTCACCTGGCTACAAGGTGGGCTGCATAACCCCCCAGCAGCGCCCATCCTGGTGGGACCCCAAAGGCAGGGCGTCCCTCTCGCACATCACGCCTGCCTGGTGCCCGGCCTAGCGGCAAGGACCCCAGGTCCCCGAGTCACCCAGCCCAGCTGCCTCGGCTGATTTAGGTCACTGCCGCCCCCTCCCTTTGCCCACAGAGCACTGTGGCCCAGAACGCCGTCTGCACAGGAAACCCACTGACGTGCTCTTGGCAGTAGGGGGCCCAGCGCCCGCCTCCCCGGCCACCCTCGTCCCCGGGTTGGGTGCCCTCGGCCTCGGGGTGGCAGAGGCAGCCTGGGGTGCCTGGGCCGTGGGCCGCCCCGGGCTGCCTCTTGTGCTGAGTTGCCGTCGGGGAACCCTGACCTTCTTGCTCAGGCGCAGCCTCCTCATCCAGGGAGCGTGGCCACAGGGCTGAGCTCGCATCCTGGCTCTCTCGGCGGCAGGGCCCCATTGAACCACAAGCGTCCCCCTCACGTGCAACAGAAGCCCAAGGGCTGGCCCGAGTCATTGGTGTCCTCTCGAGGCGTGCCTGGGCCGTCGCAGTGCGGGTGCGGCCCTGGAAGGGAGACAGACCTCCCCCTTTTTTTTTCTGTCCCTCTCACTGTGGCTGACTCCAGCCCCACCTCTGCTAGAGGGTATCACAGCGTATTAAAAAAGCAGAGACATTACTTTGCCAGCAAAGGTCCTTCTACTCAAGGCTATGGTTTTTCCAGTGGTCGTGTGTGGATGTGAGAGTTGGACCATAAAGAAGGCTGAGCACCAAAGAATTGATGCTTTTGAACTGTGGTGTTGGAGAAGACTCTTGAGAGTCCCTTGGACTGCAAGGAGATCCAACCAGTCCAACCTAAAGGAGATCAGTCCTGGGTGTTCATTGGAAGGACTGATGTTGAAGCTGAAACTCCAATACTTTGGCCACCTGATGCTAAGAGCTGACTCATTGGAAAAGACCCTGATGCTGGGAATGATTGAAGGCAGGAGGAGAAGGGGACAACAGAGGATGAGATGGTTGGGTGGCATAACCCACTCAATGGACATGAGTTTGAATAAACTCTGGGAGGTAGTGAAGGGGGCTTGTTGCAGTCCAAGGGGTCACAAAGAGTTGGACACGACTGGGCGACTGAACAATGGCAGCAATCGTGGCTCTGCACGGAGACCGGAGCGCCCCGGCCCCGTGGCCGCCACCGTCCCGCGCTTCATAGGGAAGCCAGTTTTGGGGCCAGACAGAACTGGATTCTTCCAGTCGCTGGGCAGGTATTTACTGAGCCTTCTGTGTGCGGCCCTGGGGACCGTGTGGCCAACGGAACAGACACGGGGTCTGTCGCACTGGAGCCTGCTGCCCGGCGGGAGAGACGGTAAACAAGCAGCAGGCAGATGACCGCAGCTGGACCTGGGCTCCTCCGTCAGCCCGGCCTTGCCGGCGACCTTGGGCAAGTTAGCTGAGTCCCCTGTCAGGGCAGGCGTGGTGCTACTAACCCCACGGGGTCATGGCAGTCTCCACACAACGGCATGCCTGCCGCCCTGCCGGCCTGGCACCCGTGCCTGACACGTCACAGCTGCCCTTGTGCCCGCGGCCCTCCTTCGGAGGTGGAAACTGAGACCAGAGCGGTGAAGCAACCTGCCCAGGGTGGCCCAGCAGCTCGCAAGCCCAGGCACATATGGCGTCTGACCCCCAGCCACGGGGAGGCAGTTCCTGTCCTCAGAAAGCCAGTGCCTTCCATGTTCAGGGAGTTTATTTACTTATTTATGAAAGTGGAAGTCGTTCAGTCATGTCCGACTCTGCAACCCCACGGACTATACAGTCCATGGGATTCTCCAGGCCAGGATGCTGGCGTGGGTAGCCGTTCCATTCTCCAGGGGATCTTCCCAACCCAGGGATCGAACCCAGGTCTCCCTCATTGCAGACGGATTCTTTACCAGCTGAGCCACAAAATGATCATGGTCAAATATACATAACACAAAGCTTACCGTTTTAGCCGTTTGTAAGCGTGCAGTTGAGTGGCGTTAAGTACCTTCACCTCGTTGTGTGGCCATTGCTACTGTCCGTCTCCGGAGCCTGACTTGCATCTTCCAGTTCAGAAGCCCTGTCCCCATACACCCTGACTCCATGTTCTCCCAGCCCCAGGTCCCTGTGACCGCGTTTTCCTTTCTGTCTCTATGAATCTGTGTCCTCTAGGCCCCTCACGCGAGTGGAATCAAACAGTATTTGTATTTTTGTGTCTGCCTGACGTCACTTAGCATAATGTCCGCGATGTTCACCCATGTTGTAGCGTGTCAGAATTTCCTTTTTAAGGCTGAATGATATTCGTGTGTGTGTGTACGCACGTGTGCACGCGCACACCACAGTGTTCATCCATTCATCCGTCAGTGGACTTGTGGGTTGTTTGCACCTTTCTGCTAATGGAAGTAGCTCCGCTGTGCATGTGCGTGTGCAAGTGTCTGAGACCCCCTTTCAGCTGTCACTTTCTTCGTGTATACATGTGGGTTCAGGGAGCATTTTATCACCAGGAATAGAATAAAGGGGACAAAAAGAAAACCTCCAGTTTCCAGTTCTTATCCTCAGGCCCGTGGATAGAGTTCAGGGTATCTGTGAACCTGGACGTGAAGAAACAGCTTTGCTGTCGCTGGGCTGTGGCTGACTCACAGCGTTTTCTTCAGGGCTGCCCGCCTGCGGTGCTGTTGGCTGTGACCGGGACCCGGCCACCAGCAGACAGCCTGGTTTCCAGGCCCGTTCCCGCCGTTACAGACCATCTTGGAGTCTTATTACCTTTGTCATTACTCCAGAGTCACGGTAGTTATCAGACCCTTGGCTAGAGCTTGTTATTTAATGCAGTAAAGAAGTTGTCTTTTCCTGTTGCTCTACCACAGGTTTTAAGGAGTGTCTTGATAACCATAGTTCAGTACAGTCGGGTTCCCTTGTGAGTTGTTCGCTTTTGTTGCCAGATCGTGTTTCGTCTTACGGCAGTGCCATTCTACTGGCGGTGGGCATTTGGGTTGTGTCCATTCTCAGGAACGCTTGCACATGCCGCTTGGGGATTTGTGCGTGAAGTTCTGTTGGCTTAGAGATGAGAATGAGCTGGAGTCACAGGGTATGCATAGAGTCAACCTTCGTAGCTGGTGCCAAGCCGTTTTCCACGGTGGTTGTACCAGCTTACCTCCCAGGAACAGTGTAGGAAGTTTCCAGTTGCTTCACCTCCATGCCTGTATTTATTACTGTGAGTCTTTTAAATTCTCGCCATTCTCACGGGTATAGAGCAGTATGCAGCTTTTCTTTACGTTTGAAATTTTGAATAGTAAAAATCCCAGAAAAACACCATACATACTCATGCAGCAACTTCACAGAAAAATCATCTTTTTAAGGCAAGTGGTTGAAACTGGTGCATGCCTGGCCTTGATGTGAAGACGCAGCTCCTCATTGTGAATGGACAGGGCCCAGGCTGCCCTTCGTCCTGTGATCCACCCCCCAGCCCCACCCCCACCCCCACAAGACACTGGCAGGTCCTGGGTAGCATTTAATAAAGCTGGATGTACACAGGGGTGGGGCCTGAGTGAGGCGAGGAGAGCTTAGAACTGTGCCTGCACATCCAGTTATGGTGGCATAGGGCGGAGGGGGGGCCCGAGCGGGTTTCTGGGCCAGAGGAGGTCCAGACACCTTCCGCTGGTCCCAGACAGGTGCGCTTATGAGTCAGCGCAGGAACTTAGACTAGTTGACTGACCTTTTGCAGGTTCTAGCTGACGGTGTCAGGGCCGCCCATTCACTAGTGAGCTCTCGGACTCGGCACCGAGATGCCCGCGTCTTGAGTTTCTTCCTTACGTTGGCTGCCGCGTAGCTGAGTTCTCCCAACATCAGTGGTGCCCCCACTTCATGTCGTTTCCTCTCTTTCTCCCTCCCTCCTGGCTTTCTCTCAACAAATGTTTATTGAGTGTGTACTTTTGTGCCAGGCGCGGCCACAGTCTCCCTCCCTCCCTCCCTCTGTCCTTGCATCTGTCTGCCTGTCCATCCATCCCATCTACCCATCCATGCCTCCGCCCAGCACTGACTGGATATCCTCTGTAAGACAGGCCTCGGGCTCGACCTGGATGAATGGGCCGAGGTCCCCCCAGTAGCACGGGGCGGGGGGTACACTCCTGTTGGAGGGGTGTGACATGTACAGTGGGGTCAGAAAGCGGGAAGAAACAGGGTGTGGAGGCCAGGTAAGCAGCACCAGGAGGAGCTCCCTGGAGGTCACGGGGTTGAAGCTTCATCTTCACAGTGTCTTGAGATGGGCCCGGGGAGGGAGGGTGATGGAGAGAGTGGGCATCTGGCTTCCCTGGTGGAGGGACAGAGCCTGGGGCCCGGAGTGGACCTCAGGTCACCCCTTGTGAGGTCAGGTGGGGGACAGAGCTGACAGGGTCACAGGCAGATTAGTCGGGACCTCACGGTCCCAAAGGGGTGCTGGGGAAGTTTTACCAAGGGGTGGTAGGACAGACCGCTGCCCCCACCCCAAGGATGTCCGCAGCCTCATCCCCCAGAACTGCAACTGGGTGACCTGCCATGGCAGGAGGGCTGCTGAGATGTGATCGAGTCAAGGATCTTGCGATGGGAAATCATCCCAGGTTACCCAGATGGGCTCCCTGCAGCCACAGGGGTCCCTTAGGAGAAGGGCAGGCAGGAGAGACAGGTCAGAGGAGGAGGCCGTGAGGGCAGAGCACAGGTGAGGGGGTGCTGTTGCCAGCCTTGATGACGGATGGTGGGGCCCCAGGACCAGGGACTGGGCACCTTGAGAGGCTGGGAGGACCAGGAGGCAGTCTCTCCGCTCAGGCCTCTAGAAGGACCGCAGCCCTGCTGACACTGTGGGTTTTGGCCCAGTGAGACCTGTTTGGGACTTCTGACCTCCAGACCTGTCAGAGGACACGTTTGTGGTGTTTTAGCACACGGAGTTATACTCATGCGTTGCAGCAGCCTTAGGAACCTGATGCGCTGGTGAAGTGCGGGCTCGTCTGAAAACCTTTGTACAAAGGTCTGGGTTAAGGGTGGGGGGCAGGACTTTTTGGCCTAACCCTGGCGGAGGGTGAGGTCATCACCATTACCTGGAAATGTTCTTAGAGAGTGAGTCCCTCTTCCATCCTGTGTTCTTGGTTGGTAGATTGTGGTTCCACTCAAGTCCAGGGGGAGATTCACCTCCTTTAGGATCAAGGAAGACTCACTGCTCCTGATACATTCTGCCTTTCGAGCCTGTTTCTAGGGGGATTCTGATAACACATCGTCCCAGGCAAATGCAAGGTGAGCAGGGCCCTGCTCCAGGGCGAACATCGCAGGGACAGTGGCAAACCCCATGGGGGCCTTGCTGGGCGTCCTGTTACTCATCCTCCCGTCTGCTGAGCGGGAGGTGCGGTGTTTAGTGAGTATCACTGTAACCTGTACTTTCCTGAAGTCAAACAGATCTCTCTGGGTGGGAGTATCCTCTCTTGTGGGACGGGTGCAGCCCGTCTGACTCAGCGACTCCCCCAGCCGCACCCTCTGCTGCTGACACCCTGACAGTCCGTCCTCTTGCGTCTCCCGCTCACAAAAGCCTCCCTCCCCGGGAAGCAGAGCAGATCCTCTCCCGCCCCGCCCCCCTCCCACGGCTCTCCCCGAGCCGTGCCTGTGTGGCTGCTACCCCCAGACGTCTGTGTCCCTGGCAGGATGTCAGCGTCACCAGCGACGGAGCCGGGAGCCTCTTCCCATCACCACCGAGGGCGGCAGCTCTAGGTGGGCCGCATGCCAGCCACCTTCCCATCCGTCACCTTGTTCAGGGGTGCACCCCCCGCCCTTCACATCGTCACCTTGTTCAGCGGTGCACCCCCCGCCCTTTACATCCATTACCTTGTTTAGTGGTGCGCCCCCTGCAGTAAATGTTTTATCCCGACACCTCAGGGTTAATAATGGAGAAAGCCAAACCTGACACCCAGCACCTTTACCCGCTGACGGCCCGCACCCCTTCCACTGCTGAACTTCGGATGTTCACCGCTGGCTGAGGTCAGCTTACGCCAATACCGTCGTCACCGCTGTCGGTTGAACTGTGTCCCCGAAGCAGGTCTGTTCAAGTCTTCGCCTCCGGCACCTGGGAGCATAACCTTATTTGGAGGCAGGGCCTTTGCAGATACAGTCAAGCACAGGTTCGCTGTCCGACCTTTGCTTGGAGAACTGAGTTCACTGGGTTCAAGAATCGCTCCCTCTCCTCACAGGCTAGCTGATTTAAAGAGGTCAAACCACGCTGTGGCTTTTCCCAGACCAGCTGATTCAAACTGTGCCACAGCCAGGAAAGAAAAAAAAAAGCCAACAGATTATTGACGAAGAAACATTCATTTCTGTTGAAAATTACTGGTTGGGGCTAGTTGTTGATTATCTCACCTCTGTTGCCGTTTGTATTTAGAAATGGCTCATAAATTTGCTTACGTGGATCTGGTTTGTCCTCTACAAGGAAACGGTTGCACTGCAAGTGGTTCCAGAACCATACTGTGATTTGATGGCTTCCATTTCCTGGCTCTCCGACGCTGTCAGGCACAGCGGCGGGTGCTTTCCTTACCGTGTCTGTGGTCCTCACAGTAACCTGGCGAGGTCCACTTCACAGATGAGGAAACTGAGGCCAGGACAGCGAAGGAAGTTCGGATCCAAGGTCACGCACTTCACATGTGCGAGCTGGCTCCTAAACTGCAGTCTCCAGACTCAAGAGTCTGCCCTGCCCCGCCTGTCTTCCTGTTAACTGCGGGCAACTTCATAATTAGATGGCAGAGAAGGCAAACACAGGGTGTTCGCGCTGAGATGTGCGCTGGGGAGAAGCGTGTTGTGAATGCATGCGTGTGCATGCTCCCGCAAGAGGCCACTGCAGACACGTGATGGTTTTCAAGAACGCTGACCGTCGTCAACTCGTTTGGAAAAAAAAAAATCCCACAAGTAGCCCTGCACTTCCCCAGTGACCAGGGCTGTGTGTCCTGCTCAGCCCTGCAGGTGCAAGGAGGCCCCTGGGCGTGTCCAGTGACTGAGTCAGAAGAAGCGTCCCCGGGGCCAGGCGATGCTCTGGGACCCCACGCCACGGGGTGGGCTGGGGTGGGGGAATCGACAGGGCCCATGGCTTCTGGCCACCAGCCCCTGAAGGAGGGTGGAGGCGGGGTGACCCCCTTCTCGGAGTGCCATCGGCGTCTGGCTGGTATCTCAATGATTCATCATGTGACCTTGGGCTCGCCACGCGGCCTCCCGGGCGGCCAGCAGAGGCAGCGTGGCCTGTGAGCTCACCTCGTCGCTCACCCTGGGACCGACCCGGGCTGCCTCCTGGGACACGCCCGGCGATGACCCTGGAGGCCTCTACCCCGGCTGGGCCCTTGGTCTGTGTCTGCCTAAGTAGCCACACTGCCCACTGCCTCACTTCCTTTTGATCTTTACTCTGAAGTCGCCCAGTCAAGTTTCCTTGGCTACCAATCTGAAATGTTGACAGCCCACCCCACCACCGCAGTGTTTTATTTCTCATTCTCTACCTTATTCTCTCTCCTTAGCGCTTACCATAATCTAACAGGCTGTGCCTTTGTTATTTTGTTTATTTTCTCTTCCTGCTAGAATTTTATCTCCTCTCCTTCCCCTCTCTCCCAACTGCTCTATTCCCAGCATTTAGAACAGGGCTCTGTGCCTGTCGATGCCGGATAAATACCTTTTAAGTGAATGAATGAATCCGTTTGACTTTGCAGATCCTCACTTTACTCATTGGAGTGAAGTCAGCCTACTAAGTTGGTTGGCGTTCCTGAAACTATAGACACTCGCTGAGTGACAGTATTTATGTATTAAGTATTCCGTGCTTTACCTTTAAAATCGAGGGGCTGCAGCTGACGTCTCCGTAGAGGCTGAGCAGGGGCTGCGTGCGAGCAGGACAGCAAGGAGCACTGGTCTGGAGGCAGGGAGACCCCCTTCGTTCTCCCCTTGCCCATCGACCGTGAGCATCTCGGGCGTCCTCTAGGAGCCAGAGGGAGGGGAACATCCTGGAGACTAGCATTTTCCTACCCCCCGCCCTGCCCGTCTGATTCCAGGCAGAGAAGAGGGGCCCCGTGGAAGTTCTTTTCACAGCTCTGATGCCCCCCTTTCGTGGGCCTGCATGTCCCCACCAGACCGGGACTGGGGCTCCTGTCTCAGGGTTCCTGCACCTGGGCACGTCCTGGGCAGCCTGCGGTCAGCTGTGTCTCGTGGCCAGGACTTTCAGGAATGCACCCTTTTGACCACACAGGCCAGGCCACACATGCCTGATTATAGTGAACTCTGAACTCTTTGAAGGAGCGTGAACCTCACACGGTGCCTTCGTGAAGATTGGCCACCTTGAACCTCATTCTCTCCCCTCACTCCATGAGTTCATCAGCTATCTGCCTTTCTTTTGTGCATTGTTTAGATTCTTATATATTTTATTTGTAATTGGAGAATATGCCTCTTTTTTTTAATAAGAAAGGCTGTTTATAAGGGTTTTCATTTTTAATATAAAAAAATCACTAATCTTTTTTCAAATCAAATATGTAATAGTTGTTAGCTTTTTCTACTTTTCCTCTGGCTTCTTAATTTCATATGAGGTATTTATTGATATGTAGATGTTTCACAGTTTTTGGTGGTTGGATCTCAGTGCCTTTATTCATGGCTTGTTAATGACTTGTCTTAGTGGTTTATCAGAGTTCTTCCGGATTTCAAGATTGAGCAGACGTTCCCCATTTTTTGGTAACATATAACTGTAAAATTAATCTAGAATTAACTTTTGGTGTGAGGCAGGGCATACTGATGTTCCAAATAGTTCACTGACTGTCTAGTATTATTCACTGAATAATGTTCCCTTTTCCACTGCTTTAAAATATCACTATATCATATACTAAAAATTTCAAATATGTGCTCGAGTCTCTCCTCTTTCAGGCTTTCTGTTAGTTCCTGCTGATTTACTGTCCTTGCTCCAACGCTGTGCTGTTTTGTTTATTGTAGATTCATAGTGGTGTAGAGTTAAACACCTTCATTTTTTAAAGATGAAGGAACCAAGGCATGGACAGGTCAAGTAACTTTCCCAAAATCTCCCAGCTGATTGGGCGCTCCAAATCTCACATGCGTGTTATTTCCAGTGTATTTAACCTCCTCGTCGGCCTTGTCTCATGATGCCTTCTTGTGCTTCTTAAATTATCGTCACTCTTACTCACAGTATAGCACTGAGATTCTTTTTTCCCCCGGAAGCCTTAGTTAGTCCTGTCTCCCGTAAGCGGAAGTAGCCATAAGTATCTGCCATGTAAAGTTACTAACAAGAATGAGAGCAGATGTGCATTTCATAGTACCATGCCTGGCACACAAAAGCCCTTAATCTATTAATAATAGTACAGTTATTTTTATTCCCATCAGTGTAATTGACTTTCTGTAAGGTACATTCTTACTTCTTTAAGAAGTAAGGGACTTCTCACACCTCTCACCTCTGGGCAGAATCCGCGGCAAATGCACTGTAGTCGCGTGTCCTTGACTCTAAAGGACACTCCCAGTGGCCAGCGTTTGACCCTGACGTCCACCTCGCTTTCCTCGAGCCAGTACGTTATTGAGGCGGCCCCACACTCTGAAGGGGCTGACAGGCCCTTAGGGTGATGAGAAGTCACGCTCTCGAACATTCCTGTGAGCTGCGGGCACTCCAGGTCCATCCGTGTCTCCCCCAGAGCCGTGCCCCCCAGGGGCGCAGAGAGCCTGCGTGACGAGGGGCCGTGTGTCTGCAGCGTCCCGGGCCCTTCTGGGCCCACAGGGTCCCTGTGCAGGCTGAGCTTGTGGGCTGGGACGCAGAGCACCCCTCCCACCCCCAGGGGCCACAGGGCAGTGTCAGACGTTTGTGCTCAGGTGGATGCTGGTTGCCTTCACACTGCACTCAGGAGAGGCCCGCCCGTGAGATGGCTGCTTCCTCGAGCCCCTTTGCAGGGTGGCAGCCAGAGGCACTTGGAAGCGCTCCCCATCCTTGTTGCCGAAGTCGCCGTCTTGCCCGTGGGCAGAGGTGCGTCCCCTCGGAATGCCTGGACTCTGGAATGGGGGCTGATGTCAGTATTAACCATCGGCGGAAGCCCCTTGCGTCAGGCTCTGGAGGAACCTGTGCTGGGCAGTTCCTTGGTTTGAAAAGAGGTCCCTGGTCTGGCTTTGGAACAGAGCTGAGAGTCAGAGCGGTGGCGTCAGCGGAGAGGCCGCCCACACAGGTGTGGCTGTTGAGTCTCCCGTCACCTCTGCTGAGAACCGAGACGTGGGGACAAGGGTAGGTGTCAGCGCCCCATCCTGCACTCACGCCAGGGGGTGAGGACAGTCTCCAGGAAACGGTCGGGGAAGAGAAGGGGGGGCGAGTGTGATTAGAGATGCCGGGCGTGTCTGTCTGGGTGGCATTGCCCTGGACACTGTCTTGAGAAGGATTCTGAGCCTGGATTTCCGCTCAGCAGGAAAAAGGCTGAAACCCATTTCCACGTGGAGAAGAGTGGCAGTGATGTCTCTTAGAGATGCAGGAATCCATAGAGATTAAAAAACAAAAAAAGAACCGGGCTGAAAAAGACATTTTACGAAGGGGAGGAACTAGACCCTGAGGCACAAAGGGTTGGTTATTTTCATGTAGTTTTATAATCAAGAAATATGAACGTAAAATATTCGGAGTGTCGAAAAGTAGAAAATCATCAGGATTTCTGCTCCCCAGAACAGTAAATGCTGTTTGTCTGTGACTCTTATTTCCTGCTCTTTGTCTAAATCCGTGCCTATTTTAATGTACTTTTCCAAAGACATAAAAATTTGTACCCTGTTTTTTCTTTTAACAGCTACAGCTGTTAATTCGTTTTCCCATGCCTAAGGCAAGAGCTTTGAAACATAGAATCCCTAGGGTACAACCTGGTGCCTTTCCCTCCAGTCTTTACCTCTGGGGTATTAAAGATGGATCTTCAAAAAAAAAAAATGGATCTTCAGAATTAGGGTATTCCCTTATAGTTCATCCTAGCCCCTCCCTGATTGTGGTAAAATGCAGTGTAAAATTTGTCATCTTAACTGTCTTAAAGTGTGTAGTTTCATGGTGCTAAGTATGTTTACATTGCTCTGCTTCCAGTCTCCAAAACTTCATCATTCGTCTTAAATAAAGCTCTAGAACTGACTTCAGGATGGGCACCTAGTTCACGACCTCCAGGTGAGGTAGGTAGCATTTAGGACAGGAAGGCGAAGGAGGAGCTGCACCGGCAGAGGCCTCTCCAGTAGGTCTGGTTCCCTCCCTAGTCCCGCCCATTTTACAGATGGTGAAACTGAGGCACAGATTGTCATCCATTGCTTTTCTTTCTGGGGGGCAAATGTTATTGAAATATACATTCAGAAATGTGCACATATACTGTACAGTTCAGTGAATTTTTGCCAACTAAACAGCTCTGTAACCAGCCCTCAAATCAAGAAACAGGCTAGCCTGTGTCCGCAACCCCAAGGTAACTGCTCTCCTGACCTTCATTAGCACTCACTAGTCTTGCCTGTCCTGGAGCTTTACCCTGGTGCATCCAGCATGGACTGTCTCGTCTGGCGACTTTCGCATACGTGATGTTTGTGTGATTTATGCGAGCAGCTTACCAGAGCCCTCGGGGACAGAGCTGGCCCGCAGACTCGGGCTCCACTGGCCTGCCTTTCAGGGGGCATGCGGGAATGCCAGCTGGCCCGGGGTGTTGGGGGGGCCCCAAGAAATAAAGCTGGCTAGATACGGCCAGATCAGGAGTTCCGTGAACGTTCAGCGGTGGCGGACACAGGTGTTCCAGAAACAGCTCCTCGATTACGGAAGCAACCTGTGTTCTTGGTGACAGCGAGACCCCGGGGTGGTGAGAGCTATGCGGAGGGAGCACAGGGCAGAGGTCTATGAGAAGAGGGAGGAGGATTCCCAGAGGAGCGCAGGACGAGTGTGGGAGTTGCGTGCGTCACGGGCAAGAGACCAGGTGTTCTGGATCGAGCAGTAATAACTTTTAAAAGATGGTTAATTTATTCAGAGTGGTTGCTTTGTAACGATACTGTCTTAATTTCCTGTTGAACCTGCTTCATCTGTAACCGTCCAACATTAGTATTTATCTCATTCACTTAATTTGAAAGTATTCTTAAATTAAATATTCCAGTATTCTTGCCTGGGAAATCCCATGGACAGAGGAGCCTGGCGGGCTGCCATCCACGGTTTCACAAAGCGTCAGAGGCAACTTAGCGACTGATCAACAAACAGCATTCTTTTAAAGCTGTTACTGCTGTTTTACTGAAGTTAATTCAGCCTAGACACTACCATGAAAATATCACAGGAAACATGAGTGTTACAGCTGTGATCTGGTTTAATAAACACAGTACTACAAACTGTTTTAGTCAATTAGGAAATAAGCATTAGAACGTGAGGAACGGTAATACTTGACCTTTGTCAGGGGTTGCCCTGTGCCGGACCCAGGACTGAATAAGCATGTGACACGTTTTCCTGCCTCCCTGTATCCACCCTAGGAGGCGGGAACTGTCATTGTGCCCATTTTCAGATGGGAAAACTGAGGCTCGGTGGGTGAGGTGACTTCCCCTACATCAGGTGTCCGCAAGGAGCAGGTGTGGGGTCGGGGTGGTCTGGTTCTCAGAATTTCCTCCCTGACCCCCACACTCTGACCTGCCCCTGGAACTCGTGGAGTAAAGACACGCAGGGAGTCAGCGATGGGCTTTCCTGCTTCCAGGAGCCTGAGCGCCGTGAACACTGAGAGAATATTCCCTGTCTGCCTGTGGGGGGTTGTCGGGACCAAGTAGAAACGGTCAAAACCAGTTTCATCATCATTAGCAAATGTGCAGTGGGTTGGCTGGAGTTTTTTTCAGAGGATTTGCTGGAGGCTAGCATGTGTCTCCATGTTCTTACTTCATAAACGGAGTAAGTTGATAACTGCAATTTAAGAAGAGCCTGGTTTTGGAAGGAAGTTGATTTGATTACCGTTTTATAAGATTTTCTTGGTCTGGTCTTGATCCTGTGGATTTCTTTCGGTTTCGGTAATTTTGGGGTGGTGACCTATCCCCTGCCAATTTGAGCCAAGTCCCGCTGAAGCTCAGCGTACCCAGAAGAATGTGCTGGGCTAGCCTCGTTCCGAGGAAACAGAGAAAAGGCAAACAGTTGTGCCATTTCCAACTAAGACGGTCATGATCTCGGATGATGATACAAGTCGTCTGGTTTCCCCCCGCCCCCCCACGGCAAGTTGACTTCTTCTAAGATCATTAGTTTTATCCATATCCACTGGAAATTGTGTCCATTTTCAATTAAAATAAAAGTAATAGTGTCCCTCTGTTTTTGGAAACCGTAATCTATCAAAGTCGATACAGTCAGTCTGTTTACCAGATCATCACGGGTCAGAACAACAGTATTTATATTCATGCACACAGGAAATTTGATTAGATAGAGCAGAGGAAGAGCACACACAGATGGGACGCGATTGCCCTGAATTCAGGCGGCCCAGATTTCTCCGGTTCACTCGAACATCCTATTAGCTGGGGAGATCCCCGTCGTGACGCAGGACCCCTGCAGCAGAACAGTTGGGTGTAGCTGCCTGCGAGGAAGAAACTCTTGCTTTGCAGCAGGGACCTTCTGAGCAGGCGTCTCTGCTGCACCGAGAAAAACTGTGGGAATGTTTCCTTAAGCCTGGTGGTCTGAGGATTTCTGCAGCCCCGTGAGCGGGCTTAAACCAGGCATCCTTGACCACGACAGGCGGGGTCAGCTGCAAAGGGCCCCGCTGTCCTCGGGGGCCCAACACGCACCGTGGCAAGGCCCAGGGTGATGGAAGAAAGTGACGGAAGAAAAAGAGGGCCGTGCTGGCAGCGCAGGCTGCAAAATCAGTGCTCGGCTGGACAAGGACGGCACATGCGTGGTGAAATGCCACCCTCCCACTCAGGAACCCTGCTCAGGGTCCCCCAGTGCGTTTCGGGAAAACCTGCATAGTTCCTGACCTGAGCGTCACGGCTCCGCATGCTGCCATTCAGACCCATCTCTTCCCACTGTTCACAGGCTGTGGAGTTCACTTCCCCGGCCGCAGCCAAGGGGTCCTCTGCTCAGCCAGGCCAGCCTGCTGACCGCCCGGGTGCACTCTGACCTCTCTGCAAAGACTGAGTCTCTCCCCCACCTTCACTCCCCCCACCCCCCGGTTCTCACCAGTCTCTGGCCCGTGAATGCCGCTGACCACGCCTTTCACCTTCTCACCCCCACTGAAAGGCGGACAGCTCCTTCTCTGAAGCCAGTTGAGTGTTCCCACCCCTTTCCCCTCCAGTTCTCAGCTTCAGGGGCCCCTCCCCAGGGGCCCTTCAGGATGCCCTCCCCCAACCCCCGGGTATAGGCTAGGTCGTTATCCTCATGGGCTTTATACTGCGAACACCGTTCTCCTGGAATAGTTTGTCCATAGTTTTGGGTCCCTCTGTGCCGAGATACAAGCTCCAGGTTCACGGCCGGCCCGCAGCTCCGAATGCGGTGCCTCACGTGAACGAGGGGCCCACACAGATCACTGGGGGTGAAGGATGGAAACACGTTTGCAGTGAAGGAGGCTGACAGTGGTTGTCTAACTCACAGAAAAATCTCTGCCGCCTTGAAAGCTCCCTTTGAGCGCCGCTTCTCGGTGGACTTGTCAGACGTACAGCATATCCAGCTAAACGGAGGAACAAATCAAGGGTCGTGTTGGTCGCCGAGCGCCACCAGTGACCTTGTGTCTGGTCCGAACCCTCTGGTTTGATGAATCCGCCGACTGTTACTAGTCCTGCCCGTTGAGGACCTCTGGCCGGGGAATGTCGCTGACCACCCCATTCACTTTCTCACCCCGACGAGGCAGACAGCTGTTTCTTTGAAGCCAGTTGAATGTTTCTTATTTTGAGTGTTATTTTATTTTTTTTCTAACCTGCTTTCATATTAGGCTCTGGGCTTATTTGTCTAATGCGCTGTAGTTTTCTGTTAAATCTTGTTGCTTAAAAAAAATCCAATCATGTCTTTTAGAGGTAAATCCTTTTGAAAGACAACACCTTACAGAAAAGAGTAATGTTCCCCTCCCCCTGCCAGCAGTCCCATTCCTGTTCCCACATCCCATCCTCCCAGTGTTTTCTGTAGGTTTACATCTAAACAGGTAGTTCCGTAGAGAGTATATAAACATAAGAGGAGTCCGATTGTATGTGCACATCTTCAGTTTGCCTCTCCTCCTCCTAAGACTGTGGGGATGTGTCCGTGTTCGTCCAGTAGAGCCTCGTGAACTGTGTGCTAACTGGACTCCTGAGTGTAAATGTCAGAAGCCTTGCTTAACAGATTGGCAGTGGTGACGACCCCTCCTCTGTGGCTGGTGCACCCCTGATAGGGTAATGCTCCGGGAAGCCTCCAAGCTTTTCTCCTGGCAAATGACGTAGTGTGTTTGCAGGAGCCGGTGTGTTTGTTCCCCGGCCTGATTATGCTGGCTATAGGTTTTACCATAATTACCCAATTTACTTGATGTGAATATGAAAGGAGAGTGTTTGTTTTTATGAAAGCCAAATGGGAATGCTTAAGAAAGTCTCGGTGAAACAATAGTTATTGTGATGGCTATCAAAGAGTGAGAAAAAGCCATAATAACCAGATGGCCTTGTGGAGGTCTTAAAAGAAACAGGAACTGCAAATTGCCAATTGCAAATTGTTTGGGGTTTATGTGAAAAACAAAACAAAACAAAACTGGGGGCACTTCAGGAGTGGGGGCCATCTTCAGGGGCAAGACCCTGCTGCTGCCACAAAAGATGGAGAACAGATACCTGTTTCATATACTTTCAGTGGAAATAGAATGTCTGTTTCATTTTATTGCGTTGGCAAAGAGTTTGTTCAGATTTTCCCCCAAAAGACGTTCTGGGAAAACTCCCAAAGAAGCTCTTTAGCCAACCCAAAGTGAGTCTCTCCTTTAGTTGTTTTGGGCTCATCACCTGACCACTGGTCCTGCTAGCTGTAGCCCTTTCTCACTGTTCCTTTCTGCTGTCCCCTTCCATAAACGGCATTTCCTCCAGCCCCATGCCCTTCTGCCCGGTCCTGACACGGCTGAGCGAGGGCGCTCTGGTCTCTTTCTCGTCGTGTGAGGATGCTGATCCCATCGTGGGGGGCCACCCTCGTGACTCGTCTATACCTGATGGCCTGCTGAAGGTCCTGCTTCTCACCACCACCACACTGGGGGTTAGGGCTTCAGTGTAGGGGTTTTGGGGACAAACACATTAAGTCCATGACACCATCCCTGGCATGGTAGAACAAAGGAGGAACGTTATACTACAAAGGAGCAGAAAATGTATCGGCTCACTTGTGTCCTGCCTCTTTGCAGGGGCTGTGGATTTTCAGTCCAAGGCCTAGTGAAAGGTACATTCAAAGTGCCTTCCAGAGAGCATCCACGACTGGGAATCTGTGAGGTGGGGCGGGCAGAGGCGTCACGGGACCTCTGGGTCTCTCCTGGTTCTGCCTTGTGCTTGCTGTGTGGCTTTGGAGAAGTTGCTTCTCCTCTCTGGGCCTCAGTGTACCCATCCGATAGGCAGGCTGGGCCGGGTTCGGGGAATCTGTAAGCCATCTGGTCCCGAGATGGCACAGCGTGGCACCTGGCACCAGGCCTCGCGGCCGTCTTTGCCCTGAGCATGATGACCCCCCGCCCCACCCCCGGTCACAGCCAGGGCCACATGACAGCCAGAGAGTCCTCTCCGCTGGCCCCAGGAGAACATTTGGAAACAATCACGTCCACCCCCATAGATTGCTGCCTGTTGCTAAGACCGCGTTGGCCGGCCAGCCCCACGTCACAGTTCAGGGCCGCTCAGGACGCCACTGCGTCCTCGTAGGCCCTGCGAAGTGTGCGTGCAGCCCGGCCTTGTCCCAGCGGAGCGAGAGGGCCTGGGGTGCCGGGATGGGAGGGCTGGGCCGGGGGTGAGAGCCAGGTGTCCTGGGTGCACACGCTGGCTTCGGCTCTGCGGCCTCGCACACGTCACTTCCCTGCTCAGCCTCCTCACTGAGGGCGGTGGCGAGGATGCAACCAGCTGCCGTCTCAGAATGTGGGCTTCCTGGGTGGCACAGAGATGAAGAACCCGCCTGCCCGTGCGGGAGACTCGGGAGGCTCCGGTTCCATCCCTGCGTCACCAAGATCCCCTCGAGGAGGAAATGGCAGCCCACTCCAGTACTCTTGCCTGGAAATCCCATGGACAGAGGAGCCTGGCGGACTACAGTCCATGTGGTCGCAAAGAGCTGTACACAACTTAGTGACCGGGCACACACACACACACACACACACACACCCCTTGGAACAGCGCCTGGCTCCTGTGTCGAGCCTAGCGGAGATGGGGCTTAATTCTCTGAGGCAAATGTAAATCTTTATTTGGCTCAGGCAGTCTCTCCTTCCGAGGAAATAATTGAGTTTGAGTTCATTTTTTAAAAATTGACTCCCTCCAGTCTGCTCTGTGAGGTCCCTTCCATTTCAACTTCTACTTTCTCTCTGAAGAAGAGGGTTTACTGAGCTCATTGCTGGTAGGGGCCGTCTTGAAGGGGCAAAGGTCTGTCCTACCGAGGATAGTGCCACTGTTTTAAGGAGCGTGAGCATTATCTTCATTGCACCCACCTGCCACAAGAAATCTTCCTTGTGATTGAGCCCCCTCAGGGTAACCATTCTCCGTGGAAAGCATCTCATCAGCTCAGGAGAGGGAGGAAAGGAGTGACCAAGTGTGAGGTCCATGTGGTTAAGCTCCCCCCCCAACATCATTCCATCCGGCCTGGGGCCCCCCACCATTCCAGTCCTGTACCCTAGCTCTGAGTTCCTGCAGACACACTCACACTCCCCTTTTAAATGTGGGTGATGGAGAAGGGAGGAAGCTTTGTTTTTTAATGAGGATCAGGCTGGAAATTTGTGCAAGGGAAAAACTTTTTATTGTAAAGTCTCTGCTGCTGCATGTGGTCGCCCTGACCTGCAAAGGCATCACGTTGAATTACCTTGTCTTCAGAAAGTGCATGTGCACATGTGGGTGGGCGCGCATGTAGGAAACCTCTTGCTTATGAATATTTCCTCCTCCGAACAGCTTGAAGCCGGCCTCCCAATTCTCTACGTGGTTCTCACAACGCGTCCTTTTGGCTGTATCTTGGTGCCTGAAGTGAAAGTGAAAGTTTTAGTCGCTCAGTCATGTCGGGCTCTCTGCGACCCTGTGGACAGTAGCCCACCAGTCTCCTCTGTCCATGGGATTTCCGAGGCAAGAATACTGGAGTGGGTTGCCATTTCCTTCTCCAGGGGATCTTCCCAACCCAAGGATTGAATCCCAGTCTCCCACATTGCAGGCGGTTTTTTTTTTTTAATTTTTTTTTTTGCAGGCGGTTTTTTTACCATCTGAGCCACCAGGAAAGCCCTTGGTGCCTGGGAGCTCCTATTTCTGCTCTGGGTCCAGTGCATGGGGAGGACTCTGTGTGTGTGTGTGTGTGTATATAGGATGTGTGTGTGCGCATAGGGTGTGTGTGTGTGTGTAGGGTGTGTGTGTGCACACGGGGCCAGGACTGTGTGTGTGTGTGTGCTCCCAGTCTCCAGGGTTGAGTAACTTTATGAGTGGTGCTTAAAACCCTTCTGTCATTCACAGGACAAAGTTCAGCTCCTTTTTTTCCTGGCAGAGGAGGCCAAATTTGGCCCAAACTCAATCTTTTCATTTTCATCCCCTGCCAGTTCCTTACCAGGCACCCTCTGCTCCAGCCACAAGCAACCTTTTGCCGTTGCCCAAAGAGCTCATGGTCTTGTGCACTCCGAGACCTTTGAGGATGCCAGGCCCACGGCCAGAGATCCCCTTTCTTTCCTCCTTCCGGGGCCAGCTCACATGGGTGTGAAACCTCCCAGGCCTGCCCGGATCGAGTCCTTCCTCCGTGGGACTCCTCAGCCTCTCTTATCCTCATGAGACCTGCTCGTCACGTGCACCACTCTATTTGATTCATTGCATCTGTCACCCCAGCAAGCTTCCGGCTGCCTGAGAACCGCTGCAGAGTCTGACCCGTCTCCGTGTCCCCGGCACCTAGTGGGGTGCCCGGCAGGGGCCCGCGTTCAGTGCTGGTCAGAACCAGGGAGCGGAAGCTCAGGTTCTCTAGTGAGGCACTCGTGTCGTGTGGCTGAAAGAGGCTGGCGGACTCATCAGCGTCGATAGTAATACATGTGTATTGAGGGCTGCTTCTGTTCTGGGCCCCCGCTAAGCCCTGTACCTCTGTGGTCATATTTAGCCCATACCACTCTGAGGGCGGGTTCTGGCATGACCACCCCCATTTACAGCTGAGAACACGTGGCCCAGTGGAGAGAAGTGACTTGCTCCAGGTCACCATGAAGTAGGGCCAGTTCCCACTCAGTCGATCTGCTTTTATTCTGGATACTAAACCTTCCTTGGCATCATTTTTCTTGTGACGATGGTTTTTGAGGTCCACCCGTCCAACTTCCTTGGCTATGGGCAGCACCTTCCCATGTGCCCCAGGACCTTTGCACAGGATTTCCCCCTGCAGTTGAAGTCTGGGTGTCAGCGGAACACGGGAGCACAGCATTCCTATGTGCCCTTAAGAGAATTCCTGAACTTGCTTCAAGCATCCCCCCACCCCCACCCCCAGCACACCTAGTCAAGGCAGGGAGCGTCCTCCGTGGCCTATGCTGGAGGGAAGTGGGTCAGCGGAGCGGGGGAGTGTAGCAGTGTCAGGGCGCTCACTGCCGACACTCGGAGATAAAGGATCTGTTGTCGAACAGACTCACACGTTCACCCTCACTCTGCAGAGTTGGGCTTTTTCCCTGAAAGTTCCTGGGGGGACCAGTGCTGCCTGAGCAGGGACCCGCGGCCCCAGGGGAGGGAGGGGTCCCAGGCCCTTTCCTCTGAATCTGGGGCACCAGGCCTGGCGTTGGTGGGGAGGGCAGGGCACAGAGGAGGGAGGCTGCCTGCCGGCAGCCGAGGCTCGCAGGTGCCACCAGGGTGCGGTGGAGATGGGCACGGCAGCGGGCCGGAGGACCCGGGTGGAGACTCGTTCCGAAACCAGCCCAGCGGGACGGTTCTCCCTCTGTGTCACGGGGAAGGGAGAGAGGGACTGAGCCCCGGTTCATTCCTCCCGTGGATACTTACTGAGGTCGCAGGAAGCACGTGTTAATACAATGGGGATGTAGTGCTGAGCGAGAAGTTTGTCCTGCGCTCAGATTGCCCTCGGCAGGAGAAGACTGCCGTGGGGCCGTTACAGTGCGGGTCGGTGAAGTAGGATGATGAACGCTGTTCATTCATTCACTCGGTGAACGAGCAGGTACCGAGCACTCACCGCACCCCAGGCACTCTTCTGGGCCTGCACTTCCACTGTAGCAGCCAGCGAGCCACGTGTGGCTGTTCACATCTAATTAAAATTAAACAAAATTGAAAATTCAGTCCTTTAGGTGGCCAGGCAGTGTTTCTCACGCTCCTCAGCCGTGTGTGGGCACCGGCTCCCGTATTGGACGGGGCACACGCGGACGGTCTCCATCACTCTGGGACGTTCTGTTGGAAATGCAGACGCTGGGCTGTGAAAGGGGGGCGCCCAGAAAGGCTCTGCCCTTGGAGTCGGCAGGCTGGTCGCGTGGTGCTGGATGAAGACCTACAGGCATTCCGTTACGAAGCAGGGAGGTGGGCGCTGAGAGGTGGGTGCGCCGGAGCAGGGCAGCCCAGCCCAGCCCGGTCCCTGGAGGCCAGGGCTGTTGCAGTGAACCCTGTCCCGTGGAGAGGGTGTGGGGAACCGTGTGCCAGGACGAGGGAGGGACACGCGTCAAGGCCTGGGCTCGTTCCATGCGGCTGGTCGCGCGCCCTGTGTGTTCTCATGGCCGTCAGTGTCGGGGGGTGCAGACGGGCTGGTGGGGAGGTGGGCTGACCCCAGGCTGAGCTGACTGTGTTGTGGGACCCTCTGTCACCTCTGGAGAGAGACCCCTCCAGGCAGGGGGCGGTGAGAGGAGGGTCCGGTGTGCATGCCTGGGCTGGGCATCTTGCTCAGAGGAGCACTCTTGGCAAAAAGCTGGAGCAGCTGCTGAGAGGCCGTGAGAGGGAGGAGGCAGGCAAGAAGGAGTCCGCTCTGGGCCCCTGGCCGGGTCCAGCCCCTGAGGACATAGTTGCGGAAACGGGTCGCCTCTACCTTGTGCAGCTGCGGGAAGACGGAGCGGCGGAGGGGCTGGCCCGCGACGCTGGGCAGGAGGGTGGACTGACGGGCCGTGCCCAGCCCAGGGTGCCATGGGGGCAGGGACGCGGATGGAGCCGGGTGGCCCATACAGCTCTGCTCCTGCTGTCGCGCGAGCGAGTCTCAGCCCCTCGGAGCCCAGCTCCCGTCTCTGCAGCCTGGCGACGGCGGTGTCAGGCCGCGGGGCTGCTGGGACCAGTTTGAGACGATCAAGCAGTCGACATTTACTGGGGGCTTATCATCCCCTGTATTCTCCCAGCGGCCCGTTTGATAGACAAGGGACCGGCTGGCATCAGAGCTCAAGTGTCCGTGCTGGGGTTGGAACCCAGGTCTTTGCCCACTCGGGCCTGGGTTAATTGGCTGTTCACGCTGTGTTACGGCTGGTCTGGATGGCACGGGTACAGCCAAGGCCAGGCATGTCGTAGGCAGTGGGTGAAGGCGCTTTGGATGGGCGATCGCTTGTTTGCTCAGTTGGTAAAGCAGGCCCTTGGACCTGCAGGCGCAGGGTGGGAAGGCAGGCTTGGCCCCCCAGCTGGTCCCTGACCCCCAGACCTGCAGTCGCGCCCGGGGACCAGCTTGAGGGATGAGGGAGCCACCGTTCTTAGGCAAAGATTAACCCGGCGGGGCCGGTCTCACATTCTAGAGTCAGAACTTGACCCTGGAAAGTGCCAGCCTTGCAGATGTGGGGCCATCGTTTCAGATGCTCTTTCTTCATCGGCCTGTTACTCATGAGGTCGCGGGCAGGGCAGAGGGCCACTGGGCACCTCAGGTGGATCCTTCCCTCCCTCCCCTTCCAGCTCCGGTCTGTTGCATGGCCCGTGGAAACTGTCCAGGTCGGGGTCTCTCAGGGCTGGGTTTTGTCAGGTGTGAATGTGTGTGTGTGTGTAATGTTTGGTGTGTGTATGTGTGTGTTTCCAGGACGTGTTGAGGAAGTGGCCCTGAGACCTAGGCCTGAGGCCTCCTTGTTTATTTACTGTCTTTGGAAATCACCATCAGTGATGAAATGCCCGAGGGCCAGAGGCAGCAAGGCCTGGCGTTTGCTAAACCTGGCAGCCGGGCCAGCAGGGCTCAGGGGCCCACGTGTCCGCCTTCCTGTGTGTTGAGCCGCGTGTGTACGCACACAAGTGCTTGGGCATGCCTGTGCCTGGGGGACCGCGGTATGCACCTCTCCATGTGTGTGCGTTTGTGTGCACTTGCACGCATGTACACACCTCTGTGTGCCTGTGTGTGTTTAAATCTGTGCGTGCACATGTGTCATCAGTGTGTGTGTGCATGCATATCGCACACTTGTGTGTGACATGACCTCTTCTACGCTCATCACCGCACGTGGACAGAGAAAGACCTGGACTTGACACCCAGCTATGCCAGTTGCTTACTATGTGACCTGAGGCCTGCCATGCATGCTTTCTGGGCTCAGCATTCCAGTCTGTGAGATGGGAGAATAAAAGCCAGCAACATGAGGAAAACCACGGGTGGTGGGCGTGCATGGCTGGAAACCTGGCTGGGAGCGGCCGATAAGAGGCTTGTGCCCCCAGCTTTGGGGAGGCAGGGACTATAGCTCTCTTCCCCGCCCTGGAAACTGTCCACATGGGGTCTCTCAGGCCCACCCTGCAGCTCTGGAACCCCAGCAGCTCGGGCTGGGCTGTGTATACTCCATGTGGCCCAGTCACGTGGCCTCCAGTGCCCAGAGAGGCCGGAACTCAGTGGGGCTGTTTGTGTTCCTGCAGCTCTTCTGCTCGGGGTGAGAGGTTACTATGAGCCTGAGGTCTGGGGCTCCGGAGACCCTGACTGTGCCCACTGGTGACCCCGACACTGTCACTGCGATGTGAAGTTGCCACCCTGTCCCCTGGAGACTGCCTCCAGGGTTCTCCACGTTGGCCCAGCCGTAGACAAAGAACATCCCACCCCCATTTTGCACACCCTCCCCTCCCCAACCCCAGCTCCTTCAGATAAACCCAGAGGGTTCTCAGTAACCACGGGCAACCCAGAGGCAAGGAAATGGGAGCATTTTCTCAGCCTGGATCTGTTTTCTGATTAGTCACGCCTGGCTAATTAGCACGTGATAGAGCGGACAATCAAGTTGGGAAAACATCCACTGACTGCCTGGAGTCCCAGCCACGGGCCTGGCGAGGGCCTGGTGGAGAAACAGGGAGACAGGGAGGAACGCGCCCGGGGCCACGTCGCATCGGTGTCCGGGCGTGGGCCCCAGAGACACGTGGGACACGCGTGGCAGGCTAGGGAGGCTCCGTCTCACCCTTCCCCCCCCCGCCCCCCGCGCTGTCTGGAAGGAATGATTTCACATCACGGTCATCTGATGACTAAGGCAGACTTCCCCCATCTCCGGGGGAAGTTGTCGAGGGGACCCTGGCGACTTTGCAAGGGCCGGTGGCAAAGCTTCCCAAGGTGGCCGGGAGCCCTTGAGCAGACCGCTGCAGCGACGCGGGAGAGGGGCACAGCTGCTGCTACGTAGGGGCTCCGCAGGCGCCTGTTGGACGTGTGAGGTCATGTGTCTCAGTGAAGAGTCCCCGACCCCAGGGCCTGAAGGCGGTTCCCTCCTGCCCAGTCGTGTCCGTGGAGCGTCCGCGGGGACTCTGCCCTACCTGGGCGGCGTGGGGCCTCCCCCGCCAGGTGACGTGTCACTGCCGCACCAGGCTTCCGGGGCAGGAAGGGCCCTCCGCACTGTCCTTTGGCCCCAGAAGTGACTCATGTCACTTCACGCCTTGTGTTCCACTGGACGCTGTCACTCAGCCACGGCTTGGCTTCAGGGGGGGCAGGAATCCTCACCTTTCGGGTGCCCTGAGGAGGAGGAGGTGACCAGGACTCTGGGGACGTTAGTGCTGTCTGCCTGCTGCGGATCATCGCTGGCTGGGGCCCCAAGAGTGTCCTCCGTGGGTGTCCTGGTTTCCTTTGGCCACTGCGACAAATTCCCATAAATCTGTGGCTTAAACCCACTTACATCTATGTCTTGTAGTTCTGGAGGTCAGGAGTCCAACATGGGTGCCCCAGGCTAAAGTGAAGGTGTCAGGAGGGTGTTCCAGAGGAGAATCTGGTCCCTCCCTCCTCCTGTCTCCACGGCCTGCCCACTTCCCTTGGCTCGCGCTGGCATCACCCTGACCCCTGCCTCTGGTCGTCCTGCCTCCGTCTGATAAGGAGCACGTGGTGACGTGCGGCCGCCTGAATGATCCGGCGTCATCTCCCCACCTCGGGGGTCGTGACCCCGCCCACAGGGACCCGTGTGCCACGTCAGAGCATATACTCACAGGTTCTGGGGGTTGGGGTGTGGGAGTCTTTGGGGGACCATTACTCTGCTAACCACAACGGGCCAGCCCTGGGAGGAGAAACCGGGTGTCCCCACCCCCCACCACCCTTGTTCTTCCCTTGCTCTTGGTTTCCCTCCAGACACTGTGCTGGGAGCTGGGGACGACCAAGTCCTTTTCTTCCTGGAGCCAGCAGCACCTCCCAGAGGGGTGGCTGGCGTGAACAGGGCTTCTGGCGGGCACCTTCTGGGGCTGGGGTGGGGGCAGGCAGTGCCTGGGCAGCTGTGATCTGAACAGTGAGCAGGGCTCTGGGTGGTGAGCTGGGGGAGCACCATCTGCAGAGTGCTTCCTTGGCTGCTCGGTCCCAGTGCCCAGGGCCAGGGCCCCCCTCAGCTTCTGGAGGCAGCTCCTCACCGTAGTCTGTCCTGCCCCATTCCCAGACCACCCGCCGCTCCGCCCACCACTCTTCTGGGAGGCAGGAGGGGGCAGACTGCCTCCCCGTCATGCTGGTCCCCAGCCCTGGAGTGGCCGCTGGACTTGGCTGCAGGAATGTGGGAATTAGGACCCGGGACCTGTTGGCGGAAGCCCCGGTGGGAAGCTGGGCTGACAGGCTGGGCTCACTGTTTGCGCTGGGGAAGCGCCCGTCCCACGGATGCCTTCCTCCTCCTCCCCACTCTCCAGGCCAGAAAGGGGGATTGTCTGCGCCACTCCTCTGATGAAGAACAGATACTCCAAACAAACCCCGCTGCCGTCCCGGTGCCAGCCTCAGACAGGGCTGACTGTACCGCATGGTGGCTGTCCCCGCGACAGCGGGCGAGGCTGTTCAGGCTGAGGGGAGAGTGTGACCTCTAAGTACAGCCTAGAGATAGAAGCTGGACACGCGCCACTGCCTCACACACACCTTCCCTCTCAGCCCTGCGCTGTGCTGTTGGCCTTCCCCCGCCCCGTGCCCTCGCCCCCTGCCAAAAGCTCTAGCGGTGTGGCCAAGATTCCTCTCTGGGGTGGAAAAATCAGAGGAGGAGACATGAGCTTCTAATTAGCAGAGATGGACCCGCGGCCGGCCGAGGGGCCACCCCGGGCTCCGTGTGCTGCAGTGTCCAGCAGTCTTTCCGTCTGGTGCCCACGCTCCTCGCCTTCAGCACCCTCCTGGGCGCCGGAGCCGACGTGCAAGTGTTCCCAGTGGGCTGTGGACAGAAAAGTAATTTTCCACGTCAGGATCAAACCCCTGCCAGGGAGGCAGGGACTGGCAGGCGTGATGTGGCCCCCTGCACTTTTCCACTGGAGGCGTTTAGACCAACTGCATTTAATTAAGTTGATGGTTTGTCTTCCTTGCTCAAAAGTAGTAAGGGCAGACACCCTGGAACACAGTGGGTGCCTAGTAAGTGTGCACTGCGTGGAACCTACCTTTCCTGTAAGAACTGAATCTTACCTCTGAAATGCCAAGTGTATCTTTTTTTTTTTTCCAAGTATGTTTTTTAATGTTCAGAGAAAATAGCTCCCTCTCCAAAAGCATTTCTGCCTGTTATTCTGTACTGAGCTCACTGGGTACAAGAGGATGCGAAGGAGCAGGAAGTCCTTCTCCAGCATCAGGAGAGGATGTGTTGTTGACTCGTGATGAGAAATGCGGCATCTCTTCTACAGTGTCCCACAGCCATGGCCAGAGCAGACATCAATAATCAATCACTGCTCTCCTGTCGAGCCCAAATACCCGCTGCAGGATCCTTCACAACACACTCCCAGGCAGTCACCACCAGGTGCGTGAGATGTTTGCAAAATCCCAAACTGACAAACATCTCCGTTGTAATCTAATTCATCTGTGCCCTACCTCCAGATTTCTACTTCCTGACTCAGGATGACCAGCGCACTTTCTCGTTTTTAATCATCGACTTCAATAGGTGTCTTTCTTCCCATGGCCACTTCACTGACCGTGTGACCCTGGTCCAGGCTGCTTTAGCCTTGTGTGGACCACAGTTCTTGTTTGTAGAATGGAAATAATTATAACATCTGGCAAGACTCCCCGAGACCCAAACAAAGCTTAGTGCATTTGGCACAGTACTTATTTGCCAGCATCTAATGGGCACTCAGGAAATGAGAGCAATTTAAAAAGACATTTGTCTCCCCCCTAAATCCTCAGCAGATTGAAGCCCCGGCAGCAGGTGGCCCTGGGCTGACACACCCAGGGAGGCCTGCCCGTACCGGGTCTCTGGCCAGACCCCCCTCAGCACACCGCTGCGGTGGGCGGGAGCACCCTCTCACCTGGATTCCACACCCGTGCCTTCACACCTCCCAGCCCAGGGAACCCCTGCGCCCCTCAAGACCTCATCTCTGGTCTGCCGCACCCAATGCAAAGCCAGGGGGTAAAGAAAGCCTGAGATGTGTCTCTCCCCGCCCTTTCGGAAATCCACAAGAAACATTTCCGATGTCATAGGTATAATAAGCAGCAGGCATCACTGAGGGATGGGAACACGACAGAGCAGCTCAGAAAAACAGCCCTCTTGCCCTTTTCTCCGAAGTGGTCTTCATGCCTCTGGGGAGATCTAGGTGCCCTGGGCTGAGGTGGGGACGTTTTCTCCTTCCTGACTTACCTCTACACCCTGGCGGGGGGACACAGGGAGATGGGGACCCCCCACAAAGACTTGCCAACGCCACTGCCAGGCCTCCCAGGGAGGTGGCCCCAGGCAGATGGGAGCAGAACCAGCAGGCCCCAGGTCAGGTCGCCGGGACGGACGGGCCTGCCGCCCCGCATGGGGGTGGAGGGGGCCCCAGGCGGCCAGCCAGGGCCCAGGCCCTGTGGCCCACGCGGCTGTTACCGTGCAGCGGCAGGTGTGTTGCCGGGCAGGCGTGTCCCGTCCTTGCCCCCGGCCGGGAGCATGCAGCCTTTGCTGTGTGTAGCCCTCTGTTCCGCTTCCGCCCGGCCTGCCGCAGAGCCTCGCGTGCCCCACTGTCCAGGTGCTCCCACAGTCCTGCAGTCCGTGTGCTACACACGAGTGCCCCCTCACCCCGCGTGGCTGAGACCGACCTCAGAGACGTGAAGCCACTTGCCCAAGGCCACACAGCTCCCAGGGGCGCTAGTGCAAGTGCAGCGGGGCTGAGTTGCCTCCTTGGAACACACCTTGGACCGTGGCTGGCACTTTCCACGTTTGAGGAACAAAACGGGTGTCAGGGAAAAAAATCGAAAATTAATCAGGGGCCAAAAATGTGAGCTCCAGGAGGTAGTTTTGATGTGGGTTAGGGTTGACAGAAGCGCTGTGTTCCTGGCCCTCCCCTCCAGCCCCAGGCATGGCCTCAGGACAGCTGTCCCCTTGCGCAGACCCTTGGCTTCTGTGCTCAGGGTCTCTGAGGGCCCTTCCTGCCTTAATGCATCCAGCCTCACACTGAAGAGTCAGGGACACTCCCTGGGGCCAGTTCCTCCGTGTGGAGTGGGGCTGGTTACCCTCTGCCCTGATTGAGGCGCCTGATTCCTGCCAAGTGGTTCTTCCCTCTGAGCCTGTTTCCTTGTCTCTGAGGTGGGTCAGTTATAATGCTACCAGTGGGGGGCCATGAAGAGGATGGCCAGGAGGTTAAATCTTATCATCCAGTAGGTGCTTAATAAGAAGGAACTCCACCGTGGCTCTCATTCACTTTCCTCACAGCTTGAGTGCGGTCCCACCAAACAGAATCACCGCCTTCTCTTTCATTAGCCTCTGTCTTTGCCTGAAAACCGCAGACCCAGAGATGGGTGGGGATGGGTCCTGATCCTCCAGCTGGGGGCGGGGAACGTCCCCTTGACATCAGAACACACGGACCAGGCTGACACCTGTGTGACCCCGGGTGAGGCGGGTCAGGCACTCACGCCTCAGTTGCCCTGTGGTGGAGCGGGCGGGGGCGGGGCTGGCTGTTTCGTCCGGTGCTTGTTCAGCTCCATGCAGGTGACTCGCAACAGGTGGCTGCTCCCTCCCTCGGTGGCTGCTTTCTGTGACTTCCCAGGGATGGGTGTGCGGGGACAGAGGGAGCCTCTCTCCCCCGCCCTCAAGAGCCCCCGGCTGGCAGCGTCAGCAGTGCCTCTGGCCCAGTCCCGTCTCCTCCAGGGGGCAGCGCTGCCTGGGGCCCCGGGTATCCGCTCTGGCGTCTAAGCCCTGCCCTGGGATGCGGCCTCAGCCGGGATGTCCATGGCGGGGCCGGCTCACCTGGCTGCAGGCGGCCCCAGCGTGCCCTCAGGGAGCCCGCGCTCTCTGCCCGATGCCGCTGGGGCGGGGATGCCCTGGGGAGGAGGCGGAAAGTAGGGAGATGGGGACACGGGCGTTGACTGTTCCAGGGGGAGGCCCGTTTTAAAAGGAAATCAATGCAGGGTGCTTCCACTTTCTGGGTATTATGAATAATGCTGCTATGAACACAGATGTCCAAATACCCATGCAAGTCCCTTGTGTGGATTTTTGAGAGCATATCCCTAGGAATGGAAGTGCTAGGTCATGTGGTGATTCCATGTTTGATTTTTGGAGGAACCACTGATCTGTTTCCCACCTCGCTGGCTGTGTTTTATAACACGGTCCCCTGTCTTCCCAGCACTTGCTGCTTTCTGTTGTTTTGATAATGGCCATCCTGACGGGTGTGAAGTGGCGTCTTGGTGGTGGTTCTGGTTTGCATTGAGACAGGGTGGAATTGTGGGCACCCCGAGGCAGGGGGGGTGGCAGGCGGTGAATGAGGAGTGAATGTGTCATAGGGGCAGAGTTCCAGCTGGGAAGACTGAGAAAGTTCTAGAAAGTTCTGGAGACAGGTGGATGATGGTGGTTGCACAACAGTGTGCCCCTAGTTAATGCTACTTAAAAATGGCTCAGATCATAAATGTTACTCATATATATTTTACCTCAGTAAAGAAAAATGGGACGCTCCTTGGGAGAAACCCAGATTCAAGGACGTTCTATAAAGCCCCTGAGTGGTGCCCCTCAAGCCTGTCAAGAACCTCAAAGACGAGGCCTGTGTGAGTCACTTCCCGACCTGAGGCGGCAAGGGTGGAAGAACACGTGTAATCTGGGGTCCTGGCCCGGGTCCTGGGGCAGGGCGGGGGCGGGCAGCTGAGTTCAGGTGAAGGGTCGGGTTAGCTGGTAGTCACATCCCAAGGCCGGCTTCTTGGTTGTGACAAGTGGTCCATCACGAAGATGTTAGCGTCTAATTAAAATGGTTGTAAAATAAAAAAGAGTTGTTAAAAGTGGGGAGGTGTCTGCGCTGGGTGGGCGTGGCTTCCAGGAGGAGAGGTGGTTAATGCGTCAGGGCCCTGCGTGTGGACAGAAGGAGCAGCACGCATGGTGGGCTCGTCCCTGGATGCCAGGTGCCATGGGAAGCACCTGCATCGTGTGTGCTCACTTAAACCCACGGCACCGTGAGGGTGGGTCCAGATCGTTGAAACGGGGCTGCACACAGTAGGTTCTCAGCCACCTGAACCTGCGTCCCCTGCCCCTGCAGACACGTGCCCTGCGATCATGACGCTGGTCCCCTTCGGCGTCGCTCCCCAGCATACTCTGTCCTTTCGAAAGCAAGGCGCAGACTCCGGCGGCTACGCGGGCAGATAAGACAGCCATGTAAACACGCGGCGCTTCCCGGTGGAACCCACTTGCCCGGGATTGTGAGGGATGGGGTGTGACTGCCTGGCAGCCGGGCCCGCGAGTGCCCCCTGCTGCCCTCCCGCACAGCACGTCCTTCTTCTCTGCGGGGCTTCCAGTTTCTTGGCGCCTACAGGCGGGGCACATGGGCAGAGGAGAGGGTGTCGTCCCCCGTGGGTTTTTATTAAACGGAACGCCAGGCCCGGCCGGGTGGGCCAGGTGATGTGACATCAAGCCCTGACACGGGCTGGTCGAGTTTGGAGCGAGAATGATGATCACAGTTTATTATTACCGAAGCAGCAGAGCACCTACTGTGCGCTGGGTATCTTAACGACGCTTCTGCTCAACTGTGTCTGCTGTGTGCCCAGCCAGGGCTGCTCCAGGCTCAGTAAACTATGAGCTTGACAGGCAAAGGTTTGGTGTCCGTGAATCTTACATTCTGGCAAGGAAGGAAAGAACAGACATGTGGACAGGTGATACCATATTTCAGGTGAACATAGGGGTTCTGAAGAAAGCAAGCTGGGGCGGGGCTGGTGAGGCACTGGGGACTCGGATGACATTTCGTGGCATCAATACAGAGCACGGAGTGAAGGGCACCAGCTGGGACGATGTTTAGGGAGTGTGTGTGTGCACGGCACGTGCCAAGGCCCTGTGGCAGGAGTGGGGTTGGCCGGGGTGAGCAGCTACAGGCAGCCTTCGGGGTGGAGCAGAGTGAGCGAGGAAGAGGGCGGTGGGTGCTCAGGCTGCAGAGAGAGAGGCTGGCGGGTCAGGGAGGGTCTCACAGGTAAGCGCCAGGGCTCCGCGTTTCCTTCTGAGTGTGAAGGGAGCCTCTGGGGGCTTTTGAGCAGAGGAGGGGCACAGCCTGACTTTGCCTTTAAAGTCCATCCCTCAGCTGCTGGATGGAGGGTGGGCTAAGCCTCCAGTCTGATAGAGCGCCACTAGACACAGGTGGCCATCGAAATTTAAGTGAAAAGAAATGAAGTCGAAAGTGCGGTTCCTCTGTCCCTGGGGCCACATTCCGCGCACCTGGTGGCCAGCACAGATGCAGAATGCCTCCGCAGTCATGGACAGACCGTTCTGCCAGGTGTGTGGATGGGGCTGAGGACAGGGGTGGGGAGAGTGTCTGGGCGCCCGCGGGGGCTGCTGTCATAACCAGGGCAGAGTTATGTGATGCTTGGCAGCTGTGGTGGGGGCTGTGACCAGGGGCTGGCTGCAGGACCTGGCTGGTGGGGAAGTGGATGGGACTTGCCCAGGGTCGAGGGGGTATACACGTGCGAGGGAGGGTAGCTGAGGGCAGCTCAGGGTCGTTGGTGGGGAGGCACCTCCAAGATAAGGGCGTGGACGTAACCGGCGCTCATGGCTGGGCCGAGTCGGGGACACCCCACGAAGGGCTGTGGCCTGCCAGGCTCACTGGCTCGGAGCGCAGAGCATCAGACTTCAGCTCTGAGCTGCACACGCAGAACTCCTCTTTGGTGTTCTCTCATCCCAGAAACCACCTGCGAGGCGCCAGACCCTCTGCCCCCAAGCGAGGTCCTTCAGGGCTGACACGACGAGCCGGGCCTCTGGGGCCAGGGCGGTCTCACTGGGCAGTGGCCCGTGACAGTGGCCGCCGCGCAGTCCTCCCCTTTGTCCCCAACGACGTCCTCTCTCTCAGCACGGGCGGGTTGCCCCGCTGGGCCCCTGAGCACCTGCCTGGCTCGTTCATCTATGCAGTGTCGGCTCTGTGCCAGCGTCGAGGGGCGCAGAGTTCATATTTCACAATAGTTCCGTGAGGGAGGGCGGTATCTCCCCCCTTTTCCAAGTGTGGACACTGAGGCTCAGAGAGGTGCAGTCACTTGCTCAGCATCACACAGCGGCCAATAGTAAAGGTGGAGTTTGGACTCCGGACTGTTGGAGGAACGCAGGGCTGTGCTCTTCCTAGAATTCACTGCCTCAGCCTGAAACACCGGGGTGGTGGTGGTGGTGGGGGAACAGGGCCTCTCGCAGCTGGCGACACGCTTTTCAGCTTTTCATTTCGGCCTTCGTCTCGGCCAAGGGTCGAGTGGGCCGGGATCCCACTTGCCCTGGTGAGGAACTGACCCACGCTGCCTAAAGGGCACCTTGTTCTTTGCACAAAGGCGTCCCCAGCTCGCCCGGCCGCGACCCGTGCTGACTGAGAGGAGGGTTTATCTTCTAGTTCCCACAGCCCGGCTGGCACCCCGGACCCGGGCAACTGGCGAGAACAAAGCAAAGCCTGGAGGGCACCTGAGGGGAGGCTCCCCCAGGGTGTAGTTACGCCCTCGGGTCCTGGGGCCCCCAGCCCAGGTTCAGATCCCGCCTCTGTGTCTCCCGCCTTTGGGACTCCAGGCGGACCATGAATTCTACAAGCTGAAGTTCCCTGTGTGTGGTTAATGTGGGAATGCTGGTGATAACCTCCTCCTCCGTCTGCTGGGAAATCACTTTGCCTCTGACGCGTGGTCTGCCTCGCCTGGAAGTGTGCTGGGGCACGCACACTCTCAGACCCTTCTCGAGTCTGCTGCATGGTGCTGGGGGTCTTCACTAGGCACGCAGGTCACCCATAAACTTTCAAAGCTAGCAGCTTGGGGTGAACCAGATGAGGTGATCGTGAAGCAGCAAGAGGCAGGCACATTCTGCCTCTGTCCGAGCCGGCAGCATCAGGCCACCTCTCTTATGCTCTTGCTATTCCCAGGCTTCATGGCGCAGAGATGAGGTGCCCTGGAAAACAGATCAATACCTAGAAAAGTCTCTGCCTTTGGCCCTGCTCCCGCTGCTATCTGGCCGTTTACCTCACCTGGCAGAGCCAGGCTCCCATCGCAGACCGCAGGCTGGAGGCCGACCAGCCCTGCTGCAGCCCGGCCGTCTCCAGCCAGCGGAGCTTGGCGCCCAGTGGCCTCCGGAGCCGCAGAGCCCGAGACCGGGGCCCAGAGGCCAGCCTCTCAGCCTCCCTCCTCACCCCGAGCCTGCAGCTTTCGGACAGATGGACGTACGTGGTCTGAGAGAGCTCGGGGTGGGTGGAGAGAAGCAGGTGGCTGTTACATCACAGCGGAGTCCGGGTCTCAATTGGGCAGATGTGTCTCCCGAGAGAGAAGAGAGTGTAAAGCCCCACGCAGAAGGGGGTCAGCGGCTGGTTGGGGCACTTCCCTGGCAGCCCCGGTGCTTAAGACCGCACTGCGTTTCCAGTGCAGGGGGCGCGGGTTCTATCCCTGGCTGGGAAACTGGGATTCCCACATGCCACGCAGCATGGCCTAAAAAATAAAAATTAAAAAAAATAAAGGCCTCATTAGCACTGGGGCCATCCGCACCACCCTCTACACCCCCACTGAAGCCACCTTTCTTTGGAGGGGGAGCTTACCTAAGATGTTTCACGAAGTTCTCCAGACACTCCATTTAAAAGCAAATGTATACATAGGCATGGTTAAAAATAGAGATAGATCTTTGTGGTGGGTGCGTGTTGTATATTTAATGCTCTCAGAACAGAAATAAACCATAAAGCTATTAGAGAGGAATCTCGTCTCTGCGTCCTGGGGTTCTCAGCCCCTTCCTGGAATCTTTGAGGGTCACTGGGGGGGGGAGGGGCAGGGCTCCGGGAGCCTGTCACAGGAGCGTGGCTCGGGGGGCTGCGGGCAGCATGCCGGCCGCTCTGTATTTCAGATGTGCAGGCCCAGGCGGGCCTGAGGCTGTGGCCCTGGGGGTCACCCTCTGAGAAACCGGGTCTGGGGGAAGGATCCGCACATAACAAGTGACTGACGAAAGGAGGCAGGACTAGAGGGAGGAGTAAAACTCACACACGGTGTTGGATGAGTGTACGGATCATGAATTTGCCTCTGATAACGTGCCGAAGCAAAGCGGGGGAGCGCGTGTGCGGGTGCACGCGTGCAGGTCGGGGTTCCAGGACGATGAGGGTGGAGCGGCAGCCTCCTGCCTGGCTTGCACATGGGGGCCGTGCTCTGGAGAGCCCTGTGAGGTCTGGCCAATCTGGGTGGGAGTGCAGGACATCCTGGCTGGCGACAGGCTCAGTTCCGGGAGTGAGGCAGCAATGGCATGGTCACCGTGGAGTCTGTGGAAAGTCCCTACTTAGACCAAGGTCGGGGCAGCGGGTGAACTTGAGGCTGGAGTCCACGCCCCCGCCGGGTGTGCAGGGGGTGCATCTGGCTATGTGGCAGACCTTCTACAGGGACGCTCGCGCCTTCGGGTGCCAGCGGGCTTGATCAGAGGAGACGAGCCTTCCTCCCAAGCCTCCATGAGCTCCTGTGCATCCTCAGGACCCACTGAAAGGCGCCGTCCCCAGTTAGCCTCCCGAGGGCCAGGCGTGCATCACAGAGGCCGCGGGACAGCAGCACCCAAAGCCCCTCCGTCCCCACTTCCCTCCCCCTTCCTTCCTCCTCCTGCTCCCTCGGGCTGATCCATGGCCTCCAGTGTACCCAGCTTCCCCTGCTGCTTCCCCGTTGCTCTCACCCTGTTTCCAGATTCCCAAGAAAGGACCCCACGTGGCCAGGCTCAGGGCCGGTACTGACTCCTGGACCATCACCGTGGCTGCTGGGCGGGGTCCCAGCCTACACAGGCAGCTGCCTGTGTAACCGTGGTGGCCGTGTAGCCCCTGGAGAGGAGGGATGTTCAGAGGGGAAGGTTAGAGTTTTTGAAAGAGGCGGGAGGGGCGTGGAGCACCACCCCCAGGAGGAGTGCGGGGCCCTGCCGGCCTGTCTGATTCTGCGGCCCTTCGCCCAGCCGGTCAGTGGGAAAGCAGCCTTCCGCACACGTGGGGCTGTGGTTGTGTGCATCCCCCTCCACGCATGTGAGCGCCTTCCGGCCCCACCGGCACCCTCCGTCGGCTCCCAGCCCTGTGCGGGGGCCAGCGGGGTAGGCACCCACGTCACACAGGTGGGCGCCCCCCACCCCCTGCAGGTTTCAGACCAAGGACCAGACAGCGGGTGCTCACCGCCAACGGGAGGCTGCGGACGAGAAACTCGAGAGACGGAGAAATAGTTGGTCCTTTGAAGCTGAGGCGGGCCCCGGGGGACACGGGGGACCGTTGACTGTCATCTGTTTGCACAAGCGAGGCTTCTGCCACCCTGTCTCGGACACCCCGGGGAGACAAAGGCGCTTCAGATCGGAGGCTGCCCTCTCCCCAAGAAGGAGGGCGCGCCGGGCGGCTCAACGCCTTTGCTTCCAGATGAAATTATGTGCTTGGGGTTTGCTGGACTTAGGCCTCATTCATGCGTCTCTGTTTGCTCAGCCCTCCCGGCCCCATCCTCGGTCTCCCAGCCTCCTGGGGACAGAGTGGGGCCTTGCTGCCCTTCCAGGGAGTTAAGGAACGTTGTCCTCCCCTGTCCTCTCTCTCTGAAGTCTCTCAGGGCATATCTGCCAGGTACCACTTAGGGCACCCCCCCCACGCGAGAAGGGAGCTGTGCCCAGCTGAGTGGGGGGCCCGGCTCTGCTCTACCCCAGCTGTGTGGCCCCAGGCAAATTATGAGACTTCTCTGTTTACGCATCTGCATGATGAGGCTCATGTTGCCTGCCCACCAGGTCTTGGCAAGGATCCATTGTGTTTGTTCTGCCTTCTCCTGGTGCCCAGTGATCCTGCTCCCAATGATACTCACCGAGAGACATGATCAAGAGAGTTCAGAGCAGCCAGAGTAACAGCCTGAAACTGGAAACGACCCAACAGTAGAATGGACAAGCACATTATGATGTAATCATACGGGGGGGAGTACTATACAGCCACGAAAAATAACAGACGCTGCAGACCAGTCTCACAGGCATTATGTTAAGCAGCATGAGCTGGACACAGATGAGTACATGCTGCGTGATTCCATTTAAATGTAGTTTAAGGGCAGGCAGACGGAGAAGGCAGTGGCACCCCACTCCAGTACTCTTGCCTGGAAAATCCCGTGGATGCAGGAGCCTGGTAGGCTGCAGTCCATGGGGTCGTGAAGAGTCGGACACGACTGAGCGACTTCACTTTCACTTTTCACTTTCATGCATTGGAGAAGGAAATGGCAACCCACTCCAGTGTTCTTGCCTGGAGAATCCCAGGGATGGCGGAGCCTGGTGGCAGCAAGGGCAGGCAGAACTAGCCTGTAGTGATAGCCTGTAGTAACAGGAGTGCTTATTTCTGGGGGATGTTGCCGTGGAAGAGGCATGAGAGAGCCTCCTGGGAGCGGGGCAGTGGTCACATGGGTGTGTGTGTATATGAATGTCCATCCAGCCTGCGCAAGCATCAGAAGGGAACTGGGGTCCCCCACCCTCAGGTGAGGGGATGCTCCACGAAAACCCTGTAACCACTGGGTCGCTGAGGCGCCATGCCTTGGGGTGAGTCACTCCTTCTCCGGGCCAGGCAGAGCTCCAGGGGGCAGGGGAGTGACCCCACCGAGCCAAGGCCCGGCCGGGAGGAGGCCCAGGCACAGCCCTCGGCTGGAGGAGGAAGAGGGAGGGGAGCGGAAACTTTTACAGTTGTTTCTTACTGTGCAAGCCAGTTAGCGGGGATCAACCTCAGATCAACAACAGCCCTGAACCTTGGCTGTTTCTGCTCGAGAAACCACAAAGGAAGGGAGAGCTAGATTTGGCTGCATAAGAAGTGACCCTCGAGCTTGGAGAAACAGTCAGATCCGCCTTACTGTAAATCCATTTGGAAGGCAAATGATGAACCAGGAAGATGCAGTTGCAGCATGTTTGGCAAATAAAGGATAAAAAAAAAAAAACTTAATGTGCAAAACGTGTGTGTGAATCAGTGAGAAGGCATGACCGCCTCAAGGGGAAAAAGTGCAAAGACCAGGAGACATGATGGCCAGTACGCTTGTGAGAAGAGGCCACCTCCTGACAAGCAGAGATGCGCGTTAAAGAGGAAATGGGACAGAATTTTTCACCTGAAACTCGTGGAGAGCTGAACATGATAATGCGTCCTCCAAGAAGGAGAGGCGTCTGCAGCATCGCTGTGGCCCCTGGCCTTGTCCTGTTCTCTCTGCCCGCTTGTTCCATGTCTGCTGAGACTTGAAGAGCCACCACTCCCGAGCACCTACTCTGGGTCAGGCCTTCTGCCCTCACTGTCCTGTTCTGACAACCTATGTGGGACGGCCTGTTGCTCCATTTTACAGATGAGAAAACTGAGGCTCAGGATGGTGCAGTGACTTGGGGAAAGCCCCACAGTGGGTGGTGGAGCCAGAGTTTGAACCAAGAGGTAACCAGCCCCAGAGGCCACGCTCTCCTCCTCTGCCTCCCCGCTAACCACTTTTTGGCTCCTGCCTTCCTCAGAGGGAGATGACACTGGCTGGAGCCCAATTGGTCCTGGCGTCTCTGGTCTGCGTTTCAGCCTGGCTGCCACCGCCGCGGTCTGCAGGGGCTGACTGCACAGGGCAGTCCTGCCCAGGAGGCCGGTTGGCCGTGGGTGGGCATCCGTATCTATGCCACATGGCGCTTGGGGCCTTTGCTCATTGAGACAAGTCATCCCATAAGTATCTGAACTCTCAGTGTGGGAATGTGGGTTTTTAACAAAACTTGGGAGCCCTGAGGGGCAGAACTTCACCCCCCCCCCCCCGACACCACCCTGTAGACACATAGACTCATGCTCAAAGAACGGATATGGCCTGGTGGTGGAGAACACGGGTGAGAATTCTGACTCCCTGGGTTTGAATCAGTGATGTGCCTGAGAATCTGCTTTCTGGGAAGTGAATTTTCTAGGGGGGGAAGCCTTGATTTGTAGAGTTTGCCAGTTTCCAGCGTAAATACCACTGGTGTACACAAAGCAAGACCACGGAGGGCAGAATTGGGCAGAAATATGCCCAAATGGGCATCAGACCTCCCAACCAAGGGACCTCCTCCAGAACACCTGACCAGCACTCCTCGTAACTCCAGGTCATTGAAAACAAGAAGAATCTAAGAGGCCGTCACAGTTAGACAAGCCTGAGGCGACATAAGGACTAGATGCGATGTGAAATCCTGGAGCAGGGAAAGAATGTTGGGTTAAATAAAATAAGTAAAAACTAAGGAAATCAGAAGCAGGCGTGGACGTTTGCTATAATAAAGCATCACTTTTATTTCACTTGTGGTGACAAAGGCATCGCACCAGTGTGAGCAGGGGAGACCACGGGAGCTGTCTTATCTTCCCTATTGTCTGTAGATCTGAAGCTATTTGAAAAAAAAATCCATTAAAGGGGAAAAAAAAAAAAAAAGGACTGCCAAAGAAATCAGTTAGCCCCCTCATCTTGAGCTTGCAAGTACTTAGAGATCACAGCATGGGCTGGCAGGCCTCCCATTCATCACCTTGGCTGGTCCCACCCCTCCCGACCGAGCGTGGCAGCCCCTGCCGACTATGGCGGTCCCACCTGTGCCTCCCAAGCTGGCATCGCTTCCGAGCTCTGAGCTGGGCAGGAAGAACCCCAGCCTCTTCCTGCACCGACAGGTGGGCTTGTGCAGAAACGACCTCTTCCCTTCCCCACCTGGCTCCCCTCAGCCTTCCTCTCACGGGAGGAAGAACACTAGGAAGAGAGTGCCCCGCCGTCAGACCCTCCTGGATGCATCACTGGGAAGTCCTTGGCCCCAGCCCTGGGCACCAGCACAGGACACTTTGATGTAGTGTTCTGGCTGGTCCTTGGGCCAGCTTCCCTCCTTCTCTGCCTGGGGCTTTTTTTGCGTGTTCTTCCCAAGGCTTCAGAAACCTTGAGCTCACCATTGAAGCGGCCATCTCTTTCCTGGATCTCCGGAGTGGTGACTTCAAGCAGTCACCCCAGACTCAAATTCCCGTCTCTGCCATCAGATCAGCCTCCTGCCTGGCTCCCGTGTGTGCGTTCTGACCCTGCTCAGAGTAGCACGTGACCCCGGTCGGCTCTTGCCGTGGACGGTGTGCACGACATGAACCCCTCCCCCCATTCCAGGACAGGGCTCTGGAGTCTCTCTTGGAAAGAGTCCCTCCCGCTGCAGAAGATGGGATGTGGGGTGTGGGGATGTGAATTAAATCAAATATTTAGAGTTCTTCCTTGCAATTATTTGGAGAAGTTAGTTGTTCTTCTGGGCTTTTAACAGTGGCAGCAAAAAAGGGCAAGATCCAGTGTTGTATGAGCACCTGCTGGGCTTTTATTCCTTCTTTCTCCCCACAGCTGCCCTGGGAGGGGAGTCTCACTGTCCTTATCATACAGATGAGGAAGCTGAGGCTTCAAGAAGCTCCTTGCTCCAGGCGCCAGCTTGCAGGGGTGGGGCTGGGATCCGAACAGCCCCAATCTGGGATCAGTCTGGCTTCAAATCCAGGCTCCTCTCTTGGTGCCCCTGCTTGCCTGGGGGCTGCCTGGGGGTGTCCCAGGTCCCTGGTGATGGTTGTGAAACCAGCCCAACGTTTCTCCTGGGAAAGCAACACGGGTCAGGAAGAGTCTGTCCCTCGTGATGGAGGTCAGTGACCCGCTGGTGCCTTCTCCGTCCCAGCGTGGGAAGGCCCACATTCTGAGAAACTCCTCCACCCCAGGCAAACCATGCGGTCATTCACATCCCAGTTTCTTCAGGTGTCAGTGAGCCTCAGGTCAGTGAGAGAAGTGTAGACAGAAGATAATGAAATAATGCGGGGAAATGACCTCTCGTCCCTAATCATCAAAGCCATAATAGAGAAATTCCTCTGTAGGAACAGCCAGGATTTTAAATGAGACCATACCTCGAGAACTTTCTTTTTAAAAGGAGTGTGCACCCTGCTCATTTCATCCTTGGAGGCTTCGGGAAGAAGCAGCGAGGAATTGGATCGTTGGCTGGGGGGGGGGTGGGGGAAATTGCAGAGTGGGCGCCCCAGAGGTTGGATGTGGGAGGTGGGGAGTCCAGGCAGAGGGGTGGCCCCACATCAGGGTGTCAGTGAGCGCTGTGAAATCGAGAGAAGGAGATCTGCAACCCAGGGTCCCTGAGAGCCGAGGCTTTCTTCTCCTGGGCTGGAGAGAGAGGGGTTTGAGGGGCGATGTGGAATCAGAAGTGCACTTTTAATCGGAGGAAGTGTTGTCGATGGAGTTATCCTTTTACGTATTGTTCTGGCAAAGCTTCCCGTTTCCTGCAGATAGTGGGCCATCTGAGAGGAACTGGACACCCCCTGAAGGCTTTCAGCACCCACCTCCCTCCCCCACACCTGCTCTGCACCCCTGTTTTCCAGATGCACAAAATGGGGAGAAAACCCACCGCACCCTGCTGCAGGAGGGTGGCTCGCTCCAGGAGTAGGGGATGTGGGTGCAGTGTTGAGATTGGGTGCGGGGGCGGCGGGGTGGAATGGGGCTCTTAGAATGGGGGCTAAAACTCTGGAATACTCAGACCTGAGTTCAAATCCTTTGTCCCTCCAGCAGCACAAGCCTCAGCCCCTTCATCTGTGAGATGGGCGATGTCCCCGTGCTCACCTCCCCAGGTGACTTCCCTGGGCCCGTGTAAGTTAACGTGAGGGGCTTAACTCAGTGCCTGGGTTTGAAAACGTGAAGCGTCAGTTGTCTGAGGCCCCTGGTCCATAGAGGAGACCGTGTGTCTGAGAGCAGGGCCCCAACGTGCTTTGCTTCATCCAGCTGATTTCCGGGGGTGCAGCTTAACCTCAGGATCCCAGGTTGGACCTCTGGAGTCTCTACCTGGGAAGCCCAGTATGGTAGACACTAGCCCCAAGTGGCGGATTCACATTAATTACAGCAGACTCAACGTGTGAGTTCAGTTCTGCAGTCCCACTAGGTGGCCTGTCGCCACTCCTGGCTGCCGTGTTGGGGCGCTGATCCCGGGGGTGGGGTGGGGGTTGTTGGCGTGGCCAGGGAGCCCGCCTGCCCGCGTCCCCGCGCTCAGCGTCCGACTGCGGGCTGTGGGTGTGCCCGTCCTGCGGCTCCCTGGCAAGCTCTTGGCCCATCCCGGCCACCTGGGTCCTGGCCCGGCAGCCTTCCCAGCGCCAGGAGTCCTCCTGCTGGCAGGTCCGGAGCGTGGGGGGTGCCAGGCCTGGCACCTGGCGTGTTGGCTCAGTCAGACTGGGCAGGCCCTGTCCCGGGCTCGCGGTGTCTGCGCGACCCGCCAGGAAGGGAGGACGCTCTGGTGAAAGCGGAGAGCTGCGGGGGGAGTTCATCCTGGACGGACGGGGAAGCTTTGATTCACTGGAACGCGGAGGGAGGGGAAGGTGAGGGGTGTTTCTCCGTAAGAAAGAGGCTTTGATTTTGAACTGAAATAGCCCTTGACCTTTCACCCATCTGTTCGGTTTGGTGTGCTGGGTGCTGTGCTGCACGCCGGGAGGTATGTGGGCGACTTCTGGGGGCCAGGTCGCCGTCCCCACTGACAGGGTCCCAGACCCCGGCAGGGACTGTGTGGTCCCCAGGGTCCTGTGCGCAGTAGGAACTCATTAAGTGGTTGCTGGAGGAACTTTTTTTTTTAACTTTTTATTTTCTACTGGAGTAGGACCGTTTCTCTAGGACCTTGTCACTTGCTGAAATCTCTCTCATGTCCTCCTCAGAGAGGGGATATTGATTGCTCCCAATTCATGGGCTTCAAAGAGGCATGCCCCGCTGCTTCTGGAATGTTCTCAAGGAGAGTTGCCTTACAGCATAATATCTAAGAAGAACTTAGGCGTACGCGCTTACTGTGTGCTCATGTGTGTGCGCTAAGGCACTTTAGTCATATCCGACTCTTTGCGACCCCATGGACTGTAGCCCGCCAGGCTTCTCCATCCATGGGATTCTCCCAGGCAAGAACACTGGAGTGGGCTGCCATTTCCTTCTCCAGGGGATCTTCCCGACCCAGGGATCGAACCCACATCTCTTGTGTCGGCAGGCTGGTTCTTTACCACTAGTGCCACTGGTACATGCTGAGTGCTTCACCCTGATGACGTTGTTTAACTTTCACAGCAACAAGGGACCTGTTATTATCGTTCCTGTTGTTCAGAGGTGGAGACTGAGGCACAGAAAACTTAAGGCGCACAGCAGAGGAGTGGGGAGCCCTCTGTCTCCTCCGCAGCTTTACGAGGCTTGGCACGTTCCCAAGAAGCCAGCTTCGACTGCGTTGACTGACCCTGGCACTGAATTCCTTGCCCTCACCCACCATGCTTGCGGTCACTTCCAAAGCTGTCACCTGCCCAGCTTTTCTAGGAGACTCAGAGCAGGGCCCACGCAGGGCTGCGGGGAACAGAGTTCTTTCCCTGCCGAGTCCAGCCAGTGGGTCTCCAGAGTGAGGATCTGAGCCCCAGCAAAGCAGGTCCCCCGTGGAGGCTGACTTCATCCATTAGTGCAAAGCAAGCACCGTGACTGCGGGCCCTCGGGGCTGAGCTGCGGCCCGCGACGCAAGGCCCCTCCCTCCCTCCGCCTCCCTGGTCCCCCTGGGGAAGCCGAATTTCTGCCAGTGTGACAGCCGGGAAGCTCCGAGCCAGAGCTCGCTGAGCTGGGTGTGGCAGTTAGGAGTTCCGAGTACTAGTCCTGCCTCTGGCCCTCCTTCACCCTGTGAGCCTGGGGTCCGACCCGTGTGGGCAGGACCCTGCGATGGTCTCACGGGAGGGGCCGTTACGTCACTCAGCTAGCACTTGACCACGTTTTACAGACGGGCTGTGTTTCAGAATGAGAGCAGAAGCTTGGCAACGCTTGCTGGGCACCTGGGGCAGTCGGTACTGAGCGCTCAGTAGGTACTGTCTCACCTCGTCCCTGGAGCAGCGCTGTGGGCTGGGGACCCCCATCTTTCAGCAAATCCGAGACCGCAGCTCGTAAGAGACAGAATTCTCTGAAGCACTCTTAGAGGAGAGTGCACCCCAGACCTTACTATCACATCAGCTTTACAGGAGGGGATGAAATCTTTGAGTGGGTGAAATACACAGTTACTGTGTTGCTTCTGGATGAGGGCAGAGAGGTGTCTGGACAGTGTTCAGAGAGGAAAGGCCGGGGAGAATGTTAAGTGCTCAATCCCAGCCTGGGGACTAATGGACCATAAAATTCGACTTGGAGAATAAGAGTGCTCAGGAGTTAGGCGAGTGCAGGGAGCAAGTGGGAGAAATAGCCCACCCGATGGAGTCCTTCTGGAGCACTAAGTGGAGACTTGGCGTGAGTCCTTCCATCCAGCCTGCCAGCACGCCTGCGTTGGATCAGCTCAAGAGCGGGAAACCCCAAGAGAAGACTGAAAAGGGGTCCCAGCCTCTGTTTTCTCATCTGTAAAATGGGTACCACAGCACCGAATTCACTGACAGCCCCTCACCACGCTCCCTCTTCCTTGTGGGAAAACACATATGTGATTTTTTTTCTCTTACCTCTGAAAAGCTCCCCCTGCCTGATAAGCTCAGCGGATTGTTGTGTGCATGCTAAGTCGCTTTAGTCCTATGTGACTCTTTGCAGCCCTGTGGACTGTGGCCCGGCAGGCTCCTCTGTTCGTGGGGATTCTCCAGGCAAGAACACTGGAGTAGGGTACCACGCCCTCCTCCAGGGGATCTTCCCAGCCCAGGCATCGCACCCGCATTTCTGATGTTCCCCGCATTGGCAGGCAGGTTCTTTACCACTAGCGCCCCGTGGGAAGCCCACGAGATTGTTACCAGGGCCTTTTCTGGAGGCTCAGGGGATGCTGGAGGCTCAGCGGATTCTGAGCGGGGAACCTTGGGATCAGTGGAGCCCTCAGAGAGAAAGGAGGGGAGGTGATACTGGGGAGACTAGCTTCCAGTTGTCGAGGGTGTCAAGTACCATCCTGAGGAGTTTGGGCTTGTTCTGAGCGCGACAGCGTTGCAACCGAGTTTCTTAAGAAGGCTGGTGATCCTTTCTTGCTGTTGAGAAGGACTTCCTTCCAAATGAAGAGACTCAAACTGCTCCCGCCCCTTTCCTGGTGGTGCCAGGCATGTCTTCGCCTCGTGTTTCTTAGAGTGAGTTTTGTTCCACGATGTTAATAGGTGTGCCAACAAAAAGTAAGAGTAACAGCAACTGCAAAACAAACATACCCGAAGGTTCTTCAGTGTAAAAACTGTATAGACAGGTGTTCTGGTTATGGGCCTTCTCAGTGCCTTTAATAGGTCACCGTGAATGGTAACCCTCAGTGAGAACATCAGGGCGGCAGTTCTCCACATGTGCTTGTCTGTGAGACCCCTTCTTCCCTCCGTCTTCCTCCTTCCTTCCTACCTTTCCCTTCTGTCCAAAACCAGCCTCATCTCGGAGACCACGTTAGAGAGGGCCATCCCTGTGAATTCCCCATCCCTTGCCCCGGGGTCCCTTCAGCCCTGAAGGTGTGACATCCTCGTGGATCAGCTGATGGGCAGATAACTTTCTGGACCAGTTAGATAGGACGCCCTGGGCTTTTTCACGTGGACGACATCACAGAGAGCTGTGTGCAGGCACGCTCCATGGCTGTCTCTGGGGACGGTGGCCTGGATGCAGTAACACCTGCTTCCCGCCTGTGGTGGCTGCAGGTGAGTCAGAGCTGCCTCCACACCGGTCCTTGGGGGATGGTGATGGTGGAGCCGAGCCCAGGCCACCTCGGGCCCCGAAGCCATGCGCTCTCACCCTGGCTGGCAAGGCCCAGCATCACCTGCTGACTTCCCCAGCTGGGTCTGTCTTACCTCTCTGGACAGGCCGGGGCGGTAGGGTAGAAGGGGCGCTTGGCTACAAGTCAGGAGAGAAGTGTCCCAGGTCTTGCTCGGCTCCGTCAGCTCAGGAGAGTGACATTCCTCTCCTTAGCCCCTGTTTTTCTTTGCGAGTTCAGCTAAGAGTTCCAGTTTACCTCGAGCAAGCACGCTGACCTCTGTGCCTCTGCTTCCTCTGCCCAGAAATGGGGGGGGGGGCGCCCCTGCCTGATGGAGCAGATGGGCTTCCCTGGTGGCTCAGTGGGTAAAGACTCTGCCTGCAATGCAGGAGACCTGGGTTCGATCCCTGGGTTGGGAAGATCCCCTGGACAAGGGAAAGGCTACCCACTCCAGTATTCTGGCCTGGAGAATTCCATGGACTGTCTAGTCCCACGGGGTCGCAAGGAGTCAGACACGACTGAGCGACATTCACTTGCAACAACAAGCAGGAAGATGAGGGTGAGGGCCACTGCGGTCAGGTGCCCTGACCCCCTGGGGCTGCTCGCCTCCCTGGGCAGCTTTCACACCCACCCCTCTGCCTCAGACCTTCCAGCCCTCGCTGTGTTCTCTTGAGAAACCCACAGATGCAGCTGCTTCTCCGGGCCCCATGAGCAGCCCTCCAGACTCTAGAAGGCAGTGTCTAGCTCCAAAGCCCCTCTGTCCTGTTCTGTAAATGGTTCACCTTAAGCCTCCTTCTTGAGGGGATCAGCAGGAACCTGCTGGGTCACTCGGGGGGTGTGAGGAGAGGGGCCAGGGCCAGGTGGGGCAAGCTTGGGGGGCTCCACCCAGGCCCTCCCCCGCAACTTCCCCCCAGAGGTACCCACTTTACCTCTTACCCTCTGGGACTCCGGGCACAGGTTGCATCTGGAAAAAGGGTCTGGTGCTTTAAAAAGACAAAATGATTCAACAGGTTTGCAAAGCACTTAGCTAAGACTTGCTGAGGAACCAGTGTTTGTTCCTGGTAGACCTGAGCCCGCATCTCTGGATTTGGAAGGGTTCTCTCTCCTTTTCGGATCCTTGTAAACAAGGAAGGTGTGTCTGCCTTCAGACACACCTTGTTTACCAGTCCCTGCACCAGCTCTCCATCCCATCCCCGCCTCCTCCTGCTCTCAGGACCCCACAGCATCACAAACTGAATGTTTTGGCCACCTTCCAGGCCCCGTGTCAAGCACCTGCATGCGCCGTCTCATTTCTTCACCTCAGCAGCCCTGTGAGGTCACGGCCATGCAAGATCCAGTTGGTGGACCGGTGAGGAATCTGAGACTCCGAGAAGGGAGCCGAGAATCTCCCACTGCTGGATCTTTTGACACAGTGGGCTGTGTGCCGGGCACTGAGCTGAGGCCCTTTAAAGCTCAGGTGAGAATCCCCCCATGTGAAATTACCCGTTGTAAAGGAACGTGTTCAGAGGCACTTAATACATCCTTGTGGTTAAGCCAGCACCTCTGTCTAACTTCAGGACGTCTCACCATCTCCGAAAGAAGCAGGCATTCCTCATTTCCCCGCTGCCCCGGCGCTCTATGCTCTGTCCTCCCCATGGTTCTCCGTATTCTGGGTGCTCCAGACCCGTTGACTCACACAGTATGGGGCCTTCTGTGCCTGGCTCCGTCTGCTTAGCCTGATGTTTTCAAGGTTCATCCGTGTTGCAATGTGTAACGGTCTGTTTTTATGGCTGCATAGTATTCAGACCACATTGGGTTTGTCCGTTCATGCATTGGCAGACTTCTGCGCCATTCCCACCTTCTGGCCACTGTGAATACGCTGCTATGCACAGTGATGTGTAAGTATTTGTTTGGGTCCCTGTTTTCAGTTCTTTTGGCGACCATACCTTGGAGGGGCATGCCTCAGCCTCACGTTTTAAGAACCACATCTTCTTTACTCCTCACAGTAACACTCTGAGGTAGGTGGCAATGTTTCAGAGACAGTGATGGAACTGCTTGCCTCACGTCCAACAGCTTTGAAGCGACAGAGCTGGGATTTGAACCCAGGGAGTCTGACTCCCAGCGCTTAGGGCCTTTGGCTCCTACTCTCTGCCTCCTCCCTGGAGGGCCTGGGGACCCAGGGAATGCTCCCCCGACACTGGCGCTCTGGGTGCTCTGTCATCACCCTGGAATTCCTGCCTGGCATGGTTATGTGCCGTCTCTACAGCTCAGCCCCGTCTATCTTTCTGAGCCTGATGGGGCCAAGGTGATACTTTTAAAAATCAGTCACCAGAGCGAGCTTGAAAAGGGCAGGCGGGTCTGGACACGGTGAGGACCCAGAAATCAAAGGCCCGCATCCTGAAAAGCGGCGGCTGCTATGTCACGAGCTCACGGGTCTCATTCGCTCACACCCCGGGCACGGCCCCAACAAGTGTATTGCTTGGGTTCCCGAGACCACGGACTAGAAACAGCGGCTGTGGGAGGTGGGAGGTGGGGGGGGACTTTCACAAACTGACATGCAAGTCCTCAGGGAGCACGGACACTTGGTGTGCTGAGGCTGGGGGAGGGGGGGCGACGATGGAAAGGAGATGAGCGTGCAGAAACGCACAGCGGTTGGGGCCACGAGTGCGGGGCCAGCTTGCCACTTGCCACTCACCGCTGCATCCCGAGCTCCTGACGGGGGCAGTGTGTGGTCACGGATGCTCAGAATGGCAGTTAATGTCATCCAGAAAAGGGCAGAGGATATTCTGAATGGTCTGTTTACAGCAAGGAAAGAGGAGGCATTTCTATCTAAAATTATTTAAATTTTTCTAAAGGGCCTTGGCACGGAGGGTAAGCCCTGGCTGGCGTTGCCTCTGACCTTGGCCGCTTGCCTGGGCCATGAAAGAAGGAATTGTTCCTGGGGCTGCAGACAGGACCCTGCCAACATCTGGGCTGCCGTGTCTCCCCGCTGACGACGACCAGCGTCGGGAGAGTCCCGAGCCTCTCGTCTGTGTGAACGTCCCCCACGTGTCACGAGTCCTGCCCCGAGGTCGGGGCCCGGGGCCTCTCCGGCAGCTGCGGTCCCAGCCGGCAGCAAAGGAGGCTCTGTTCCTTGACCCTGACTGCGATCGGCCACCAGTCTATTCTTGTTATTTGTGAAGCAACTGTCCGGGGCTAAATCTGAATTCTTTCTCAATCATTGCCCGATTTTGCTTCTTAAAAATAAATCATGGGGAATATTTGTCCCTGGGCAGAGCGAGGGACCAGCCGTCCATGAAAGTCGTCAGTAGTTTCCCACAGTTGGGTCAGAAGTTCGGATTGGGGGTGGGCGGTGGAGTGAGCCCCCAGAGAAGGCCCGTTGTCTCTGAGTCCTTTTCACCACTGCCCCCAGTTGGGGTTTGAGGAAATAACGTTTCTTTGGACGCTAGCTCCTCTCTGCTCTTAGACGTTGCACAGGTACTCTAGACTCCAGGAGACACCAGAGCATCTGAGACACCTCACGGTAGCTCCTGGGTGCAGGGCCAGAGGGCTGGGCTCTTCTCTGTAGGCAGAGTAGGGCTGCCCAGGGTCACGGGGCCAAGGAGCCAGAAAAGCCAGTGGGTTTCTGGAGGAAAGCTCTGTTGGCAGCGTTCCGTCAGAGAGAGGTGGGGAGAGGAAGCTGAGAACGGGAGGTCCAGCCAGGAAGCCTTTGCCGTGATCTAGAAGGAAAACAAGAGCAGACAGAACTGGAGGAGCGTGCCTGGGAAGGCAGAGGTCAGTTGGAGAGGTGAGCAGTAGCCAGATCTGGCCGTGGTGATGTACTGGCTTCAGGGCTTAGGGCTGGGAGTCAGATGGAGTCATTAGACTTCACAGGAGGCCACCTAGATGAGGTGCTGCCACGTAGCAGGCTCGGGAAGACCGCAGGGAGACCCCCTGAGTGGGCACAGCTTGGGTGGTGATCTGGGGGAGCCTGGAGGACATCAAGGGGGTGGTGCCCTCAGGCCACGGCTAGAGCGTAAGCCCTCCACCAAGGCAAAGGGCCCTGTTCCGTTCAATGACGTGTCCCCAAACACCCAGAACACTCTGGAAGCACTTTTGTGGCACACAGGAAGCCTTCAATAAATATTTGATGAATGAATAAACTGTGAGTCTGAAGCTCAGGAAACAGACTCTTAATCCAGTTTTGGGATTATTTATGTTGAGCAGAGTATACAAGGCAGTGTGTGTGTGTGTGTGTGTGTGTGTGTGTGTGTGCGCATATATAAAACCATCCTTCTCTCTGCCAGAAGAATGACCCTGTTTCTACCTCGTGTGGTCATAGAGTTTTCCATGGAAATCGATGAGGCCATTGATCTGAAGTTAAGAGCTTGTTGACATCAACTGATCGCAGTCACACAAAGTGGCTCGGTTCGTCCTACCAGGGCGGCCGGTGCTCTTGGAAATAACCACGGCTTCATCCTATACAGACCAGCCTGGCATCATCCATCATCTGAATTATCAACACATGATTCAATGCCAAGAGATGATTTTCTGTTCTTGAGATGGCTTCTGAAGGAGTCCCCTGAGACCCCCACCCCTCCATGTCCAGACCAGGAACACTGCTGGCCGCTGGACCCAGACACCTGCACGCGAGACCTGAGGGGGAGCAGAGGTTCAGGCCAGTCACTCCACCATCGCCCTCCAGTCTAGAAAGTTCTTGGAACTCATTACATTTATTCAGAACTTTTTAAAAACTGAAGCAAAGTTCACATAACATGCAATTAGCTGTTTGAAAGTATACAGTTCGGTGGCCTTTCGTACCGTCACGGTGTCTTAGACACCCCGTTTATGTGGTTCCACAGCACTCTCATCACCTCCAAAGGCACCCCGCCTCCCCCCCAACGCTCATTAAGTCACTCCCCAGCCCTCGAGAGCCACAGATCTGCTCTCCGTCTGTCTGGATTTACCCATTCTGGATGTCTCGTGTAAATGGAGCCATACCCTCTGAAGCCTCTTGTGTCTGGCTTCTTTCACTTAGCGCGGCGTTTCCAGGCTCATCTGCGTTGTCGCCTGCGTCAGTATGAGTTCACCCCATTCTGTAGGGAAGTTCACGCCAAACCACAGAGTTTGCAGATGCCCTTCACTGAGCAGCACTCAGGGCTCTTCCCTGGTCCCTGGCGGCTCCTCTGCCCGGGTCTCCAGCCTGCCCGTTGCCCGCCTAGAGGCCCAGGACGCCGCCTGAGTCTGTAGCCGGGCCTTCCCGGCCCAGCCCAGATCTCTCCCAGATCAGCCCAGGGCGGATCTCGGAGCCACCCTGCAGTGACGCCCGCTCCCCACCACCCCGCAAGCTGCCCCAGACGCCTTTCCATCCCCTCGTCCCAGCAAACTGCTAACTCGCTTCCCCAGAGTCCGCTTTGCAGAGCCGGTGGTCGGCCTCTCCTTCACGCCCGCGGGAGGGTCTGCACCCTCGTGCGGCTCTGCTCTCTCGCCCCGTGCCAAGCTCACCAGGCCCCGGCTCTCTGTGAGCTGCTGGAGGGCAGGGCACAGGGCGCTGCCGGCCTGTGGAGTCAATGAGGGGCCCAGTGAATGAGCGGCTGGCGTTCTGACCCTCAGCCGTCCCTGCCGCCTCTTACTAGCACCTGCGGTTCGTCACTTTGTCATTTATGTGTGTGCCTGTCTTTCTCCAGAAGGGATTTGGGGTTTGCTGGGGTCTAAACAGCTGCTTGTGGTGAGTGGGGTCACCCGTACCTAACCTTCCGACTTCAGGGGTCCCTCAGAGGTCGGATTTTGGAATCTATTGTGTTAAGTAGGGTGCTGAGCAGTAGAAGGTGACTTTCACACCACTGTTTTGATAACTCAGGCTTAGAAATGCTCTTGATGGACAAGGCAGACGTTCCCCCTTGGTCCTTTATTCCTGAGAGGGAAGGCCTGCTGGGACTGCTGTGCGGCTCTTCCTTGGAGAGGTGACGACTTGTGACTATTATGACAGCAGCATCGGTGACGGACGGACATGGTTTCTTCATGGTTCACCTGGTTGCCTAGTTGCAGACACATAGCAACAGCCATCTTTGGGGGCAGCCTGATGAGTCACTCTCTGCAAGGCCTGCTCACGCATGTTGGTTCCCTCGCTGTCTTTTGTGTTGGGGAACCAAATTCCACCTTCCTTAGTTGTCCTTTGGAATTACAACAAGACATCCAAGGAGCTCCATAATCTGGATTGTAATAGTCTTTTCCAACTCCTCTCCCTCAGTCTCCCATCTCTGCTGGATAAACTCCCATTCACCCTTCAAAACCCAAGTCAAATAGCTCATAATTTCTGAAGGTTTCTTGAATGACCCTGTATTTGCATTGGTTAGTTCACCTTCCCCAGGACTCCCATGCCTTCATTTCCGCTGGTGTCATACCAATGGATTTCTGATGATGTGTCTGACTCCCCCAACAGGTTCCTTAATTCTAGACTTTTTTTTTTTCCCCTTGGAGCAGTTGCTTGACGGTGAATGAGGAGGTATCAGTGTGGGTGCTTTAAGTTGGTAAAGGAAGCAAGCAGATAGATGACTCATAGAGGGGCGATGGCTGAATTCTAGGGATTCCACATATATCCCTTGGGACCCAGGGAAAAGGGAACTGTCTTTAAGACTAAACTTAGAGAGTTGGTTGGTTTGGGGTTTTCAGTACAGTGTGTTCTGTTGGATTTGGCAACACCGGTGGTCCAGAATGCTGCTGGGTGGAGAGAGAGGGTCCTTTCTTGGTGAGAAGGGGGTTGTGCACGACCCATCGCCACGGGCGGGAGTCCCGTGGGCTGCACCTGGACACGGGAGCAGCTGCTTCCAGCTGGTGTCTGTTCCGATTCGTTCGTTCCCAGGCTGTCTCAGCTATTAAATATTTTTACTATCGCTTCTGTTTATTACGTCACAGATAGGTTTTGTTTGGTAGGGAGCATGCCTGAGGGTCAGATCGTGAGGTGGGTACCCTGCGTCACGTCTGGACACGTGGGGACCGGGACTCGGCGCCCCACTTGACCTCTGCACCCCCGGCGCCACTGCATAGACAGTCCTTGGCTTCCCGAGCTTCCACGTAGACGTTGTAATCATCACGGTCCCAGTGACCGTCCTAGCGGCGACAGAAGGTGAGCTGGCCGCCCGAGGCCGCCCCGCCGCTGGGCTGCAGAGCTGGGACGGGGATCCAGACCTCTGGAGTCCACATCACAGATCACTGGGCTTCCTGAAGTGACTGGCCTCTTCTGCCAGGGGAGCAGGTTCTGGGGTTTTTTCAGTCTTCTTTTTTTTTTTTTAGAGCAGTTTTAGGTTCACAGCAAAATCAAGGAGAAGGTACAGAGATTTCTTATGTAGCTGTGCCCCGGCCTGTGCACCGCCTCCCGGTCTTCACCCCCCGCCCAGGCGGTCCATTCATCACAGTGGATGGACCTGCACTGACACGTCACCCCAATCCCCCAAAGCCCGTCGCCTGCCTTAGGTGGGGAGGGTCCCTCCTGCTGTTGTACGTTCTGGGGACAAATATGTAATGGCTGTGTGTCCACCACTATAGTATCACACAAAACAGTTCTCACTGCCCTAAAAAAATTCATCCCTTCCCCATCCCTTCTCCCCGCAACCCCCGGCAACCACTGATCTTGTCACTGTCTCCAAATTTCTGCCTTTTCCAGAAGGTCAGATTGTTGGAATTACACGGTATGCAGCCTTTTCAGATTGGCTTCCTTCCCTCCGTAACAGGCATTTAAGCTTCCTCCATGTCTTTTCATGGCTTGACAGCTCCTTTCTTTCTAGTGCTGACTAGTATTCCACTGTCCGGATGTACCACACAGTATCCACTCACCTGCTAAAAGACATCTGGGTTGCTTCCAGGTTTCGGCAGTTAGAGAGAAAGCTGCTGTAAGCACCACAGTGCAGGTGTTCACGTGGACATATGTTTTTCAGAAGCAGATTTTTAAGCGATGGTCCTCGAGATCCCACCTCTGGGTGGTGAGCGAGAGCCTGCACTCGCCTTAGAGACGGTTCTGGCTCTGTGGCCCAGCTTCCCTGGAGAAGGGTTAGCAGGTCTGTGTACAAGCAGCTGGCCTGTCACGCAGCCTGGAACCTTCAGGTGGAAGCCTGCAGCCCCCAGGCAGGATCTGAGGCAGAACAATCAAGGATTTCCCACTTCTGATTTGCAAGGCACTGGCGGTGGCTACCAGCCATGCTTCCCTGAGAGCGATTGTGCTTATTTGTCTAAGGTTGTACCCTGCCTGCCTCCCGGAAGCTGGCGGCTTCTCAGAAGCTCAGATGCCCGCCGTGTGAGATGAGGCAGCTAAAGATCTCACAGAAGGGGCCCCTTGATCCCCGGAGATGCTGATCAGCCTGAGCCTTGTCTGGCTGCCCCGGCTCTCTGTTTAGGCGGAAAAATGGAAACGTTGCTTTGCATTGCTTTTGTTTTCTGACCAGGAAGAGCACGCAAGTCCATCTCACGGGATAGGACTGCCCCCCCCCCCGACCCCGCCCCTCCTCTCTCTCTCTCTACTTCCCATTCATGTATTAAACCTCCTTAAGAGGCTGTAGGTAGGATTGTCAATCAATGGGGCCCCTAGAAAGGGCTGCCTCCATGAACTCTGACCCTCAGTAGGAGGAGCTGGTTAGCTTGGTCTTTCTTTGTCACCATCTGGGGGTCTTGTTTCAGGTTGGGGGTGGTTCACCTCGGAACCGGAGTGTCCCAGTGGATCTCCATGTGATGCTGTCTGTATTCTGAGCTTTCTTTAGAAACTGTGTTGCCACGCCAAAGCCCGGCCTCCCTCCCGCCCTGCTTTTGTTTCACTTGAACTTGTAGCCACTTGACACCCTATGTATTTTGCTTATAGTATGCCCGGACTCAGTCTTGCTTTTCCACACATTTATATTCATAGGAACAGCATCTGCCCACATTGGAAATACAGTGCGCAGTGTGTATACAGACAGAGCTTTTTCTCAGTCTGTGGGCTGTGCCGATGGGCCGGGGTGGGGCTCACACGCCGTGACCTCCCCCAGCCCGCTGTGTTCCCCGACACACGTGGGCACTCTGACAAATGCTGCAGCGTGCCCGGTGAGGAGTGTCACAGTCATCCTGCCAGCCCCCACCAGGGTCTCTGCCCATTATCGGCAACCATCAGTCCAGAGGAATCCTGTCTTTCAAAGGACACCTTTTCTGTTGAGTTGTGTGAAATACCTACAGAAAAACAGACGGGTCCTAAGCCTGCGCCTCAGTGGGTTTGCACATCGACCGTGTCCTTATCACTCTGCCCCGGCTCAGGCCAAGAGGATGAGCACTCCCGAGACGCTCCTCGGCCCCCTTCCAGCCACCCCCCTCCCCCAGAGGTGACCGCTGCCCTGTTTTTGGCCAGCGTCTGGACCTTGTGTAAACGGACTCTCGCGGTGCATCCTCTTGTGTTGGTGGAACTCATCACCCTGCTGCACAGACGTGTGGTCTTCTGTGCTCACGGCTGTGTCGCTTTGCACGGGGTGAATACGCCTTCATTGCGCTGCTCGCTGTCGATGGTTGCCTGTGAGGTGCTGCTGTGACCCTGGGGCAGTCCGGCTGGGCGGAGCTGGGAGTGGCGGTCCCGGAGTGCAGAAGGTAGAGGAGAGTCGGCTTTCGCAAACGCTGCCAGCTACTTTCCAAAGGGCTGGGACCTGCTCCTGCTCGCGCCGGCAGTGCTGGTCTCCCTCGTCCCGCTGTCACTGACGATTCTGTTTGCCCCAGTGTTTTTTGTTGTGGTGGTAAAATATGCATGATGTAGAATTGACCACTTTAGCCATACAGTTCTGTGGCATCCGTCCAGTCACACTGTCAGGCCCCCATCGCCACCATCCTTCTCCAGAACTCTTTATCTTGCAGAACTGAAAGTCCATACCCATTCAGCAGCAACTCCCACCCCCAGCCACTGGGGGTCTTTCTACTGTCTGTCTCTGCGAATCTGACCACTCTAGGTTCCTCATGGAAGTGGCATCATACGATATTTGTCTTTTTTGTGACTGTCTTATTTCACTTGGCATAATGTCCTCAAGGTTCATACACATTGTAGCATGTGTGCGAATTTCCGTCCTTTTTTTTTTGTTTTTTTGTTTGCTTTTTGGAATTTTCAAGATCTGTTTTTTAAAATTGATTGAAGTATAGTTGATTTACAATGCTGTATTAATTTCTGCAGTACAGTGAAGTGACTCAGTTTTACACACACACACACACACACACACACACACACACACACATTCTTTGTCATACTCTTTTCCATTATGTTTATCACAGGATATTGAATACAGTTCCCTGTGGATCTGGTGTACAAATATCTGTTCCCTGTTGGAGTAACTACTTTCCAGTTGTTTGGGGTATATACCAGAAGTGGAATTGCTGAATCGTACGGTGGTTCTGTGTTTCATTTTTTGAGAAACCGCCAACTGTTTTCCACGGCAGCTGCAGCATTTTCTGTTCCTACCAGCCGTGCCCAAGAGTTCCAATTTCTTCATATCCTCAGCAACACTTGTTCATTTTCTGGGTTTTGGTTTTAGTTTGATTGGGGCCATGATGTGTGTGAGGGGCTGATAGCGTCTTTTTTTAAAAAAGCCATTCTGGTAGGTGTGTAGCAATCCTTTGGTGGTTTTAATCTGGTTTCAGAAGCATGAAGGTGTAATGAATTTGTCCGGGTATCTGCCTAGAATGTTGATTATTCTACCCTGGGCTGTGGTAGCTGATGCTGGGTCACCATCAGTGTTCCTCGGTCATGGTGAGGCTGCTGGCACACAGCACTGGCGTTCAGTCCTTGAGAGAGCCAGCCACATGCTGGGATTCCAGGGGAGAGAAAAGAATCCTTGAACTGTGGAAACTTCAGAGCCGCACTTGTCCCGACAAGTGCGGAACCCCCGCAGCCCCCAGTCTGTAGGGTCTCTCGTCTCTTTCTTTGCAAGAAAAGACCTGCTCACCTTTGCAAGTTCTTGTCCCAGATCAGCTCACACTCCCAGATTCTGTGTCTCACAGAGCGTTGTCAACGGCAGTAGCTGAGAAACGTCTGGGGCCAGGGTAGCTGCCGGGCATGCCCCCGGTGCAGCCCCCCTCCCGGGGACCCCAAAAGCGCACGCACCCTCCTGAGCGGCACGCGCAAGGCCAGCCTCGCAGCCCTGAACAGACAGGGCCACATCCGCCTTGCTGCAACTAGCACAGGGCAGCACCTTCTGGAAATGACAACCGACAGAAGAACTGCACCAGGCCCTCCTGTGCCCAGCCTGGGCCCGGCTTGTACCCACGGGCCACCCCCGCCCCCCTGCCCCTGAGGGTGTCATCGGCCGCCTTTCCGACCTTTCTGTGTGTTGGGGGCCAGCACCAGCCACACGTTTTCTCTTTGCTCTGTTTGCACGTCTAATCAGAGCTTTTCCTTAGGCCACTTGTTCCTTGTGCTGACGGGCACAGCTCCGGTGACTTCAGCAGATCCCGAGTAGGCCCCCGGGCCGGCCTGTGTAGTGTCAGAGCTGGTGTGCAGAACAGGAAACCTAGCGGCACCTCATGCCTTGCGTCCCCAGGGGCCTCTTCCTTCCTCTCTGTCCTCTCTTCCCTTTTTGGCAAGCCGGCGGCTGCTCCAGGGGCGTCTTTGTTACCAGCATCACAGGGCGGAGCAGCGATTCCGGGGATTAGACGATCTGGAACCCCAGTCAGGGCCCCACTGCTCCCTTGCAGCTGACTTTGCCTCCTGGCACCTCGCAGGCCGATCTGTAAAATGAGAGGAACGGGGCTGCGCACCTCAGTGTGTTGATCGACTGATGCTTGCAAAGGCCTTTGCACCGTCACGTACAAAGGAGCCCAGCTCCTTCTCTCTCTTAGGCCAAGAGTGGAGTGAACTCCGGGCCTGGAATTCCATTTGAGGACAAAATGTAAGTGAAAGACGATTTCCACGTGTGAAGGTCCTGTGCTGACATCACCCGAAAAAGAGGATAGCGAGAACGGTCCACTCATTTTCTCCCGTCCATGTGTCCATCACCTGTTTATACTCCTCTTGAGTGGTTTAAGTCAGAAACAGCGCCAAGGCCACACCTGCCCCTGTCCCCTGCCGTCTTTTTTAACAAAGTTTTATTGGAATGTGGGCACGGTCACTTGTCTGCTATCTATGGCTGCCTTCACACCTCAGCAGCATTGTTGAGCTGTTAGGACAGAGGCCACGTGACTCACAAAGCCTAAAGAATTTACTGGCTGGCCCTTTGCAGAAAATGTTTCCCCACCTCTGGTTTAGATGGAAGGGCTGGAGTGCCAGTCCTGGCTGCACCAGTAACTGGCACCTGGCTTGCGTGTGTGCTAAGTCGCTTCAGCCATGTCCGACTCTTTGTGACCCCATGTAGCCCACCAGGCTCCTCTGTCCAGGCAAGAATACTGGGGTGGATTGCCACGCCCTCCTCCAGGGGATCTTCCCAATTCAGGGATCGAACCTGGGCCTCTTATGTCTCCTGCATTGGCAGGCGGGTTCTTTATACCACTAGCGCCACCTGGGAAGCCTGGCAGCGTGGCTTAGGAAGAGTTATTTCTCTTTTCTGGGCCTCAGTTTTCTTAGCTGTAACATGGGATCACAGTGACACCCATCTTGTGGGTCCTTCTAAGGAGTCAGTGGGAAGACGACCTGTACAGACACGCAGACGGCCCTTGACCAGGACAGTTACTGTGGACGCAGGCAGGGTGGCAGGGTCCCTGTCCTCAGGAGCACACCGCCCACAGACAGCTGACGACAGTGCACCAGGGTGGAGGGGGCGCAGCCTGGAGGACCCTAGAGCCAGGTGATCCTGCTTCCAGGCTGTCAGAGGCCGCAGCTCTCCCCTGGCCCGGTCACACCATCAACTAGCACATCTGCGAGGACGCGGCCGCGTGCCCTCCGGTCCCTGCCGACATCCTTCCATCCGAGACAGCAAGCGGATCAAGGCCTGCGTGACAGCGGCCTCTGATCTGGGAGCTAAATTAACACTCACGTTAACCCCAAAGCCTTAGTTTTAGCTCGGCGCTCGCTCCAGTCTTGAGCAGACACGCCCTCCCCTCCTGGAGCAGCCTCCGTGGGAGCTCAGCAAGGAGACCGGGCCTGAAGGGGACGTCTGTTTCTGCCATGTGAGCCACAGAGAAAGTTTCTCGGCAGCCCGGCCACATCCTCGGCGGCTCTGAGTCCAGCTTGGAGGAGGGTGCTGCCTCCCGCGGGTCTCAGAGGCCCAGGCGAAAGACTCCTGAGGAAACGGAGCTCCATCCCTACCTGATCCCGCCCCCGAGACTCATGTTCTCCTTAAGGCGTGGGTACCTGAGAAGAGTGGCCCTTACAGATGAGCTTGTGTTTATAGCAGACCTCCCAGGAACTCCCCACACACCAATGTTCTTGGACTTAGAGCAGTTTACTCGGTGGCCCAGGAGCAACCCCACTTCTGGGTATTTCCCCAAGTGGGAGCTCTTTTGCCCCTGCCCCTGCCCCCCCCCCCATAAGTGCAGAAATGTTCCCGGCAGCTTCCTACACGGCAGCCGCAAACGGGAAACAGACAAGGGTCCGCAGACAGCGGGGGTGCGCAGAGAGGAAGATGGCCCTGCGATGGCAGCAGCTGCAGGCACACATGTGCATGGACAGGATGCCAAGCAAGAGAACACGGGCGCATGGGCTGTGCGCTTCCAGCTCTGGGAGCCCAGGGACCCACCTCTCGCGACAGATCGAGAAGGGCGGACACTGCCGGGCAGTCCTCCTGGGATGGGGCTCGAGGGGGCCCGCCTCGTGGGGTGTCACAGACAGTCCCTGTCTTGACCTGGGCAGGCTTGACCTAGGCTTATGCAGAAGTAAATGCAGTCAAATATTTGTGCTTTTCGTGCTTTGCTGTTTATATGGTCTGCCTTCATTTAAAAAAAGGGGGTGGGGAGAGAGGGGGAATGTCAGAAATTAGAGGGTTGTGCAGTCAAGGCTGAGCCCCGCTCGGGGTCCTGTTCCAGGCCTCCCTGGGAGTCCTTGTCCTCCAGCCCTGTCCTGAGACCGGGGTCTGCACACTGTGGGCCCGCAGACCCTCCCTTCGCTCTGCCAGGAGTGCCTGGTGCTGCCCTGCCCACCCGCTTGAAGGTCGCCTCTGGGAAGCCTTCCCCAGTGTTGCAGAGCGTTCCTCCCCCCGGGCCTGCCCTTTGTACCTCATGTCTGCACCGGGGCACTTATCACCGCGTTCTGTCATTAGCTGTGTGCACCCGTGACACACACCCCTCCCCCACCGCCCTCATCGAGAGGCGCCCTCTGGTCACCTTGGGGCTCCTGGGCCATCGCCTCACGGAACAGGCAGGGGACGTGGCACCGTGGGCCAGACCTGGCCTCTGAGTCAGCGACGTGGCCTTTGTGCTGAGCGGCCATGGCTGCCGCAGGCCCCCCTCTAGTGGATGGGGGCGCCAGCCGCTCCCGGTTCCCAGGGGCCTCGTGAAGAGTCAGTGAGGAGGCGCCTGGGGCGTCTGTGATCCTTGGGACGTTTGCCCACCTGCTGGTTGGCCGTATGCTGATGTTGAGTTTGGCCCTCGAGAGCCTCACTGGCTGCTCCGATCAAAGACGCCCCAGGGTGACACGGCACCCCCAGGGCCCCGATTTCCATCTGGCTTCCCATGCCCACGCTGGTGGCCGGGGCTGGAAGGGTCTGAACGTGGAAGTATCAGCCCTCAGCTCTATTATTAAACTTCTTGAGCCGTTTGGCCATAAAAGGGGGCAGCTGCCATGGCTGGACTTGTGATTAATGAGCCCGAAAGGGCCTCCTGACTCTCTGCGGAGCGCAGTCCATGGAGAGCAGCCCTGGCCGGCCCCAGACTCTGGGCCTGCCCTCTCGGCCCGGCCTCTGCTCTGTCGAGGTCTGTGCAGCAGGGACCGGCGGGCCGGTGGCTCCTCCTTTTGTCCCGCAGATCCCACGGCCCCCTTGGCGACCCCTCCTGGCCCCCAGGGAGGCCTGGGCTACTGCAGGGGTGGTTGATGGGACAGGGCGAGGTGGGCAGGCCCGGGGCAGGCAGCCCGGAGCTCCTGGGGAAGACCCCAGACCAAACATCCGTAACTGATGAAGGCCTGCTTGGCGTTGGTCATCCAGAGCCGGCCAGTGACCTCCTGCACGCCAGAGTGCTCCTCTCTGATCCACCTTTTTGGAGCAATCCATGGTGATGCAGGGCCTTGGAGAATGTTTGTGCAAGAGGCCCTTTTCCTTCTTGTGTCTTGAATCAGCCCGGAGCCTCATCTTTGGGGCCTGCGGAAGTCATGATTCTCACTCGCCTCTACAGAAATCCCCATGGAAACCAGCAGGCAGGCAGCCCTGGGCAGGAGGGAGGGGTTCCCCAGAAAGGCGGGGGGGGGGGGAGCCTGGAGACATCCTGCCAGCATTAGGGGCCCGAGGTCAGAGGCTGTTGGGAGAGGGGGGAGGGGGGCTGTGGTCACCCTGCTCCCTGCCTCACGGGAAACCCGAGAAGGCACAGGGTTTGGAATGTCAGCTTTAAAGGCCTTTGGGGGTCCCTGGGGACCTTGATGATGTCTCTCCAGGGCCTGCTGCCTCCAGCAGGTCCAGGTGCTACGTGATCAGGGAAGAAGCTCATCTCAGAAGCAAAAGGAGCGGGGGCGGCGTCGGCAGGGGGCGGTGTCGGTGGGGGGGATGGTGGCCATGGTCTCTTCGCGGTCTGTCTACACCAGGGCCCCCACCTGGCCCCTCATCAGTCTCTGAAAGCAAAAGGACAGAGGCACCCTGACTTGTCCCCCAGCTTCCCCAGGAGCGAGGACCCTGCTTGTGGAAGGACCTCCCCCCCAACCCCGCCCCGCCCCGCCCCACAGAAGGACCCCCAGCAGACTTCTGAGCCACCAGCACGCTTTCCCCGCAGTTACACCGCAGGCCCGCAGAGGCCAGGTGGGGCCGGAGCAGCGGCCCACAGGACCCAGTCAGGCTGGTGGCCCAGGGTGAAGGCCCCCGGTCTTAGCCAGGGCCCCCCAGCTCTCCTTAATTTCTCCTTAATGAGAGCAGTTTGGCAGCAACATAAAATATGCTCTTACCCTTTGTCCCAGTAATTCCATTTCTGGGAATCTGGCCTAAGGATTCTAAATTCTAATCCTAAACACGGGGCAGAAAAGCGTGCTTCACAGGGACGCCCATTGTGGCGCTGTGTATGTTAGCACGGAGCAGGACCACCGCGCTGTCTGGTGGGGGGGCGCGGCGCGGCGATGAGACACGAGGGGTGGAGTACCTAACAGCTCCTAAAATGGTAGCTCCGAAGATGGGGTGGGCATATGCTGCAGCATTGTGTGGGAAAAGGCAAGTTACAGAACTATATGGACCTTCAAAAAGTGAGGTGTTAGAAAGTAACACAGGTGGTCTACCAAAGTGCTCGTGAGCGGTCTTGGTAACAATTCTGAGATTTCGTCCTATTCATCATCTCCCAAATTACCTTGAACGTTGGTTTGTTGCCTCTTAGTCGGGTTTGAGTTGTAATTTACATTCGGTGAACTCCACTGTTTGGCGCGTGCGCATCTGTTTACTTTGACGAGTGTGTGCGGTCAGGTAACCCCACCACCGTTGAGACAGACTGTTTCCATTGCCCCGAGAGGTGCCCCCACGCCCCTCCTCCGTGCCCCTCGGTAACCAGTCCCCTCGCCCCCCTGCTGGCCACCACTGGTCTGAGCCGTGGCTATAGTTCTTGTGTATTCCAGGATGTCATACAAATGGAGCCGCACGGTTTGATAACTCGTAATCTGCTTGATGTTCTCTTAAGAACACCTCTTAGAGCAGGTTTTCTTCACGCCCCTCAAGCAGAGAATTTAATTTTTCCTTTCTAGCTAACTCAGCCTTTACCCCATGCAGGAATCTCCTCTGTCGTAGCCCTGATCGTCGTGTTCAGATTACCAGGGAATTATCAGTCCTCTGTAAAATCGTCCCGGCAGTGTGAAAGTACCCGGGATGAAGGAGGTCCTCGGTCCGCGCAGCCTCACACCAGCATCCAGAGAAGGGCGGGGGCTTCCAGTCCAGGCCTGCCCGTTCCCCTCGCAGACCTCAGGCTCCCGTCCAGGGTCTGTCCACAATGTTGACAATAGTGTCAGCAGTAGCCACGGCAGCAGCAACGGTGCGCTTTTCTTAGTGAGCCTTTTATGTCAGGACAGTTTGAGATGCAAAGGAAAGCTGCAGGGACACACAGAGAGTTCGCATATACCCCACACCCCTTTTCCCCGGTTGTGTTTTTGTCTGCCGGGGGCGGGATTGACCTTGCTGTGGGACATGCAGAGTTTCAGTTCCCTGACCAGGGATCGAACCTACGCCCCCTGCATTGGGAGTGCAGAGTCTCAGCCACTGGGCCACCAGGAAAATTCTCCACCACCGCCCCCTCAATTGTTAACATCTTACAAAAGCATGAGACATTTGTCACAGCTAATGAACTCATATTGATGTGCTGTTATTGAAGTTCACACTTTGGTTTCCTTAGTTTTCCCCTAATGTTGTTTTTCTGCCCCAGCATCTCATGTGGGCCCCCAGTCCATTTAGTCATCATGTCTGCATAGACGTGGAGGGGACAGATGCTCAGACTTACCTTGTGTTTGGTGAGCACTGCTCAGGTGTTCTGAGGACTGTCACTCGGTTGGGGTTTGTTTGATGTTTTTTCTCACGATTAGACTAGAATTATGGCTTTAGGGGAGGAGGATCCTGGAGATAAAAAAAGTTTAGTGTTTCTCACAATAGTTTATTTTTATTGAGTTTTTCAGTGTGTTCCAGATGCTGTGCTGAGCCGTTAACAGATTGGATCCCCTTTAAATTCTATTTTACCTAATAAATTCTCATTTTACCATTGGCGGAAATGGTATCAAGAGAGGTGCAGTAACTTACACAAAGACCCACAAGTAAGTGGCTCAAACACAGAACTCACTAATTCTTTAAGTTTTGCTTTTTGCCAGTACTACTTCAAACAGCAATACATCTGCTTTTTTAAAAAAAAAAACCAGTATGTGTTTATTTATATCCAATGTTTCCCGAAAATGCTTATGCTGAAACTTCTAATCAAGGCCACCTTGAGACAGCTGCAGCCGGGTCATGAAAAAAGCAGGCACAGGTGGTCAGCTGTCCCCCCATCATACTAAGTCCCACCTGTCGTGGTCATCTGGAGCGTGTTCCCACGGGCTTGGTGTGGGGGTGGGCGCCGGGCAGCGCGGGGCCTCTCCATGTCTCAGTCTCCAGGAAGCCGTGGTGGGAAATAGAAGCGTCCAGGCTGTCTGCTCACGTGCCCAAGGTGCGATTCCAAACTGGCCGTTCGCTTGATAATCAGATCCACCCCGTGTGCTCACACCCTACTGCTGTGGGATTTTCTAATGGGTTTCTGTATCCGTCGCTGGGTTGGCCCGGTGATTTTCTAGATGCCAAAGTGGCTGCGTCCCAGCCCACGTTCTCTGGCTTCTCTGTGCATCAAGGGGACCGTGGGCTGAGGTTTAGGAACCAGCCAGACCAGGAAAAGGCAGAGATGTGGCTGTGGGCTGTCAAGGAAAGAAAGACCTTCAGCACATCCAGGCATCCAGGCGCCATTGCTTTCTAAAGGAGAGTTCTTTAATTTATTTTTAATTTTAATTTAATATGTAAAACTAGTAACCACAACCTCTTCCCATGTATGTTATGTGTGGATGGGCATTTTTTTACTTAGGAAAATCTTCCTGCATTTGTTAAGGAGGTATACCCATCACCTCCTAAACATCAGGCACGTGAAACAGAGCAGGTGAACGCTCCCACTCGCGTTGTGCTGAAAACGCCAGCACAGAGACAGTCAGCAGGAAGCACAAGCCTGTTCACATGAATCCCCGAGGCCCCTGGTGCCGCTGGGCTTCTCAGGACAGGACGTGCGGTCAGGGCTGAGTCATTTATGCAGAATATTGAGAACGTGACGGTGCAGGGCTGTGGAGCAGGGCAGAGGGGCCACGGGGAACCCACGTGGTTGCCTTTGGGATGCATTGGCAAACCGTCTTGGCTGGACACCGAGGCTGCCTGGGTTGATGCCAAGGGGTGGGCCATGGGCCGGAGAGAAGGGCCGGGTGAACTTGGCTCCCCACTCCCACCGCGGTCTCAGCGGCCTCTTGGCTCATCTGGCCCCAAGGAGGCGGCTCCAGGCTGTTCCTGCTTCCGCCCACTCGGTCCCTGCAGCAGAGTCCAGGGACGCTGGGAGAGCACCCCGAAGCCCTGCCCCTCCCCCCCGTGGGCACCCGTTCCCGGAACCCCGCCGGGCCTTCCCGTGCCTCCAGATGCAGCCTGCCCGCCTCTCCACGGCCTTTCTCACCTGCCCTGCCTCACTCCTCCCCGCGCGAGCGCCCCCGGCCCTTTGCACTGGCCGTGGCCAGGCCGAGATGCGCTTTCCCTCCCTCGTTCCTCGGTGCCATGGCTCTCTGTCTCTCCCGCTCCCGACACTGCGGCGGTCCTGGTTTCCGGTGCAGCACTCGCCACTCTCCCATTGCTGGGTGTTTGTGTCTGTCTGTCTGTTGTCTCTCTGTCCCGCCGGGCTGCTGTCTCGTTCACTGCTAGATCCCACAACAGCCAGCCCGCGGGGCCGGGAAGGTAACAGGTGCTCAGTTAAGTGTCTGTTAGGTGACTGACGGAGTGAGTGAATGAATGAATTGATCCATCAGTCCCTCTGACTACCTGAGCGTGGGAGCCGATCGTATCAGGGAAATTTGAGGCAGCTTAAGCCTTCAACCCTTTTCTGCTCCTAAACCACCATCACCACCATATCTCAGCTTTGGCAGATAGGAATTAAAAATAAACAACTTGGTGGGCAGAAACCAACACAATACTATAAAGCAATTATACTTCAATTAAAAAATTTAATTAAAGAAAAAGCCTCACGGAGGTCCCCAGTCCTTCGGGTGAAATTCGCTTGCTGGGCCCCAGACTTTACATTGCTTGTGTCAGAGCTTACTGATCAGGTTGGAGATCCCTGAGCCAGCAGCCAGGCGGCCCTGGGCCAGTCAGGTCCCGAGTCGCGGCATCCTCACCTGTGCAGCGGGGACAGCCCGGCCCCTGCTCTGGGCACGGTCATAAGAGTCAAAGGTGCTTGCTCCTGCCGCATGCTCGGGGAGGCTCGGCCTATGTCAGACTGTGGGGGGTGTTAGCTGTCCCCCTTCCCAGCTGGGCCACACTCGCCTCCGACGCTGCTGAAGTCTGGCTTCCCGGGCCCCGAGTGCCAAGGACGCGGCCTCTGGGTGCCTGGCACCTCCTCTCCGTGACAGAGGAGCTCACTCAGCTGTGAGCGACTGAATTTCGCTCGCCCCACCCCCACCCTGGCACTGAGCAGTGATAACCCTCACCAGTCTCCCCCTTTTAACACAAGTCACTGGGTCCTTGCTGTGCACCGGACCCTGGAGGCAGAGTGGGGACCCAGACAGACGTGGCCTGACCTCACGGAGCCACGGCCTGGGGGAGGCAGACAGCAAACAGACAGCCCGCACAGGTCACAAGGGTTGAGACGGATGTAGTGAGCGTGTGGGACCCGGGGAGGGGGGCGGCCAGGTGGGTTTCGGGGTCTGGAGAGGTCAAGAGGAGATGCCGGGGTGGGGGGGTGACCCCCGCCTTTTGGGGACACGGGGCAGGCCAAGTGCCGTCCGCAGACCAGTGTTGGCGTGCAGAGAGAGGTGGGGTGGGGCTGGAGCGGGCACAAGGTCAGACGCAGGGGGCCCGGGGGTGGAGTTCGTGGTCGGGTCACCTGGAGCCCCTGACAGATGCAAGCAGGGGCGTGGAGGGATCGAGTTTGCCGACTCAGAATGCGGCCCTGAGTGCCAAGTGGGAACATGTGTCTGCAGGGGGAGACAGGAGGGGAGTCCGGAGGGCAGGGGGCTGTGACCGCTTCCTGGGCAGGGGAGGGTGGTGGCTGGGACACGGTGAAAGGTGGAGCAGTCCCGGCTCCGGCCACGCTGGGCCCCACAGACACTGGGAGGAGCAGTGCCCAGGCCTTGCACACCTCCCAAAACACATGGGTGGGTGTCCGCCACGGCCCCTCCCCTCCAGCTGGACACCGCCGGCCAGGAAAGACGAACTCCTTCAGTCTCCAAAGTTGCCAGGCGTCTGTACCAGCTCAGCGTGCTCATTGCTAAAGCGAGAATGCTTTCCAAGGCAGTTATTGTGCCTGATCTCATAACCAACATATGTCTTTTCTGTTTTTTTTTGCTGCAGCCAACTGGGTACATGGAAAATTCAGTCTCCTACAGCGCCATTGAAGACGTTCAGCTGCTGTCCTGGGAGAACGCCCCGAAGTACTGTTTACAGCTCACAATTCCTGGGGGAACTGTCCTGCTGCAGGTAGGGCGCGTAAACATGAACATGCACTTTTGGCTCTGTCCCTGCTTAGCACCCTCGTCCTCCCCCTCGGAGAAGGCAGCTATCCAGAGGAAAGCCTATTTGACTTGCAGTGGTTTTTTTCCCTCCGTGTACAGGAAAGGTGTAAATCGGGGCTCACTGAGGGAGCAGAAGAGGGAGTGTGCACAGACTGGCTCCCGCTGCGCACCTGTCCCCACTGAGGAGCTTCCCACGTTGTGTTTTGGTTTCTCCGGTTTTCTGGTCTCCCATTTTACAGATGAGGAAACCGAGGCACAGAGACACAGGCTTTATAAGGCTATAAAAACCAAGTAAGCAGCAGATGTGCTGCTTTCTGTTGTACCGTGAGTGAGGAGGTTTCTCACTTTTCATTAATCTTTTCCTGTTGAGGCCCTGATGGAAGTAGGAGCCCTCTCCTTGGGAAACAATGCACGTTTTGTGTGTATTGGTCAGAGGCTGTTGGTTGGAAATGATGCAGATGTTGTTCGAGTGATCTGAAGCAGGAAGAGAATTTGATGCTGTGCCTGGGCAGTCTGAGAGTGGACTTCAGGCACAGCTGGACCCAGGAGTCAGAGGCGCTCATGAACGTCTGATCTCTCCATCTCCTGGCTTTGCTTCTGTGTGCTGGCTTCGCTGTCAGGCAGAGGCTCCCCACGTGATGGGAAAGACGGACATCTGGCAGCCTCGGGCTGCATTCTTGGAGTCTGTAATCCTTAAAAAATGTGAGAGCCCACTTTCCTTTCAGTATTTTCCTGTCAAGTCCCCTGGAAGATTCTGATTGGCTGGCTGTAATCTGATTCACCCCCCGGGGGGACACCTGCCCTGCGTTGCACGCCCACCTTTAGCACTGGCAGCCGTGTACTCTGACAGCCCTGCCAGGACCTCGTGGGTGGGGAGAGGCGGGTCCACCAAGGAAGGAACTGAGGCAAAACTAATGACACGGCTGCTGCAGTCCATACACGAGGCACGCTCTGTCATTTCAGGGGGTCCCTGCCCCCGTGACTCAAGGGGGGTTTTCTCAGCCCCCTCCTGTCGGCTTTCAAAGGCCCACCATTGTCGCTTTCCCTTGGGTTTCCAACAGGGACTCAAGTCAGGACTGCTTGTCTAGAGGGAATGGACTCTTATCTCCTGGAGGACGGTCTCCCTTTGCCTCTCTTTCAGGAACGTTTTCTTTCTAACTCTGTCTCTCCTGGGAGACTGCTCTGAGCCCACAGAGATGCTCCCTAAAACTTGTTTCAAAAGTGGCCACCAGATTATTCAACAATGCTGGAGCCGAGAGGCACACAGTTTGGCCTCTGAGGAATGTCGAGCCCCGGGAGCTGAGCATAACAGCTTATGATCCTTCAGGAAGACCCCAGCCTTTACTGTCATCCCTCAGAGGACACTGCCTGTCTGCTTTCTTCCTAAATCTCTCACACCCTGCGGGTTTTCTCATAGCTGCCCTCCCCTTTTCCCTCCTGACTTCCAGCCAGCAGCGCTTTCCTTTCTATCCTTCCTGCCCCTCTGTGATGGTTGCACCTTCTGTGAAGGGAGTGGTCAGCTCTGGCCCCTTTGCGCTGGCGGGGAGCAGTGATGGGAGTCTAGGGGCAAGGAGGGCAATACTCCGAGTCCATAGCAAGCGGAGAGGGAGGGGGCTGAGAAGATCCCCTTGGAATCACAGAGCCTGCTGTCCCCTGTGCAGGCGGGGGGTGGGGAGGTGAGTCAGGCCCCCGGGGAGACAGAGCCACAAACAAACCCCCCAGAGGTAGCAGCTGAAATCGAGGCCTGTCCCCGAGGGCTGGGGGACTCACTGTCACCCTGGAGGTCCCAGGGAAGGCTCTCCGTGGGTGGTGACGCTAGAGCTGGGTGTAGAGGGGTGAGTCGGAGTGTGCCAGGATGGGATGCCCACTGTGGGTAGAGGGAGGAGGGGGTGCGAAGCCTGAGAGTGTGGGTGTGGGGGGTCCCTGCCGCGGACAGGAGGGGGCGGTGGTGCAGGCCCTAAATACGAGCCCAGAATTGTCGGGTTGCAGGCAGCCAGGCCCCACAGGTCATGTCAGTCGAGCGAGGGAGCCACAGTGCTGTTCTGAGGGCCGCAGGCAGCCGCCGAGAGCTCCCGAGAGGTGGGGGGCAATTGAGGGACTGGTCTGCTGGCCGAGCAGACGGGGCATCCGTGAGACCCCCAGACAGGCGGGCCCAAGGGAAGCCTTGTAATTGCCCTGTCCCTGGCAGGGGCATCTCCCAGTGCTCTGGAGCTAGAGCGGGCAGCGTCCTCCACGGAGGGACCCCCAGACAGAGGGGCAGGGCGCTTGGAGGATGTGGTGTGCCGGGCGTTGCCCGAGTATCCCTTTGATCCCGCGGGGGCCTCCCATCTGCACTCCCGGGGCCTGGCTGACTGCGGGCAGGTGGACTGAGGCGGCGGACAGGTGGGTGCAGCCCTGCCGTCCCCAGGGTCCCTCCCAGCTTGCTTCCCCCCCGTCACCCCCTCCTCCTCGCCCTCCTGTGGTTCACGGGCAGCGAGCGGCTGCCTGGTTGTATCAGCAGTCTCGAGGCGCCGCGGGGCTGGGCTGCAGTCTGCGGGCCCGCGTGGTGATGGGGCGGCCCCCGAGGTGGCGGGCCGGGCGCTGGCTCTCCTGCTGGTCGGCGGGACCCCCTGCCGGGGGGCTTGTCCAGACTCACAGGACGGGCCCAGAGCAGGGGTGTGACGGCAGTCCCCGCGTCCTGGCAGGGGTAGGGGGTGGGGGCCGAGTGCGGCGGCAAGGGGCGCCGGGGGTCAAGGCCATGCTGCGCCCGGGTGCCGCCCCGAGCCGTGCTGCCCCCATAGCGGCCGCCAGACTCACAGGGTCGTCTGCACTTAAGTCCAAGGTAATGAATCAAGAGGGCGGCTCCTGTGTCCTCCGGCCTTGCTCTGGGTGCTCAGGACGTCAGGTGCCAGTGTCTCAGTCCTGCAAATGCTCCCATCCGCACACGGGGCTGAGACCCCAGGACTTCTCATCCCGACCCCTGCTGCCCCCGCGGGAACAGCCTCAGTGCGGGTGGCCTGCGGGCCCCCAGCGCCCCTGCCTTCCCGCGTAGGGGTCCATCCTGTGGCGGGGCGGTGTCTGGGGGTCCCTTGATGCACCTCACTCTCTGCTTCCCCCTCTGCGGTCTTTCTCCAGGCCTGCCTCTCCCCCCGGCCCCTTCTCTGTGCGTCCTGACCTAAGTCTCTCTTCCGCTGTCCGTTTTTTCCCCCTCTCCGCTCCCTACCCCTCATCCTTATGTAGCTGCTTTGTGAGAATTTGAGCCGGTGCCTCACTCAGACCCCCTGGGAACTGACCTGAGTTCAGGGAAGGTTCAGGAATGCTCGCAGGGGACTTCCCTGGTGGTCCAGTGGCTAAGACTCCAGGCCCCCTAGGCAGGGGGACCGGCTTCCATCCCTGGTCCGAGAACTAGATCCTACATGCCATGGACTGAAGACCCCGCATGCCAAAACTAAAAAAAAAAACAAAAAAAGATCCCACATGCTGTAACTAAGGCCTGGCGCAGCCAAATAAATGAATATTAAAAAGCAAAGGACAAGCGCTCTCAAGATGATGGTCCTCCTGCCCTGCTCAGAGGCACCACGCAACATGCCTGCAGGTCCAGTCGGCAGACAAAGGCGCCAGCCCTCCAGCCTGGGTCCGACTGGTGTGTTTGTGGATGTTTTGTGTATTTCAGCGTGAGCTCCCTAATGGCATGTTATTAGAGTCCCCGGGTGCAGGAAGGACTTATTTATCGTCTTTCTTCTAATGCCCTGTCTGCTGGCATTTCATCGTGAGGGGTAACTCCACGAGCCCATGAACGGTGCCGGGCAGGGGGGCAGGGGGTGCTCCTTGCCAGCCCGTGGAGTCGCGGAGCAGAGATGAAGACCCGGATCATCTCCCAGAGATCTCTGCCTCCTCTGTGGCTGTCCAGTCACTGATGAGAAAGCGGACAGAGCCCACTGCTTGGACAACAAGGTTTCAGGCGAGACCAGGAGCAAGGGGACCCCCCCCCCACCCCTGCCAGCCCCACTTTCTCGAGAGTGCTGCTGCTTTCTGAAACGGTTTCCGAGACCGGCTCATCTCAGTGACGTTCCCGAGACCCCCCAGGGGAGGCCAGGCCACTGTTTACCCCAAACGCTGGCAGCTGGGGCAGGACAGGGCGGGTGCCCTCCTTACTGGAAGCCGGAGAGAGAGACCTTTTCCGGCGGCACAGCACGTGCTGTTTTTTCCCCTAAGAAGTGGGGCGGGGAGGGCGAACCTGGGAACGGTCACCCACCGTGCACCCTTGGCTGTTTTTCTCACCTCTCCAGACAATACAACAATGAGAGGGAACTTGGCAACTTTCAAAGAGGAAATTAGGCAGAATTTGCCTGGAACGAGGCCCTTGTAGGATTCGAAAGATTTATCGCCAGGAGAGGCTGGCGCCCGCCAGAGCCTGCTTCCAGGGCCTCTTTCCCAGGCTGGGCCCCGCTCCACTCAGGACGCAGAGATGCGCCCTGGGTCCCCCGTGGTGGGGCTGGGGGCCATCGTCTGGGCTGGGGGCCGTCGTCCAGGCTTGGCCCTCCCCGCGGCAGCGTGGGGACTCTGTCCACTCTGAACGCGCTGCCTTCCCCCGGACGGCGCCTTGAGATGCCCGCCCTGGGATTCCGGACGTCCCCGCACGGCCTCTGTCCTTCTCCAAAACTCAACCAGCCGGAGGAAGGAGCGGGAGGGCCTGCTCTTGCCGTGGCCTCCCTGTCTCCAGCATCAAGACAGGGGTTGCGACTGCGAGGGTGTCACAGAAGTTGCCTCCCCTTTCCTGGAGCAAATTTCTGGCCCACCCTTTTGTTTGCAGGGTGGGGGCCTCGCCCTGACCGGAGCCTCTCCCTTCATCAGCGTGGCGCCTTCAGGTTCCCCAGCCAGGTTCCCAGGGGCCCAGCAGTACAGAGAGCAGGTGGTGGGGTCACACCTGCTGCCAAAAGGCAGAGTACCTTGACTATGGTGGTTAACACAGCACAGGTTTGAGAATTCCCTGCTGAAGCGGGGGTAAAGACTTGGCTTTCCCTGCTCTGGGCCTGGGTTTGATCCCTGGTCAGGGAACTGAGATTCTACAAAAAAAAAAAGGCCAGCACAGATTTGTATCTTGACCATTCTGGGGATCTGAATTCAACACGTGTCTCACTGGGCTAAACTCCCAAGTGTGGGCAGGACTGGTTCATCTGAAGCCCTAGGGAGGAATCCATCTCTAGCTTCTCAAGGCCACCTGTATCCCTGGGCTCATGGCCACGTCATTACAAGCTCTGTTTACATCTTTGACTCTCTGACCTCCTGTTTGCCTCTTATATAGACCCTCATAACTCACCCAGAGGGGCCGGAGTAGTCTCCCCATGTCAGGGTCCTTGACTTGATCCACAAAGTCCCTTTGCAACAAGGTAACACATTCCAACCAGTCCATCCTAAAGGAGATCAGGCCTGGGTGTTCATTGGAAGGACTGATGTTGAAGCTGAAGCTGAAATACTTTGGCCACCTGATGCAAAGAACTGACTCATTGGAAAAGACCCTGATGCTGGGAAAGATTGAGGGCAGGAGGAGAAGGGGACGACAGAGGATGAGATGCTTGGATGGCATCACCCACTCAAAGGATATGAGTTTGAGCAAACCCCGGGAGTTGGTGATGGAAAGGGAAACCTGGCATGCTGCAGGCCATGGGGTCGCAAAGAGTTGGACATGACTGAGCGTCTGAACTGAACACATTCCTGGGGATTAGGACGTGGACAGTCTCTGGAGGCCCCTCGTTCGACACGCCACACCTCCCCTGTCCCTGATCACCTCAGTGTGTTGAAAAGCAGAGAAATGGTTGTGGGTCTGAATCATGTTGGAGTGGCTCATTCCCGCCTGTCCCAGCTCCTGAGAGCCACCAGGATCCTGCCTTAGCTCTGGTTCAGGGACGTGCCCTGGGAGCCTGGAGTTGGCCAAGGGGCGTCCGTGTGGACGTCCGCACCCACCGCGATCGGGGCTGTTCGTCCAGGGGCGCCTGCTGTTACAGGTTTGTCAGCACGGCGCTGGCCATGGCCGTCCTGCCCTGACCCCTGCTGTTAGCACACGCGGGGCGCCGTGCTCAGTGGGTGTCCACGGACGCTCTCATCGTTGGGGTCTTGCCCCGCTCTTCCTGAGTGTGGGCTGCGTTTGGTTACCCTGAAGTCCACGATCTGTCCTGAGACCACAGCTCGGTCAGCGCCAGCAGGTGACCCCCCACGGGCCCTCCGCGGGGGCTGCCGGGCCTGCCCTGCACCGGTCAGGTGTCGCAGGCTGTGGGTCCTCAGGGGGCTTGAACCCAGGGCTTCTGGAGACTCAGCTACTGCAGAGGTTCCTGCGTCCCATGCAGGGTGCCCTCCAGCCTACTCCCCCGACTCAGAGCAGAAGCACGCACACACGTTGGCTCAAGGTGCTGGTGTGGAGCTGCTTGGGGTGTCAAACGCGTCTCCGAGCTTGCCCGCGGAAACCCGATTCCCAGCTCCCCGGGCCACTGAACTGGTTCATTTTCTGCAGCTCAGAGACTTCCCCAAACTCTGGCCTGGGCGAGCAGCTGGGGTTTCATTTGTGGCTTGCCGGGGATCAGGGGAGGTCATCTGTAAGAGCTGAATCCCCTTGAATGAGGGTGACCCCAGGATGCACACAGCGGGTGCAGTGTGTGTGTGTGTGTGTGTGTGTGTGTCTCTGTGTGTGTGTCTGTGTCTGTGTCTGTGTGTGTGTGTCTGTGTGTGTGTGTGTGTGTCTGTGTGTGTGTGTGTGTGTGTCTGTGTGTGTGTCTGTGTGTGTGTGTCTGTGTGTGTCTGTGTGTGTGTGTATGTCTGTGTGTGTGTGTGTGTGTGTGTGTGTGTCTGTGTGTGTGTCTGTGTCTGTGTGTTGTGTGTCTGTGTGTGTGGTGTGGTCTGTTCTGTGGTGGTGTCTGTGTGTCTGTGTGTGTGTGTATCTCTTGTGTGTGTGTGTGTGTGTCTGTGTGTGTGTGTCTGTGTGGTGTGTGTCTCGTGTGTATGTGTGTGTGTGTGTGTGTCTGTTGTGTGTGTGTCTGTGTCTGTGTGTCTCTGTGTCTCTGTGTGTGTGTGTGTCTGTGTATGTGTGTCTGTGTGTCTGTGTGTGAGTCTGTGTGTGTGTGTGTGTGTGTGTCTGTGTCTGTGTGTGTGTGTGTGGTGCTGTGTGTGTTGTGTGTGTGTGTGTCTGTGTGTGGTGTGTGTGTGTACTGTATGTGTGTGTGTCTGTGTGTGTGTGTGTGTCTGTGTGTGTGTGTGTGTCTGTGTGTGTGTGTCTGTGTCTGTGTGTGTGTGTGTGTGTGTGTCTGTGTATGTGTGTCTGTGTGTGTGTGTGTGAGTCTGTGTGTGTGTGTGTCTGTGTGTCTGTGTGTGTGTGTCTCTGTGTGTGTGTGTGTGTCTGTGTATGTGTGTCTGTGTGTGTGTGTCTCTGTGTGTGTGTGTGTGTGTGTGTGTGGCTCAGGAAGAGAAGGCAGGCACTCCTGCCTGGAGAGAGGCTCTGGTCTTTGTCAGAGTCCCTCGCCCGTCAGGGTTGTGGCCACTCAGAACAGCGGGCCGGGGCTCAGGCAGGGGACGGGCACTACATTTCTGCCCCGGGGGTGGCCAGCGGCAGACGTGAGATGCCGTCACACTGCAGTTTCACCGTGAGTCAGACCCTGGGTCCAGGCGCTGGCCCCCCTCCCCTGCTGCCTGTGAGCCCCTGGGGGATGAGTTCAATCTCTTGAGCCTCAGTTTCCTTGTCTGCACCACGGCTGGAGTGCCCACTCCCCAGGGTTGACCTAAGGACAGGATGAGCTCGTCCAGGCGTAGGGCCTAGCGTCCAGCGCCCGGCAGACCCGCCGTGAATACTGCACTTGTCATCAGCAGACGTGCTGGAATTGGGAGTGAGAACCGTCCGACTCCGAGTGGCCCGGAGGCTCGGAGCTGGCGTGGTGTCGGTCTTGGAAGGCCGAGCTCCCCGAACGGGGATGTGTAACATCTACTAGTTCTGCCTGAGGCCAAGGCCGCCTGGTCTCTACAGTGGCTGTCTGCAGTTGGCAGGGGGTGCGGTGGTTAAACCCACAGACTTGGAAGCCAGGCTGCGGGTTTAAATGCGGTCAGTTGACGTGAGCGTTCAGGGTCTCAGTTTTTCCCTTGGTGAAACAGAGCGTTGCCCACCTCGGAGGACAGATTACACAGATGGCAAATGCTTGGCGCCTGGAGCACCAGGCAGCTCATCCCCATCACCCCCTCGCCCCGTGCCTCTTCCCCACTCATCCCGGCCCCTTCTCTGATCCTGAAAATGCTGAGATTCGTGTGCAGTTGAAGCTCTTGCAGCCACCAGCGTCTGCCCAGCAGAATAAGCGCTAGGCAAGAGCCGTGTCTTATTTCAGATGAGTCCACCAGGTGACCGCTTCCGGTTTGGTTTTACACACGAGTGGTTCAGCCTGGTGCAGGACCTCATGCTGGCCCATAAAATGCTCTGAGATGCTGCAGGCTGGTGACTGACCAGCGTTGTCCTGTTCTCGTTGCAGGCCGCCAACAGCTACCTGCGAGACCAGTGGTTCCATTCTCTGCAGTGGAAGGTAAGTCCTGGCTCATTGCTCGTTTGAGGTGCCACTTGGTCACCCAGAGGCTGGAGAGCAGGGGTCTCTCACCTCCTGGGCGCTTTACCCCATTGTCTGAAAGCCCCTACCTCCCTCTTGGATGGTTGATACTTGGCCCCCTTGCGATGCCAAAGCTGTGTCCCTGCCCAGTTGGCCCCTGACTTTGCCTGGGAACCTTGTGGCGTGCCGGCTTCTGGAAGGATCGTAGACCCGCTTGCTCTCAGAACAGGAGCTCACCTGAGCGGCTCTGGGGGGCAGGACTTGAGGGAGTCCAGGTGATAAGTTGAAAGTGACTTTCGAAGTTGGCAGCAGAGGAAAATTTATCAGAGATGCAGAAGTCCAGCTGTATTTCCACAGGCTTCCCTTCCTTTCCGCTCTCTGGTTCTTTGGCCTGCTTTTCGGGTTCTAGCTCCGTGTGGGATGGTCCCCAGCTCTCTAGCACAAATGCTGAATTAGTCCCTGACTGGTCGTGTTCAAGACCCAGGGGCCAGATCTGTGGGAAGTGTCCCTGCTGCCCCAGAGAGTCCACATTCTGCTCTGTGGCTCAGGACCCACACCCAGCCTCCTGTCCCTCACCTCCTGACCTTTTAGTTTAGAACAAGAACAGGAGGCCTTGCAGAGCCAGCAGGGTGTGGCTAGGATGACCGCTGTGCATCCCGAGCCGGCACCTTTGCAGTAAGCTGTAGCGCGGTGGGGCTGAGCGGCTGGCCCTGGGCGGGGTTTGAGGCCGTGTGTCCTGTGGGGAGGACCAGGGGACACTCAGCATTCTTCTCACGCCTTTGGAGGGGCTCTCGTCGCAGCTGGGCAGAGGACAGAAACTCAGCCCTGGAAACTGACATTCCAGGTCCCCAGAAGGCCACCCCTCCTCCCCGCCCGACAGCGGCAGGGCCTCTCTCTTGTGCCTGGGTGGCCGTCTCCGAGGCTGAGCCTGAGTCTCCAAGCTGGGGCTGCACAGGGAAGGGACTGGCGTTTACCGAGCGCCTGCCTCATCGTGACTCTTTGATCCTTGTCAGGCTGCTCATTATCATTGCTCCCATTTTCTCCGTGGGGAAGGCAAGGCCAGACCCGAGCCCAGCTCCTGCAGCTGGTAAGGGCCCGGGGCAAGGTTCATACCCAGGCCTCGCCCATTCTGGGGCTTCCTGAATGTGGGTGGAAGGCCCAGGGAGGCACCTGTTTGTGGCGCCAGCAGCTGCTGCTCAGACCTCGATTTCTGCAGGGACATCCTCTCTGAGGCCTGATCTCTGCAGCCAGGTGGCCCGGGACAGGCAGGGAGGGTCTGCCTCAGGACTGGCCAGCGGGCCTGGGAGGTGAAGGCCAGACCAGCCACCAGAGAGGAGTACGGGCGGCGTGATGGGGTCCCTGCGAGGAGGGGCCACCCTGCGGCCGGGGACAGCAGCGGCTACCTGCCCGGAGCTTTCCTCTTCTGCTCCTCCTCCCGCGCGTGTCTCCCTCGTGAGTCCTCAGGGAGTGAGCACCTTGCTTTCTCTCGGAGCACGATGGAGACTCACTGCCCACCTGACAGGTTGGGGAGATGTCTCTGAACAGGTGGCAAGGTCAGTGTCAAGGAGGAGGTGGTCTTGAGTGGACTCCACTCTGCTTGCCGCCTTGCCCTGGTCCACACTGTCTCCAGTCGCTTTCTGGAATCTCTGGGAACTCCTGAAAGGCAGGACTGGTGACATGTGTAAATACTACGCAGCTACAAGCGATGACTAAGATGGTAGGCATGGAAAGTGGAGCTTCGGGAGACTGTGACAGCCGGAAGGGTGATTTAAAGCTGACAAGCTCGAAATGTACGAATTCAGGCACAAGGATTGCATGTGGGGTTCAGACAGTTGATTGAGCAAGTACCGAAGTGGGGAACCCTGAGCTTCTAGCAGTTCTCATCAAGACCTGATGTCTGCTCAATTTTGGCAGTGGTTGGTTTGTTGATGGTTGTTAAATCACTTAAATTTTATTTATTATTTTTCCATAGCATCGTTTTATTTATTTGTTTGCTGGGTCTTTGCTGGTTATCCCTCTTAAATATAGCAGTATGTAGATGTCCATGCCAAAAAAACAAAAGCAAGCACACTCAGGTCAGAGTGTCAAGGAATCAGCAAGTGCCCAGCAGTGAGCGGTCCTTCTGCAGCGGATGGATGGTGACCTGTATTCTCACCGTTTAAGCACTTTTTGTTGTAGGCTTATGGGTGTGTAGGGCTTACCTGGTGGCTCAGATGGTAAAGAATCTGCCTGCAATGCAGGAGACCTGGGTTTGATCCCCGGGTTGGGAAGATCCCCTGGAGGAGGGCGTGGCAACCCACTCCAGTACTCTTGCCTGGAGAATCCCATGGACAGAGGAGCCTGGTGGGCTACAGTCCAGGGGGTCGCACAGAGTCGGACACGACTAGTCACAGCACAGGTGAAATGCTCGTAATCTTTCCCTTTTGACACCCCCGCCCCCCAATAATTCAGGTATGCTGCCACCAGGTGGCAGTGATCTCTCAGTGTCAGCAGCCTGGTTTCATTCTTGTGACTCTTTGCCCCTCAGTTTTGGTGAGATGGAACGGAGGCACTCTCCCCTTCCTTATAAAACGGCAAGGAGACCTAAGGTGTTTTTGAGGTACTGCTGGCTGGTGAAATGAGCTCGGAGACCCAGGGTTTGAATCCCGGTTCTGTAGCCGATCCATCTCACGGTTTGTACAGCTTCCAGCCGGAGTTCGTTCAGTCAGACGCAGTTGCTGAGTACCTGCCGGTACAGGGTGTGTCTCTGCGCTTTGCTGTTCCTTACTCAGCACATGTCAGGGCTCAGAGAGGTCCAGTGACTTGCGCATAGTCACACGCAGATTGCAGTGTGGATCCAGGGGCTGCCCCGCATCCTGCCCGAGCCACCTGCGCATGATCCCAAGCTTCTGCCTCTCGGCCCAACTCGGGATGTGTCCTGGTTCTCTTGCCTGATACCGCCACTCCCTCCTCCGTATTTACCACTGACCATTTTGGATTCTTTCGTTTGCTTTTCTCTACCTTTAACTTAAAATCAATAGAACATCAAATTTAAGGACATTCGAAATCCCACAACCTTAGCTTGAGTTTTTAAATTCTCTAAATGTTGTATTTATCCTTTTTCCCCTACACCCAATGCATGTGCGTGTTGTGGCTGCAGGACAACATAGGGAAAACTTTCTGCTTGTGAAGAATGCTACCTCTTACCTGCTGTGTTCCCGTAGCTTTATGGAGTCTTTACCCAGTAGTACTGGGACCCGCCAGGGCGTTCTCCACAGGTGTGGTACTGCCTCCAAGGGGGCCAGAATCGGTGTTTGGGGCTTAAAAATACCTAGTTATTCCAGTGGTGTGTAGAGAATGTAGTTCAGTCTACTGAACAGAATCTTGTTTTCTAGAATTTAACCTCAGTGGGATCAGGGCAGATTGGGATGGAGGTGTCTTAATAGGCTCCTTAGGGGAACCATAATGAAAAAAAATAAAGCTTGAGAACCACGGCTCTAGAATCGACCTCCAGTTGCGCCGTGGCAACAGGCAGAGTCTGAGAACAACACCGTGTGACGTCCTCGCCTCTCTCCATCCTCGGGGTCCTGCTGCTCTTCTGGCCTCAGCTCTGAACTCCAGCGCACCCTGACCCAGCCCACCGGGGGCGTTTTCCCCGAGGGGCAGTGGGCTTTGAGTGTCATCTCGGCTCACCAAATGGTCCGTTGTTGCTGATGTTTGCAAGTGAGGGACTCCGAGCCACACTTGTCCAAGAACCCAAGGCCCCCAGAAGGGGACAGGGGGTGACCCTCAATGTCCCAGGCTCCCCCCCTTCCCTGCCCCTTCCTGTCTGCAGGCAGCTCTGCTGTTCCTGCCGGCTCCCGCCCCGGGGCAGGGAGTCAGGGAGGTGTGGGGGGGCCCGGGGCCCAGAGCAGGAGGACAGGATCGGGTTGGGCAGAGCAGTGTCCTTGGGGCTCCCTGGAGAGGCTGGCCCTGCCCTGCTGAGTTTTAGGGGGTTTGGCCCCCGAGGCCGATCCCTGGGGATGTGGAAGCATAAACAGTTGTCCTGGGTTAATTAGGTCTCGTTTCTGTCTCAGATGCACTTGGAAGCCACGGCTTGTGGACACAGGCCTGTCCCTGCATGTCAGGCTGTGAGGGGCCAGGCTGGGTCTGTGTGATAGAGCCAGGGTGTGCTTCGGGCGGAAGGGGCCAGGGTGTGCTTCGGGCGGAAGGGGCCAGGGTGTGTTTACAAAGCTGGGAGGAGACGGGCCCATCCCTGGGTTCAGGGCGAGAGGCCCGCTGCTCAAGCTGTGTGGGACAGGCCTTGAGGACCTGGCTGCGGGGAGACACGCCCTAAGCTGCCCTGAAGGAGCCCCGAGAAGCACGATACGCCGGCTTCTTGCAGCCGGCACTTCTGGTGCCTCCAGCTCTGAAAGACACCTTCTCTCTTCCTGAGAGGGGTTCCTGGGCCATTCATTGCCCAGAAGTCTTGAAAACCAAGGTGATTTTCCCTCTGGGGGACTCTGGGGAAATCCCAGTCCAGGCCCCCATCTTCCCTGGTCGGCCACCCAGCCACGCCGCTGCCCACCCCCTGCATCCCTGAGCAGAGTTTCCCGAGTCCCTGAGGCGGCCAGTGCCGCTCGGTCACCCCTGTCCAGGGCCTGTCCCTCTGCTGGACAGAGTAGGTGGGTCGAGAAGCTGGGGTCCGTGCCTGTGTGTGCATGTGTGCTGCGGGGAGACCGTGTTTGAGTACATTGGGTGTGGGGTGTGTTTACTGGGGCCTCAGTTTTCTCGTCTGTGAAATGGGGAGATCACTAAGTAGCGCCTCGCTCACAGGTCAGTGTGAAGACGGGCTGCCCTGCCAGGGCTGTGGGAGCGTCACCACACATGCCCTGGTCAGAGCAGCCAGCGGGTGCTCCCCGCCCTCATGGTGCCCCCCGTGGGGTGTCTAAGATCGGGGTGGGGGAGAGCAGTCTGTCCTCGGAGGGCACTGCCTGTCTGGGGGTGCCCCTGTCTACGCCTGCTGGAGCAGTTCTGCGTGGTCCCAGCTCCTCCGTCTCACGGATGGAGGGACCCAGGGGACGAAGGCCATCGCCAGGGACAGCTGTTCTTCATGGTGTCACGATCCAGCTTCCACACCACGCTCCTCCCGTGCTGAGCCGATGCCAGCACCTCGCTCAGCGCCCTGAGGTACCCCCACAACCCCGAGACGGGGCCTCGGCCTCCTGTTTCCCCGTCTCTGAGATGCAGAGGCCGAGGCCGAGAGGTTAACACGCCTGCTCGAGGGCCCGCAGCCCTTAGTGGTAGGTCTGGGGCTCGAACACAGGTTTGACTCCAGCACCTGGGAGCGGGGTCCCACTGCACACGTGTGTGCGCACAGATGCATGCACGCACTCGCACCTGCGGGCTTTGCTCTTCACCGTCCCCGTCGCCCCTGCCCTCACGCCTCGTGTGCCAGGGGCCCTGGTGTCCTGTCTCCAGAGGCGTTTCATGAGAGCTTTACATTTTTCTCTAAGCCTCACAGCCGTCACCGAGAGGATTGCATGAATTAACCTCTGACGTGGCAATCCCCTGCTTTTGACGGGAGAGCTGATTTTCTGGGACACAGCAGATGCCCTGGGCCTGGCCCTGGAAGGTCACGCTCACACACCTGCCCAGACACACGGTGTCCCCCAGGTCCCCGGACTGGAGCCTCCCAGCTGTCACCCACCCGTGCCTCGCTCCTGGCCCCCAGACCCTGTGCTCTTGGGTGATTCGCGCTGGGCTCGACGTGTCCGGAGGGAAGGCGGTGACCCGTGCTCCCCTCCTGCCGTTTCCACGCGGCCTGCCCCCTGCCCCACTGCTGCTGCCCTCTTTAGCGCGGTGAGAACACCCTTACGGCCACAGCGAGACCAGTGACCGCCCTGCTCCCTGGTCTCACCCCCTAATGCCCTTCCAGGCTCTGTCTCCCTTTGCACAGCCTCTTGGCAGCTGTGGCCAGGTCCTTAGACATGTCAGTGTGTCCGTCACATCTGTGAGGAGGTCATGCACAGCTGACCACAGGGTCTGCTCTTGGGCATTTGGGCTGTGCCCATCCTCCTCAGTTACAGACAGTTAAGTCATGACTATCCGCTGTAGCCAGGCTTTCGCTTCTTTAGAACTCCTCTTTCAGGACAGATTTCCAGAACAGTGGGTGCTAGGCAGAGAGCAGGGATGTGTTTTCTTTGGTGACTCTTTCCACGTGTTGCTAATTCGCCCCCAAGAGAAACATTTCTAGCCCCAGACTGCTAAAGTTCCAATCCTGGCTCCTCCCCCACCGAATGGGCCATGGGACCCCTGGAGTGGCTGCTTTCCTCCGTGGAACTCTTTTTTTCCTCCTGAATAAAGTGGGGGCCACGTTAAGACCAAGCCTCTTGGGTTGCTGTGAGAGTCACATGGGTTAATAGCAGTAAAGAACTTAGAAATGGCACATACCATGTGAATAAGCACTGGATCAGTGTTAATTATTCTTTTTTAATGATCAAGGTCTCTTTCCCTTTGTGTAGACAGTTTCCAAAAGACAGGGCTCTCGGAGAAAGAAGCCACGTGCAAACCGCACGTGTGTCACCCACCCCCAGAGAGCTGCTGGCAGGCGTCCCTAATCAGTCACTGCCCCCGGGGCAGACCCCTTCTCCACGCAGCCCGTGGGGGTCACCCTGAGTTGACAGAGGGAGCGACAGCCCCCCCCTACCCCTGCCCCCGTGACCGCCCGGACGGAATCCACGTCCAGTCCCGTCGGCTCTGAGGCTTGTTCACGGGAGCCTTTGCCGAGCTGCCTGGAGAGGTCGTGAGTGTCGGCCGTCCTGCCCCTGAGCGGGAAGGTGAAGCTGGGGCGGGGAGCAGGCCGAGAACGGCCGAGAATGGCCTCTTCGGTCCTTTCACAGGCCCAGCCACAGGTTGGCTTCCTCCAGGTCCAAGAGGCAGGAATTCCGTCCAGATTAATTTCTGGCACTTGGTCAAAGCGGGCTTTGTGACTTCCTAAGAGGGATCAGAGGGATTCCACAGAGAACTGTGAAGGGGGGCTCCCCCGCCGTGAGGCAGGGGGCCCATCACCGTCCAAGACTTTGGGGTGTGCCTGGCGGGAGGTGCCCCCCGTGGCAGAGCTGATCCCAGGGAGCAGAGGCCCTCTCCGAGGTGAGTCCAGCCAGGCTGCCTCTTCACCTGCGCTCATCACAGCCCGTGGGAGGCCACGGTCTCCAGCGACTCGCAGCCGCAGCTCCTGGCCCCTGGTGGGTCATCAGGGGCCCTGAAACTAATAACACGGGAAGCCTCAGGGATTGAGGCTAACAAGTGGCAGAGGGCAGGGCGCCCTGGGGAGGAGCGCTCCTGCTCCCATGGGCTTTCCTGCGGTAACTGGAGAGAGCGGTCACTAGGTGCCTCCCGGCGTCCAGGGCTGCGCTGGGGGCTCCGGTGGATGCTTTCTGCCAGTCTTCTCAAAGCCAGGTTCGTTTGGAAGGGGGAGCGGAGAGGGCCAAGGAGCTCATCCACAGCCAGAACCAGGCGGAGCTGAGAGTTGAACACTGGGTGGTTAGTGGGTCTCCAACCCGCTTCTTTTGGCAGAAAGGGGCACCGCCTTGGGCATGGAGTGGGTGGGTGGCCTACTCCCCTGTCTGAGCCCACAGAGACAGGGAAGCCCCAGTGAGCATCAGGCCCTTCCTCAACCAGAGTTCTCTTTGGAATCGACATAGGGCAGTTTGCTCTGTGTTTGAAGTAGACTTTTCATCGAAGCGATAGCATACATGCAGAAAAGTACACAGATCGAAAGGTACTCCTGGCTAAAAATGCCACAGATGCTTATAGAATTGATCTTGTAACCGCCCAGATCGATACAGAGAACGTGACCGCCTCCCTGGAACCCCCCCTCCCCACAGAGTTCCCCTGGGCCCTGTGCACCCACCCCCCTCCAAGGGACCCACTCTCCTCCCTTCCTGCCGTGTGGATTCGTCTGAACGGACCTGAACTTCAGGTAAATGGAGTCACACGGCCTAAACGCCTGCATGCCTGGCTCCTTCGGCTCAAAGTTACGTTTGTAAGATTTGTGTGTGCAGCATGTAATATCCTGTGTAGTAGTGATTTATGCATTTGCTTCACTCAATAGTGTTCTGTTAAATGAACAGACTATTAATTTGTTCCTTCTGTTACGGACAGAGATTTCCAGGTTGGGGCTATTATGAACAGAACCGTTATAAACACATCTCTAAGTGAACATATGTTTACATCCTTTTGAGCTCAGGCCATTGGGCAGGCAGAGAGTCCCTTTTGGTGGACGCTTCCCGAACAGTTATCCAAAGTGATCCAAACCAGTTTATACACCTGACAACGGGATACAGGAGTACTGAGGTAGGACATTTAAAATTGCATTTATTAAGGTTTCCTCTGAATAGTAAAAAGGACAGAGAAAACTGGAAAAAAATGTGCTACTGTCCATAGACCTCTGTAAACACTTTTAAGTTAAAAAAAAAAAAATGGAGCTGTAATTTAGACATAACAAAATGCACAAATCTGTTGGGTCACATGGGTTTTGACTACTGTACTCACTTGAGTTGCCAGCGCCCGGGTTCCCATCAGCCGGGACAGTTCCCTCCTGCCGGCTTCCCTTTCAGCCCCTCCCTCCCTCCCTCCCCAAATATCTGCTGCTAGCAGCTAAGACCAGTGACAGCTATCCATGTACTCAGTCCTTGGGAAAATTCTGAAAGGTATGAAATGCACAGTCTCTGCTCCCTCGAGTTCGTTTTCCCAAAGGCCGTCCTTTAGCTTCGTGGAGCCCTTCAGAAGGTTGTCATCAAAGTTCCTTTCAAAGCACCACACGGATTTCATTACCCACGCTGGGCGTTCCTTGCTCCCTCAGCATCTGTCACGTCTCGTGGTTGATCTCACATACCAGCTCGTTCAGCGCACTCAGGTCTACCTACCTCATTGCTTTTTATGGTTTTGTAGTAGTTCTTTCAGACAGGGGTCAAGCCCGAAAGGACCTAAATCTCTGAGTGAAACAGCATTATTCAGACGGGAAGTTGAGTGTCTGAGAGAAAGGACAGGTGATGCGGGTGCCCACCACCCGTGGACCAGGAACAGTAAGGGGCGCCTAGAATAGTCTCACCTCTGCGGAGCCCTCTTAAGCATCACACTCGAAAGGTCAAGAGTACAGAGCCCCGGGGGGCCCGAAAGAAACACCTGCTTGAGCCCCAGGGCAGGAAGCAGGGGGTTGGGGTTTGCACCACGTCCCTGGGACCCCAAGCCTGTCCCCTCCCCACGCTGCCCAGCTCTGGGCTTGGGGACATCAGACACCCCACAACGCCCACATGACAGCCCTCCCCCAGCCTCAGAAGGGGCTAGTGACAGCCGGCTCGCCACACAGCCAGGAAAGAAGCGCATTTGTGGCTTGCTTTTCTCTCCCAGACGAGGAGGGGGCCCGGGGGCTCAGCATATCATCCCACGCACGCTTTGACGGGGCTGATGACTCACCCCACCACACAAGGAAGCCTTCCACGTAAACGCTTTGCGGGTGAACTTGTTTTCTGCCGTTTAAGGCAGAATTTTTTTCTCTCCCTTTCTCTTTCTTCAAATAAGTCTGTAAAACGTAAATGGGAGGCTGTCTCTTGACCAGGAAGACCTTCTGTTCTATAGGAGTCTGTCTGGGGGGTGGGCAGAAAGCCCCCCAAGTTGGGGAGGCTGGCAGCTCTCGGCAGGGTGTGGGGGGCTGCCATTCTGGGTTTGCCTCCGAGGCTCCTGCCTGCTTGTTGGCTCAGAGACGAAGCCAAACAGAGCCTCCAAAAAGAGCAGCGCCTGTCCCCACAGAGGGACTAGGTCCTTACCTCACCCGGGGGTCAGAAAATATCCCCGGGGGCAGTCCGCTATCTGGATGGAAAGGGGTTTGGGAGGGAGGCTGACTGATCCTGAGGCAAGGGCAGAAGCGCCACGGCCCCGGTGGCCGTTGTCTGCACCTGCTCCGCTGTGGGCCCTGGTGCCCTCTTAGACCCCAAGGGTGGTTTGACAGAAAACTCTGAAATGGACAGAGAGCCCCTGTCCAGGGTCCTAAAGCCGCCTAGATGGAGCCTGCCGACCTTGGCGGCTGGAGGCCACGGTGGCTCATATCCAGGTGGGAGCTGGAGAGGCGGCAGGGACCAGGCTGTTGCGTGGATAGGATCCTTTGGCAGAAGGGGCCGACCTCTGGGCTGGAACAGATGGCCAAGAGCCCATGGACCCTGAAAAGCATAGCCAGGAGGTCAGGGACCAACTCGGCATTGAGTGAAGGTGGTGGGCTGCTGCAGACCCTTGGCGACTGTTGGCTCTCAGAGCTTCTGTCAGCATCTGTGATGAACTTTCCATCCAGAACAGTTTTTATTTCCTTCCAGGCCTCTCCGCCACAGTAGACCCACCGTGGCTCACTGGCTCTCAAAGTGGGGCCCCCAGACCAGCAGCCTCTATGCGGTCTGGAAACTTACTAGCAATGCACACCTCTGTCTCATGAACTGGAAGGTGGGGGAGGAGAGTGTAGCACAGCGTGTTTCCCAGGTGACTCCAGTACACAGCCCCGTCGGAGAGCCCCTGCAGTGCCTTGAAGAAAGGGGGAAGGCGCAGCAGACACACACTGCGTGCCCACTGTTTCCCAGCCACTTTATCTGCTGCCCTGTTGAGACGGTACAGTGTCACTGGGAGGTGGGAGTCAGTTCAGTTCAGTGGCTCAGTCGTGTCCGACTCTTTGTGACCCCATGGCTGCAGCACACCAGGCTTCCCTGTCCGTCACCAACTCTCGGAGCTTGCTCAAACTCATGTCCGTTGAGTCGGTGATGCCATCCAACCCTTTCATCCTCTGTCGTCCCCTTCTCCTCCCACCTTCAATCTTTCCCAGCATCAGGGTCTTTTCCAGTGAGTCGGTTCTTCCCATCAGGTGGCCAAAGTATTGGAGCTTCAGCTTCAGCATCAGTCCTTCCAATGAACACCCAGGACTGATCTCCTTTAGGATGGACTGGTTGGATTTCCTTGCAGTCCAAGGGACTCTCAAGAGTCTTCTCCAACACCACAGTTCAAAAGCATTAATTCTTCGGCATTCAACCTTCTTTATAGTCCAACTCTCTCATCCATACATGACTACTGGAAAAACCATAGCTTTGACTAGACGGACCTTTATTGGCAAAGTAATGTCTCTGTTTTTTAATATGCTGTCTAGGTTGGTCATAGCTTTTCTTCCAAGGAACAAGCGTCTTTTAATTTCATGTCCCCATTTTGCAGACCAGAAAACTGACTCAGAGTAAAGAACTTTCCCCCATACCTGAGGCAGAACTCAGCCCCCAGCCTGAGGCTCTTCTTGTCCCTCTCGGCTTGAGACCATTGAGATCAGGCGTGGCGGCTTTGGGTTGCTTCTGCCAGCATCTCCTCCACCATGTGGGCCACTCGGATTTCACGGCCAGAATGCCCTCCAGGTCCCACCCCTGGATCTGCCTTGACCCTGCCCTGGGCCGGCCTGAGTGACTGGTGACTCCTGCTCCCCACAAGACCCCCTTCTCAGGAACTCAGGAGGACACCCTCCCCCTTTGATTCGAGCGCACCTTCATTGCCTGCGTGCACATGAACACTGACGATCCACTGCAGGTGAATTGATTGGGGAGCTGGGTCCTTTTCCAGGGCGCTCATAAATTAAGGCCCTTTGCAGCAGGAGCCGTGGCTCCAGCCCAAGAAGAGGCAGCCTGGTGAGGCCTCGAGGCTCCCCACATGAGGCCCGAGTGGATCGGATGCCTTTGAAGTCCTGCGAGCCCCAGATAAAGTTCTGAGTCAAATAAACAGCGGAGGCCCCTGTCGAGATGCTACCGCCTGAAGCCAAGCCCGGGAACTCCTTATTTGGGATAGAGAGTTCCCTTTCTCGGGCCCAAGGCAAACAGCCCTGTGCTGTCCTCTGCCTTTCAGGGGAGTGAAACTCACTCTGGATGTCTCTCCCACCCGACAGAAGACGAGCAGCCTCGGTACCGTATTTGCATTTTTTAATTTATGTGTTGAGTCTACCGGGGGTGATTCCTCAAAGACAGCCTTTCCTGTTAGTGATGAACACACCCTGGGTTGAGTTTATAGTTATGGGGAAGCAGGACACGACTCTGGGTATGCGAGAGCCTGGAGGCAGGGTGGGCTTTGATCCTGGGGACTGTGGAAGACCCTGTTGGACCGAGGGGGCTCTCGTGGGGCAGGCAGTGGTCCCTGGAGAAGAGCTCTGTAACAGAGAGTTCCTGGAAAGGCTGTCTGGTCAGGGGACCACCCTGCTGGGTCCCTGATGCGTGGCGGTCACAGTGCCCGATGACCACTGCCCAAAGAGGCCACACACAAGAGTTGCCCAGATCTCTGGCCGAGGTTAGGAGAGAAGACTTCTGTTTGCTTGATTTTCATTTTCTAAATGTACATGCTGCCTTTGCCCGGTGACATTTGAGGTGGCTTACGACAACACTCAGCATGGGAAAATCTATTCTAATCGATGTGGGGCCACTTCCACCCACAGGGTGTGGATGCAGAGACCCATGTACAGCGCGATGCCCTTTGTGTAAACCGAACAACAAAGGCTGGGAGCAAAAGCCACCTCTCTGTACATTTGCGTTTGATTGCGTGTGGCCAGGGAGGACGATCGGAGCTGATACCCCCGGGGATTGACAGGCTGGCCCATCGCCTGTTTGCTTTTCTTTTTAAATAAGAGATTCAGGGGGGACCCAGCCGCCCCACCCTCACCCGCAGTCATGCTACAACAGCAGAGCATGGCCCGAAAAGCCTGTAATATTTATCACCTGGCCCCTTCCCAGAAAACGTTTGCCAACCATATGTCACGGTTTTGGCATGGGTGCTGGGGTAGGGTGCGGTGAGCGGCAGAGGTGAGGTTAAAAACAAGCCAGCCTGTATGATGTGGGCTGGATTCATGTACCCTTTTAAGGGGGGAGGGTGTGCACTCAGAAAGAGAATCCGTGGAACAATGGACACCAGCCCACGACCGTGCCGGTGGTGAGCACTCCGTGAGCCCTCCTGCTCTGTAGCACTCCCCTCCCAAACACCGCTCTGTCAGATTCTGGGTTTCCAGTGAACGTCTTATCATTTCAAAAACGAAGTGATCGACTGAAACAGTGAAAAATCAAGGAGAACAGGATCTCAGATACTTTCTAGCTTCTTCTAAGAATGTGGGGTTCTGCCCAATTTTAAGGATTCTGTGGACAGGGGCACACCACCACCTCCATGATCCCAGTTTCTGAAATATTTGGGGGTGTTTCTCTTCACTGCTTTGAAGTTAAATGTACAGCACAGCTCTGGCTTCCTGCAGCAGTTTGAAGCGTTTCGTGAAGCTGAAGCTCTTCCTCGGTGCCCCCCCCACCCCACCGTGGTCCTCCCCTCTCCACCCGTGTGTGTGCTCGTGTGTGCTCCTACACGCCACGTGGCTCGTGGGGCTGGCGTCCACGGCAGGGCTGCTGGCCGCTCTCCATTCCTTTTACCTGCTGGCTGGTGTGATCTTGCACGTGGCCATGGTTGGTTCAGGCATTTCCCTGTCAACGGGCATTTAGGGGTTTCTCGTCACCCTTATTCTCTCTGCAGACTTAACTGTCTTGAATCAGTGCCCCACTGGCCCGATGGCTAGCATTTATTAAACACCTAGAAGGTTCAGCATGAAATATCACATTTAATCTCATTGTAGCTGCTAGAGGCAGGCTCGACTCTTAGCCCCATTTTGCAGATGAGGAAACTAAGTTTCAGAGAGGTGGTATAGTTTGCCTGAGGCGGCACAGCTCACAAGCAGCAGAACAGAAGTCTGAATGCAGAGATGCCCCACTCTGCACACACCCGAGGGCCGAAGCAGGGGTGGGATCGAGCATGCCGCGTGACTCCTCTGTGCCCAGGACCCCGAGTCAGCCCTGTGCCGACGTCCTCCCAGGAATTCCCTCTGCAGCTTCCCTGGGTGTCCAGCCCGCTCCTTGCGACAACAGTGACAGTGCGGGTGCCCAAGTGCACAGGCATCCCCGCCCGGCCTCCCTCGAGGCAGCACCAGACCAGAGCTTCTGTGCCCAGGTCATCAGCTGGGGGTGGGTGTCAAGGAGAGAGCAAGAGAGAGACAGGGGGTCAGGCCTTTCCCAAGAAAAGAAAGTGAAAGTGATAGTCGCTCAGTCGTGTCCGACTCTTTGCGACCCCATGGACTGTAGTCCATCAGACTCCTTTGTCCATGGAATTCTCCAGGCAAGATGCTGGAGTGGGTTGCCATTTCCTTCTCCAGGAGATCTTCCCGACCCAGGGGTTGAACCCGGGTCTCCTGCATTGCAGGCAGATTGGTTACCATCGCAGCCACCAGGGAAGCCCAAGAAGAGAGAACCCAGCAGATTCCAAGCTGAGGGTAAGCTGGGAGAGGCTGCTGAGAGCAGGGGCCACGGTACCACCTCTGCATGAGAGAAGGATGGGAAGGGAGCTCAGATGGCAGAAGCAGGACAGCAGGGAGGCCAGGAGCCAGGCTCCCCGGGGTCCGCCTTGCTCTCATGCTCACCAGCCGTGTGAGTTTCCCGTGACAAAGGACCGCAAGCTGGGAGGCATCAGACATCACACGTGTGTCTCTCAGACGTCAAGGTGTGGGCAGGTTCCTTCCTGGCCTCTTGCAGCTTCTGGGGGCTGCCGTGCTGCGGGGTGTCCCTCTGCTGGTGGGAGCCTCGCTCCCGTCCCTGCCCCTGTCCTCACCTGACCTTCTCCCTGTGTGTGTCTTCCCCTGACCTTTTTATGAGGACCCGCCCTGCTCCAGCATGACCTCATCTTCCCTTGATGGCGTCTGAAAAGACCTATTTCCAAAGAAGGTCACAGCCGCAGACACCAGGGGCTAGGACTCGGACATACCACTTGGGGGACATAACCCACGGCACCAGCTGCGTGACCTCAGGCGAGGCATTAACCCCTCCGTGCCCCCTTCCATGTGTCACAGGGACCTAGCGAGTGTGCCTGCCCCCTGGGGAGGAGCGGACGAGGCCCTGGGGTCGGGTTCACGCAGCTCTTAAGTGCAAGCTGCTTCAAAGTGCAGACTCCCAGGCCCCCTGGGAACCTGCCTTTTAACAAGCCCCCCTGCAGGTGGTTCCTGCGTTTGCAGTGGGCAGGGAGGGTTAAGGGTCTGGTGTGGTAGCTGATGATGGCCAACATGTACCACTAGGAACAAAGCTCGTGGCAGTGATGGGATGTCAGCTAAGCTATTTCAGATCCTGAAAGATGATGCTGTTAAAATGCTGCACTCAATATGCCAGCAAATTGAGAAAACTAAGCCGTTTGTAGCTCTCTTTCTGATTCTTAGTCTCCTCCCTTTGACAAATACTGAGAGCACCTTCCATGTGCCCTCAGCGGTTCCAGCCACCACACAGAACAGTGAGGAGACAGACAAGGCCTGACCCTTTCCCCAAGGAGCCAGAGCTGAAAGAGGAGAACAGCCACCTAGAATTTCCCCAATGCAGTCAGTCGGATCCATGGGTTGATTGGATTTTGCCAAGGTGCAGCAGTCCCCAAGAGCTAAGTAGGATGTGGTACCCAGCTGCCAGCCTGGCACCACGACCAGTTCATCGCCTCACCAGCCAGATGCTTGGTTTCCCAGGCAACCAGCCGATGCTCCGGAGATGACAAGCGGGACACTGTGCCCGCGTGTCTGCTGTTTCCTTGGAAGCGGTAATGACTGCAGGGAGACTGCCTCCGGTGGGCACTCGGGGGGCAGAGTGCCAGGATCTCTCTCCCCCCTCTCTCACACAGATTGCCTGACTCCCCAGGCTTCCCAGGCAGATGTCAGCTTGGTGCCCAGCTGCAGCCAGTCTCCAGCTCCCCTGGGCTCAGCTCCTCGACGTGAAGGGCTTCTCGTTTGTTTCAGCAGGAGGCGGCAGCATCCATCGAGGCAGAGAAAGCACTCAGGCGTGCCCCTCAGAGTGGCGTGGCATTCGGGGACTTGGGATCCAAAGCTGGACCTGAGACCCAGCTCCAGCTCTGGCTTTTACCAGTTTCTTGACTTGATCTCTCTCAGCCTCAGTCTTCTTAACTGTAAAAGGGAGCTGATCATGCCGTTCACATGGACATGATCGTCGGTGAGCGGGTGTAGCAGGAATGCCAGTGAGCGGTTGCGGGACATTGTAAAGGTGCTTCGCAGAAGAGGGGCTGATCTATGGGGAGCCCTCCAAAAGCGACGCCGGCTAATGCTCTTGTGCCACTTGTCACAGCCCATTATCCTGCACACTGCGCCCAGGACAGGGGCGGCCAGCACCGCTGGAAACAGGGGCTCTGGTAGGGCGAGAAGGCCATGCCTTCCCCTCAGCCTGCAGGGGAGCACCAGGGCTAGGCTGGAGTCTGACTTTGTGTCTTATCCTCTACTCCCTGCCCCTCCGACTGGAGCCAAAGGCCCCACCCACTCAGTGGGGTCCCGACACCCGTCCTCACAAACCCACGTCCTGGAGAGTGTACCTTGGTTCATCCCTCTGTTGTTGGTCAGTCCAGCAGTAACAGTTCAGTAGCCGTATTGGCTAAGCTGGAGTCTCCGTGGAGTCCGCGGGGGGGCGGCCGAGAGGGTATGCCAGTCTCAGGGTGACGATCTAGACTTGGGCCCAGATGGGCGGTCGGGAGGTGACACACGTGGGCCAGTCACAGACCTGGGTTGCTTCTGAAGGCAAAGGGATGGTGCTTCATGCAGAAAAGATTTAACAGAGGCCATTCTGGAGGGCAAAAGAGAGGGTCAGAAACGCCCCCCCACCCCGATGTCAGGGACCATGCCCACCCCCAGCTCAGAAGCACACTGGCTCGGCAGGGATGCTCGGCCCCCTGGTACAGTCAGCAGGCCCAGTCACTGCGAGTTTGGGAGAAATGAGGCCGTCAGAGGCCTGTCTAGGAATCAGGGAAGCCAAGGAAGTCACCCATGTGGTAGTTCTCCCCAGGAGTGCAGAAGACTTGAGGGGAGAGGCCCCTGTAGGCTTTGGAGGGGAGACCAGTGGAGCCCAGGCAGGCTGGCGGGGTGCTGCTCACACAGCGGCCCTGAGGGATGGCAGGGGCAGCAAGCCCGTGGCTGGTCCTCCGGGGCAGGGGTGGCCGAGGGGACACCTAAGACGGCAGGACAGCCTGCCCGGTAGAACTTTCTGCCGCCCAGAACGCGTCCTCTGTTTGCACCGCCCAGTGTGGCCCCCGCCAGCCCCGTGCGGCCGTGGAGATACTGAATGCCCAGCTGTGTTAACTTTTAAATTTGTTTCAGACACTTTCGAAAGCTGATGGCTTTCGAGCTGGGCAGCACAGCTTCGGGACGTCCCCTGGCACGAAAAAAGTTGTAGAAGCCAGCCCCGCTCCAGCCTGGCTCCTCCCCCTAGCCCCCGAGCGCCCCGGGCTGCCTCCCCTTTAATGACGGGCGGGGGAGCATGCGTGCTCGCGTGAGCCCAGCCTCGGAGGCTGCGGCAAGCGCCGGAGCGGCCGCCCCGTCACCGGGAGGCGTGCTCCCAGCCCCTTCTGAGTCACGCCGAGGGGCGCCTCCCCGGTGACAGCTCGTCTCCCGCGAAGGCGCCGGCAGGCTCCGCTCTCCCAGGCCGGAGGAGCCGGGCGTCGCGTTTGCTGGAGAGATGGCGGAGGTTGCCCAGGTAACGCCCCCTCCCTGATAAGCAGAGGGCGAGGACTGCAGTGGAGCTGCGGGCTCCGTGGTCTGGGGAGCTGCCGGGAGCCTTCCTCAGCCCTGCCTGCTCTGGGTCACTCACCGTCCGGACTCGGGCGATGAGAATTAGAGCTTCTGTTCAGCCAGGAGCAGGGCTGAGTGTGTGTACATATCAGCCTCTCACCGGCTGGGCACGGCAAGTTTCTGGTAGTGGTCGCTGTCAGCGCACGCTGCAGACGAGGCAGCCGGGTGTCAGTAACAGACGGTAAGCTCCGGGAGCACCAAGGTCTGCCTGCCTTGCTCCCCACGGGCAACCTTAGCACTTAACTCCGTGCTTGGCAGACCGTACTAGATGGTGCCCAGCAGTATTGCTGGCTGGTTGGAAACATGGATAACGCTTGGCTGGAGAGGATGCATGGGTGGATGAATGGAGGAGTGGATAGGTGAACGGGTAGATGAAGCAGAGCTCAGATCTGAAGTCTGCTGATTGCAAAGCCTGCACTCCTGGTCGCGAAGCCCTACTGCCTCTGACTTTGATACCCTCCACCTGCATGGGTGGGGATTTTTTTTTTTCTTATATACCTTAATTGAGGTGTAATGTACATGGCATAAGATTCAAAAATTCACCTATTGTGAGTGAGTGATTCAGGAATAGTAAATTTATAGCTGTGCAGCCATCACAATGCAGGTTTAGAATATTTCCATCATCTGCAAGACGTCCTCATATCTGTTTGCAGTTCTAATCCCTGTTGCCACCTCCCAACCCCAGGCACTTTCTGTCTCTATAAATTTGCCTCTTTCTAGACATTTCATGTAAAAGGAGTCCTCCAGTATGTCTGTTGTGTCTGTCTTCTTTCACTTAGCACATTGGTGAGGTTCTTCTGTGTTGTAACACATATGAGCCGTTCCATCCTTTCTACTGCCAACTACTATACCATTGTCCAGGGAGACCACTTCTTGCATCTCCATTCATCAGCTAGTGGACATCTGGGTTGAACAGTGCTGCTCTGCACGTTCATGTGTGTGTCTTTATGTAGAGTCTGTTTCTATTTCTCTTGAGTAGGTTTCTAGGAACAGACTTGCTAGGTCATATGATAAATTTATGTTTAACGACTTGAGAAACTGTCTAGCTGTTTTCCAATGGTGCTGTACTGATGCAGTGCACAAGGGTCCCGTTGAATCCACACCCTCGCAGCACGCGGTGGGACCTCTTGGTTCCCTCCATCCTGATGGGTGCGGAGTGGCGTCTCTCTACGGTCGGAGCCCGCGTCTCCCCGATGGCCTCTCAGCTTGAGCTGCACATGCTCTGACTTCTCGGCTGGGTGGGCTTTTGACCCTTTCCAGCCTCTGGGTTAGCAAACTTTTTCTTGAAAGGGCCAGGTGGCAAATGTTTGGGGCTCTGCAGGCTGCATATGAGCCTGTGGCATATTCTTTTCTTTCTTTTTTTTTCTCCCCAACCCTTAAAAAAAAAAATGAGACCATTCTTGGCTTCCTTGCACAGAAACAAGCAGGGAGGCAGCTCCAAGGCTCCTGTCAAAGCAATCCCTTGGCCCATGCACTCGGGACATGTCAGGAGGTTGCCCACCCCTCTGGTGAAGCGAGCTCGGTGGAGGGGTCCCCACGCAGCAGAGCAAGGGCCTGGCTGCGGGGAGCCTGGGAGTCTGGGTTCCAGAGACGGCCCCAGCCCAGTCCCGCCATGATTCATCACCACATGAGCTCATCAGACTGGCTCCTGGGATGAAACGTGCCATTTTGTCACCCAAGGCGGAGCGACCAGGCCCCTGATCCTGCCTCCGCCCTGCGGCTGTGCCCTGCCAGGGCTCAGAGCCCCTTCCGGGAACCGGCTGCCTGTCCACACCCTGTAACCACGGCTGTCACAGCCGCCCTGCCCACGGCTGCGCCCACGGCCCCCAGAGCCCAGGAACGTGTCCCAGGCCCCGAACCACTCCTGATGGCCTTCCTGACCGTGTCTCTAGTGAACCATCTGCGCTGGCCCTAATCGGTGTGATGAGACAGTTCTCTGGTCCCTCAGAGCCGGTTCGTACTTGTGAATCTGCCCCCTTTCTAGCCGTGTGACCTGGTGTGAGTCATGTCGCCTCCTGGCTGCAGTAGCCACGTGTGACAAGGGGCTACCAGAGCCCAAGGTGGAAGCGGCAGGCCCTCGCTTCTCGGCCTCTCCCTCCCTGAAGGCTGCTCCCTGTAAGCCTGGAGACCCGCCCAGGGACGTGTCTACAGGAGCACCCTGGCCTGGGCACAGGGCAGCCAGGAGCCCAGGAAGCTGGTGGGTAGCAGCCACTGGTGGGGCCCTCGGGTGAGTTGGCTCCAGGGTGTGATCTGCCCTGGCCGTCTCGTCCCCGCGGGGGTAGCGGTGCCAGCTGTCTGGTCCTAACGCTTCACGACATCCTGGCGACTTGCTGCCCGCTCCTCCCAGCCCCACTCCCTACCTGCTCTCCTGCATTCTCCATCACCTGCCAGTAAATAAAGCATCTGCCCCCGGGTCCTTGTCTGAGGCTCTGCTCCCGGGGCTCCTGGCAGGTCTCCGGCTCCTGGGGCCAGCGGGAGGATGGCACAAGCTGACTCCTGGGAGAGCCCTGTCAGCCCTTGTCAGCCCCTGGGAACTTCCAGCGGGGACGCCTCTCAGGCAGGGGCCCGTGGGAAAGCTGTCGTCCCCCCCGGTCCGTCGAGGGGGGCTGTGTCTGTGAGCCCGAGGCTGGGCGTGCCTGGGAGGGGGCTCATGGGAAACTCTGCAGGGGCTGGGGGCACCCAGAGGGCCCTCTCCCTGGGCTTGTGTCCCGGAGTCTCAGCGACATCCAGGTGTGGGTACCCGGGGACGGAGGGACCATGCTCACGTCCACCAACCCCCATGGGCCAAGTCTAAAGGAGAGCTGGCTGAAACAGCGTTCACCGAAGATTAATGATGGCTATTTCTAGGTGGTGGGATCTCTGAGGCCCTTTTTTCATTGATCCTTTCCTCTGTGTTTTTCAGCACAGTTTACATTTCTCACAGTGAGCATGCCCCGTTTTCACAAAAAGAATGAAGTCATTATTCTCTCCAAAATAAATAACCTACAGCTGATTAGAAGAGAGGGCACTTAAAGCCGAGACCGTAGGCCCATCTAGAATATACCAGGGGAAGACCTGCCTGTGCGTCCTTGTGGTTTTCTTTGGGGCTTAATATACGGCAAGTTTCTGCAACCATCTCATGGTCATTTAAAAAAGTAAGCGATTCTCTGGTCACAGAGCTGACCCGCAACGTCCAGCACTCAAAGGAGCATTCATCTTCAGGGCTGGGTCAGGTTCTTGCCTTGCAAAGTGTTTCTGCTGCCTGAGATTTCGGGCGCTGTGTGTCTGCTCGGACCTGGCCACGCTCCTGGCTGACAGTCGCTGGGACTGAGGCTGGTTACCGTCCCAGGGAAGCCTCGGGAAGCTGGGTGCACCTCGTCATGAGAGAATAGGGTTTGGTGAATACTGCCAGTCACCGTCATCCCCATCAACGGTGTATGTACTGTTCAATAAACACCACCCCCCCCCACCACCACCACACACACAGAGAAGTTGCCATGGTTTCTTCTGGCCCTGGTAGGATCTAAGATGATTGACAAGTAAATGTCTCCACTCTGTTCAGTACCCCACTTGAGGAAAACTGTCTTCACGGCAGCAGCTGGGGGTGTAGAGTTGAGGGAGGTGGGGGAGGTGGAGGGTGTGTGGAGAGGGGGAGGGAAGGAGACAGATTTACATGAGAGGGCTGGGATGAAGACTGGGAAGTCCTCTCAGGTGTGAGTTCACCCAGTGGGGGATGGCGGTGCTGATGGGAGTGATTAGCAAGGAAGAGGCTCCAGAACACCATGGAGTGTGAGGGGGGAGAAGAAAACGGGAGAAAGAACATTAGAATGCTGTAATGTCTGGATCACAGTGGCTTGTAAGTTTCATCCCTTTCTAGTTTCTCGGGAGACCAGCTGAGTATCTGAGTTCCCTCTTTGTTCCTTGATTGTGCTTCTTGGACTGTGCTTCTGAGCACAGCTCCGTCCAGAGAGGGGACCACGCGGGTCCAGGGTTTGTAAGGCTTACACAATGGACGAGGCCACAGGCCGTTTTCATGCATAATTTACAGAAGCGGAAACCGAGGCTTAGGAGGTGGAATGTTTTATGGGAGGAATTGGGTCTGTCTGATTCCACAGTTCTGCCTGGGGGTTTCCACCACGATGCCTCCCTCAGCACCCTGAGCTACTTGGTCCGATGTGGACTTTGTCCCCCAGATGTTCCGTTCTAGGCCTTGGGGTCCAAGACCCTTCATCCTTCTTAATTCAGAAACCCAGTGGTCGGGGGGACGCTGGAGGACTGCGAGCTCCTCTCTGGGCCTCAGGGGCCTCGCCGCCTCCTCCCCTCGTTCAGACTTTGGCTTGGAGGCTGTGACGTGTCACCCAGCTGGCTGCTGGCTCCGTGACTTTAAAATTAGGTTTTCCCCAGGGCGTGGGGCACTTAATGAAGGAGTTTATCCAGTTAGAAAGAGAGGCTCCCAGGCAAGCCGGGCGGCAGCGAGGCAGGCAGCTGCTGGGACCGCGGCCTTCGGAGAGGGCTTCTGTTTCCATGATGTCAGAGGGCGGAACCAGCCCGGCCCCTGCTCCGGCCGCTCCCCAGCTCTGGGTGCAGAGGCGAGAAGGCCCTGTCTTACTCCCCACGTGCAGTCTGAGGACCACTCTGGGCTCAGTCCCTGCCTGGCTGGAGCTGAATTCCAGGCCCCGAGCCTGTCTGTCTGGTTTCCCAGCTGCTCACACTCTCCAGGCGGCCTCGAAGGACCAGGGTGAGCAGAAACATTGCCTCCAACACAAAGAAAGTACCTTCCTGCTCTGATTGCATTAGAATACTTGGGGAACGAGTTTGGCACAAGATGCAGTTTGAAGGATAACTATCTTCCTCCTTTTCAAAAGGTCACTGGAAGCAGGGTAGAAATGACTCTGCTAGTGGTCAGGAGGCCTGGCTGTCTGCAGCCTCAGCCTTCGACTTGGGGCAAGACTCTGTTCTTCCGGGGTGGGATTCTGATGGGGAGGGAGGGAGGCGTCCACCCTGAAGCAGTGGAGTCACCGATCGTGTTGTATATTTCGATCACCCACATGGGTCTCTTTCTGTCTCCCAACCAGAAAAAGATTTACAAATACAAGAAAGTCCTGAGTAATCCGAGCCGTTGGGAGGTCGTCCTGAAGGAAATCCGGACGCTGGTGGACATGGCTCTGACATCCCCTCTGCAGGACGATTCCATCAACCAGGCCCCACTGGAAATCGTCTCAAAACTGCTCTCAGAGGTAAGGCCGCCCCTTGGCCTGATCTGGCTCTGTGCCACCCGCCCCCACCCCAGCCCCCTGCAACACTTTGAAGTTTTATTCCTTTACGGGGTCCTCTGAGCACCACCCTGTGCCAAGCGGCAGATGGATTTCGAGTTTGTGTTGTTTCCCCATCATGGGAGGAGGTGAGTCGTCCCCCAGTGGCACAAGGGAGCTGAGAAGGAGGGCAGGTCGAGGGGAGAGTGGTTGTCACCCCACCGTGCTCCAGGACCTGCTTTGGGACAGGACCTGGCAGGTGCTGGCCTGGACTTGAGCTGGGCTGGCAGCAGTGGTGATGGCAGCTGCTGTCAGAATCCTTTAGTTCATCCCGGGTGGAAGCGCATTTGTGAAGCCCCCAGACCGCCCTTCCTTTACCCCCAGTGCTGGCCGCCTCAATCTCCCCCCACCCCAAGCACTGGGGTTCCGGGCAGAGGTGGCTTCCTGCTCTCCTTGGCACCCACAGCCCACAGCCACACTCTGTTTAGCTCACACAGGGTTTTTGTTTTTGTTTTTTTCAGTGGGTTTTGTCATACATTGATATGAATCAGCCATAGAGTTACACGTATTCCCCATCCCGATCCCCCCTCCCACCTCCCTCTCCACCCGATTCCTCTGGGTCTTCCCAGTGCACCAGGCCCGAGCACTTGTCTCATGCATCCCACCTGGGCTGGTGATCTGTTTCACCATCGATAATATACATGCTGTTCTTTCGAAACATCCCACCCTCACCTTCTCCCACAGAGTTCAAAAGTCTGTTCTGTACTTTCTGTGTCTCTTTTTCTGTTTTGCATATAGGGTTATCGTTACCATCTTTCTAAATTCCATATATATGTGTTAGTATGCTGTAATGTTCTTTATCTTTCTGGCTTACTTCACTCTGTATAATGGGCTCCAGTTTCATCCATCTCATTAGAACTGATTCAAATGAATTCTTTTTTAACGGCTGAGTAATATTCCATGGCATGGTGTATATGTACCACAGCTTCCTTATCCATTCATCTGCTGATGGGCATCTAGGTTGCTTCCATGTCCTGGCTATTATAAACAGTCGCACAGGGTTTTAAAAATCGAGAGGCTTCACCACAAAGCAGGACTTTGCAGGTTCTCTTTAGAAACAATCAGAACGCCTAGCAGCAGTTGGCAGCTGGCTGCTTAGCGCCACCCAGCTGAGCCTCCGGCTTCGCCAGGCAGCCCCAGGCTGTGAGCATGTGCCATGTGCCTGGCGCGGCCCCTGGCTCCTGGATAAAGGCGGTCTCCTCCCTCTTGGGGCAGGAAAGACAGCGGGACGTGAGGCTTGATCTTAGTCGGCTGGGCTGCTCGATGGAGGGCGAGGGGCGCCCGGGAGCGTCTCACCATTTCCTCTGTCCCAGTGCTATTCTGAGCGCTTCACAGAGGTCAATACTGCCCTCATTCATTTGCTCCCTGGCCCCCAAGGGACCCTGGGGTTGATGACTCCTGGTCTCAGCTATGCATGGCCACCAGAGTGGTCTCTCTCTCCCTCTCCCCTAGGAGTGGCCCCGGTTCCCTGGGTGGCTCCTCCACCCCCTCTCAGACCCCGCACAAAGTCCCTGCTACCTACAAACTCCGCCCTGTCACAGACGCAGGCTGGTTGCTGCCCATTGGTTCAGAAGACTGGCCCAGGCCTTCCACATCTGCTGAAGAGAGAGGGTCCCGCACCCTGGGGGGAGGTGGGGGCGGGCAGTGAGAGGTGCACAGCAGAGATGGCTGTGGGCAGAGGGCGTGACCGTTCTCAGGTGGGAGACCAGCCTCGTCCCATGGGAGCATCAAGACTCCGGCTCTGAAACGGATCACAGTCATGGTCTGGGACTTGAGGCCGGCCGCCGTCAGCCCAGCCTCGAGTCCAGCTCCCAGCCTGAGCGGGTGGGGCTGGCCAGCAGGCCTGGGCTGGTTTCTCATGGGAGACAGCAGAGCAGCTCATCCTCAGGATGCACCTCTCATGTGCCAGGCGGGCGCCAGGCACACAGCATTCCCCGAGAGAAGGGCCTCACTGCCTCCATTTCACAGATGGGGAAACCGAGGCCCAGCGACACCGTGTGACCTGCCGAGTAAGCCGTGGGGCTGGAAATTCCACCCCGAAGGGCGGCCTGGCCCCCACCACACAGTCACTCTGACCACTTTGTTGGCCCCACCAGTCTCGGCCACCATCTCTAAGTCTAAGTCAGGCTCGTGGTCAGCACGGTGGGGACAGCGGCAGGTGACTCCATGGCCAGCCTCTGCTGGGACTTCCTGCCCATCTCAGATGTGGTTTCACGTGGCCACAGGGTCACGGACTTCACATCACTTCTCAGGCTTTAGATCAAGGGACTCAAAGTCATCTGATCCCAAGTGCTAGGATAGAGAGACGAAGGCATTTAAAGAAACAAAAATGGAAGAAGCTTGTATCTGCCCTGCACCTGCTGGGTGTCAGGCAGGCAGGGGGCCCATATTGTCCCCGATGTACTGAGGAGCGCAGCCGTTGGCAAGGGACAGAGCCGGGGCTGCAGCCCAGGCGGCGTCCCCTCCAGTGAGATTCACACTTCTGCCAGTGACCCTGAGGTTCTCTGAGCACGTGCCCTGTGAGGATCAGGGTGGCAGGCATTTGCCCCAGCCCCTTTACATTTCTCCCCGGGACCCTGCTTGGGAAGCACACGGAATCGCAAATGGAGGCTCTGCGGGGTTAGGTCGGCTGCCCAGGGTCACTTGGATGAGGGGTGGGCAGGACCCAGGCCCAGGTCTGCCCCACTGCGAGGCTGATGGGGTGTTACCTGAACTGGTGGAGACTTTGGTGAGTCAGGGACCAGGCCCCTAGGGCAGCAGGGTGGGGAGTCGGCAAGTCATGGTTCTACCCTCAGGAGCTCACGGGCCTTACACAGGGAGCTAGGTCTCTCAGTGGGCTGACCTAAGATTAGCTCCCGTTTCCTAGTTAGGGATTGGGTGTCCTCAAGTGTATACAGAGCCTGGCTCTGTGCCTGATATGCGGGGACCAGTTGATAAATGCTCACATTTCTGTCATGGTGGGAGATGGCTATGAACTTGACCTTCAGCACCGTCAGCTGGATACGTAGAGGGGATGGCTGGAAAAGCAAGCGCTCCCCACTCCTTGCCCTTTTTTGTTTAGAGCATATGGACTAGATTCTTTGTTCTCTTTACTCAAGTTGCTGCCCAAGCCTCCTCCTCCTAAGAGGCTCCAGGCATCATCACCAAATTGGCCTAAAAGTGGGCAGGATCCTGAGAAGGGAGAAGGAGGACAGGCCTGTGAAAGCCAGCTTCCCCCGCCTCCCGGGCTTTTGTTAGGTCGAATGTGTGGAGGGGCCACTCCGTGTGGCATGCAAGTGTCCCCTCCAACGCAGTGGCTGTTAGTGAGCGCTCCCCACCCAGGGTCAGGAGGGGCCTCAGTGGAGAGAAGGCTCCCTGAGAAGGGCACGGGCTGTCACCGGCGGCGGGGACCAAAGAGACACACCCGTGCCTGCTGGAGACTCTCGCTGGAACCGTGCGTGGGGCGGCGAGGCCCGGTGGTCCCTTCAGTGCGCCCACGGCAGCCCGAAAGGGGAACTGGCCCTCGTGTGGCCCGAGGCCCCAGCTCAGTGGTGGGAGGTGGGAGCTCAGGGACAGGGCAGACGGGGGTCACAGCCCCCCTCCACCCCGTCATCCCTGCCGCTGGGCGAGCCTCTGGCTGTAGAACTTGTCACAGGTGCAGGAAGCGGGTGGAAGGAGTGTAGCGGAGCCCTGACACAGCGCCTGAGGCGTGGTGAGCAGAGCAGCGAAAGCCAGGCTTTTTACCTGCCCTTGGCTGAGAAACGGCTGGCGGCTAAAAATCTGCCATCCGCGGCTGCTCAGACTCCACCCACATCCACAGAAAGAAAAGGTGTTAGAGTCCAAGCAGTGTCCCGCCCCCCCCCACATGGTCTGGACCCTGAGCACATGGGTCAGGCGGTCGCCGTGGGAACCGGGATATTCCTGGCGCTCACCCCGCCTCCCTCGGGTGGCCAGCTGCCTGGACCAAAGCAGAAGGATAGCTCCTTCGCTTTTCCTTTGCTTTGGCTGGTGTAAACGTGTTGGATACCAGACACTCCTTAAAACCTGTTCAGCCCGTGGGGCTCCTTCCAGAATCCAGGGACCGTGTCAGTCTTGCCATTTACTGCCCAGTGAGGAGTTTGCATTATGAACACCTGTTGGAGAGAAAGAGTCGACACCAGTGAAAGTCTGCATCCACCGAGACGCTCAGAGCAGAACACACCAGGATGCTAGCGAAACAGACGAGGCTCTGTTTGGGTTTTCTCACTGTCTCTTATTTATTGGATATCTGTCCCTTTCCTCATTCACATCCTCATTCTTATACACAGGATGATGGTCACAGGTACCAGTTGTGTAAGAAAATTCCAGATGGGGAGGAGAGAAAAAAAAAACCCCTAAAAATCTAGCAAGTTTAATCCATTCTACTTAATACTTTTGCAGGTTAGTCGCTAGAATTTTAACATAGCTAAAACATCTTGGGCCAACATCATGGAACACTCGTGTTCCTTGGGATCCCCTGAAATACTTCTCGAAGACTGGCTGACAGAGAGTCAAGACCCAAAAGTGTCGTTTGACGTGTTTATCACGCACCTGCCTCCAGGCTTCCAGGTGGTGTGTGTCGCCATGAGAAGGGCCAAGCTCAGGTTTAAGCCCGAAGTGGACCCCATCTCTGGACGAAGAGACTGTCTCACTGAGGATTGACTCATCCGAGGGTGTGTCAGTCCACTGGTGAAACAGGGACTTGGAACTCCTCTCTGCCCCAAGGCTGTGTGTCCTCCTACCCCCCACTTCCTGACTGTGACTTTGATCAGCTTCTGATCTATTTAATTAAGAAAAAGTGACAACCGTCCTCTGTCCGAGAGGCTGAAAGCGGTTTTGAAGCCGTGTGGACCTTTGAGATACCAGTGTTTCATCTTACTAACCGTGCGTTCTGTTCTGTTTTCCTCCCGCTCTCCCTGCTCGCCCTTCAGAACACAAACTTGACCACCCAGGAGCACGAGAACATCATCGTGGTAAGTCCCGGGCGGCCCCCTCCCTCGCCCCCTCCCGTGCCCGCAGCCCTCCCCGGGTTTGAGTGAATTCCTCAAGCACCAGCGTCATCTACCAGCACGGCGGCCTTGCTCAGGTTTGTCCCTTCCGTCAGGCCAGACATGCCTCCCTCCTGTCTTTGCACATGTCAGAGCCCCAGCTGATGGGAGGGGGTGGTAATTATCAGTCTCTGAGGCTTGTAGCAAATGTGTCTTAATCACCTCCTCCTTCCTGAGTCTGCTGTACAGAGTCAGAGGCAGGAGATGGCAGAGACCATATAATGTATTCTCAGCCGTAACCCCATTAGCTGAAAGGTAAACTTGCTCTTTCTTGCCCTAGGACCTGTCTCCTAATTAATCCACACACAGAACCTGGATTTAATTCCCTCTGATGTGCAAAGTGAGGGATAGTCTCTGGGACTTAACTATGACTGTAAACGTGTTTTAGGTGAAACATCCTTCCTGGGTGATTCTAAGCTATGAAGTGTGACTCTCACCAGAGAGAAGAAAGAAAAGAAGTTGCCCCTTCTGGGCACCAGGCCCTGTGCTGTGTGTTTGAATTCATGGATAATGAAGACAGCCCCTGCTCCCAAGGAGTCCTTCATCTATTAAATGAGATCATTGCAAAGATAGAGGCTTGTAATCTGGAGAGTGGAGTGGTGAACTCACCTGGGAAAGAAGCCAGAGAGCTTCCTAGAGGCAGTGAGGTTCTGAGCTGGGTTTTGAAGGATCAATAGGAGTGTGCCAGATGAGGGAAACAGAGGAAAGTCTTTCCAGAGAGAGAAAACAAAGTGTGCACAGAGATTTTAAGCAACATGGGGTATTCTGGACGCTTCAGCTTTGCTGGAGCCTGAAACGTTAAGGCAGTAGAAGCAGGAAGGCAGAACTTGAAATGGAAGTGAGAGGCAGAGCTCTGTGTGCCTGGGAAAGGGTCTGGAACATTCGGCTGCCCAGGAGGTCCCGTGGGTACAGCCTTTGACACAAGGGCAACATCCCAGACACCATGCCCCTTTGAATTGCGTTTTAATCACGGAGCGTAGAGGCCGCAGCTTCTGTGGAGCCCCCACCGCAGAGTCACTCACCGCAGCTGCTCGCTGTGTGTCTACTCAGAATGTAGAGGTTTTCCCCACGCTCTGTCCTGACCACCCTTCACCTTCTCTTGCTAGAACAGGGGCAGCATCGACCTGGGCCTCCCCACCACCTCGTTTCTCTAGCATACTATCAATTAATAATTTAACTTAACAGACATCTGTTGACCCGTGAGGACAAGTATGTGCCAGATGCTGGCCTCTGTTCCGCCGACAGAGCTGCCATTGAGGGATTATTGTGTGCTGGGGGAACCTGGCAGATAATCCAGAAACCACGCAGTCTGGGCTGGAGATGCATCCAGGGAGTTAGGGGAGCACAGAGGGACTGGGAGGAAGATGACGGAGGACTTCAAGGAGGAGGTGAGGGGGCTGGAGTCCTAACAAGCGGATAGGAGGCTCCAGGGCACAGCAGTCCAGGGAGCCCAGCACAGGCAAAGGCAAAGAGGCTCTGTCTGTTGAAGCAGGCGGCGACTGAGCAAGGCGCTGGCGTCTTTCCCTCCCGGCTGGCGGCACCCGGGTCCCACTCTGCACCTTGTCTCCCGAAGCGGGGTCAGGGCCTTGGACTTGGGAGGAGCCTGGGAAAGGAATTTTGATCTGAGAAATCCGGGCTGCGTTTATACAGCTAATTTGGCCGGGCTGACCTCTTAATTGCACTGGGCTGAGTTTCCCTGCTCAGCGGGGAAGCCTGAGAACGGGAAAGAATGTGATCCCGAGGTCTGACCCTCAGCCCCCCGTTTTGCAGCCTCGCCCGCGTTCCGTGTTCTCTGTGACCAGTGCTATTAAAATGAGCACACGGCCTCCATCGCCTCCGTCCACTCCAGCAGTTACATTATCTGATCCGACCTGTTGACAGTCAGTCTTCTCCCCACAGGGATTGGTATTAGGTTTTTTTTTTTTTTTTTAATGTACTTAGTTTTCAGAAATACTTTCACAAGTAATTTGAGTTGGTTTTATTCAGCCCATCAGTCAGGCATCAGTGCTGTGGGTCACTGTTGGCCAGTAGCAGCTGGCCTGTCACGGGACAAGCGTGGACCTGGGGTCCAGACCCTGCCAGGGCTCCCACGTGCTGGTGAAGAGCGTGGGCTTAAAGCCGAGCATGGTTCGAGTTCAGAGGCGAGTGACCCTGGGCCAGCCTCATACCAGCTGAGACCTTGGGCAAATAATGAAGAGCTTTTAATTTTACTTAAAATATCTTTAAGATATTCTTTACTTCTATAAGAATTTCATGAGTATATTTTTAAAAACAAAAAAGAAAGATTTCATCCCATCCCAGCCCTGGGGCATCTCGGGGTGATAAACCCATACAGAGAGATACGGTTGTGTGTTTATATTTCGTTTTTAACATTAATGATGTGAAGCTGAATGTGTTGTTCTGTGTTTGGTTTGTTTGCTTAACAACATGTCTTGGAGATTCTCTTAAGCCCTCTCTTGCATGTCTCACCTGGGGTGTCTTGCCCTCGGCACTAGTGACGTATGTGCATGGATGGCTCTTGGTGATGGGGGCTGTCCCGCCCACTGTAGGACGTCACAGCGTCACTGGCCGCGACCCCCTGAATGCCAGTCACACCCCCCTGTCATGACAATCAGACTGTCTCCAGACATGCTAGTGCCCCCTGGGAGGGGGGCAGAGCAACCCCGGGGGAGAACCCCTGGTCTGCCCTGTACTCTATTCAGCTACCTTGACACTCTAGGCCTCAGCCTTCTCATCTGTGAAATGGGTGTGACCACACTGCCTTTCCTGCAGGGCTGCTGGAACAATTAACTGGGAAAGATTCCACAAGAAGCACCCTCCTTTTTAATAATATGATCTAAAATGCTCACTACTCCGTGACTGGGGCAGGGCTTGTAACAGCCTCCCCGCCCCTCTGTCTCTTTATCTATACAGTGGAAATCACTCCCATTTGACCTCACAGAGTTGTCCTGAGGCTCAAATGAGATAATAGCCATGGGAGCGTGGAGCCCCCGCCTGACACCCACTGTGTACGCTTAATCTGTTTCCACTCCTTCATTCTTTGACTCGTTCCTGTGAAGGGGGGACCCAGCCTGATGGAAGGGGCTGGAGCCAGGGGGCTCCATCCTGCCTCATGTTCCCCCCTCCCAGAGACCAGAGCGGGGAGCAGGCCTGAGGCCCAGGCCAGGACCCGAGGGCTGGGGGAGGCCCCGGCCCCTGCCCCTGCTGTGACCCGGCCTCTCCCATGTCACCCGCATGGGGAAGTGGAGCATCCCCGTCCAGCGGGCCGGGCACTGAGCTTCTGAAAGTGAGGTGCGGAGCCCAAACTGTGGGCCTGGCTTACTTGGGGTCACTGCCCCCTTTCCCCTCCTCTGGAGCTGTCCCCAGCTCCAGACGGAGCTTGTCTGTCCCCAGATGGCTTGCCTATATCCCGGTCCTGTGGAGAGCTCAGGCTGAGAAGTCGGCTGGTGAATAGCTCAGGTTCTTGGGTCACATTTGAGGGTTCAAATCTGGCTCCAGCACCTCCTAACCATGTGACCCTGGGCCGCAGACTTCACCTCTCTCAGGAAAGGGCAGGACGCACACCCGCCTCCCAGCGTGTAGTGAAGAGTGGGTGACGGGACACAGCCTGGAGCCCGGCACAGACAGGCGCCCCGTTACAGCGGCGGCTGCTGTGATGTTGCTCATGGTGTGCTGGTGTTATCAGCAGTGCAGTGATTGGTCCACGTGGCTGTGGGGGACGCCACGAGGGTGGTGGGCTCAGCCTCGCGGTCAGCTTGGAGCCCACCACCCCCTTCCCACACCGTGGGGAGAGCTTCCCGTGGTGATGGGCATGCCCTCTGTCTGCCCTGTACACGGCGGTGGCCGCTAGCTCCGTGGCACTGGTGAGCGCTTGAAATGTGTTTAGCACAACTGAGGAACTGTACTTTTATTGCCTTGAAAATTACTTTCTTGGGGCTTCCCTGGCAGTCCAGTGGTGGTTAGAACTCTGCTTCTGCTGCAGGTTCGATCACTGGTCGGGGAACTAAGATCCTGTAAGCCACATGGCATGGCTAAAAAAAAAAAGGTTTTCTCCCATGTCACTTAAAATGGTAAGATTCACACGTGGCCAGGGGCTTCTATATTGGACAGCACAGCCCCAGGCAAGTACAACCCTGGGCCCCATCTCCGCCTGGGGGTCAGCCTGCCCGTTGCCACTGTGAACAGAGCCTCAGTCTCCATGGCTTCGTCTTCCACTGAGGTGCTCACATAACTGGCCTTGTCTGCCCAGACAGCGACCGGGAGCTCGTGCTTTCCACTGTGAATCAACCCTCGTGTGTTGACACACCCCCTGCGATTCCTTCCAAGGGATTCCGACTGACGTGTGTTCCTCTTCTTCCAGGCAATCGCTCCTTTGCTGGAAAACAACCATCCACCACCCGATCTCTGTGAATTCTTCTGCAAGGTATGGCACCGCTGAAGCGGGGCTGTTTGCAGGAAGCAGCCTGTCTCCGTGTGTGCGCTGCGGGGGTTGGTTTTGCAAAATTTGCTGGAAACCCAAACTCAGACTCCTCCCTGAACAGATCAGGGCCCCAGACAGAGTCAGAGATGAGCCAGGCCCCCGTCTCCACCACACAGGTAGTAAGTGAGGCTCAGGGTCCAGACCAACAGGTTGAGGGGAGCACTGAGCTTTTCCTGGGAGTATCTTCCTGGCCGTCTTGAGAGAAGTTTGCAGCACATCTTCTGGCTCCTGACATCAGAGCTGGGCTTTTATTAGCCAGGGCTCCTGTGAGCACCAGCTGGCCCACAGTGGGAGCATGGCCATGGGGCTCCCTCAGCCGGGCAAACATTGGGGGGTTGGAGTGCAGGTGAGCTTGGAGGAGCCTCGGAGCAGGATCTCTGCTCCCAGGGATCCAGCGTCAGCCTCGCGGTGGGATTCACACAGAGTACACCCAGAGCACGTCGGGACCAGTCATCCTTCACTCGAGACTGCACCTCGGCGACCTGGGGGCTGGACCAGCAGGCAGTCCTGCTTGGTCCCTTGCCGGGTGACTTTTTAATGCAATGATCTGATGTCCTTGGACAGTCACTGGGCCTGGGTTTGCTGCTCGTCCAGCTCCCCGGTCTTCTTCCTGCCGACCCCCTTCCCCGAGTTCTTGGGTGTGTGGTCTGTATGCACCAGTGAGACAGGTGCGGCGTGGCCAGGCGGGCACTGAGGGCCCGCTAGTTCTTGAGATCTGGGGAGAGTTTGTTTGTCAAGGATTGTCCAGGAAAGCCCTGGGTTCTCATATCCCAAGTCCAGGCCCTCTGGAAATAGCGCCTTCAGGCCCCGGCAGGTTTAAATGTGTTGGAGCAGCGGGTCCCATCTGCTCTACCCGAGGGCCTTCAATTTCATTTTGAAAAACAAAACCCCATGCCAGTGAGATAAATACACCAAGAGCCTCGTGTGCCCTGCACATGGCAGCGAGCTTACTGTCAAAGCCCTCGACTAAAAAGTCACAGAATTTTTGAGATTCTCATGTCCAAAAACCAGCCTCCAATTTTCAAGAGACTCTTCCCATTGGACCTTCGTGCTAAAGAAATCTCACTCTGCTAAACAGGACTGTGTGATAGGACTGTCCTGTTAAATAGGGTTGTCTGTACCACCTGAAACAACTGCAGACTGTCAGATCAAAACAGAGAGCAAGCAGGAGGTCCCATCCCTACCCACTTCTCTTACTCTCCCCAAAGGGAACAGAAAGCCATACAGCAGTGTGGAGCAGGGGGTCCCAGGCAGCAGAGCTGGGCCCCCCGCCTCCCCCACACACCGTGGTCAGGGCTTCCGGGGGCCCCAGCTGGACCCTGCCTGGCTCAGCCCTGACTGTGCCCTGCTGTCTCCCCAGCACTGCAGAGAGCGGCCCCGGTCCATGGTGGTCATCGAAGTGTTCACCCCCGTGGTCCAGAGAATCCTGAAGCATAACATGGTGAGTTGCACCGGGCCCCCCTCCGCAGAGCCCGCCGAGGGCCACGAGCTTCCAGTCTGTCACTTTTCCCAAAAAACTGGGGGATGGGGCTGGCGGCCACGGGCCGGGGGACCGGACTTGGGATTGCAAGTCGGGGTCTGCGTGCAGCGTCCTGCTTGGCTCTGTGCTTTGCAGGTAAAAGGCAGCAGAAAGAATCTTTGCACAGTAAGAATGACAAAAATAACGTGGTTGGGAGAGAAGAGATAGGTCTCGTGTGTATAGCATCACAGATAATACCTGTGGAACCTTGGCCCTCGAGGAGGGGGCGTGAACCCCTCACTGCGTAGGAGGGGGCTGCCAGTGGCAGTGTCCCTGGAAGCGGGGAGCAGGGCCGTGCGGTGCAGGCCCTGACGGTCGTGACCTCAGCCAGCTGGGCGAGGTCAAGGTCAACAGTGAGAAGTCACAGTGTGGCGGGCACCCTTTGTGATGTGAGCAGGAGGGCCCCGGCCCACGGGGGTCTTTTCTCTCCAACCCTCCGCCTCTGTCTGATTGTGAGAAAAGCCTCAGACCAGTCCCAGCTGAGGAGCGTTCCACCCGACGGTCCTCCGAATGGCCAGGTGCTCAAACACAAGGAGAGTCCGAGAGGCGGTCACAGCCTCGAGGCCCCAAGGGACCTGACGACTCAGTGTCACAGGTGTTCAGGAGGGGATCCCAGGACAGGAAAAGGGCGTGCGTGAAACGCGAGGAGATCCGCGTCGAGTCTGCCCTGTAGTCAATTTTAAAAGCACAGAGGCAGCATTTCACTGCACACTCAGTGGTCCAGGCTCCCGTAACCCTCCAGCCCGTCTGCAGTCTCGCCTCGGTCCAGTGGGAACAGCCCTGGATGTGGTCGTTTTCTCCGCATTGCACGTGGGGAAACTGGGGCTGAGCAGGCTTGGCCGACTGGCCCCAGGACCACAGCTGGGAACCAGAACAAGTAACATCTGCTTGCAGGTGCCCATGGAGCGCCCCTCGGAGCCGGGTGACACTCCAGTGTATTGTCTCACGTGGCTCTCCAGATGGCCTGTGGCCTCCTGCAGACCAGGAGACCCAGAGAGTCCTGTGGGTCACTCTGGGACCCTGTGGGCAGGTGTGGAAACAGCTCTGAAGAAGGGTGACCTGCTCACAGTTTGATCTGGGAGGGCGCTTTCCTGCCTTGACACCAGGCCCCCAGAGAGGAGGATGCAGCCCACCCCCTTCCACAGTCAGGGTGGAAACGCAGGACACGTGTGCCACGCTCCCCCCACCCCCGTCCCATGCCCAGGGCAGACATCCTTAGTCAATCACAGCACTCGTCCTGCGGAGCCCAGAGTAGCATCGGAATCTTCCTCCAGGCAGCCACGAGCGTGGGCCCGTGCTGGCGCTGTGCGAATTCTCTCTGACTGACCGATGGCACACCGCCGTTGAACTGTCGCTTGTTTCAGAGCCCTCCTCTGTGGTTTGAGATGAACATGTTTTTCTTGTTTTTGGAACACAGGGGGTGGGTACCCTCCATCCAGTTTAGTCTCCAGGACTAAGAAAGAAACTCTGCTGGGGGGTGGGGGGTGGGGGCTGAGAGGGGTTCCGCCTGATTGGGGCTTTAATCACTTCAAGGGCACTCTCCGGCTTCAGCCAGCTGGGAGAAAAGGGTCCCTGACTGTTAACTTTAAAGTCACCGTGGATGTGGCGTGAAGTGAGGGCCACGCTGTCTTGGAGCCCAGAGCAAAGGTGCTGGAGTTCCTTTGGCAAAGGACCTCATCTCATCGCACTTGTCAGGGACAGAGCCAACCCCCAGGGCGTCCCTGGCCAGGGTCCACCCTCCTCAGGTACAGAAGCACTCAATAAGGGTTCTCTTAGGACGTCTGACTTCACAGGGGAAAACGTCAAAATTCAGGCAGCCTCCCAAGCTTTGACCATACAGCGTCTCCCTTATGTCTGGTTAGTTTTATGGGCCCGGAGTGTTGACCATGTAATTTTCTGGATAAAAATCAGAACAACTACAGGGCAGACCCAGAATTTATAGCGTCTGTTGTGGTCTGGCAGAGCCCGGGATCCCTCAGGCAAGAGCCCTCTCTTCATGTTTATAGAACTTACCCTCTGTGGTCCCAGCATCCAGGGATACTGTAAAGCTTCACAGTCCTGCTTGCTCTTGAAGTCTGCTGATTACACGCCGAACTGTGTGAGGAGAACTGTAGGCAGGACCGGGTCAGGAGTGGGGCCCTCCTGCAGGAGAGACGAATGTGACTGGCTCACGCCCCATGTGGGAAGCTCCACGAGCCTTCGCTGTCACCCCCGTAACACCCCCTAAAGCTCAGTGATCAGCCAGGGCACCGTTTGGGAGCTGGCATGGAGGGCCTGGTCACTCACTGGCCGGTGCGTGTGCCTAGCTGGCCGCCAGCCACGGACCTGTTAGCACAGTGCGAACCCTGACAGCTCTCCACCCCGTGTGCAGTGTCTCTCTTTCAGGGGGCACCGGAACGTTGGGGAAGTGGGGTGGGTCACATACCCACACACACCTGCCCCGTGGTGCTTTGGGATTCCTCGTCTGCAGTTCCTATACTGCGAGTGCAACTCTTGTCAGCATATCACGTGTCCCATCTCAGGGATGAGCAGACCAAACCCAGGTTAAGAATCCCAAAGAATGTTACTCCCTGGGCCGCAATGAAAATTAGATATGGAAGCAGTTGTTAAGTATGTTCTCCTGGAGATTCTAAACAGTGTGTTCATTGCATCCCTAAGAATGATCACAGTCCCTGTGCCCACATGCCACTTACTAGCGTGTTCTTTTAGACACGGTGGCAGGAAGATGTGGCCATGGTCCTAGTGGACCACTGGCTGATCTGACCTGCTTTCCAAGGGGAGCATGTTTGACTTTGCCAAAGAGGCAAGATGTCCCTCACCCATGTGTTCAAAGGCCACCAGACCAATCTATAATGTTAAAAATGAGCTTGACTATGCAGAAATCTAATAGCAGAGATGGTAATGGCAGTCATCTTTAGCAGGGCTTAATGGAAGCAGTTTTCATAGAATCATAAAACCTCATGGGTGGCAGGGTCCTGGAGATGAGTTCTTGCAGCCCTTGTTGACGGGGGGGCAGTGGGCCCAGGGAGGGCCCTTCTCCCAGGGACTGTGGGCGTCTACCTCAGTGTGAAAGCGCAGTCAGGCTTCAGGCAGGGGCCCCGTCTTCAGGCCCCGTGCACATGTGTGCACGTAGGTACATATGTGTGCACACACGCGTGCACGTGTTTAGATTCCTCCTGCACTTTCTCCGTGGCTTTTGCTTCCCTCCTCACGCAGAGGCGTAACTATAGCGGGCAGGATGGGAGGAGATGAGCCCCCACCCCTCGGGGAACCTCATTCAGCCCCTCCCTGCAGGTGCAGAGCCCTAGGTCGCTCTGGAAACCTGCTCTGTGAGCTGGTCGGAGGAGGTGGCAGGCCACGTCCTACCCTGAGCTCTTTCCCCAGGGCCCATGGGATCCATGAGATCCACAGGGCAAGTCCCCAGGGGCTCTATTTAGATTAGAGTTCTGGCCCAGGGTGCTTTTGGTTAAGTGGGTTCCCCTGAGTGGGGGCCGGAGAAGCCGAGGAGGCTGGAGACTGCCAGGCTCCCCCCTGCCCCGAGGTCATGCTGGTCAACCTCATTTTCACCCTGACCAGCCCTCCTGACTATTGGCACCCCAGCTCGTGGGTTTACAAGCCCAGCGACTCCGGGTCCCTAATGTGACATGGGATGGGGGGCAGTCCTTTCCTGGCCCACACTCGCCTCCCCCGCTCTTCACACTGGACACATGATTCCTCCTTCCTGCCCCACCCCTGTGGGGCTTAACCTGGACTCACCAGCCACCTCCCTGCACGCACTCCCCGTCCAGGGCACACACCTGCCTTCCAGGCCGCAGCGGGCCCAGAGTCCCTCAGGGGCTGCAGAAAAGGCCTTCGTGGTCACGGCTGGAGGCCGGCCGGCCGTCGGCGGGTCCCCACGCGGCCCAGCTGGGCTGTGTTCCCAGCACGTCTGGGTGGCACGCTGACCCCTGCCCCCATCGCAGAGTGGCCGACCAGTGCCAGGGACCGTCCTGTGCTAGGTCGTCTCCCAGCTCCGCGGGCAGCCGTGGAAGGGCATGAGCTTGGGCGTGAGCAGGCCCGTTCCTTCACGTGGAAGACGTGTGCGCTTCCAGGAGGAGGGCGTGGCTGGCGGCGCCCCGTTGCTCCCACACCCGGGGCAGAGTGGGACCGCCCACCCTTTCTGGTCTCCCCCAACCCCTGCCCTCTGCGCTCCCTGCAGGACTTTGGGAAGTGCCCGCGACTGAGGCTGTTTACTCAGGAGTACATCCTTGCCTTGAACGAGCTCAACGCGGGGATGGAGGTGGTGAAGAAGTTCATTCAGAGGTGGGTCTCAGCTGGGGCCCCTCCGCCCCTGGCCAGCAGGCCAGCTATCCCCGGCACCAGAACTGTGCGCTCTGCTGATGCTCGGAGAGGCCCTGCTGGCGTTCAGAGGCCCTAGGCACCTCATCTTCTACCAGGGTCTCCTGGGTCCTCTTGACCAAATACCATCTGAGGCACTCACTTGCTGTGTGACATCAAGTCAGTTACTGTACCTCTTTGATCCTCTTTCCTCTGTTATCTACCGGGATTGTTTGTGCAATTAATGAGATGATATCTGAGGAAGCCCCTAGCACAGTGCCTGATGGTCAGTAGGAACTCGGGAAATGGTAACCATCCTAAATGATAAGAGTATTGCTGGGGTGTGGGGAACCATCTCCTGGTAGCCCTGGAGAGTCCTCACCGGGGATCTGAACAGCCACCTCCCAAACTTGGCCTCGAGGAAGTCAGATCCTCTGATTCACTTCTGGTTTCAGGGTGGTAGGGGAAGGGGGGTTGTTTCGCTCTGATTTTTTTAAACTTTTCTCTGTGCCTCAGTTTCCTCATCTGTAAGATAAGGACTATGGCACTCACTTCATCCAGTTGTCGTGAAGACTCGGTGAACTCACACATGTAAACACCAAGAATGGGGCCTAAGTGTGGCAAGAACGTTAGTGATCACCGTCACAACTCTTCTCATTTTTTTAAGAAAATTGTGATAGCCTGATCAAGCCAGTTCCAAAAGCTACTCAGTACCTGGAACTCACAAAGCATTTCCAGACCCAGAGGACTGTCCTTCTGCCAGAGCCCTGGTGACCCCAGGGCCCCTTGCAGCACCCAGTCATGGTTTATGAAACTGTTTCCGGTCAGGCCTCTTAGCCCCAGCAGCCATGACATTTTTCCAGCAGTGTTTTGGGTATTATCCTCAGGCTCCAAACAGCACTGGGAGTGGGGGTACGAGACCCATTTTACAGATGAGAAAACAGGTGCAGAGATAGCGGTAGTAAGTAACAGTGGCTGGCATTTGCAGAGGACCATGTCCCAGACCCCATGCCAGGCCAGGGTGCCGATAATAACTTCTTTCAAAGCAGCCCACGTGGACAGGAAAATGAGGTGCTGTGAATACTCATTTACAGAACCACTGGGTATAAACGCGTCGGTCCCGGGCCGCCTGGCCCCTGTAGGCGACATCGTCCCCTGAATTAGAGAATTGGGTCCTGAAATGAGGAGCAGGCCGTTGTCCTCATTCCAGAGCTGAGGAAAGAGTGGAGAGTTTACAAGGCTGGAACCCAGGCTCCCTGAGCCCGGGGTCCTCGGCCCGGAGCTTGGCCCTCATGCCTGTGCACAGCGGAGCCCAGGACCCAGGTCCCAGGGTTGCCACCTGCCCGCAGAGGACTCGGGGCCGCCCCCCACCCCCCGCCGTGGGCGGTGCCCCCACAGCCGCCCGCTCACCGGCCCTCTGCTCTTTTCCAGCATGCATGGCCCCACGGGGCACTGCCCCCATCCACGGGTCCTGCCCAACCTGGTGGCCGTGTGCCTGGCCGCCATCTACTCCTGCTACGAAGAGTTCATCAACAGGTCAGTGCCCTCGGCCGTGGGAGGGCCCGGGTGGGCACGCTCTCTCCAGGGGCAGGGGTCTGCACACAGCTGGCCGGCCGGGAGGGTGGAGTGGCTTCCACTGGAGCCAGATGCGTCTGCCAAACCCCCTGGTGCCAGGGCCCAAGCCTAGGATGTGACTGGAGAAGCCGACACCGGAATCAGGGCTGGTGCCGCAAGGCCATTGTGTTGGCTCGACTTTAGGGACATGTGTCTATTCTGAAGATTTCTCAGCCTCTGGACTGTGTGACAGGAAGAGGGCATGACAGAGCCACTGTCCTGGGTCCCCCGGGGCTTGGGTGCATTGGCTTGTGAGGGAGCTAACCCCCCGAAGGCAGTGGGAGGGAGCCCGGGAGGCCCCTGAGTGCGCCCTCGGGGACCTCCCGGGAGACTGTGTGATGTTCTCAGAGCCCTCCCCCTGAGGAATGATGACGCCAGGGTGGGTAGTTACCAGCTCCCATTCTTCCTGAGTTGAGGTTGGCTCCTAGGATGCAGTGACGTGGATGCCGTTAGTCGTATGAACTTTGTATGGTGATCTCTGGGGTCATGAGGGCGCAGATGGCATCTGCTGCAGCGGCCCTGTGCAGTTGTTCAAGTGGTGCACTGCACAACTCCGAGAGGGCCAAATTGTGTCAGGGCTGCTGTGGAAGGGCGTAGTAAGTAACAGTGGCTGGCCACCACAGCGATACATTTCAGTCCTTAAAGAAGAGGCAGTGGAACATCATGAGTGGAAAACCTGAGTGAACTGGGCAACGTGAAGATTTCCTGCCGGTCATTCCCAAGTGCCTGTTTCACGCTCCACAGCAGCTTATGTTTTTTTTTTTTAAAAAAGAGGAGGAGGTTGAGAGGAGTACACGGCCTGTACAGCCGTCCTCAGCTTCCCCGTGTACACACATGGTCACGTGCCCTTGGCCTCGCACCCTGCACCCCTGGAATTGATCTGCATGCATGTCAAACTCAGGCCACCCCAGGAAGTAGGAGGAGCATCAGGAGTGTCGCACACTCTCAGGCTCCTCTTGCTCCCGAAGCCTCTGACTCATCTCGCCCTCCCCGGCTCACTCCGAGGACACCTGAGCTGGGACTCAGGTCTCGGGCAGGAGCGGGAAACGGCACCTCCCAGAGTTTTCCGTCTGTCTCCACGGCTCTGCCCGGGTGCCCTGGAGCAGGGATTCCATGACTCAGGGAGGAGAATGGAATCTCTCCCCCAGATCCCCCCCAGGAGAAAGAACCAGAATTACAAACCACGCACACTGTTGTACAGGTAAGGACCTGAAGACAACAATGGCCACCTTCATCCTTCTCTCATCCTTTCTCTCTTTTTTGTATTTTTTGGGGGGTCTTTTTGGCTGTGCCACACAGCACACGGGATCTTAGTTCTCTGACTAGGGATCGACCCAGGCCCCTGCACTGGGTGCGTGGAGTCTTAACCACTCTTCCCACAAGGAGGTCCCCTGTCCTTCCAACACTCATTTAGCGAGGGTCCATGGTGTGCCAGGTGTTGAAGCCACAAAAGTGAAGCAGCCAGTCTCCCACCCTCCCAGAGTGGCTGGTGAAACAGTGGACGGAGGGGCGGTGAGTAAGAAAGCGAGCGGTGAGGTCAGGGCTGTGATGAAAGAAGCCAGAGGCATAACTCACGTGGTCTGCAACCCCGGGTGCACGTCAGTCACCCGAGAAGGCTCTACAAACTGAAGCCTGCGTGAAACTGAAGGGTAAGGTAAACCCTGGAACGCAGCTCCTCATCGCTGGGGTACCTCCATCAGAAGACAGGTACGAGAAGGTTTATAGCAGCGTTGTCAGTCACAGCCCCAAACTAAGATCTGCCTCGAGCCCAGCATCCAACGGCAGCCACGCGGATAAGCTGTGGTCTGTCACACGGAGGAACGCTGCAGGGAAGCGAGAAGGCGCGAACCAGTGCAACTGGCAAGCCGGGAATTCATCTCCCAAACACAATATGGAACAGACGAAGCCATAGAGTGTAAATCTTGTTCCTTAAAGTGCAAGAACAGGAAAACAAGTCTATGGTGATAGAGGCCAGAATAGTGGCTGCTGGCAGGTGGGGAGTTAGGCATGAGACGAGCTTCTGGGTCCTCAGGAACGTTTCACGTCTTGACCTTGGTGGGTGGTTCTCAGCTGGGGGCAACTTTGACCCCCCAGGGCATATCTGGCCGCGTCTGGAGACATCTTGGGTTGCAGAAGGAGGGGTGCTGCTGGAAGAGTGCGTAGAGGTCAGGGATGCTGCTGAACTCACTGCCATGCATGGGGCAGCCCCCCACCCCCACCCCCCCCAGGAATTACCTGAACTGTCTGGGAGCAAATGTCAGGTATGGAGGAAGCCTGGTCTGGTGGCTGTTACACCAGGGAACTTGTGACAGTCACAGAGCACTGCGCCTGAGATCTGTGGACTCTCCTGGACTGAAGTCACCCCAGGGGTATGCTGGAGCCCACAGTCAGGGATGGCACATTGGCCGTTGAATCCAGTCATGGTGGGACTGTTTACTCCAAGAAAATTGGTAGGCACTACCCCTCAGGGCTTCTATTCTGCAGAATTGGTTGTTAGGTATTTACCAACGTCCCACTGGTTATATCTTTAAAAAGAAAAAGAAGAAAGGGTACCTGGGCCCCACCCACTGCAACTCTGATTTAATTGGAATGCCCCTGGCATCAGGTTCTGTTTGGTGTTTTGGTTGTTTTTTTTTAACACTTTAGGCAAATGGCGTGTGTGGCCAGAGCTGAGAACCCCTGCTCTAGGGGAAAGAGAGGAAGGGGTTCTGCGGAGTGGTGATGCTTAAACTGACACGTCCTGGCTGTCAGCAGGGCTGGAGGCTGGACAGGAGGACCCAGGCAGGGGGACTGGCAGGCGCCCAGGCCTGGCGGGGCAGGTGGGCTGGCCAGTGGTCACGTGTTGTCTGTCGGTGGTCCTTAAGTGCCTGCTTCACAGTGCCCTGCACGGCTTATTTCAAATGCACACTCCTGGACGCCACGTCTCTGGGCCAGGCCTGGGAGTCTGCATTCTTGGCAAGCTCCATGGGGGATCTGCTTCAAGTGAAAGGCCCCTGAAGGGAAGGTAGAGAGGGAAACTGAGTGTGACCCGAGCAGACAGGGAAACTGAGTGTGACCCGAGCAGACAGAGGCACAGGGGCGGAAGACCAGGTTGGAGACGAAGGCCAGGCCGCGGAGGGACTGCGCTGCTGAGCGTTCCCCACCGCCCACGCCGAGCTGCTCCCGGGGTCCTCCTCCCAGGCCCGCTTGCCTGACAGGCCCCCAGGACCACTGATGCCGCTGGTCGGGGACCACTCTTTGAGTCGCACGGCTGTGCCTGCCCTAGAGGTTTTCTTCTAAGGGCATTGTAGTCACCTATGGGTTTTAAGTAGACAAAGGACTTAATGTCCGTTTCCGGAATCCCCTCTGGAGTCCCCTCTGGCCGCTGCTGCAGAAGCCAGGCGTGACCTTAGGGATACCATTAGGCTGCGGTTGCAATTCGGTGCCCAGGGTGGAGGCCTGGGGAGGGTGAAGCGGGCCCTGGTATCCTCCCCAGCCCACACGGGCGGCTCCAACTCCCCGCTCAAGACAGCCCAGCGTCGGAGCCCAAAGTAGTGTAGGTTCTGAGAGCAACCGTAAGCGCCTCCAGGAAGTCACGTCGTGGGCTGCGAGACCTTTCCTGGGCTCAGGTCCACCCACCCTGCTGGTCAGTCCCTGGAAGATAAAGCCCCACACCGTCCTCCGGGCTCATCCACAGCGCTCTCAGTGGGTACACGATGTCCTCATACACAAAAGAACAGACAAGCTGACCCAGGTTAGCGTAGCTCGCTGGAAAATCACCCAGTCTGAGCCAAACAGCCTTGAAAATCCACTCCTAAATCCCAGCAGAGGCGGAGGGGATGGAGCTGAGCCTTTGGGTAGCAAGTCGGCTCTGAGCCCCTGGAGTCAGCTAGCACGCCTCCCCCACCAGACCACACACAGTTTTCCATGAGCCATAGAATTCTTGGACTTCAGCTCAAGGGTTTTGTTTTTTTCCGCAGCAAAGCTTAGAGTGTATTTATCAAACATCCTTGGTGGGCTCTGCTCAGACCCGGCTCGTGGCATGTGCTAGACCATTTAGGCCCTCCCAACACGGTGGGTGTGCATTCTACGCCCGGCCCACGTGCACAGGGAGCGTGCACGTCTCTTTGGACACATAGCCGCATGCGTGTGGCCCATTTAGGGAGGGTTGGGACGAGCAGCTGTTTGTGGTCACATCATTGTGCTCTGAGTCCCTGAGAGCAGCAGCCTCAACCTTGACAGCACACACAGGGAGCCCCAAACCTTACTGGTGTCCGGACGCCACCCCAGAGGTTCCAACCTAATGGGACCTCAGGATGTTTAGCAGTGCCCCAAGGGACACTGGTGTCCAGCCAGTGGTGGAGAGCTCTGGTTCAGGGGCAGGAAGGGTGGGAACGGCAGGTGGAGGAAATCAGGGAAGACTTCTTGGAGGAGGAGGACCTGCATGGGCTCATCCTGGGTCTTAGAAGTGCAGGCAGCAACCTGGTTTCACATCCCAGCCCCGCACCACCACCACTAACAAGCTGTGTCATCTGGGTAGTCATTTGACCTCTGGTAGCATCTTTTCTCATCTGTAACGTGGAGAGTAATTCCTTCTCTTCAGAGATATCTGAGAATGTCTGAGCAAGAAAGCGCTCGGCACGGTGCCAGCCTAGGGGCACCAGCAAAGGACGCCCACTGCTGGAGTTCCCTTCGTTCTGAAGCGCCACCTCGCAGCATTTGGAAGCACTCAGGGAGGGGGCGTTTTACCCCGACGACTCTCTGACAGGTCCTGCCATAAAGAGGCCCGGCATTTCCCACTGACGTGTGACCTCAGTGATGCCACAGCGCCCTTTATGCAGCTGACACCCATTAACCCTCTGCACACCCGTCATTCCTCTAGGCAGTGGAGAGGCTGTTCTGGGGACTTAGCCAAGAGTGGTGGGGTGCTGCAGACAGGAGCAACCTGCGGACCACAGGGGACCAGAATCTGAGGTTTGGGCTCCCTTGGAAGGGGGTTGCCCGGTGGACAGCAGAAGCTGAGCTTTCTCAGCCGGCAGGGATGGGACGGCAGTGGTGGGGCTTGGGGCTTGTCCTGGGGACCTTATGGCCTCAGCCAGAGGGAACAGTTAGACCACAGGAAGCAACTGGAAGCCAGATCACTAGGAGGTCTCCAAGGTGTGTCCAGAAGGCGTCTCGGTGGAGGTGCACGTCGAGGTCCTAACGGGTCAGTAGAGAGATCAGCATTCACTTATTCACAATCATGTGTCAACCGCCTGCTCCGTGTGGGGATGCCGGCACGCGCCTTAGCGACAGGCAGCCCGGTTCAGATGCCATCTCTACCTCTCCGTGTCTGCAGGCCTTGAGCGGTCCTGTGTGCTCGCTGGTGGGTGGGAGCCGGCCACCACCCGATCCGGGGTCGCCGGGGGCACTGAGTGGGTGCAGCCCCGCTTGTAATGTCCAGGACCCCCCGGGGCTGCACTCACGGCCCTCCCCGCCTCTCCCACAGCCGCGACAACTCCCCCAGCCTGAAGGAGATCCGGAACGGCTGCCAGCAGCCCTGCGACCGGAAGCCCACCTTACCTCTGCGCCTTCTGCACCCCAGCCCGGACCTGGTGTCTCAGGAAGCCACGCTGTCCGAGGTGCGGCTCAAGTCGGTGGTCGTGGCCTCCAGCGAGATCCACGTGGAGGTGGAGCCCGCCAGCACTGCCAAGCCGGCGCTGACGGCCAGCGCGGGCGACGACAACGAGCCCAACCTCATCGACTGCCTCATGGTCAGCCCTGCCTGCAGCACCATGAGCATCGAGCTGGGCCCGCAGGCCGACCGCACGCTCGGCTGCTACGTGGAGATCCTCAGGCTGCTGTGAGTGACCCTGCCGGCCGGGCGCCTGTGGGGGGGGCTGAGCGTGCACATGCATGAGTGTGGGTGCACAGGGTGCAGATGTAGGGCGTGAGGGCACAGGTTTGTGGGGGTGTTGGGAGTACAGGCCGGGCTCTGTGTGTGTGTGTTTGTCTGTGGGCCTGGACACGTGTATCAGGCGTGGGCACAAGCACAATGTCCACACGTGTGTCCAGGAGTCTGAGAATGTGTGAGTGCACACTCCTGCCCAGGGTGTGCTGCAGCATGCAGTAGCCGAGTGTGTCTTTGAGTGTGTGGACACCTCTGCGTGTGTGTAAGGTGTAGGCTCATTCTGAGTTTGTGATTGTCCTCGTGTGCGTGTGAGTGCCTTTGGATGTATGAGGGCATGACAGTGTGTGAGTGGCTGCCTCCGTGTGTGTGTGTGACTGTCTGCATAGACGAGCTGGATCTGGGTTGGAGGTGGATGTCTCTAAGGGGCCGATATGTGTGTTTCAGGTGCATGTACACAAGTGTCTGGGTGCTTGTGCTGCTTCTGTGCATGTGTAGCTCTTGAGTGCTCATGTGTGGGTGTGAACACTTGTGCACAAGAGCTGGAGTGAGTGTGTGTTTCTGTGTATGTGTGCAGATGTGCCCGTGAGCCAGCATGTGACTGTGTTGTGTGATCCACTCGTGCTTCATGTGCGTGGTGTGTACATGGTGTTGTGTCCCGTAGCCTCATCTGGTGGGCAGGGAGCAGCATGCGGCGCAGTTGAGGGTCCGCATGCCTGGCTCATGCGAGGAGCCCTGGGCAGGAGCCAGGAGACCCGTCTGCTCTGGGTGGTGCTTCTGAGCTGGGTGCTCCGGGCCGTGGGTACCCCTCCCTGAGCCCCGTGGTGTCTGTGAGGGTGAGCACATGCATGCATGCACAGGCACACACACACACCTGTGCACACAGATACACGTGTGTGTGCACAGGCGCACACATGCCTGTGCATGCAGATACACATGTGCACACGCATGCCTGTGCACATACATGTATACCTGTGTGTGCACATATGCATACATGTTAAGCAGTGGCTTCTCGTGCTTGGAGGCGACTGGATGCAGCCCCCTCAGACTCTTCCTCAGCCCTTGCTTTGGCCCCAGAGAGGAGGCAGGTGTCTCCCAGGACTCAGCCCAGCCTGGCTCATGGTTCTGGCAGCCAAGGCCAGCCCAGAGTGCATGTGCATTTAGCAATGCTCCCACCCAAAGCAAATCCCAGATTCTGCCCAGAGAGCATCCCCCAGAACGCATCTCAGTTTGAGGCTGAAGAACTGCCCACTTCCTCCTGGGGTGGCAGTCAGCCCTCTGAGGGACAGACCGGCCGCGGTCCCATCTCTTCCTCCGGCCGGGCCCTGGTCTCCTCCCCAGACCCCTGAGTCCGACTGTTTTCTGCAAACACCTGGAGCTCCCGGGCCTTGCGGTGGCCCAGGCCCTGACTCATATTTCTCATTAAGCGCTAAGGGTTTGAGTTTCATCATGCAGTTGACACTCATTTTTTTTTCCTTCTTTGTAAACACATTCATGAATGAAGACTCTGTTCTTCCTAATCTGCTTCCAGACCTCCTGCCTGCCTGCGCCGCCCAGCTGCCAGGTCATGGGTGGGGGTCGGGGGGCCCGCTGGGCGGTGTTCCTGACCACTGCTCGGAGCAGCCCCTCCCGCCGAGCCTGGGGGTCTCCACGAAGCAGGGTGCACACCTCCTGAAGCCCTTGTCACCATGGGGGAGCTCAGAGCATGGTCAGGCCTGGTTACTCCTCCTCCTGGCTGCTCTCCTCCGCTAACTGCTGCCTGCTTGAGTCACTGGCCCACCGGAGGGCGTCACGTCTGTCAAATCCGCAAACCCCAGCAGCTCAGGGCACTCCAAAGTATGATCCGTTGGAAAAAGCACAGATTCAGAGCCAGGCTGTTGGGCCCAGGGGCTGGGGATGTCCGTGTCAGCTTGTGACCGTGGGCTGGTTACCTGCCCTCTCTGAGTCATAGCTGCCTCCAAGCAGAGAAGGCACAGGTCTTCTCAAGGCGTGGGTACAGCACAGAGCAAGTACCCCCCAGGCATAAATACTGGGCAGGTGGGGGTTACTGTACTTTCAGTAACAACAACAACTGTGTTTCCTCTATTTTAAGGTACTGTTGGGACTGAGACACATGATCTATTTAATAACAGCACTTTGGGAGGAGAAAAAAAATTGGGGGGATTCAGTGCAGGCTCAGTTTGCAAGAAATGTGCATCTGAGAATTGAGGAAGTGCGGCCACAGGACTTAGTCTGCGGTGTTCTCGGGGCCTCGGTTTTCTCATCCATAAAGTGGGTGTTTTCCTCAGAGGGGAGAATTCAGGACTTGGTGAAAGTAGACCGCTGTGGTCAGTAGGACGGCTCCCTAGATGAGAGTCATGTGTAGACAATGGAGGGACAGAGGCTCTCGTGTGAAATTGAGGGGTCTTGTCAGCACATTGTGGGGTCCAGAGAAGCCCTGCTCAGAGCCAGGGCCCAGCCTGGCAGACTGCAGCCACAAGGAGCAGGCACCTCTCTATCCTGAGAGTGGGCGAGGGTCCTGGTTAGTGCCCTGCCCACCAGAGGGCCTGCAAACCGTGAGAGTCTGACACCTTCAGAAAGGAACATGTGCCACAACCAGCTCCCCGGAGACTCTTGCAAAGAATTGCTCCCAGCACAGGTCAGGGCTGACACTGAAATCACCGTGGTGTGAGACCCAGGCTGGGTGGGACAGTGGGACTTGGGAACATGGACTTGGGAGTCAGACAGACCAGCTTTGGCCTCTAGTCATCTGGAGTCTAGCTCTTAACCTGCTGGGCACGTGCAGTTCACACATTTATGTATCCATTTCTCTATGCATTCTTTCATCAAACACTGACTGCACACCCAGAGGGGCCGGGTTCTGTGCTAAATGCCGGGGCCCCTTTGCTGGAAGCCTCTGAGTCTAAGTAGTTCCAAGTGCTGAAAGCAGTGGCATCGCCCAGTGCGTTGGAGCGTGGGAATCTCTAGGCACAAGCGTGGCGGCAAGCCGAGGGACACCCTTCTGTCCAGGAAGAGAAAAGCTGCCGTCACGAGGGCTAGATGGGCACGTTGGCCATTTTCTCATCAGCTCGAATCGGTCTGCCTCCTTATTACTTTTGCAAACACCTGGATTTTGAAAGGCCTCATTGGGCTGGGGTTCAGCTGGAAGATGCCTCACCCCTCTGGGGCCCTTAGGGAAAATGCAGACGGATTTGGGGTTGTTCTAGTGACCGAGAAACATACTGGTGACTAGAATGTAGAAGGCAGGCGCTGGGACATGGCCCAGGACAGCCCTCCTCGGTGAAGAACTTGCTTGGTCAGACATGTTGGATGGTACAGCTCTGCCGAGGGAAATGCCAAGGGTTTGATGCGAGGAAGTGGGGAGACTGGAGACCCTGGCAGATAGGAATGACTGAAAAAGCCTCCAGCAGGCTGAGAGATGGAGAGGGGGGCTGTAAGAGGCGAGGGGCCAGGATGAATCCACAGTCTGATGTGGCTCTGGAGTGCAGTGGACTGGAGCCCAGCCAGCATCCTCTGTCCTCACGAGGGTCCCCGGGCCCCAGACTCGAGCACTACCAGCTCACCCTCCACCAGCCACTATCCTCCCAGTGGGACTCAGGATAGGGAGCTGGGTTCCCCAGGGGGCAAGGGTGGAAGGACCTCCTCCTTGGTTTCACATCAGTCTGCATGGGGTCCAAACTTCCTCCCCTATATCCAACTCACGATACGCTTTAGGACTGCGAGTCTGCCTCGGTTTCCCAGTTGTGAACTAAGGATGGTCCTCCTGGTCAGTGTGTTCCGGCCCCCAGGGCTGCCTTGAGAATTCAGTGAATTCCTGCGTGCCTCGTGTTGGCCACAGCACTTGGCACCTGCAGGCTTGTGGCAAGGACGGGTACCCGGGCCCCACAGTCAGCATCTCTGCATGTGGGCTTCTGGAGAGGGTTTTAGATGTTGCCGGCAGAGCAACAGTAATTCACATCTTTACTGTGTGCGCGGTGTACGTGTTCGAGTAGGTGGACCCGTCTGTTTGGAACCTTGCAGATACAAGTTCCTGGGGCTCGTGGCCGCTCTGTAGAGTCCAGACGCTCCCTGGTGCACCCAAGGCCAGTGGATCCGCCCGCAGCCCGGGAAGGTCCCCGGTGGGATGACGGGGCCGAGAACGGGGCTCCGTCCAGGTCGCCAGGCGCAGGGATAACGGCCACTCGTTCCTCACCTTGGGTTTTAATCCCCAGGTCAGCTGGTCGGCCTGTTGAGGGAGCAGATACTTGTGCATGTGACGGCAGGAGCAGGGCAGGGCGAGTCCCCCGACACACCCTCCTGGCACCCTGGTCTGCCTCGCCCCAGGTGCTCTGCTCATGGTCCTCCAGGCAGGCCATGGACCTCCCACTGGTCCCCCAGGCCTCGCTCTGCCCTAGTTCACCACCCCCCTCGGAATCCCTTTGAGAACCCCCTCCCACCCCACCCCAGGGAGCCACCCTCCAGGGTGTGGCTGTGTGAGACCAGGGTCGGACGCTGCGTGCAGGCTGCCGTTAGGACCAGGCCTGCCTGACCCAGACCCGTGTGCTGGGGACCCGGCTTCTGAGAGGCTCGTGTGGCCCCAGTTTCTCTAGCTGGGGTGTCTTGCCAAGCACCTTGTCCAGGGAGCAGCGCAGAGCCCCGGTTTCACAGCACCTGTCGAGCTGGGTCGCAGATCTGCCGAAGTGCACTGTCTCCTGCCAGGTCAGGGCGGTCGCCCCACATCCTCAGAGCCACCCCGCCCTCATTTCCCGTATCCCCCCCTCACCGGCCCAGCTTGACTGTGGTGTTACCCACCCACCACCTCCCCACGCCCGCGAAAAGAAGTCCTCGGTCACGTAGGCGCTGAACCCCTCGTGGACTGGCGCGGGGCTGGAGGCCTGGGTCTCCTGCTCAGAGGGCCTCATTCAAGTGCAGCTTCTTCCTCGTCAGCTCCGTGACCTTCCGCCAGTGTCCTGGCCTCTCTGGACCTGTCCCGCCTCTGTAAATGGGTTAGGGGAGTCAGTGTGTGCTGTTTGGCCCGCAGGGTACATCAGAGGCCATGAGGATGCCGAAGGGCCCCTGGTCCACTCTCGCCTTCCTCCCTGAGCCCGGGGAGGCCTGGCTGTCCTGTGCTTCCCGGGGCTGGGACCAGGCTACTCCCAGCCCGGCCGGCAGCTCTCCCTGCACCCCCCAGTCCGGCCCTGTTCTCAGGGTGCTCGTGACAGGCGCTCTGCTGACCACGGGGGTCCCACCCCCATCCCGTGACCCTGGCCAGCCCCCGGGCTCCGTGCGCCCGGCCTCGACCCAACACTGCCACTGGACCCTCCAGACTGGTCACACTGGGCATTTGGGGCAGGTCCAGGAGCCAGCCACAGACTCGGAGCTGAGCAGGGCCGCAGCCAGGAAGGAAGTCTGTCTGCCCTCCCCCTTGTCCTTCGCCCCCGTCCTCCTCCTGGTCCTGCCTGAGCTGCCATGCTGGGCTGGGCACCCGCTTCCACCCAGACCCCAGCCCAGCCGCCCACTGGGCGCCAGGTGATGCACGCTGCTCACCGAGCAGTGTTGTGGACGTCCCCTTCGGTTCAGAAGCGAGCCCGGGCCAGGCAGGTCCTACCGGGAGCCCGGCAGGCACACACACTCCCCACCCAACCCCGGCTCTGGGCCTCTGACACCTACTCTGGTTTGTGGTGGTTGTTCAGCCGCCCGGTCGTGTCCGACTCTTCGTGACCCCATGGACTGCAGCATGCCCACCCTCCCTGTCCTCACTATCTCTTGGAGCTTGCCCAAGTCCATGTCCACTCTGATTATGGAGGATTTAAACATTGCTTAGAATTTTCTGTATTTAGCAGCATTTCCACACTGAGTGTTTTTTATTATCTTAGAGCACAAGAAAAACTAGTATGTGCCCCTTTTTGAGAACGGGAATGGGCCTGCCTCTGCAGATGCGAACAGTGGGCCAGAGCACAGACTCAGGAGCCAGGCTTCCGGGTGACTGTGTGACCTGGGGCCTGTGCTCACCAAGACTCAGTCTTTGGCTGTAGAATGGGGAGCTCACCGGGTACCCTGGAGGAACGCAGGTCCGATCCACACATGTGCCCGGAATAGCCTCTGGCTTGTGACGGGCACTGTCTACAGCGTTTGCACCAGTTATTCTTAAATTTCTCTGGAAACCATGAGTACATCAGTGACAGGTGGGGGCTGGGGGAGGGGTTCAGAGGGAGACGAGGCACCTACCAAAATCGGCAATGGCAGGTCTGAGGTCAGGGGTTTCCATGTCCTGACGGGGGCTCCCTGAGCCCAGCCCCCCCCGCCCCGGGCAGCGGATACCCAGCCTCGGGTACTGCAGTCTAAGGACCTGGCTGGGTATCCTTGCTCCCAGCCTCCCAGCTGCCTGATCTCGGCCAGGCTGGGAGGCATCCCGGGCCTCACTTCCTCACCTGGGGGGCAGGTATGATCCTCCCGTCCTCAGGAGCCTGTCCTGGGGACTCAGAGAGCCCAGCTGGGCCCACTCTGAGGACTTATCTCAGGCCCACAGGCCTTTCTGGAAATCCTTTCCTGTGCGTCCAGGGCTTGCGTTTTTCCTCGGCACACTCCAGGGTGTGCGCTGGACTCCAAAGGCTGCCGCGTTATCGCCGCTTTATGTGGAGGAAGTGGGGCTGGGAGCACTTCCCACCCGGGGGTTATCTAAACTGTGCTGGGTGAAAAGATCTTCCTCCTTTTTTGGGAATGAAGTACAGGCAGACACACGGCGTGTAGACAGATACTATGTGCTGAGAGCGCAGTCAGGGGAAAGTGCTGAGAAAGCTCCTTGGGGCGGGGAACAGGAAGGCCCAACTCCGGGAAAGATTGAGAAACTGAATTCTGGGAATTCCCAGGGGTAGGGTCTGTGCTACCCCTGCTAGAGGCCCAAGTTCAACTCCTGGCTGGGGAAGTAAGATCCCACAAACTGCAGGGTGCAGCCAAAAAAAAAAACCACCCCAAAACAGAAAACCATCGAATTCTATATACAACGGAGTCCTGGGGCCATAGGACCAAGAATTAGGTCTGGGCTCTGGGGCCAGCCTCTGCCTAGGCCAGGCTCTCACAGAGACCCGGGGGCCTAGAAACAACAAAAGTGCATTTTCTTTCATTTCCGGGGGGGCTGGCACTCTGGAATCTCTGTGTGGCTACTGTTGGTTTTGTCTGAGGCCTCTCTGCTTGGCTGGGAGGTGGTCACCCCTCTTTGTGGGCCTGTGTCCCGAGCTCTGCTTATGGGGACACTGGTTGGATTGAATTAGGACCCGCCCCAGTGAGCTCAGTTTTACCTTGATCATGTCTTTGAAGGCCCCACCTCCGTAAAGCTACCATCTGGGGTCTCGGCGTTAGGCCTTCAATGTGTGAATCTGCAGGGGCGCGTTTCAGCCCATAGCTGAATGGTGGTCTGGGAGCTGGCTGCAGCAGCTGGGAGGTGGAGTCCGGGAGCTGGGTGGCTGGCCCGTTCGGTGGCCGCGGTCAAGTCTCTGGACAGGCTTGACAGGCTCCGCCACCACGTTGCAGATAACAGGTGCTTGTCCCTCGGGGTCCCTGGGAGCCGAGGTGACCGAGAAGAGTCGGGGCCGTGTGGTCTGTGCCTGACTCTCACCCCGTCTCTGACCCTCTGTGATGAGGCACCGTTAACCTCCCCGGGTCCAGAGCACACCTGACCGTCATCCCTTCTCTTTCCAGGTCGGACTATGATGACTGGAGACCATCTCTGGCCAGCCTGCTTCAACCCATTCCATTCCCCAAAGAGTAAGTCCCCCACACATCCCTGGAAACCTTTGGCCTAAGAGAACAGCCTCCATCGTCCACCCTGGCCTTAGCAGGGGACTGGTCAGGTCGTGGGACGCACCTGGGGACACCACAGATGACGGAGGTGGAAGTGTTGGTCCTCGGCTGTAGGGCCCCTGGCAATGTTCACCTCCTCACCCTGAGAAATGGGGCACCACCTCATTGCATGGTTGGATGGCTTTGCTGGGCCACGAATACAAAGCTCTCTGCACTGGCCTTCAGGCGGTCAAGTTAGCAGGTGCTTATGGAGCATCAGATGGAGTTGGGCGCCTGCCCCTCCTGTCTCCAAGGACCAGAGTGAAGATAACGCAGGTGGGACCACTCCATCTGGGGTATAGCCAGACGCTGAGCCCTCCCTTGTTATCCCCATGATGGTGATCTCCACAGTGAGCTGAGCCAGGAATGGACCCTTCGGTCTCTCTGAACAGTGCTCATCCCAGTATCGAATTTATTTCGGGGAAAAGAGGGAGAAAGCTGTCTGGTGGATGATGGCCCGAGGGGAAGGCTCTGTCTCCATCACCAGGCCCTGAAATGCCTGCAGGCCTCTGTTTTGATAGATGTGAAGCAGCGGGCCCCAGGAGGCCACCACGAGCTCTCTGCGGAGCCGATTAACGAGCCCGTGTTTATGAAATGCGGCCCTCCAAGGGGACATTACCCTCGGTAATTGCCCCATTTGCCGGCCTGGCTGGTCCCTGGAGCCCCCAGGATGTGAGACCGGAGAAATCCGACTCCCGAGGGCAGTGGCGTCATTGGCTGCAGCCCTGGCCCCACGGCCCGGGGGACGCACCCAACAGTGAGCCATGATGCAACGCTGCCCCGGGAACGGTCCCCGACCGCCGCTCCGATGCGAGCCGGTAATTAGCGCGGCCGTGCCTTAATGGTGGAGCGATTAACAGACACACCTGGGTCCCTGGTGCCCACGTGCAGACACACGCACGTGCACCCTGCTGAGCGCCGCTCCTCTCCACCGGGGTGGGCCCCAGGGGCTCAGCCTGTTCCCGTTCTGACCCACGTGGTGTCGAGTCGGGACACGATGTCCGTGTTGCCCGCTCAACTTCCTGTTCGCTCCTGGAACCAGGCCTGCCATCCCCAGAGGCAGGCCTGTGGGTTACTGTGCTGTCGTCGCGAGCGCCCCACTCACTGCAGTCTTCCCCTTGTTTCTGTTCCAGAGCTCTCGCGCACGAGAAGTTCACCAAGTGAGTATTCGGGCAACACCCATTACCCCCTTCCGGGACACATGTCCCCTGTCCTGCGGGCATCCCCCAGTGACCAGCCACCCTTTTGGCCGGTCCTCCACACTTGCGTCTGGGGAGGTGAGGATGGCGCCCCTAGAAATTCTCCCGAGACCCGTGTCCATCCAGGCCCGTCTGGGCATCTCCTGATCCTGCCAGCTCAGCCGGCACCCCACCCCATCCTCAGCGCCCCCATGCTGGTCCACCCTAGCCAGGACCTCAGGCATGACTGTCCCTACACCGTCTCTTTCAGGGAACTGAAGTACGTGATTCAGAGGTTCGCCGAAGACCCTCGACAAGAGGTGAGGCCGCCCAGTCCCTGGCGAGCACACTGTCCTGCAGCAGGGCGCCTCCCTGACCCCCTTGGGCATCCCGACAGTTCACATGGGCCCCCTGCCTTCACTCAGACACAGCCCCTGTCCTGTGTGTCCGAGCCCAGCCCGTGACGCGAGCATTCTCCTGTAAACACGGGCTCACCAGAGGTGCTTCCCAGCAGTGGTTTCTCCTTGGAGCACAGACAGGCCTCGCTTTGGGGCCAGGCCAGCACCAGGGCTCCTAACCGCATCTGAGGTCGCGGCACATCCTCTCTGCCGTTCTGAGGGTCAGCGGGCCAGGACAACACTGGGCTGGGATCTTCCCGGACACGGTGGCTGAGGGCCGCCCCGAGGGGCCACTCCCTGCCTCCAGCAGCTGGCCTTCAAGGGCAGCGAAGCCTTGCAGCCCAGAGCCCCTGCATGTGAACGGGGACTCGGAGTGGGCTGGGTGCCCACCCCAGCCGTGCTCCCATCACGTCAGTGTAAGGGCAACTGCCAGCCTTCGTGAGGGGCTCACCCCATGTCAGGCACACACGTGTGCTCATTTAATCCTCATAGCAGCCCTAAGAGTAGGTGTTATTATCACCCCCATTTTGCACCAGAATCACCCTCCTTTCAGAGTTGAGAAAACCAAGGGTACCTGCCCAGGGTCACAGGACGGGTGCCCTGGCTGGGACGGGAGCCGCACCCTGGGAGTCGGGTTCCGGAGCCTGTGTAGGACCCAGCCCTGCAGCGCGCACACTGGGTGAGGGGGGAGAGGGGCTGCAGGGGCTGCCCTGGGGGTCTCAGGCGCCTTCTCCGCACGTGGAGTCTGGGACATGAGGGGGACCTGGGCATCCCCAACAGAGCCAGAGGACGAGGAAGGCAGAGGAGGTGGGGGTTATTCTCAGTGAGGCCGAGGCCACGCTGCAAAGCCTTGTTCTGGAAGGATCCGGAAGGATCTAGTTCTAAAGCAGCATGATCCCACCCTGACTCTAAAAGTGGTCCTCAGGCACGAGCAGCAGACAGAGCTTCTGAGCGTCCGGGTCCCAGGGATGGCCTCCGCCGCTCTTAAACCTGAGCCGTGCCCTGCTGGAGGCAGTCTGAGTCCTCCCGGAAAGGGAGGCTTCATTCCAGACTGACTTTGATGTTGATGAATGAAAGCAGTGCCAGCTGCTTCCCAGAGCGGAGCCGCAGCCCGAGCGCCGGGAGCGGCCTCTCCCAGCCGGGGTCGCCCCGCGAGGACACGGCCCACAGCAGGCTCGCCCCGCCTTGCCTCCCTCTCCCGCTGCCTCCCCTCTCCCCATCCCTCTGCCCTCCTCCCCTCTTCTCCATCCCAGATGGAGCCAGTGGCGGTTTTCTTATAAATCATTTGCTGGGTCTGCTGCACAGAGTCCCGTACTCTGGATCTCTCGTTTCTTTGAAGTAGCTCAGTTGACGTTCGGAGGGGAAATCAGAGCCTGGCCGCCCCTGCACGCTGTTTACTTGTGCGGGGGTTGTGATCAGGGAACTGTCTGTGAGTAAGTGGCTCTTGGCAGCAGGTCGGCCTTCACTCCTGAAGGAAGTGATGGGGCTCTCGCCTCCCTCTCTGCTGAGGAAGAGGAGGAGGAGGAGGAATACAGGCCTTTGTCTGTCTCTCTGCAGTCACAGCGGGGCCAGGGTGGGTGTGGGGTTCCTCCCCACACGTGTTTGCACACACGCACGTGCCCACAGGCGGACACACGGCACTCTGGGAAGGGAGCTGACAGCCACAGAGAGAGCTGGGGGCATGGAGATTGCCCATGCTCTGCCCAGACCATTTTTCCTAAAAGAGGGCATCAGGGTCCCAGAGAGAGAGAGGGGTCAGTGGGGCAGCGTCCACACAAGGGGACGGCGCCCGTGAGGGTGGAGCAGGGGAGAGGCCGACCCCCAGGGTTGGAGAGACAGATGCCCCAAAAGTGAGGGTGAGGAATGCAGGGAGTGGACACCCCAGTAGTGAGGGGGCGGGGCGGAGGTTCAGAAAGAGCAGAGTGTGAGAGCGGCGACTTGGAGACACAGGGCCGGTCAGAGGCCCCGACAGACAGAGGGAAGAGCAGCGTCCCCATCAGAGGCACAGGAGAACGCTGTGAAGGTCCCTTCACCTCTGCCCCGACTTGGCCCCAGACTGGCTTCATTCTGGGCGACTGGACTAGCCAGGGCGTGGCCGTCCATCTCTAGGAGCTGGTGGCAAATGGCTGGAGTTCCCCCGTGTGTGGTTATCAGTTTTTCCCTAAAGGCCTTCCCTGGATTAGGAGAAGGCTGGGCGTATCTGGGCTAAACCAGGTTGAACAGATTCCTGGAGCATGAGCGTGGGGCTCATCCGGGCCTTGGCTGTTGGCGTGTGTGGGTCCTGGGCCCCCGTCATCGCGGGTGCGTGGGACTGACCGAGTGCGTCTCCTCTGCTGCAGGTCCACTCGTGCCTGCTGAGCGTGCGAGCCGGCAAGGACGGCTGGTTTCAGCTCTACAGCCCCGGAGGGGTGGCCTGCGATGATGACGGGGAGCTGTTTGCCAGCATGGTACGTGGGGCGGTGGGGGGGGCACTGGAGCTCTGTGTGGGCGCTGGGTTCACCCCTTCTGAGCAGTGAGATCTGCCCCGTGCCTGCTGGGGCCTGCCCCGAAATTTCCAGGCCGTAAGGATGCTAGTGATGAAGGCGGTGATGGCGACACCAGCCCCGAGTGTCACCTTCCCATGTCTCACCCGAGTGGGCACTGAGCCAGAGGTGCCCCATTTTACAGATGAGGCGCTACCCGCTCAAGCTACTGGGTTCACTCTGCACCCCAGTGCTGTGTAGGTTCAGGGGACCGAGCGCTGACTGGTAGAGGGGCCCCAGAAGTCGTTGCAGGTCCACCCGCTTGTCTGATCCTTGCACCGAGATGTCAGGGTCGGGATGAGCAGCCCACCTTGGAGATGAGGGCTCTAGAGGTCACCAAACCCATAAGCACACCCTTTTGGTGGCTTCCGGTCCTTTCCCCGTGCACGGTGGCCAGCACCTCACCTGACCACGCACCATCTTTCTTCGTCTCCACGGCAACCCATTCCCTTAACTACTTCTGTGTTGACAACAAGCACAGAGGGGAGCAGTGGCGTGCCCGAGGTCACACAGGCCTCTGGCCTCCACGAGCCTCCCTGCGCCGGGCGCACGCTGTCCGGAGCCGCCCTCCTTCCAGCAGCAGAGGGAGCACAAACGCCCCTTCCCCAGGGCAGACGCTCCTCCAGGCAGGCGGTGCGCTCACCGAGCCCGCTTCCTGACACAGCTCTGCTCCACAATCACGCTTGTCCCGGAGCGTGAAAAGGCCAAGCCTCGGCCAGCCATGGCCAAGGTCGCAGCCCTGCCCCGCGCTAGCCTGATGACCTTGGACCAGTATCTTTCCACTCTGGGCTTCAGTGTCCTCGTCTGTGAAATGGGGATCGTAGTCCTGGCATCTTGGGATTACCTTGGTGATTGTGATACTAGATGCGTGGCGCCTGGCGCTCTGTCAGCGCACGCCAGTGATGGCTGTGTTTCCTCTCATCTCTGCTGGGCAGCTGGTTCAGCGGGGTGAGCAGCTTGTAATGCCCTCTGCCGTGAACTTAGGGTGGTGTTTGCGCTGTGACAGACCCCAGCGCTGCCCCTGGATCCTTGCTTGGAAAGGGGCTTATTTTTAGGTTCCTTTTCTTACGCACTCACTCACCACAGCTCGCTCACCTGCTGCCTGAAGGCTCCCTTCAGAGTGCCCTGTGCATCCTGGAAATGCCAGCCTTGCCTGCCAGCACCAGCTCTCTCTCACTTCTCCTGGGCTCCTCTGATGTCACAGCGTCACCATGGCAACGTTTCATGGTGCCCCCCCCCCCAATGCAGTGACTGTGAACGAGAGAAGCGGGAGCTGGCAGCTCCCCAGCCTGAGAGATCGCATTTGTGAGCCAGAATTGTTAATGATGGAGCGGAAAAGGGTCTATGTGGGGAAGGAAGCAGGCGGCCCCTGGATGGCGGTGCAGCGTTGCCATGGAGACACGTGGCTCGGACGCCGTCCCCTGGACGAGGCTGCCGCTTCCAGCCGTGGCCGGGCATCTGCTCCACTGTGAAGTCAGGAAGCGCAAGCCAGGTGGCTGGGGACCCTGACCCTGAGCCCCACCCACTGGTGTGCTGGGAAGCAGCACAGACCCCTGTGCCGAGCGTAGGTGATTTATGGCATCATGGTGCTTCCAGGGTGCAGCGAGGGGCGTCAGCCACACGCACACATACATCCACTCTTTCTAAGATTCGTTGCCCAACTAGGTCATTATGGAGTCCTGAGCATAGAGTTCCCTGTGCTAGACAGCAGGTCCTCACTTGTTAGCTGTTTCATACACAGCAGTGTCAATCCCAATATCCCAGTTTGTCCCCCGCCCCGACCCTTTCCTGCCAGTAACTGTGTGTGTTTTCTACATCGGTGACTCCTGTTTTGTATGTAAGTTCATTTGTACCCCTCCTTCTTATTAGATTCCACATATACGCAGTATCACAGGATGTTTGTCTTTCTGCATCTGACTTACTTCACTCAGTATGACAATCTCCAGGTCCACCGAAGAAACACAGTTTTCTTAACAGCTGTCCCGCACGTAACCCAGACAGAGCAGAATTGACCAGTTCTGGGATTTCTGGGGCAGGCGCCTTCGGGGCCTTGGGGGGCACTGGGGGTGGGGAGACAGGGCTCCACGACATCCCCGGCCCCGCGGGTGCGACCGGGCCCTGTGCACCCTGAGCACGGGTCTCCAGAAGTTCCTGCCAGGCGTGACCCTGCTGAGAACCCAGGGCGTCAGATGTCAGCACAGCCCCGAGGGCAACGGGAGAGGGGGCTCCTGTGTGTGTACAGGGCGCGGGTAAAACGCACATACCGTGAATCCTGCCACCTTAACCGCTTTTTTATGTTTTACTGAAGTATGGCTGATTCACAGTGCTGTCTTCATTTCCGCCCGCCGGAACCCTTTCTACGTGTCCAGTCTGTTAGCAACAAGTGCCCTGACACCGTCCTGCAGTCATCACAGACCTTCATCTTCTCAAACTGAAACTGACCCCTGTCTACACTCACTCACTCCCCGCTGGCCCCCACCTGGCCCCCCGCCCGCCCCCTTCTGTGTCTGCGGTCTGACTCTGCATCCCTCCCAGGAGTGGACCCTGCAGGGCGTGTCCTTCTAGGACTGGCTGACCCCAGGCAGCGGTGACCACAGGGTTCATCCCCGTGGGAGCCAATGTCAGAGGGGTCCTCTGAACCCCCGGGGAGGGTCTGGTGATGGGTTCAGATCTGCTGTCCAGACAGGGTGTGGGGTGCGTCTGGTCAGCATCTTCCGGCCTCAGTCTCTGGGCCACAGGCAGGCACCGCGGGGCGCAGCCCGTGGCGGTCGCGCCCCTCACCTGGCCCGTGTCTCCTCACAGGTGCACATCCTCATGGGCTCCTGTTACAAGACCAAAAAGTTCCTGCTCTCCCTGGCGGAGAACAAGCTGGGACCGTGCATGCTCCTGGCGCTAAGGGGGAACCAGACCATGGTGGAGGTGAGGAGCCGGCCCCACGCCCTGGCCAGGCGGCCGACTCTCCCAGGCCTTTGTCCTTGCTGACGCAGCACCTTCCAGGAGCTTCCAGGCGCCCAGAGCTACTGCAGGAGCTGGGCCATGGCAGCAGACGAGGCAGCCCTCCTGATCCTGGCGGGGCAGGAGGCCCTCGTCAGACTGTCTGTTCATTTCACGTTCATTTAACTCGTGATCGTCTGTCGGTCCCAGGGATTGAGCAGGTTTCTGTTCTGTCTGCCTTTTGCTGCAGAACAGACCGCCTCCAAGCGGGGGCTCCAAACAGTGATGCTCATCTGTTTTGCTCCTGGGTCTTCAGATGGTTGGGCTCTGCTGACCGCTTCTCACTGTGGTCTGTCATGGGGTGGCGGCAGATGGGGGCGGGCGGGCTGGGTCTTCCTGAGGCTGCCTCCTCTGCATGTCCAGCGCCGTCCTGAGGGGACTCAGCCCACGGAGACGGAGCAGCTGGGGCTCCCAGGCCACTGTCGGCACTGCAGCCCTGGCCTAACCTGTCCACTCGCCAGCCCCGGGCACTCGGTCACCTCTCTGTTCCCCAGAGCCCCCAGCAGCCTGGGGCTCCCAGAGCCACTGCAGAGAGACCAGGCAGAAGCCACGTCTCTCCTCTGGCCTCCACCTCAGGGTCAGGCAGAGTCACTTTCTAGCCACCAGAAGGGGGTCAGCTAGGCTAGACCCAGGGGCAAGGACAGGAGTTAGACTTCACCTGTTGGCGGGGAGGGCGTCAAGCAATCAGAAAGCCGAGGGGAGAGAGCGTGGTCTGTCTCTCGGGCTCCCCCAGCCCCCGGGCCTGGCCACATCGTGCGTGCGCTGTTGGCCAGGTGCTGCCGGGCGTGCCCATGACACGGAGAGGGCACCGGGGCAGGCGATCCCCCAGCATCGTGCAGAGGGCGGGGGGAGGACAGGACCTCCGATTGCAGGACGCCCCGACCCCGGCCCTCCGCAGGCGCGCGGGGCTCTCGGGACAGGCTGAGGGTTGGGCCCCCGCAGCCTTGGTGGAGCAGCCCTGCCCGGGGTCCCAGCCGGTGGTGACGCTCCGCCCGGTCTCGGCAGATCCTGTGCTTGATGCTGGAGTACAACATCATCGACAACAACGACACGCAGCTGCAGATCATCTCGACCCTGGAGAGCACGGGCGTGGGGAAGCGCATGTACGAGCAGCTGTGCGACCGGCAGCGGGAGCTGAAGGAGCTGGTGAGAGCGTGCGGCTCCGCCCCGGGACCCCCGCCCCACCGGGGCCTCTGCCTCCCCGACTCCTCTGATGTCCCAGAGCCCCAGGGGCCGGCTGGGCTGGCCGCCCCCTCTCCCTTCAGGGGCCTTCACGGCCTCAGTTCCCTGCTCTCCTGCTGGTGTTCCTTGGAATCGCCTCTCTGATAAACCACCTGCACTCGGGCCTGGCCTCGGGGTCTGCCCTGAGACCAAGACCATCATGTTGTCTGCCGCTGCTGCCCTGAGAGGTGTTCACTGGAGGTGGGGGTCCAGGGGGGACGCTCAGGGAAAAGTGGGTCCTAACCAGCTGGCTTCTCTTTGCAGCAAAGGAAAGGCGGGCCCACCAGGCTAACACTGCCCTCCAAGTCCACAGTGAGTTGGTTTCCTCCTGGAGGCTGGGTGGAGGGAAGAAGGTGGGCTAGTCCTCCCTGGAGGGGAGCAGCAGACAGCCTGTCTTGGAGGTGATGGGGAGAGGGGAACAGGGACTCAGCCGTACTTGACAAGCCAGCTTTTCTAGGCTAGAACTGTGTTGCAGGAAACCAAAAGTGATAAAGATTACATGTTACAAGTTATTCATAATGATGACAATAATAGCTCACATACGTTGTGCATTCGTGTGCCAGATTCTGTGCTAATAGTTCATTTTATCTTGACACTAAGCTTATCAAGTCGGTGCCTCTTTCCTTCTCCATTTTATAAGGTCTTCAGGGATCTTAGTTCTTTCCTCCTACTGCCCCCCTGTCCTTGGCACGTAGCTTCCACTTCACAGTCCAAAAGAGCTGCTGAAGCTCCAGCCATCTCATTTCCATTCAAGCCATGAGCAAGAGGCAAATAACACCCCTCTTCCCTTTATGGACCTTCCTGGACGTTCCAATGGACACATCTGCTTATATATCATTGTCTGGGTTTAGTACATGGCCCCATCTAGCTAGGATGTTAGCCTTAATTCAGGGCAACCAGTTGGCAGCTAACACTCAAGGATTCTATCACAAAGATGGAAGGGACCCTCAGCGACCTCAGAATCTAATGCTCACATACTCGCTGATCCCCACAGGCCTTAGTGTTGAGGGGACCTCAGTGTTTGCAGGCAGGGAATGGGCACAAGCCTGGGAAAGAAAGAGGGTCAGACACACACACACACACGCACGCTGTGGGAGGGACGTGGCCTAGGAACCCCCAGTGGTGACTCAGGGTGTGACTCAGCGCTCCCAAGGCTTTCTCCAGCCAGACAGATGCCACCCACAGAGACGTGGAGGCAGCCCCGCCCTCCTGGACAGCCCACTGGGCCATGCTGTCCCCCCATTTAGAGCTCTTGATGGGGAGGTGGTGGTGGGGAGGCCCCAGGCCTCCCCTGAGACCCCGCCTGCCCATTCACCCACCTGCAGGACGCTGACTTGGCTCGTTTGCTGAGCTCTGGCTCCTTCGGAAACCTGGAGAACCTCAGTTTGGCCTTCACCAACGTAACCAGTGCCTGCGCTGAGCACCTCATCAAACTGCCTTCTCTCAAGCAGCTAAACCTGTGGTCCACTCAGGTACGCATGGCCTGCCCGCTGTCCACTGCGCCCTCCTCTGTGCCCACCCTGCACCCCTGCCCCAGGCCTGCCCTGCACCATCCTCCATGGCCAGCTTTCTGCCCAAGACCCGTGGGTCCAGCCGCTTGATCCCCACGCCCCTCTGCAGCCCAGCACCCGCGCCCCCCAGGGTCCCAGGCCAGAGGAGGGCTAGGCCCCCGTGAAGCCCAGCGGCCCGTCTCACAGTTGGAGCTGCCGAGGCCCAGAGCAGGGAAGGGACATGCCAGGCAGAGCCTGGGGGAGCTGACGTGGGTCTCAGGCCCCCGCCTGGGGAGTTGCAGGTGGCCTGTGGGTCTCCTCCGGGTGATGATGAATGCAGGGCACACAGTGCCCTCTGTCCTGCCCACACCAGTCTGGCTCTTAAGCACTCATCACCAGCACGTGTGGTCTCTGTGAGGTGCAGGCCCACCGACACCACCTCACAGCCGGGGCCCCCAGCTGCCCCCCGTCCTGCTCGGGGAAGGACCGTCTCGGCTCCCACTCAGAGCCGCAAGTCGCTGGGTTCACAGCCTCCCTTGACAGATGGCAACACCGACTCTGGTGGGGGAGCAGGGCCTTTGTCGGGGCCACGGCCCCAGCAGACCCGGCCTGGTGTGAACCCAGGTCAGGGAAGTGGAGTCTCTGAAATGACTGAGGGCAGCCTGTGTCTAGCGGCGTACAGGCCATGGGCCTCAGGCCTGGGCCAGGTCCCGTCCCCTTCCTGGGCCGCTGCCCCAGCCCCAGGTGCCCGGGGGGGCCCCAGGCGGGCCCCAGACTGAGGGCGTCTGTCCCGCAGTTCGGAGACGCCGGCCTGCGGCTCCTGTCGGAACACCTCACGATGCTCCAGGTGCTGAACCTGTGCGAGACGCCCGTCACCGACGCCGGCCTGCTGGCCCTCAGCTGTGAGTCCACGCGCCCATCCCCCGTCCTCTCTCCATCCCCACTGCACACGGGGCACCGCGTGCTCACCGAGGACCTCCTCCGGGCCAGGAGCAAGGCGGGTGACTCTCCCTGCCCTCCTGGAGCTGATGTCGTTGAGGACAGGAAACATGAGCGAGGCCCAGCCCACCCCCTCACATGGTCACAGCCCCGAGGGCCGTGGTCACAGCGGGGTCCCTTTGGGCCAGTCCACAGTGGGCAGCAAGCCCTGGGGACACTGGGGTACAGGTGCCCCTGGCGGGGTCTCACTGACCTGATGACTGTCTGTCCGTTCCCATACAGCCATGAAGAGTCTCTGCAGCTTAAACATGAACAGCACCAAGCTCTCGGCAGACACCTACGAAGACCTGAAGGTAATCCCTTCCCCCACTCCTTCCTGCCTTTGCACGTGCAAAGGTCCTGAGGCAGAGAAGGGTCGGCATGCACTGGCTCTGCAGCAGATGTGACTAGAGAACAAGATTGGGGCCAGACGGCATCAGCCCTTACAGGTCGCGGCAGGACCCTGGATTTTTATTTGAGTTCAGTAGAAAGCTTGCCGAGGCTCCGAGAAGGGCAGTGCATTATGCTAAAAGCTTGTTCTGGCTGTTAGGTGGTGAACGGGGTTTCTGAGGGAGAGTACAAGCGGAGGTAGTGCCACAGAGTAGGGTTGTAGGACTGGAACTGTCACATGGGCGAGAGTTGGGACCGGCCTGCTGTGCTTGGCTGGCAACTTAAAACTGGGGAAAGACAGAGAATCTGAATGGTAGAAGGCAGACACGTTTGTTTGTTAAAAAAAAAAAGCATGTCTCATCAGGGCCGGAGATTCCCAGGCCCAGTGCCCTGGGAAGGAAGGGCTGGGCCAGGAGACACAGTGCCATGAGTGCACTGGCCCCTGGGCACCCTGGAAGCCCACCTCCAGCATGGCCCCCTGCCCGCCAGCTCAGTCTGACCCACAGCCCAGGGCTCGCTCACTGGCCAAGCCTCCAGATGGCCTTCAGAGCACCTACTGTGTGCCAGGCCCATGCTGAGAATGGGGGCAAGAAGGTGCAGCCAGTTTATCCCTACCCAGGAGAGAGCTCAGACCCAGCGGACAAACACGCGCAGCAAACTGAGGGAGGTCAGGGCTTGGGGGCCAGCAGGGAGGGGACCACCTGCTCGGCCCACCATTGGGCTGAAGGAGCCTATACAGAAAGGAGGAGTTAGAAGTGAGCCTGCCGGGCAGGCCAGTGCGCAGGAAGCTGGGGAGACAGGATGTAAAGGCAGGAGACCAGCAGCCTCTCTGTAGAGCAAAGGCTTGCCATTAAAAAAAAAAAGTCAACTGTTTATAAAAGAAGGCAGAGCAGGAGTACGGCTGGGCGGCAGGGGTGGGGAGCAGGAAGCCTCCCTGAGGAGCTGCAGGTGGGACTGTATAGTCCAGTGACATCCCGTCAGAGAGCCTGGGTGTGAAGGCTTTCTGCCGACCCCCAGGAACCTGCAACTCAGGGATCCTCCTCCATTCTCCTCGCCCAACTCCTGGCAGCCTTGAGGGCACATTATCATAGACAAGTGAGAACAGTCTGTGTGCTGAGCACGCAGTGTGGTCTCACACAGGGCGCTCTGGGTTTAGTCCCTCGTCCCATCCTGTGAGCCACAACTGGACCTGGAGTCCCTCCACAGAGGAGGAATTCCGCTCTAGAGGCCCAGACTCTGCCCATGGGCACGTAGTCTGCAAGTGACAGCGGAGGGCACACACCTCAGGCTCCCCACCCCCAGAGCTAGTGATTTGAAGCCCCTCTGGGCTGTGGACGTGGACTCACCAGCAGCCGTCACCTGCTATCCTGGGGCTGGCCACATCCCACCTGCTGGGTTCTCCCCAAGGTCCCCCAGTTCTGGGCTTCGGAGCCCCAGGCAGTGACAAAGTGGGGAGGGCTCAGTGGGAACGGTAGTCACTGGTGTACAGGTGGAGCTCCGCGCCACTAGGTTCTGGAAGGGACCGGATCCTTCTTGCTCCCCCAGGCCAAGCTGCCCAACCTGAAGGAGGTGGACGTCCGCTACACGGAAGCCTGGTGAAGCTCCCGTCGGCAGGAAGCAGTTTGCAACCGCAACTCACAACTCCTGACTAATAGCCGTAGAGCAGCGGGTCTCGGGGTCCCACCCCCGTCCTGGCTGTGAGATAGATGGGGGAGTCTTTCTGGGGGCAGAGGGCGGAGGGGGGAGGGGTGGGGAGGGGGGGTCCGTAAGCACGCCCAGCCCCCGCCTGATTCTTGTAGCTTCATAATCGGAAACCTTGACCTGATCTAAAACGGACTTCGTAGCAACCGGAGAGTGGCAGTGGGTGGGGGAGAGGGTGGGGGTGGGGGCTTGGGGAAGGGGGACCCTTTGTGGATTTTCTTTGCCTTTGTGTTCAATGCTGTGTGGGAACCGTCAAGTCCGACCCCACATCACGCGACCCCACTGGGCCCAGAGGCCGAGGAAGGATGCTGTCCTCCTCCGAGGCCCGCCGAGAACTTGCCCCACCATCGCCATCGGACAAGACCCAGTCCCATCACCCCACCCGTCCTGTGTTCTCGCCATTGCTATGCAAAGTGATTCTTGTTGTACATAAGATTTAAATAACGCGCCTATTTAAGAAATGTTGACAAATTGCAGGTCTGGGACCTGCCTGTTATTTATGAAGTCTTTGACCCGCCCGCCCGCCCACCCGCCTGCCCGCCGGCCGCCCCTGGCGTGTAGTACTGTACAAACCAGTCAGCTGGTAGTGGTAGTATTCTTGTTATTTTTTTAAAGGAAACAAACAGACGGAAAAGAAAAAAAAAAAAGAACCTCCTTGGAAATTTAATTGCTTTTTTTGTAACGGATTCTGTCTGCTAATGCTCTCTTGTCCGTCCGTCTGTCCGTCCCCCTGCCCACCCCGCCACCGTGCATTTTGATTCCAGAAGTCTCCAGTTTCCTCACAGGGTGGGGGTCAGACTGGGGGAGGAGAAGTGGGGTCCCCACATTGTCTTCTTGCTCCTCTAAGGCCCCATCGTCCTCTCGGCCCCCTTTTACGAATCTGGAGGGGTGGGGTGCTAACCTGTCCCCCCGTCCGTCCCGTAAGAGAGCTGCCCCCACCCCCTCCCCCCGAGCACTCCCGTCTCTGGTGGCCTCTGCCATCCCCCTCCCGACTGAGACTCTGCCGCCCGTGGCCTCCCCGCCGTCCTGTGCCTCCCGTGGTCCCTCATGCATGCCCGCCTTTCTGCATGGTCTCTTGGGAGAAGAGAGACATCTCCTCCACCGGCCTGACTGCCCACCCCATGAATGTGACCACTGCAACGCAGACTCCCTCCCGCCCTTCTCTGCCCCCCCACCTGCCCCAAAGACATACCCACCTCCGTTTCTTTTATAAACAAGCCCTCACTGTACAGAACAGCCCTCATGGTTTACTTGGGGTCCCCTCTCCCCCAAGCCCCGTCTTCTGTTGGTTTAGCACAAATACTCCCCTCTTTCAGCACCTCCAGACCTAACCCCCAGTCAATGTAATTGTTTTATATATATTTAATCTTATTCAATGGAAACCATGCTTTTGTCGTTTTATACTTTGCTAGGTAGACTTTATTAGCCCCCCCAACTATGCCCTCATTTTTTTAAAAAAGGAAAAAAAAAAGAAATTGGGTTTCAGTCTTAATTCATTTTCTGTGCCAGGTTTGATTTCGTGCGTGCGTGTGAATGTGTTCTGTCTCGTGTTTTGTTTTTGTTGTTGTTGTTTTCTGTTGTTTGGTTTTGTTCGCTCCCCTCTGGTCCCATACTTTACAGCACTCTGGTGCAGGAAGAAGCAGAAGCAAAAAAATAAAAAATCTAAAAACAAAAAAAAAAGAAGAAGAGCCGAGACATGCCACCTTTTCCCTTCGCACTGTTGCTTTTCCTGATGGTTAATACTACTGTCACGTAGCTGTGTTCAGAGATGTGAAAAACTTTCAGGCAAAAATAAACTGTAAGTGACTCATTGACATCTGGCCTTTCTGTGTGGCTTTGAGGGGGCCTGGTGCGGGGACAGGAAGGGCCAAGACCTAGGCCAAGAGTTGGGGGGCTCACAGCAGAGCCTCTACACCCTCTTGTCAGTGTCCAGGGCTCCATACCCTGCACACTTGGGAGCCAGATCTTTGTTGTGGGGCCACCCCGGGCTTCAAAGCCAGGTCCTCAACCCCCACGCACTGGATTCCAGGAGCACCCACCCCCACCCCAGCAGATAGAACAACCAAAAATGTCTCCAGAGGGTGCCCAGTGCCCCTGGGGGACAGTCATCCCCAGGAGAGAGCCTGGCTCTCCACCTGTGCCGCAGGACCCCCAGGGACGCTCTAGTCCAGTGAGGTGCCTGGGAAAATGCAGGGTCTGGGGTGGGGCCCCAGACTCTGCATTTCTGAGGAGCTCTGGGCGACATAGATGCTTCCACCCAGCCTCCTCTGCCCCCTAATCCCCCTACACCATCTTCCAAGCCCTGAGGACGCTCTGCCTCACCGCACACCTGCTCTCACTTCCCGAGACCGTTTCAGCTGACCTGCGCGACGCCCTCTGGCCGATCAGGGAAGGCAGGTGCCCTGCGGGAGGCTCGGGACAGCCCAGACTGGCAGGGCCGGCAGGCGCTTCGGGACCTCCCGTCTTCAGGCCAGATGGGCCGGAAGTCACGAAGGCCCGCTGCAGGCCGGGGTGCAGGGCCTCAAGGCACCGCAACCCGCCACCTTCCCGCCCAACAGAGGCCCTGGCTTAGCAGGCGCTCATCACCTCCCAGAGGAAACAGAGGACCCTGCCCTCTGCCCTCCGCTGTCACCTCAGCTCCTCCGGCCCAGCGGGAAGAATGCAGACTGCCGGGCGGACGCAGGGCCAGGGGAGAGGGCGTTTCCTCCCCCGTGCTGTTCTGTCAGGAGCCTCCTCTTCCCTGAGATTTGATTCCAGCTCCCACAGAACAACCGCCACCTTCAGCCTAGGCCTGGCAGATCTGCGGTAGTCCCAGGAGCCTCACTTGACTCAACCCCGCCCACCCACGTGCCTCAGAGAGCTCTCGACCCCACCCATCCACAGCCTCGCAGCTCTTAGCCCCGCCCGCCCACGTGACTCGCAGCTCTTAGCCCCGCCTACTCCACATGCCTCACAGCTCCTGAACTGGAAAGCTCTCCGCTTGCGGAAACTGAGTTACCCGGTGTCTTCCCCTTGCCCCGCTGACCTACACGTGGAAGCAGCCCCTGCTGCAAGTTTCTGGACCTCAGCATCCCTTGTCAGGTCGCTAACCGTAGCCCTGCCCCACACCCCCACCCCCCACCCCCAGGAGTTAGCCCGTCCTCACACGCTTTGCACAGCCCACCAGAGTGGGCCTTCCGTTTCATGCCAAGACCCTGCTTTCCTCCACCAACACACAAGCAACCCCCGCAGCTGATGTGAGTGCCCCACTGAGAGCCCAGTGGAGCGCTGGGCTCTGGAGCTGGGGGGGGGACGTTCGTCAGGAAATTTCAGGGAAAATCCTGAATTAGGGACAGGGAGAAACACTCTAAAGAGAGTGGCTGTTGGATTAGTGGGAGCTGAATTCTTGTGGTCCACAGGCCAGCTTGATACCCCGCTCACAGTGACTGCTCTAGAATGCGCTGTCTTCCAGTCATTTAGGGTGTGAATGGTACACCTTGGAGTCATGCCAAGTGGGAACCTGGTTGTTATTTGTGTCTACCAGACTGCTCTAAAGTTAAGCTGTGCTAGAAGTTTCTCTGAAGGCCAGCAGGGAAGGGGATCAGAAAAGGGCCTGGTTTCATTCATTCATTCATGCATTCAACCATTCTTTGTTGAACACCTGCTTCTAGGCGGTGCTAGCAGGTTCTAGACAACATGCTAGAAGAAGCAAGAAACATGACTCTTGCCCTCCGGGGCCCCAGTGACCTGGAGCATGCTGGCGAGGAGTCAGATAGCGTTGATATTGTGTGGCAATGGCAACAGCAGGAAGCTCTGGCAGACACAGAAGGTGATAGCTAACCCAAGCTTTGGAAGTCAAGAGGGCTTCCTGGAGGAGGTGGTATTGTTGACAGTGAAGAACGAGAATATATGTCAAATCATCAGAGAGGAAGGGGAGTGTGCAAAGATGTGGCAACAGACTGGAGCCAGATCTGTGTTGGGAACTGCAGATGGAGAGTGTGGTGGGCACAGGGGTGAGGGGGGATTCGGTAGGAGTTGTTATTGTTGGGGCTGGATTGTGTCCCTTAAAAAAGAGATGTCAAGGAGGAAGGGAACAAAAAAAAAAGATACTGAAGTCCTAACCACCCCCCCACCGCCCCCAGTACCTAAGAGTAGGACTGTATTTGGAAACAAGGTCTTCACAGAGTATTCAAGTTAAAATGACGTAATTAAGGTTGGCCCTAAGATCATGGCATCTGGTCCCATCACCTCATGGGAAACAGATGGGGAGACTGTGGAAACAGTGGCAGACTTTATTTTTTTGGGCTCCAAAATCACTGCAGATGGTGACTGCAGCCATGAAATTAAAAGACGCTTACTCCTTGCAAGGAAAGTTATGACCAACCTAGATAGCATATTAAAAAGGGAAGACATTACTTTGCCAACAAAGGTCCATCTGGTCAAGGCTATGGTTTTTCCAGTGGTCATGTATGGATGTGAGAATTGGACTGTGAAGAAAGCTGAGCACCGAAAAATTGATGCTTCTGAACTGTGGTGTTGGAGAAGACTCTTGAGAGTCCCTTGGACTGCAAGGAGATCCAGCCAGTCCATCCTAAAGGAGATCAGTCCTAGATGTTCATTGGAAAGACTGATGCTGAAGCTGAAACTCCAGAACTTGGCCACCTCATGGGAAGAGTTGACTCATTGGAAAAGACCCTGATGCTGGGAGGGATTGGGGGCAGGAGGAGAAGGGGACGACAGAGGATGAGATGGCTGGATGGCATCCCCGACTCGATGGGCATGAGTTTGAGTAGACTCCAGGAGTTTGTGATGGACAGGGAGGCCTGGCATGCTGTGATTCATGGGGTCGCAAAGAGTCGGACATGACTGAGCGACTGAACTGAACTGAACTGAATCCAATATGACTGGTGTCCCTGTAGAAAGAGGAAGTTTGGACCCAAAAGCAGACATGCACAGCGGGAAATCTACCAGACGAGACCGGCACACAGGGAGAAGGCCATGTGAAGATGAGGGCGGAGACGGGACTGAGGCCTCTTCCACAGCAAAGATGGTCAATAAACCCCCAGAGGCTGGGAAGAGAGGCCTGCAGCAGACCTTGCCTCACAGCCCCTGCCGACACCTTGAATTCGGTGTTCTGTGAGAGAACCGTGAGAGAATACGCCCCTGTTATTTTAAGTGCCCCCCACCCCCAGTCCATGCTGCCTTCTCACAGCAGCCCTAAGACAGAGTACATCTGTTTTCCTGGGCCACCACACAAGAGTACCCCAAACCCAGTGGTTGAAAACACAGAGATATATTCTCTTGTTTCTGGAGACCAGAAGTCCAAGATCAAGATGTCAGAAGGGGGGCCTTCCTTTCCTTCTCTTCCAGCTTCTGGAGCCCCCCACGCTCCTGGCTGGCCGTTGCATCATGTCCATCTCTGCCTCTGTCTCATGTGCCCCCCCCCCTTCTCCACCTCACCCCTCCCTCTGCCTTTCTCCTTCAAGGACATTTGACGTTGGATTTAGCGCCCACCTGGATAATCCAGGGCTTCCCTCATAGCTCAGACGGTAAAGAATCTGCCTGTAATGCAGGAGACCAGGGTTCGATTCCTGGATTGGGAAGATCCCCTGGGGTAAGAAATAGCAACCCATTCCAGTATTCTTGTCTGAGAAATCCCATGGACAGAGGAGCCTGGCAGGCTACAGTCCATGGGGCCACATCCTGGATAATCCAGGGTGATCTCACATCCAGAGCCTTAACACAATCACGTGATCTGTAAAGAAGCTTTTTTTTCCATATAAGGTCCCAGTCACTGGTTCCAGGTGAAGGCACCTTCTGGGGCCATTATTCCGCATGCTGCACAGTGGGGGCGAGACCAGCCATCATCTCCTTAGTCACATTTAGAAGCCTGGGATTTACCCAAGGGCTCTGAGAGACTGTTAGGACATTGCAGTTATCTTACTCATTTTCTGACAAAGCATGTATATAGCCCCTCCTATGTGCCAGGCACAGCAACAGAGTTTTGTAACTCTGAACTCATTCTTTCCTCCTGCCAAACCTTTGAGGCAGGTGATAACATGATCCCTCTTGATCACTGGGGAAGTGGAGGTCAGGAGATGCTGCATCCTTCAGTCAAGGTCATACAGGGAGCAGGGGACCAAGGCAAACTTATGACCCAGGCATTATGGGAAGATCGATCTACCGCTGACTGGTAAATGGATGGGGCTGAAGCTGGAGCTTGGACCACATAGAGAAACAAATTTAAGAAAGCTTAGGAGTAAAACTGCAGAATGTGGGGATTGGTATGGAGGGAGGGCCAGCAAGGAGTGAAGGAAGAAGTTCAATTTCCTTGTCTTGTTTCCTGAAGCTCTGTGAGCTCCAGAATTGCACCTCTGCCAGGCAGCAGCCCTCGTGGCAGGCGGGGCTGGTGTGTGAACACTCTGGCTCTAAGTCCTGGTGGGGGCGGAGAGCTCCAAGGCTCCTGTCCTTCCCTGGAGTCCTTCCCTGGGGTTCATCTCCAGCTGCCCCCAGGGTTCTCTTGCTGGTTAAGACTTCCTATCCTTCTCTCACTTTCCCATGGTCCCATTCCTGGTTCTGGGGTCACTTCCCACATAAGCTTATTTGGGCTGGAGGAAATCATTGTTTTAGAGCCGACTTCTGGGTAAGCCCCAAACTAAGACAGTGCCTGGCCCTGCCAGGGGACAGAGGGCCAGGATGGAGGGGAGCGCCTCCATGACAGACTGGGAAATCCCTCCCCAGGGGATCAGGTCACCCGGTATTCCTGCCCAGTCCTTGGTGACACAGGCACTGCTGAGCTTTGCCAGAAGGGCTCTGCAGCTAGGGTCCCTAGAACCAACTTGCACCCATTTCCAGAGGTGGGGGTGGCAGCTGACAGGAGCTCCTAGACATTGCTGGTGGAACTAGAAATCGGTTTGACTGCTTTGGGAAGTGTATCTAATCAATACTAAAGCTAAACATCTGTCAACATTGTGACCCCAGAGTTCTGCTCCTGGGGAGACGGCCAAGAGGGCTGAGCTCACATGTCCACCAGAGACACAAACAAGAATGTTTATAGCAGTGTATTCACAATAGCCCAGAGTGGAAACAACCCCATGTCCACTCACAGGAGAATGAATAAACTAACTGTGGAACAGATACACAGTGGACGACGCAAATGCCTCCATCAGCGGGAGGAAAAATAAATACACCATGACACATCCATATGCTGGGGTTCTGCAGGAAAAATGACCCAACAGATACACACAATCGGGTAAATGCATTGGACAGGCGTTATATTGTGTGAAAGGAGGCAGACATAAATGAGGGTTTGCCGTGTGATTACATTTATATAAAGTTCACCCACAGCCACAGATCATTAGTAATTACAGAGGTCACAGAAGTGGTATCTCTGCAAGGGTGGGGATCATTGTTGATCAGGAAGACAGGAGAGAATCTTCTGGGGGTGATGAAAACACACTGCATCTTGATACACAAATATTTATACACATGGAGTTCTACACTTAAAAGACTTGTGTAGTTTACTGCATATGTTCACATCAGCTTTTTTTGGGGGGCGGGGCATGCTGTGTAACTAGCAGGGTTTGAGTTCCTCAACCAGGGATCAAACTTGTGCCCCCTGCAGTGAAAGCATGGTATCTTAACCTCTGGCTCACTAGCAAATCCCAACATCAACTTTTTTTTTTGATGTGGACCATTTTTGAAGTCTTTATTGAATTTGTTTTATAACATTATTTCTGTTTTATGTTTGGTGTTTTGGCCTCGAGGCATGTGGGATCTTGGCTCCCCTATCAGGGGTCGAACCTGCATCCCGTGCATTGGAAGGTGAAGTCTTAACCACTGGACTACGAGGGAAGTTCTTCAACATTAACTTCTGAAAAGTAGCAGCAGGTGGAAACAATCCAAATGCCCATTCACAGATGAACAGATAAATAACCGGGATGTATACTCACAGTGGACTCTTAGCCACGCATAGGAAGGAACGAAGCACCGTTACTTGCTCCAACATGGATGAACCTTGAGAACATTATGTTAAATAAGCCAGACACAAAAGACCACCTACTGTATGGTTCGGTTTATCTGAAATACCCAGAACAGGAACGTCTACACAGACAGAAAGCAGATTAGGGTTTACCAGCATCTGGGGCGTGACCACTTAGTGGGTGTGGGGTTTTATGTGGGGGCAGTCGTACGGTCAGGCCAGCCAAGATGGCGGTTCTCTCGCTCTCTGTACCGGCCCTGCCCGACCTGGGCCTGCTTCACACACAGCTCGCCTTCCTACATGCTTGCCCCAGGCCCCAGCTAGTGATTAGTCTTTTCAAAGCGGCCGTGAGGAGCCTCCTGTTCCACTGCTGCTCTCCCTAATAGCTAAGGAGCCCACCTGACGCCAATTCCCCCCGGAACTGGTGACCTCGCCCTGACCCCGGAAGCAAAGCCTGCGGCCATGCTTTGCCTTCTGCCGAAGTCTGCACAAGGTGGGTGTTGCTCCAGGACCTTAACTTCAGACACGTAAGCTCCCCCATCCACTAAACTTTTAACGTCTCTGTGGCTGACTCTGGGCTCTTTCGCCCTGTTTTAAAGCTGGGCAAGTGAAGGGTTTTTGTTTGTTTGTTTGAAGTGCCATTCTTACAGGTCTTATGGGCCTGTGGGCTGTAGGGCCTTGTAGAACCTTTTAGGCCTGTGCGGTACAGCCCAACGATTAGGAAAAATTTTAGGAACTAAATAAGAGGTGGTGATGGCACAACACGGTGAATGTTCGAAATGCCACGTTAGAGCAATCTCCTGAATATGAATTTTGTGCCAGTTTTTAAAAAGCAGCATCAAAACAGTACTTTTTAAATGAAAAGGTGGCTGCTGCTGGTCTCTGCTCTGTCTGGTCTGGGGAGGGTGAGGGGTGCCGTCGCCAAAATCTTGGCTCCCTGTCCACCGGAGCCAAATAACAATAGAGAGACAGAGTTTGGAGGAAATAGAAAGATGGCTTTAGTCTCTGCTGGGCAAGGGGAGAACACAGCAGACCAGCGCCTTGAGGACTGTGCCCCCTCCCTAGGAGAACCGGGAGACTTTATGTAGCCTGGGTCTCAGACTTAGAGTAAATGATAAGGCTCCAAGTAATGAGGGTCTTGCATTTTTCTTCTTCCCGCGTTACTTCAAAACAGTAACAGCTGGCATCAGGCAGCTTTGTCCGTTTGTCTCTGCGTTATTGGCCTGCGACCTTCTTTCTGAAATGCAAACAATTCTAAGGGGTGATTTGCTACAAGAGAATGTAGGGTGTAATTTACATAGTATCAGGGGGTGATAGGTTTCCTTTGTGAAAGAAATTCTAGTTACAGACACTGTAGATTAGTAACGTTTAAACAGGGAGTGATTAACTCTGATTAACTTTTGTCTGTTCTCTAGCTTGTTCACTGTTCCTTTTACTTTCCATGTTCTCAAGAGAGGGAAAACTTCTTTTCTGTTTTTGCTGCAGCAGTGCCAATGCCACCATGACATTGCCTGTTGGAGCCATACTTGTCCATCCTTATGAAGCCTCTTGGTGAAGGGTTGTATCCCTGCCTCAAGAAACTCTCTACTGCCATCTCCTGGAAATTGTCATAGTAGACATACAAGTTTGTACAATAAACACACCTACTCCTCAATGTGGTGCTCTTGTGCAGTGCACAGTCTGCACAGCTGTCCATGGCGGGATAGGTGACTTGGCTCTGCTTTTCAGTGTACGCTATCCAGATATGAATGGGCCCTTGAGCACCTCAAGGCTGACCTACCCTCCGTTCCACACTAATGCCCAATAAGTCTAGCCTAGGCTAGCCTCTTCCAGGGAGATGTCATGGAGATGAGATCCACATGGTCCCTAGTTCAGTCATCAGTATATTGAAATCTGCCTTTCAGAGCCACCTCCGGAAATGAAACCTTCCCCAGGGCACTTTTGGTCATCACCGAAGCAGGAGCTTAGAGGATGGGCTAGAAGGTCTTGTGGACTTAAAAGTCTTCATAACCTCACAGTTGAGAGTTCTGTTTTATTCAGTGGGAATTTTTAGGACTTCAAGCCAAGGAGACAGCATCTCCAGTAACCCTGAGAGAACTGCTCCGAGGAGGTGAAGGGAGGAGGCAGGTTATATGGACATTTTGTAACAAAGGGCAGGTAATCAGAACATCAAAAGAAAAAAAAAAACACACAGGTATTCCAAGTGAAGGAATTTAGTGCTTTTCTGTGTATGGAAAGATGCAAAACTCAGGGCTCACTGAAGTCATTCCTTTGATATGTGCATGCTAAGTCGCTTCAGTCTCCCATTTCTACTTTTTTAGTTGCTCAGTCATGTCTGACTCTTTGTAACCCGATGGACTGTAGCCTGCCAAGCTCCTCTGTCCCCTGGATTCTCCAGGCAAGAATACTGGAGTGGGTTGCCACGCCCTTCTCCAGGGGATCTTCCTGACCCGGGGACTGAACCTGTGTCTCCTGTATCACCTGCATTGCAGGCAGATTCTTTACTGCTGAGCCACTGGGGAAGCCCTTTCTTTGATAGGCACCTCACCTATCTGGGGCCAGCATCCTGCCTGTTCACAACATTCTCAGTTTCCTCAGGGCTCACTGTAGGGAGTGGCTGCAGTCTGCTGGATCGCAGGTATTCTTTTCCTTCCCAGGTTCCCTCAGGCTTAGCTGCCTCTGCTGGGGCTGCAATCACTGACAGGAAACGTTCCGTTTCTCAGGTTCCGCCAAGCTCCTAGCCACAGGCATCTTGGCTGTTTTTTTCTCTGTTGTAACGGTAGGGACAAGGAGCTGAACATGCCTAAAACACCGGGTTGTGTCTCATCTCTGACTTGCCAGGATTTGCCAGGGAGGGGAACGGGCTGTAGGATCCAGTGGGAAGGAGCTTCAGCCCAGAGGGCCCTGTGCTGGGTACACCTTACACCGCCACCTTGATGCCAGAAATTCAGCCTCTGTGAAGCCGATGCCAAATCTGATTTCAGAGACAGAGTTTTGGGTGAAGTAGAAAAGAATAGCTTTATTGCTTTGCCAGGCAAAGGGGGCCACAGCAGGTCTGTGCCCTGAAAAACCATGTCCGACCTGGGAGGATTTGGTGGGGAGTTTTATCCCAGTGGTTCAAGGGCTGGGTTGCTGATAAGGATCAGGGTCTCAGGTGACCAATCTCTTGATGGGCTTTTTTTGTTCCCTTGATCTGGCCTCAGGTGACCTCTTCTTTTTATTTTTAATTTTTAACATAAATTTATTTTAATTGGAAGCTAATTACTTAACAATATTGTAGTGGTTTTGCCATTCATCCGCCACGGGTGTACATGTGTTCCTGATCCTGAGCTCCCCACCACCTCCCTCCCCATCCCATCTTTGTTGATGAGCTTCTTCAGGCCATCAAACTGAGATTCTCTGGAATAAAGAATGCTCACATCTTCCATTTGTTGGGGGTTTCAGTTCTGCAAAGATTTAGCTCAAATCTTTATATCCTTCGACCTGGGGCTTCCTAGGTGGCTCAGTGGTGAAGAACCCTCCTGCCAATGCAAGAGATGCAGGTCTGACCCCTGGGGGCAACCTGCTCCAGTATTGTTGCCTGGAGAACCCCATGGACAGAAGAGCCTGGTGGGCTACAGTTCATGGGGTCACATAGAGTGCAGGGGATTTGCTGGGGTGGGAGGTGAGTCTTTTGTGGACATCAGCAATGCATCTTAAGCCCCTCACTGCCCTGAAGTTGTAGTGGTGTCACAACTATGAGATGAGGGGCCGGCTTCCCTGGTGGGTATCTCTCCGAGACTACAGCTGTCCTAGAGAAATAGACTGCAAACCACACATGTGGAGTGGGCTCATAGCCACATTTTAAAAGTTAAAGGAAAACAGGCCACATTCACTTTAATAGCATATATTTTTTTACCCTAACATACTCAATGAAATCAATCAATGCTCAATCACTCAATCATGTCCAGCTTTTTGTGATCCCCATGGACAGTAGCTCACCAGGCTCCTCTGTTCATGGAATTTTCCAGGCAAGAATACTGCAGTGGGTTGCCATTTCCTTCTCCGGGGGATCTCAAACATTATCATTTCAACATGCAATCCATATAAAAATTATTGAGATATTTTACATCCTTTTTTTTTTTTCAATATACAGAGTCTTCAAAACCTGGTGTGTAATTTGCCCTACTAGGGCATCTCAGTCAGGACCAGTCATGTTCAGGTGCCCTGCAGCCATAAGCAGCCAGTGGCTCTTGTGTGGACAGCATGTTTCCAGAATTTCTGTAACCCAGGAGTGGGGCAGTGGCACCTTGGTGGGGAGTGGGGAGAGCAGCAGGGAGCAGGACTTGAGCCAGCACTTACACAGCCATAAGTGGTTTGTACTGAGGTGGTGTGAATTGAGAAGCTGTTACAGAACAGCTCTGTGCTGTGTCTATGTGCCCAACGCACAGTGAGGACAGACTAGCAGAGAAATGCTTACTGCAGGCCAAGCAAGGAGAATGGGTGGCTTGCACTCAGAAACCATAAATTCCCCAGTGGTTTTGGGGTCGGGTCGGGGGAGAAATTTTTATAGGCAAAATGTGAGATGAGATCTATAGGGTATGTGACTTTCATTTGACAGCTGAAGTAACCATCCTCCACCTGGGAGGGGGCCTTAGTTTCTGCAGAACTCAAAGGTATTGTTATACGTTTCTTGAGGAGGAACCAGGACCCTGCCCCAAAGGCTGGACTATTGTTTCTTGACGGCTCCTCCCGTGTTTCTGTGTCCCCTCCCTTCCCCGATTAGCGGCTGTTTGGATCTGCCCTGGAACTCAGGGAAGGTCCAGGAGGCTGAATGAAGCCTATTTCCTACACACAAGGAAGGAGGGGGGAGGACCCCACAGGGTCCCACTCAGTTCCAAGGCCCCTCAGGAAAGGTTGGACCCCACTGTGGGACTCCTCCTACAGAACTGATGTCCAGAGCTGCCAGGTTTGTGGGTCTGATCTTAAGTGCCCCTGGAAAGCAAGCATCTATTTCAATTGATTTTTTAAAAAAGAAATGTATATTCATTTACAAGAAAAAAACTTACAGGTGATAACTTACAGGAAGGGCGACCCCATTCTAGGGCCTGAGAGTGGGCTCTTGTCTAACTCTCAGAAGTGAATTGTCCGAGGAGACACACATGCTGACAAAGCAAGAGCCTTTCCTGGGAAGAGGTGCCCATGGAGAGAGCAGCAGGGTGACAGAGCCCAGGAGAAGTGCCCTGCCCTGTGGCTTGTGATCTCAGGGTTTATGGTAATGGGCTCAGTTCTGGGGTGTCTCTGGCCAGTCATTGTGACTCAGGGTCCTTCCTGGTGGTGCACGCAGCCAAGATGGATTCCAGCGAGGACTCTGGGAGATTGGTAGGACACATGGACTGGTGTCTCCTCTCCCCTTTTGACCTTTCCTGAATTCTTTCAGATGGCTTGTTAGTTCCACTTTCCTTACCAGGACCTCCTGTTCTAAGATAATTCATACAAGTGGTGACTATCCTGTCTGGCCAGGTGGGCAGTTTTGGTCAGCAGTTCCGTTAACATAACAATGCATTTTTGTAGCATGAATGAATGAATGAGTGAAAAACTTCAATATGAAGACCAGAAAGCACCTGTGCCGATGAGGGGCAGTAGGCATCAGACCTACATCTAATGTCAGGGGCTAGGCAGGGAGACTGGAATCTCCACGTTGAGACGAGGAAGTGTGTATGTGGGCAGCCAGGCTGCAGGCGCATTCTGGCCTGTCCCTTCTTAGCTGTGGATCCCATGACAGTCCCAGGTTCTCCCTCACACTGCCCATCAGTCCACCCAGAAGAGCGCCTTACCTTTGCTCTCCATGGCCTTTCATTCATTCAGTCACCTGCTCATTCATTCGTTCCTTGAGCAAAAATATATATACTCTGAACCCTGGAAGCAGTGCCCAGTGAAGTAAGCCAAAGTCCAGCCGTCTGAGTGTCCAGTTCAGGGGAATCTAGGGAAGCAGAAAGTTGACTGATGGCTGCTTAGGTCTGAGTGATGGCAGAAGGGGGGATGGGATGGGGGACAGGAAGGTGAGAGCTGAAGGGAAGAGGTTTCTTAAAAAAAAAAAAAATATATATATATATATAAAATTTATTTATTTGGCTGTACCAGGTCTTAGTTGTGGCATGTGGGATTGCGTTCCCTGACCAGGGATTGAACTTGGGCCCCCTGCACTGGAAGCGTGGACCACCAGGGAAGTCCTGAGAGGTTTTTTGGGTTTTTTTTTCTTTGGTGAGGAACATGTTCTAAAATTGATTCTGGTAAAGCCTGCACAGCTGTGTAAATATGCTAAAAACCATGGAATTGTACAAATTACTTGGATGGATTGTATTGTATGTGAATTCTATCTCAATAGCCTACTTAAAAAATATATATATACACATATATATATATATATTTATTTATTGAGTACCTACTGTGTGCCAGGTAAACTAGGGGCTCAGGAGTGGATAAAAGTGAACACAGTCCACCACCACATAGTCTGACCACGAGGAGGCAGCCACTAGACAAATCATCCCAGAAATGTTTTTCACAAGGGCAGTGTATAGACCTAAAGGAAGGTGCAGGCTGGAGTGAGCACCTCCCAGGACCGGGCAGCACAGAGCTGACCCAGAGGAGCTGGAAATGACCAGCCCTGCGGGGAGACAGGGAGGTGGGAACAGCCTTCCAGACCAAGGGGAGGCTGAGGGTGGAGGCCCCGAGGCAGCGCCCGGCACTTGGAAGGAATGGCCGAGGAGGAGGAAGTATGGGGGCAGGAGACAGGCCAGGCCCCTGAGGTCTTTGTCCTCCTGCGTGGGAAGCACTGGGGGCTGCGGCTGGGCAGTGAGGGGAAGTGGGGTACGTGATCCTTTCGGAGGACAGAATCTCTGGGTTTTATGTGTAATGGACCGAGGGCCCCAGACGCAGTGGAGGCAGGAGGGGCCGGCACCTCACCTCCCACATTGTATTAAGAAGTGTTTTCTCCCAGGGAGGGGGGCTTCCTGTTCATGAAACAGGAAGTAAGGTCTGTTTAGCTAGCAGCCGGCTGGGAGCAGACTGAGGACAGAGGGGCCCGAGGAAGCGGGGATCGGGCAGGCAGCCGCAGGTGAGGCCTGGCTGGCTCGGGTCACACCTGCCTGCCTCTGGTGGCCAGGATGAGCGAGGGCAGGGCGGCTGCTCCAACGCCCCTGGGCCCGGGGCTGCTGCCGAACCAGGCTCTGGGGGCGGGAGGCAGCGTTCCAGGACTCCAGGCCCGTTACGTCAGTGTTGCCATGGAGACCCCTGCTTCCATCAGCACGCGTGGCAGCTGCAGGAGACCCCTGGGCAGGGAAGGCTCGCGGGGTGGAGGGAAGCAGAAAAGAGCAGGCCCCCACGGGCCTGCAGTCCTGCCCCTGAGCAGGGCCCCAGAGAGGGCAGGGGTGCCAGTCCTGGAGGGCACCCTCCAGCTCTCTTATCCGGCCGGCGGCTTTCCTGCAGTCTGAGAGATGCCTCGGTATGAAACAGCTCAGGCTGTGGCCCTTGCCCACTGCAGCAGCCAAGGAAGGTTGGGGGTGGGGGTGAGTGTGCTCCCTCTACTGACCCCTCCCACCCCCACACTCCCAGCTTCATTGTTGGGTTTCAGATGCCTCTTCATTCAACCGTTTCCTGAGCCCTCCACGGGTCAGATGCTCTGTGAGCGCCTCTGATCCCAGCGAGGGACGCTGGCCTGCTGCTCATGGGTCCAGCGCATCTATGAAATGGTGTTTCCTTTGTCTCTAAACCTTGTCCTCTGAAATCTTTCTTTGCAGTTTCTTAAAGACACCTTAAGTGGCAAAATGCCCAGGCTAGCTGAGCACTTCAGCCTCCCATTGAGCTTCCCGTTCATTTCACACCTCTTCTGGTTTCTCAGTCCCTGGCTCCTCCCTGGGGTGGGGTGAAGGTGAAGAGGGACCATTGTCCTTGTCCTTGCTGTTTCTCTGAGTGGCCACGGGGCTGTTGAGTGAAAAAAACAACACAAAAAATAACCCCACCTAAAAGCTGAGAATTATGTTAGATTTGAGGACGTTACTGAGAACTAGAGCCCACGCAGGCAGCTCTCATTGCTCTGAGGGACTGTTCCAGAGAAACGAGGGAGAAGCCAGGACTTAAAGGAGTTTTTGCTGGGAAAAGTAGAAAGACTAGAGAAGGTTATTGCTAACCACAAAAGCAAACATCTCAAGTTAATGATTTTAGTGTCTTTCTATGTATGGGGCAGTGTGAGTGTCTAGGCTCATTGGAATAATTCCTTTGATAGGCATCTTAGCTGTCTTGGGGCCTCCCAGGTGGCGTTAGTAGTAAAGAGCCCACCTGCCAATGCAGGAGAGGTGAGAAACGTGGGCTTGGTCCCTGTCTCAGGAAGATCCCCTGGAGGAGGGTGTGGCAGCCCACTCCGGTGTTCTTGCCTGGAGATTCCCCACGGCAGAGGAGCCTGGCGGGCTACAGTGCACAGGGTCGCAAAGAGTCAAACACCACTGAATCGACTTTGCCCGCGCTTAGCTAGCTAGGGCCAGTACCCTGTGTTTTCCCATGCTGAATCCCCTCGGGGTGTACCACTGATTGGCTGCAGTGGTTCATGGCCTGATGACTGGCAACATTCCCTGCTTCTCAGAATGGCAGGCACGTTCTTTGTTTACTGAAATGGCAGGTACTCTGTTTCTGTCACTGGGGTAGCCCAAATGTGTGCTTTTGTGGGACCTGCGTGGGTGTGGGCAGAGGTGAGGGTTCCCACGGCGTGCTCCCCTGTGGCCCCCTCTCCCTGCATCCTGTCTCCCACCTTCCACTCCCCCTTGGGGCTGGGGGCAGAGGTCTCCTCACCCTGGGGCCAACAAGCCTTTGGGATAGAATGATGCTGGGAAAGTGCCTCGGGCCCTGCTGGCTTCCTGGTGCCGGTGGGATTCCCAGACCCTCACACGTCCCCGACCTGTTGTGGTCACCTCCTACATCCTGGCACCTCTCGCCAGCTCTTCTCTACTGTGGGAAGGGAGGGGGTGGTTCTCAGCAGGAGGAAATGAGGCTGCCAGGATCAGCTGGGCAGGACCCTCCCCACGAGGGGGCCAGCCGTCTCCTACATACATATGTTCCTGGGCGGGGCAGGCTTGTCCGGCAGGACCAGGTACCAGCCATGTATGATCTGAGAGCCGTGTTTCTCGGTAAGTCCTCTGGCCAATCTCAGGCCTTAACACAGGGGACACATTTAGAAATCGTCTACTCATTCACTTGACATGAGTCTCCTCTGTGCTCGGCCCCGTGTTCTGGGATGGATGGATGGATGGGTGGGTGTGTGCGTGAATAAATGAATGAATAGGTAGGTAGATCACGGATGGACAGGTTGGAAAATGAATGGACAGGCGGGGGAGTGGATGGGTTGGTAAATGGAAGCTGTGCACAGGATCGGCAGTTGGTTCAGTGACTCCTGGTCGGGTGTGTTTACTGTCTGTCGTGCAACAGATTATTCCAAAGTTTATTGGCCTAAAACAGACGCTGTCTTACCACTTTTGTGGGATTGGAATTCGGAAATAACTTAACTGGGTAGTTCTGACTCAGGATTGCTCCTGTGGTTGCAACCAGAGTGTCAGATGGGACTTGACCGGGACTGCAGCATCTGCTTATTTATTTTCTTTTGTCTTTTTTTGGCTGTGCTGGGTCTTCGTTGCGGAGCATGGGTTTCTCTTGTTGTGGTGAACCAGCTCCGGAGCACCCAGGCGCAGGACTTGTGGCACATGGACTCTCTGGCTGCAGTGCAGGGCTTAGTTCCCCCACAGCGTGTGAGACCGTAGTTCCCTGACCGGGGATCAAACCCGCTTGCCCTGCATTGGTAGGTGGGTTCTTAACCACCGGACTACCAGGGAAGTCCCAGTTTCCGCTTCTGTACTGGCTCCCTCTTGGGGCTGTTGGTGGACAACCTATTTCTCCATCACCATCATCCCTCCTCTTATTTATTTTTCCTCTTTGTTAGAAGCAAGTCACTAAGTCCTTCACACTCAGGGGAGGGGAGTTGAGCTCCATCTTTTGAAGGAGGGACATCAGAGAATTTGGGGACAGATTTTAAAACCATCACAACAGATGGAGGGATTGGCATGCCCACTCTTCTTCCTGGATGCTGGAGTCTTCAATAATCTTAGACCAGGGACACTGCCCCCCTCCCCCGATCATGACTCTATGTTAAATTCATCTAGGACACTTAGAACATATCAGTGTCCAGGGCTCAACCCCCAGACCACCTTCTTAGTCTGATGAAACCTGTGGACGTTTGTGTTTTGTTTTGTAACCTTATGCTGGGGAAGATTGAGTGCAGGAGGAAAATGGGGTGACAGAGGATGAAATGGTTGGATGGCACCATCGACTCAATGGACATGAGTTTGAGCAAACTCAGAGAGATCGTGACGGACAGGGAAGCATGGTGGGCCATGGCCCGCGGGGTCACAGAGAGTCGGACACGACTGAGCGACTGAACAAAAACAACAAACTTTAATCATGAAACCCAGCACTTGTGTTCCCACTACGTGGGTTTTTTCTTTATTGTGGTAAAATATACACAACACAAAATTTACCATTGAAACCATTTTTAAATTTAATTTTTATTTTATATTATAGTTGGTTTACAACGCTGTGTGAGTTTCCAGTGTACAGCGAAGTGATTCAGTTACATATATACATATACTAGTTCTCTTTCGGATTCTTTTCCCATATGTGTTATTTCCGAGGACTGAGTAGGGTCCCTTGTGCTATGCAGTAGGTCCTTGTTGATTATCTGTTTTATATGTAGTAGAGTGTGTATGTTAACTCCCAACTCCTGATTTTTCCCTCCCCTGACCTTTCCCCGTTGGTAGCCATAAATTTATTTTCAAAGTCTGTGAGTCTGTTTTTGTCTTGTAAATGAGTTCATTTGTATCACTTTTTTTAGGTTTCACATATAAGTGATACCATATGAAATTTGTCTTTCTCTGTCTGACTTCAGGGCTTCCCCTGTGGCTCAGTGGTATAAAGAATCTGTAATGCAGGAGCTACAGGAGATACACATTTGATCCCTGGGTCAGGAAGATCCCCTGGAGAAGGGCATGGCAACCCACTCCAGTATTCTTGCTTGGATAATCCCATGGACAGAGGAGCCTGGTGGGTTACAGTCCATGGGGTTGTGGAACGAGAAGTCAAGTGGGCCTTAGGAAGCATCACTACGAACAAAGCTAGTGGAGGTCTTGGAATTCCAGTTGAGCTGGAATTTCAAATTCTAAAAGATGATGCTGTGAAAGTGCTGCACTCAATAAGCCAGCAAATTTTGAAAGCTCAGCAGTGGCCACAGGACTGGAAAAGGTCAGTTTTCATTCCAATCCCAAAGAAAGGCAATGCCAAAGAATGCTTAAAAAACCACACAATTGTACTCATCTCACATGTTAGCAAAGTAATGCTCAAACTTCTCCAAGCCGGCCTTCAACAGTACGTGAATTGTGAACTTCCAGATATTCAAGCTGGATTTAGAAAAGGCAGAGGAACCAGAAATCAAATTGCCCAGATTCGTTGGATCATTGAAAAAGCAAGAGAGTTCCAGAAAAACATCTACTTCTGCTTTATTGACTACGCCAAAGCCTTTGACTGTGTGGATCACAATAAACTGTGGAAAATTCTGAAAGAGATGGGAATACCAGACCACTTGACCTGCCTTCTGCAAAATCTGTATGCAGGTCAGGAAGCAACAGTTAGAACTGGACGTGGAACAACAGACTAGTTCCAAATCGGGAAAGGAGTACGTCAAGGCTGTATATTGTCACCCTTCTTATTTAAATTATATGCAGAGTACATCATGAGAAATGCTGGGCTGGGTGAAGCACAAGCGGGAATCAAGATTGCCAGGAGAAATATCAATAACCTCAGATATGCAGATGACACCACCCTTATGGCAGAAAGTGAAGAACTAAAGAGCCTCTTGATGAAAGTGAAAGAGGGGTGTGAAAAAATTGGCTTAAAACTCAACATTCAGAAAATTAAGATCATGGCATCTGGTCCCGTCACTTCATGGCAAATAGATGGGGAAACAGTGGAAACAGTGACAGACTTTATTTTTGGGGGGCTCCAAAATCACTGCAGATGGTGATTGCAGCCATGAAATTAAAAGACGCTTGCCCCTTGGAAGAAAAGCTATGACAAACTTAGACAGCATATTAAAAAGCAGAGACATTACTTTGCCAACAAAGGCCCGTCTAGTCAAAGCTACAGATTTTCCATTAGTCTTGTATGGATGTGAGAGTTAGACTATAAAGAAAGCTGAGCGCTGAAGAATTGATGCTTTTGAACTGTGGTTTTGGAGAAGACTCTTGAGAGTCCCTTGGATAGCAAGGAGATCCAACCAGTCCCTCCTAAAGAAAATCAGTCCTAAAAAAAAAAAAAAGGAAAGAAAATCAGTCCTGACTATTCCTTGGAAGGACTGATTTTGAAGCTGAAACTCCAATACTTTGACCACCAATGCGAAGAGCTGACTCATTTGAAAAGACCCTGATGCTGGGAAAGATTGAAGGTGGGAGGAGAAGGGGACGACAGAGGATGAGATGGTTGGATGGTATCACCGACTCAATGGGCATGAATTTGAGTAAATTCCGGGAGTTGGTGATGGACAGGAAGGCCTGGCGTGCTGTAGTCCATGGGGTAGCAAAGAGTCAGACATGATTGAACTGAACTGAACTGACTTCACTTAGAATGATAATCTTCAGGTTGATCCACGTTGCTGCAAATGACATTACTTCATTCTTTTTTGTGGCTGAGTAATATTCCATTATATATACTACATATTATGTATCTTACATATTATATATATTATGTTGTTATTGTTCAGTTGCTAAGTCGTGTCCAACTTCTGTGAGCCCATGGACTGGAGCATGTCAGGCTTTCCTGTCCTTCGCTATCTCCCAGAGTTTGCTCAGTACATGTCTACTGAGTCAGTGATGCTATCTACTCATCTCAACCTTTGTCACCCCTTCTTTTGCCTTCAATCTTTCCCAGTATCAGTCTTTTTCAATGACTCGGCTCATAGGCACACGTGCGTGTGTGCACACATACACACACACACACACACGCAGTGGTGGAGGATAACCATCACCACTCCCTCTGACACACACACCCCGCATCGTCTTTATCCATTCCTCTGCTGATGGTCATTCAGGTTGCTTCCATGTCTTGACTATTGTAAACAGTGCTGCGGTGAACATTGCAGGGTGCATTTTAACCAGTCCCTGATCATCTCTGTTCTCCTTTCTGTCTCTGTGAATTTGACTGCTCTAGGAACCTCATATAAATGGAGTCATACAGATCTGTCCTTTTGTGTCTGGCTATCAATTCAGGAAGCATAGTGTGTTCCAGCTCCAAGCAGGTAGCAGGTGTCAGATTTCACTTCTCTCATGGAAGAGTAATATCCGCTGTATATGCCACATTTCGTTTATCCCTTCCTCTGTCGATGGACATATGGGTCGTTTCCATATTGGTATTGATATTTTTTAAAAGCTCCAAAGTGATTCTGATGTGAAAGCAGGCATGAAAACTGAGGCCTTAGTTCTCAATCCTGGCTGCCCATTAGAGTTACCTGGGAGCTGTAAAACACAGACAGAAAAACTCCCACAAACCCGATGCTGGTGCCCGTGCAGACAGACCCGCCTCAGTGGCAGTGTCTCTGCAGGCGGACCCCAGGAGTCCGGATGAACACCCAGTTCCTTCCAGTAACAGAAGGCGCAGACGCCTGGAATCATTTCCAAGTCTCTGCTGCCCCCTGGTGGCACAGCTGACAACATTCCTGGGAGCCTGGCTCTCTAGGACAGGCTTGCCCACCCACTGGGAGCCCACAGTGCCAGCCCTGCCCGGGGGCCTGTGGACCCTGCAGAGCTCGACCTGTACCCCCGCCCCCACTGCACTTCCTTGCTGGCCCTGTGTGGCTCCTTGTCTGGAAGGAGAGAGGAGAGGACATAGACAGGCGGAAGACTCCACTTTGTGTGACTTTGAACAAGCCATTTAAACTGTGCCTCGGTCTCCCAGGCTTTCAGGTGAGGATAACCACCACCACTCCCTCACCCTGAGACCGCTGGTGGGTACGCGTGTCTGCCTCTGGAAGGACCCAGGGCCGGTGTGTCCACCTCGGGCGTTTGGGGCTGGGTCTTCCCTGTACCGGAGCCGTCCTGGGCGTGGTGGGGTGCTGAGCAGCTGCTGGGCTTCCGCCCACTAGCTGCCAATAGAAGCCCTCCATTGTGATCCTCAAAAATGTCTCCAAATGTGGACAGATGTCCCCCAAGTACAAGGTTGCCAGAAAAAATACAAGTTTCTCAGTTACATTTGCATTGCAAATAAAAAGCTCATAACTTTTTAGGGGAATCATTTTGCAAAGACTGCATCTTTATTTGTTAAGTCGAGAAACCCTACCTGGGGACAGAATCACCCATTCGAGAGCCCCCATCCTGGCGAGCTGTTGATAACTGTTTAGGAGGCTCAGATATCAGATGGGGAGGTTGTGAAGAAGGAATTCATAGGGCCTGGACTCCATCTCAGGCCTGTCTGTGCTGATCGTGCTCGGCCACCTCTCCAGTGGACTCTGAACTCCCTGCTTAGTGCCTGTGGGAACGACAATGGAAGGATAAGACCCCCTCCGGACAGGGGAACCTTGAAGATCATATCCAGGTTACTCATCACCTAAGAGAAAACAGACACTAATCACCCCTGCCTCCGGACACTATCTATTAGAATGTAAGCACAGGCTTATCGGTTATTAACTGTTTGGAATGTAACTGCGGGCTTATTGATTATTGACTGTTTGAACACATAACATGTGAATGATGGGGTTATTGTAGTTGTATTTACCCTTCCTTTGTTCATGTAAGTCTCAAGGGAATTGGGGTGGTGGGTTTGGACACGTACACATCGTACGCATGGGGTATAAAAGATTTTCACAAATGCTGGTCGGGGTCCTTGGCTAAGAGGAGACTCTGCCTTGGGCCCGCCGGTGTAATAAACTGCACTCCACTATCTGCATTGTCCTTCTGAGTGAGTTTGTTTCCCGGAAAGCGTGGCTATAACAGTTGCATCTGGGTGGAACTAGGTTGAGAACACCATGGGTGTCGGCTGGGGGCGCGCCCAGCAACGGTCAGCCCAGGATTCCGGGCCACTGTCGGGATGGAAGCTGGGCTCAGGATTGGGCCTTCTTGGTGATGTACTGAGGGAGGGGCTGGGGGGGCCACCCTGCTTTCCCACACTGGGGGCTGTTGGGGACAGGGCAGCTTGTGGCCGACCACAGGTCAGAGCAGCGCACCCCCCAGCTCTTCCCCAGGGGGAGCCCAGGCCCTCAGTGACGAGGTTCAGGCCCAGCTTACTCACTTGCAAGAGGGAGAAACTGGGTCAGAGACAGGCAATGACGGGCCCCAGGTCACACAGCCAGCTCGTGGTGGTGCAGAGCTAGGGTCTAGGCCTTCAGGCCAGGACTCTCGCCCCTGGGGTGGAGCCTGGGAGTGTCCTCAGTTTCTGGTAAGTTCTCTAGGAGCTCCCAGCATTTTCAGACACAACAAGAGGCACTCAACACAGGCTTCATGGCCCCTGTGGTCCTCAGCTGCCCCCTCATTCTACTCCAGGGGAGCCCTGGGCCTCCTTCTGGGGCTGTCCCTGTGATGACCGGCTCTTGTTTCTATCTGATGGGGAGAAGTGACTTGGGGAAGTGGAGACGCACATGGGTTTGGAGCCAGATGGACTGGGGCTGGAGACTGACTGTCTCTCCCTGACTGTGGCCTGAGGCACTCAGGGAGCTGTTTTACAAAGGCACTCACACTTTGTAGAGCTGTTTTAAGGATTCAATGGCTTAACAATTATGAGTGCTTAAGACAGTATGTGACAGGTAGGAAGGTTTACTATTTATCTAACTTTCATCCCTTCTTGTGATATCAAGCCCCTGTCCCTCGGGGAGCTGGTTCAGTGGGCCTGTCAGTCATAACCCTCCCCTAAGGGGTATATGACTCAGCAAGACCCATCACTGTACCCTATTGCCCCAGGAAGTCACTGGGTTAGTGAGTGAGACCAGCCTGATGAAGGTCTAGTTCGGTCCCTGGATCCAGCCTAACCTGAAGCCCATGACCTCCCTGGGATTCCCAACATGTAAGACCATAATGCTCTTATTTTGTTTAAACAAGTTTGAGTAGAGTTCTGATCCATATCCCTTCTTAGCTCCATAGGATGTGAAGGGTTTCCCCAGGACAGTCCCCTTCTCCCATGGACTAGGGTCCCCAGCCTTGGTTTCGATCCAGCCCCACACTGGATCACTGCTGCTCACTCAGAGAGGCAGGTCTTCTGGGTCTGAGCTGCGATCAGGGCTCACAACAAAAGGAACCAGACTAGTGTAGAGTACCGCCGTGCCCCAGATATTGTGCTGGGGCTTTCGTCGTATTTACAGCGGAGGCAACTGTGATTCAGAGAGGTGCAGTGACTTGCCCGTGGCCACACAGCAAGGAAGTAGAATCCCTTCCATTTGAACCCAGCCAGTCTGGCTTCAAGCAGAGGTGTACTTCTCACAGCACCCAGCGGCTTCCTATTGGTGGGGGCATTTTTTTTTTTCCATTAAAAAGTGTATAATATAAAATTCACCATCTCAGGGGATTTTGAAAGGCAGATATAGCCAAAAGATGACATAGAGAATTCACTACTCCCAGTGGAGAATGGAGGCCCGGGCTCATTCATTCACGCAACACGTGTTACAGGGCCCTTACTAGGTGTCTGGTGGAGTCCGAGGCAGGGCTCAGCATTCATGATGAGGCCACAAGAGGCCTTAGGTGAAGAGTTTAAGGTGATGCTCCTTCTCAGGGTTGACCCTGCCCCTGCACAGCCCCCCCCCCCAAGGTGACCCCACCCCAAATCCTGCGCCAGCAGCCTAGCTTGGTCACTCTCGTCCCAGCCCAGGTTCGAGATCAGACTTTGCACTTCTGCTGCAGGGGCCATGGGTGTTTGATACCTGGTCGGGGAACTCAAGTCCCACAAGCACCCGACCCCACCCCCCATAAAAAGATCAAGGAGAGTTTAGATAACCTGGCAGACACCCAGTCCAGCCAGGAAAGGCGCTTCCGACACACTGTCCCTGAGGAATGATTGTTGGCAAGGTTTCCAGCGGGGCCACTTGGCACAACACGGCCAAATCACTGGGGGGTCTGGAGGGGAGACTGAAGGCAGGCTCACCCCTGCTCGCGGGCACACCAGCTTACCACCTGTGACAGCATCCTCAAGGGCAGGGACGCCCACTGTCCGGCCCCTCTCCAGGGTGCTGATGTTCCAACTGCGGCCCCCAAGCTGACTGGCCCCTCCTCAGAGGCCTGGGGCCAGCTCCGAGACCCCCTCTAAGCTTCCCGTGTTCCTCCAGCCCCAGGAGTGGTGGCCGCCCTGGGTCACGTTAGCCCACAGTACCTCATTGTCCCCGTGTTGTCTTTTGGGTTCGCAACCCCTGGCTGGCAGTTCGATCACACTGTCTCTCATCAAAGAACCAGGGTGCTTTCTGTGTCCTGGAGGGAGTCTCAGTGATGCCGGAGGAAAGGGCATCAGCTGGGCAAGGAGCTGAAGGCAGTGCAGGCAGAGGCGCCCGCAGGGCTGGAAGCCATGAGGCTGGAGGGAGCCAGGCATGTTCCAAAGCCGAGGGCTCTGGAAGAATGACGGGGTGACAGAAAAAGGTGAGGCTGCATGGGTCGGCCCTTGTGGGCCGTGGAATGGAGTGTCGATGAGATCCTGAGGGCACCGGGGAGCCATGGAAGTGTCAAGTGACTGAGTGATGTGATCTGATTTATTTTCCAAAGGATTGCCTTGGAACAGTGAGCCTCCCTTATTAGAGGAGCCTACCTCCCTGGAGGAGGCAGGAGTGGGTGTGGGTCCATTCGAGGGTGGGGTCACTCCGATGGTGAGGAGCAGTCTGCCTGTGGGAAGCCTCAGGCTTGTGTTCCTGTAACCCCCATCTTGGGCCCTCGCTCCTAACTGCAGACATCCCTGGGGATTTGCTGGCGGCCTGGATGTCCCCAGGGCTTACGTGCTTTGGGCAGAACCTTGTGAGTCCATCAGTGGTTCTTTCCGTGAGAAGTCATAACAAGGAAGAAAACAGTTACTCCCCAGGCTGCTTCTAGGCCCACACCTGTGTCCTTCAAATAATTTATAAAGATTTTTAAAATGTATTTGTGTATTTATTTTTGGCTGCACTGGGTCTTCATTGCTGGGTGTGGGCTTCTCTGGTTGTGGCAAGTGGGGGCTACTCTCTAGTTGCATGGCCCTCTCTTCATTGTAGTGACTTCTCTGTTAGCAGTGCACAGGCCTTAGGCATGAGGGCTCAGTAGTTATGGCACGTGGATTCAGTTGCCCTGCAGCATGTTGGATCTTCCCGGACCAGGGATTGAACCCATGTCCCCTGCATTGGCAGGCAGAGTGTTAACCACTGTACCATCAGGAAAGCTCTTCAAATAGTTTTTTTTTTTTTTTTAACTGAAGAACATTTATTTGTTTTTCACCAAGACTTTATCTTGAGGACGTAACTAAACTGCGCCTCCACTCCCCACCCCAATTTGAAGGAGGATTAGTACAGTGGATGTTATAAAGCAGGTATGAACAGTTTGAGGGACTGGAACCAACGTTAACTGACAAAAACCAACTTCCATCTAAATCATCATAAAAATGTTTAAGTAAAAAAAAGGGGGGGAGGGGGGCAAAGGGGTTTTCAGATTGGACAAGATCATCACATTTTATCTAATACATTCAATTCTGGCTAGGGTATACCAAAATGGAAACAGGATAACTATAATACAAAACTTCCACTACAGCACACTGCACATATCTGTGTTCCAAGCCCACCCCCGTTCCCCTAATGCTTCCAAACTCAACTATTTCCCAGCCTGTTGGGCCTGTCGACGAAGGAGCACGTAGATCTTCTCTTTAATCCAATCTTTGTTATAAGGCTGGTATGTCTGGGTATCAGCTCGGTAAACAAGGCAGCTGAGGTCTGCCAGGTCATCAATAAAATCAAACAACTGACTGATAATCATATGTGATAGAGGGGCTGTTGGCATTCATTCTCTTCAGATGTTCTTCATACATTTTACAAACACCTTCCATACACTCATTCACAGATTCATAGTCAGCGTAAGTTCTGCCTTCTGGCCTCTTGGTAGGCTGTACCAGCAAGATGGTGTGAGACATCGCGCCAAAGTCTCCCGCTGCAGCCGATGCCGACTCCGCCGCCGCACACGAGCTTCAAATAGTATTTTTAAGTGTATAAAATAAAGTTCAAGGAGTCTTGAGGACGCCAGTTATATTGAATACAGTTAAGATAAAAAGCATCCAAATTTGTGATATAATAATTCCTGTGCTTGTTAGTAACATATTTAATAACCAGCTCTAGCAAGCAGTCTAATAACGTTAGACTTTCCAAGAAGTGATGAGCATCAATGATATTTTCAGATGTCAGTAACAACTATAACGTGATGTGAAGACATCTGCAGTTTCTGAGAGTGAGGAAGTCACAGGCCTTGCCGATACTCCTGTGTCCTTTGCCTACAGTCGTCATGGAAGGAAATGTGAAATATCAGTTAAAGGTCAGTGTACATGAAGGTGTCATTTTTTCCCCCACATCTGTATTAGTCAGCCCTGGCTGCCATAATAAAATACCATAGACTGAGTGACTTCAGTCAATATCAGTAACCTCAGATATGCAGATGACACCACCCTTATGTCAGAAAGCAAAGGGGAACTAAAGAGTCTCTTAATGAAAGTGAAAGAGGAGAGTGAAAAAGCTGGCTTAAAACTCAACATTCAAAAAACAAAGATCATGGCATCCGGTCCCATCACTTCAAGGCAAGTACATGGGGAAACAATGGAAACAGTGACAGACATTATTTTCTTGGGCTCCAAAATCACTGCAGATGGTGACTGCAGCCATGGAATTAAAAGACCCTTGCTCCTTGGAAGAAAATCTATGACCAACAACCTAGACAGCATATTAAAAAGCAGAGACATTACTTTGCCGACAAAGGTCCGTCTAGTCAAAGCTATGGTTTTCCCAGTAGTCATGTATGGATGTGAGAGTTGAACTATAAGGAAAGCTGAGCACCGAAGAATTGATGCTTTTGAACTGCGGTTTTGGAGAAGACTCTTGAGAGTCCTTTGGACTGCAAGGAGATCAAACCAGTCAATCCTAAAGGAAATCAGTCCTGAATATTCATTGGAAGGACTGATGCTGAAGCTGAGACTCCAGTACTTTGGCCACCTGATGCGAAGAACTGACTCATTTGAAAAGACCCTGATGCTGGGAAAGATTGAAGGCAGGAGGAGCAGGGGATGACAGAGGAAGAGATGGTTGGATGGCATCACTGACTTGATGGATATGAGTCTGAGCAAGCTCTGGGAGTTAGTGATGGACAGGGAAGCCGGTGTGCTGCAGTCCATGGGTTCACAAAGAGTCAGACATGACTGAGTGACTGATCTAATTGAACTGAGTGGCTTCAATGCCAGATACTTATTTCTCACAGTGCTGGAGGCTGGAAGCCTGAGATCAAGGTGCTGGCCAATTTAGTTCCCGGTGAGAACCCACTTCCTGGTTGTCAAACAGCTGCTTTATCGCTGCGTCCCAACATGGCACTAATCCCATGATAGAGGGTCCCACCCTCTTGACTTTTAACTCTATTCATCTCCCAAAGCCCCCTCTCCCCCACTTAAGTATCATCATGTGGAGGATATCAGGGGCACACAGACTTTCATCAGAAATAGCATCCAAATTCATGGACCCCTTTAACCACAATCCTCAAAATAAACTGTTCTAGTGGAAAGGGCCATGTATGTTTATTAGAAATACTTTCTTGAGCTGCTTAGGGTTGAAGGTGGACCCCTGAAGTTACGTTCAAGTGGCAGCGACCGCTAAACTGCCTGCTGGGGGATGGTGTCCTGTTGACTGGAAGACCCTTCCCTTTGCTGAGCACCCAAATGCCCTGGCTCTGGAGTTAGGACTGCCTGGGTGTAAACCTCATCATCTCCCTACTGACCTCAGTTTACTCACCAATTTGATGGCATAATAGTCCCTCTGGTGAGTGTTTTTGTTTGCTTGGTTGGTTGGTTGGTTGTACCAGCTGTGTGTTGAGGTACATGGAATCTTTGATCATCATTGCAACATATTGGTGTCTTTTAGATGTGGCATGTGGAATCTAATCCCCTGATCAGGGATTGAACCCCGCCCAGCCCCCTGCATTGGGAGCACAAAATTTTAGCCAGTGGACCACCAGGGAGGTAGTGTCCTTGGGGTGATTAACTGGCTCGTCTGTGTGAGGTGTCACCCAGCGTGCATCCGAGCAGACAGGCACCGTCCAACCCAACATCCACCTTCCTGTCTTTGCAGTCAGTCTCCCGCCTGCCTTGAGGGGACAAGTTCGCATGCACTCCAGGTCTGTGGGTTGATGGCGCGGACTGCCCCTAACCTGATGATTGCAGGTGTAATCACCCGACCCATCTCCATTCAGAAGGGGGCTCAGGCAGGGGCACTTCGTCCATGCTGGGGGCTGATGAGAACTTGGGCTCAGGGCTTTCACCTGACCTGCTGGGTCAGGAGCTCTCCTTCCTTGTGGATAGGAAGCTGGGAGAAGGGACACTTGGAGCTCCCGAGGCTACTGTGGGAGATAACCTGCCTGAGGGCAAAGTCCCCATCAAGGGAAATGACGGGGTGAGATGGAGAGAGGCTGCGTATTATGACATCGTCGGACCTCCTGGGTCCAGCTGTGACCACAGGCCTGGGCTCTTAGCTACATGAGCTGATCACCTCCCTTCTTGTTCAAGCCAGTTTGGTTGACTTTTCCCTCACTTGCAACAAGATTCCAGTTGCACAGCAGTAGTCTCCATAAGTGCTGCCGTCGACCCTCGAACAGCATGAGTCTGACTTCTGTCAATGTGTCCTTACTGCGCAACTCACAGTTGTATCCCTGGATGCAGAACCTGGGGTTGTGGGGTGGGGTGCGACTGACTGCAAGGTTATAGGCGGGTTTTTGACTTCGAGGGGGTCGGCGCCAGAAGCCTCTCGTTGTTCAAGGGTCACCTGTGGTAGTGATGGGGGTGATGAGGCAGGTGTGGGAAAGGCGCTGAGAAAGACCTGAATTGCTCTGAATGATGACGGGAAAAGGAATTTTAAATTTTGAGAGACATGTGGAGAGCTGGAAAGGGAAGGAAGGGGAGATACAAAAAAGTGGTGCTTTTTCTAGAACAAAAAGGTCTAATCTTAACCCCAACACTATTGTGGATTTTAAAAAGAATTGTGCAGTGGGACTTTCCATCCTTCCATAAACATTCGGTGAAGAATATAGGAATCGTTAAATGCTTGTTGTAAATGAACCCCAGAGAAGGGGCTGTGTTCAGTTACACTTGGTGTCATAAGTTCCCTTTCTTTTGTTGCGACCCCACACCAGGGTGCCCAGCCGCAGAGATTGAATCTTGGTTGGTCTAAGCCGAGGTGATATTCCTCATCTTCTTCCCACTGGTTGGACATGTGCTCTTAGTTACATGAGCTGATTACCTCCTTGGTCCTGACCTATGAGAAGTAGGTAGGGTTTCCAGAAGCCTTCCATGATGACCTGTGGCCGCATAGATCTTTGTTTTCTCTGAGTTCCGGTATTCTCTGAGTGTTGCCATCGAATATCTCTGCCTCTGACGATTCTCTGCCTCTGACCATTCTCTGTCTCTCCCAGCTTGAATTTTCTTGAATTCCACCTACACCCCCTGAAGTGTGCTTGTGCATACACACACACACCCCCTTTCAAAACAATGACTATAACTTTTAGGAACTGTATTCAAAATATTCAACATCCAGGAAGACTCGAGCACTGAACAATGAACGGCCACTGGCCACAGACAACTGGCCATCTGGTAAATGCCAGCTGCATACCAACCCCAAGGACAGCATGGGCTGGGTCCTGGGGATGCAGTGATAAATCATGTACATTTACTGCCCTCAAATCAGGCAGTCTGGTAGCTTCTTTAAGAAAATGTAGGTAAATCTAAAATAAACAAATGGGACCTAATGAAACTTAAAAGCTTTTGCAGAACAAAGGAAATTATAAGTAAGGTGAAAAGACAGCCCTCAGATTGGGAGAAAACAATAGCAAATGAAGCAACAGACAAAGGATTAATCTCAAAAATATACAAGCAACTCCTGCAGCTCAATTCCAGAAAAATAAATGACCCAATCAAAAAATGGGCCAAAGAACTAAACAGACATTTCTCCAAAGAAGACATACAGATGGCTAACAAACACATGAAAAGATGCTCAACATCACTCATTATCAGAGAAATGCAAATCAAAACCACAATGAGGTACCATTACACGCCAGTCAGGATGGCTGCTATCCAAAAGTCTACAAGCAATAAATGCTGGAGAGGGTGTGGAGAAAAGGGAACCCTCTTACACTGTTGGTGGGAATGCAAACTAGTACAGCCACTATGGAAAACAGTGTGGAGATTTCTTAAAAAACTGGAAATAGAACTGCCATATGATCCAGCAATCCCACTTCTGGGCATACACACTGAGGAAACCAGATCTGAAAGAGACACATGCACCCCAATGTTCATCGCAGCACTGTTTATAATAGCCAGGACATGGAAGCAACCTAGATGCCCATCAGCAGATGAATGGATAAGGAAGCTGTGGTACATATACACCATGGAATATTACTCAGCCATTAAAAAGAATTCATTTGAATCAATTCTAATGAGATGGATGAAACTGGAGCCAATTATACAGAGTGAAGTAAGCCAGAAAGATAAAGAACATTACAGTATACTAACACATATATATGGAATTTAGAAAGATGGTAATGATAACCCTATATGCAAAACAGAAAAAGAGACACAGATGTACAGAACAGACTTTTGGACTCTGTGGGAGAAGGCGAGGCTGGGATGTTTCGAGAGAACAGCATGTATATTATCTATAGAGAAACAGATCACCAGCCCAGGTGGGATGCATGAGACAAGTGCTCGGGCCTGGTGCACTGGGAAGACCCAGAGGAATCGGGTGGAGAGGGAGGTGGGAGGGGGGTTCGGGATGGGGAATACATGTAACTCCATGGCTGATTCATGTCATTGTATGACAAAACCCACTGCAATGTTGTGAAGTAATTAGCCTCCAACAAATAAAAATAAATGAAAAATAAAAATAAAAAAAAAAAAAAGGAAAATGTAGGTAAATCTAGAATATAAGCATCTAGTATTTTCCCTGTAAACCTGAGGCTTTGACCTTGGCTGCAGCTCACATGAGGAGCTTTCTCCAAACGGATTCAGCTTAGTCGGGACTGAGTCAGCGGATCTCCGTTGGCATGGGCATGTGGGTTTTAACAAAGAGGAGGTTGAGAACTCTGCTTTCAGCTATTGATTCAGAAGCCGACTTCAGTCACCAGACTATTCTTGAACTTCCTGCCTGTAATAATACAACTATCTGAAAGAACCAGATAACTTTTAAAAGGTGCTTCCTTTTTTTCTTTTTTCTTTACTGCTTAGAAGGTGCGGGTGTGTCAAAGAGAAAGAAACAGGGTGCGCTTCTGAGGAAATATGATGCCATAGGAACCAAAGGACCGAACCTTAGGGCCTTTAGAAGACTCAGCAGTGAAGTGAATACCATGATCCTCCTAAACGAACCTCTGCTGACCCTGAAGTCCGTCAGAGGTAGTCGCAACCGATAGATCCCCGGGGTGGCATGGTCACAGAGCCAGTCTGCTGGATAAAGGGAAGTGGAAAGTGATTTCAGGCCTGCCCAGTGCCTTCGGTTTATAAAGACAGTATCTATTCCCACCCCAAGTCTTTGTGCCACGTGGGCTTACCCCCAGGACTCTTTCCAGCCTCTTCAACACCAGTACCGTTTGAGACCACAACTCCCAGAAAACACCTAGGCCGGAAGCGGAAGCATGCAGGCGGACGTGGCTTCACTGTATTCTGGGAAGTGTAGTCCACAGAGGTCGAAAGAGCCCTGAGAGTGATGTGTTCTGGGGAAGGTAGTTTTCAGGTAGCTTGAGAATGGGAAGGTGAAAAACAGGTCGATGTCATCTGAGCAGAAAGCTTCGGCCAGAGATTGGCAGTTTTGGGATTTGGAGTTACTTTGTAGGGTTTTTGTTGTTTTTTTTTTTTTGGTATCTGTCCACCTCTCCCAACATCAAGGAGGCTATTCTCACTTCTGTGATGGCAAGCTGGTCTGGATTGGTTATTGCTTGCTCAAATTGTAGTCTTAATAGATGCAGGTTCTCTCACTGGGGCAGGAAGATCCCCTGGAGGCGGGATGGCAGCCCACTCCAGTATTCTTGCCTGGAGAATCCCATAGACAGAAGGGCCTGGTAGGCCACAGTTCATAACGTCACAAAGAGTCAGACACAACTCCGCAACTGAGCACACAAACTGTAGTGACCAGGCTACTTGACCTCCTGAGCCTGTTTGCATATCTGTAAAATGAGCATGTTAAGAATGCACACTTTGCAGGCATACATCAGGTGTTGCTTAACAAACCTCCTTTTTGAATCGTAGCAGCTTACTTAACAAACAGATATGTTTTGTAACAAAGATCAAGAATTCTGCTCCAGGAGAATTCTTTGGGCTTTGTCTTTGGAAGACGGGATTTTCTTTGGATTCTAGCCCCAACTCACAGGGGAAAATGTAAGGAAATCTTATCAGACAGTGGCTCAGCAAGGCTGCGAGGCCTAGCCAGGACACAGAGGAAAAGTTTGAAAGTATGACAAGCTTCAGGGGCAAGCATCCTCACAGTGTACGTGGAAGTATTAATAAATATATCCTCTGTAATGGGCTATTTAGCAATAGCGTTCAGGATTACAAATGTGTATATATGTAAGTACAGTGATGATTCTTCTAGGTGTATATCCTATAGATCTACTCTATATTCAGAAACTTTCAAGATGACAGTTTTAAAAATGTTCATTGTGTCACTTTGTATAAAACAAATTATTGGAAATCATCTAGACCTCTTTGGATAGAGGACTAACTATACAATTTGTATACACTGGGTACTCTGTTGTCATCAAAAATAATGAGGTATAATGTCAACTGTATACTATTTCTGCAAAAAAAAACAAAAATGTCTTGAAGGATTTGGGGAAATCCAAATTGAGGGATAGTTTGCAAAACTGGCCTGGACACTTAAAAATGTCACTGTTCTGAAAGACTGGAGAAGCTGAGACTGTTCTAGATTTAGAGACATGACCATAAGTGCAATGGGAAATCCTTCATTGGAACCTGAATATTTTAAAAGCTTTTTTAAATTAGATACCTGGGGCAGTTTGATTATAGGCAGTATAGTACATGATAGCATCGTACTGATACTGAGTTTCCTGAATGTGATCATCATAATGTGGTTATGGAGGAGAATATCGTTCTTCTTAGGAGATACCTGATGAAATATTTAGGATTGAAATACTAACTCTTGGATAGCTTAGGAAAAAAAAAGAAAGATAAAACAAACGTGACCTGTATTAATAATTGTTGCTGTTGTTCAGTTACTGAGTCACATCCAATTCTCTGCAACCCCATGGACTGCAGCACACCAGGCTTCCCTGTCCTTCACCATCTCCTGGAGTTTGCTCAAACTCATGTCCATTGAGTCAGTGATGCCATCCAACCATCTCATCCTCTGTCGCTCCCTTCTCTTCCTGCCTTCAATCTTTCCCAGCATCAGGGTCTTTTCCAGTGAGTTGGATCTTCGCATCAGGTGGTCAAAGTATTGGAGCTTCAGCTTCAGCATCAGTCCTTCCAGTTAATATTCAGGGTTAGATTTCCTTTAGAATTGACTGGTTTGATCTTGCTGTCCAAGGGACTCTCTCAAGAAGTTAAAAATATGGTTGTTTATTTTCCTATTCTTGCAACTTTTTTTTTTAAATAGCATTAAAATATTTCAAAGTAGAAAGTAGGGAGGAAAAAGAAAGAGGAAGCGCCATATGAACCCATAGGGGAAAAGCTTCAACAAATGTTGGTGAACTCTTTAAAAAGCAAGATGCAGAGTAATAGATGTAGAATGCTGCATTTTTGTGAAAGAGCACAAAAACTGACCCCAGAGGAAAACAGAAGAAAGAGCTGGCAAAGGCTGCCTCTGGGAAGGGGAAGTAGGGGGTGAGGGGGCAGGAGGGGGAAGAGGATGCTTCTCACACTTAGCCTTCTAGATCTTTTGAATTTTGTATTGCATGTATAATCTATTCAGATTGAAAAAAAAAAAAAACCTAAGAACTTCAGAGAAGATTGTTTCTGGGAAAGCACTTGTGGTCAGAAAACCCCAGACTGGGCTCCCCGATTCCCCAGCTGTAGACCTGACGGCAAACCCAAAACAGAAGGAAGGAAAACCAGTTACTTTCACATCCTTCCCCACGTCTGATCCCCATCACAACCAGTGAGTCAGGCAGGTTTTATTGGGCCCATTTTACAGACTAGGAAAACTGAGGCTCAGAGAGTCTTAGCAACTGGTGCAAAGTCATCCGGTAGCCCACTGCCAGAGCTGGGGTTGAAACGGAGTCTTTTCTAGTGACCCAGCCTGGCTCCTTCCTCCCTCAGGGTACCTGTCTCAGCCCTGAGGGCTGGGGCTGGCAGGAGAGGGCCCAGGGTGGAGCCTGCATGTCAGCCCAGCTGCCTTCCCATTGCTGCTTTTACACGGGGCTCTCCAGGCAGGAAACAGAAGTTGATGCTGGGCGTCCAAAGCATTTACATGTTCATGCATTACTGGTTTGGGGGTTTATTTGGGGGACCTGAGGTAACTCAGCCAAAGAACCTCAAACCGAGCCCATCTGGGCTGGTTTTTACCATCTCTGTAATCTTAGATCTTAAAGTGGTCTTTTTATTAAAAAAGTTAAAGTGTTAGATGGATATTGTTATCAATTCAGCAGTGAAGTATTTAGAGGGCAACTTGTGGCTGTCAAAATTTAAAATGAGCGCACACACACACATATATATGTTATATATTCTATGTTATGTATTATATATATGTCATATATGTGTGTTATATGTTATATATATATAATATGTTTTGCTACATGAGCCAGCATTTATGGGTGTTGGTTTTTTCTATGATTATGCTCACTCAGGTATTCAAACATACATGTGCAAAGATGCATTGCTTATGAAAGAAAGACCCAAAACTGTAAACAGCCCATCAGTAGGCAACCGCTAAACACAGTGGGTTGCCATCCACACAAGGGAATGACAGGTGACATGGTGATTCAACACAAAACTAAACAAAACAAAGCATCATGAAGTTGGCTGCATTTGCTGGCCCAGAAAGAGGTCCTCAATATAGTGAGTTAAAAATGACTTCATATTGGGGGAAAAAAGCTAGCTAAAAGCATATATACACAGAGCTATATGTGACTGAATAAACATAATAAACAATTTATAAGATTAGATAGCAAATTATTTGACTGGAATGTAAAAATGGCATTTCATTTTCATTTCTTTGATTAGTGAGGTTGATCTCACTAATCTTTTTTTTTCTTTTTTTTGAGCTGGCCAATTGGGTTTCCTCTTGTGTGAATTGTTGAAATGTTACTGTCCCTTGCTGTTCGGTCACATACAAATAGTGTGAAATTCTGCCCCATGTCTCATAAGAGTTTCTATTTAGATGCCCAGTGCTTCCTTCACGAGGGTATTTTGGAAAAGAGGTTTCTGAACTTGAAGTAGAGGGCACTCTCCATCTTAATGTGATGAATTAGCCTGTGAAATGAGGTGCTCACTCTCGCGGGCCCATCCTGGGTACTTCACGAACGACCTGTCATCAGCTGTCGCACTCGGGGCTGCGGTGGTGCTGACCATTTCTGCTCAACTAGATTCACCGTGGTGGAGGGGCAGACACAGCTAATTCTGCCTGCGGTCAAGGCTACAGAGTGTGGGCTCAGCTCCGAGATGGGGTCCCAGACCCCTTGCGCTGTGCCGTTTGGCGTGTTGGGTGATGCCAGCATGTTGTCTCGAGGTGTGCAGGATTAATTAAATTGTGCTTCGAAGGGGATTCAGAGTAGGTCTCTGGGGAGATGGAGACCATCTGGTTTTGTCCCTCAGATTTTTATGATTCTCTCTCCATTCGTGGTAGCAGCATGGCTACCTCTGTCTGGACCCACCCCGTGCGCAGTCTCTGCCTGCTGGCAGCCCTCGGCCCTGCCTCCCAGAGAGGAGAGGCAACCTGCCGGCCTCAGAGATCCCCCTGACATGGCAGTGGCTAACACAGGACTTCTCTGGTGGCTCAGCAGCTAAGACTCCATGCCCGGGTTCGATCCCTGGTCAGGGAACTAGATTTCACGTGCTGCAACGAAGATCTGGTGCAACCAAAAAAGCCCCAAACAAGAGCTGACACTGGTCAGGCTATCACCGCCTACCACGCATGGCATTTAGCATTTGGTATCTCAAGCCTCACTGAATTCTCACCACAAGCTGGGGGCTCTTGCTGTTTCTAGGTTGCTGATGAGGAAACAGCCTGTCTGACCACAGAGCTAACAGGGGCGAGCAGGATTTGAACCCAGAACCCCACGATGCCCATCGTCCCTTCTCGTGGTCGTGAGCTTGCTGGCTGCTGGGCACTGGCCTGGGGACTCCCACGGTCCTCTGTCCCCAGACCTCGGGGCTCCCCAGGGCCGGAGGGTTCTAGAGTGTCTTCAGGACATCGGAGTGGGGTTAAAGCAGGTTTCCTCTTGGCCGGCCGGAGGTTCCAAGAAGCGCTTGGCCAGCTTGGCTCCCTTTCCTCCGAGGGGAGGGGGCAGGTTGGGACACGTCCTCTTTTAAGGCTCTCTCTCTCTCCTCTCATGCTGCTTCTGACCACTTCCTCTTTGCCCTGGGGCGGAGGCAGCTGTGACCGCACTCATGGCAGCAGTCCAGAGAGTGGCCTCGGAGGCTGTCCTGGAAGGGCCCTCCCGCTGGCTGGGGGTCTTCTCTGCCTTCACTTCCAGGGTCCCGCCTTGAGCCCCAGAGCAGTGGAGAGTGGGTGGGCTCCCCAGCGCTCCCTCCTGGACCAAAAATACTGACCCAGTGCTGCCCACCTTCCCTCAGGCTCTGCCTGGGCTGAAGCCGTTCCAAGCAGCTTCCGTGGAGGATGTGCCCCAAGTCCAGGACCCCTGCCCAGCGGCCAGACATCCCCACAGCCCGAGGGATACCCACAGAGGTGAAGGCGCGGCACCAGGCTCTCTAGCAGCGAATGCTGCCCCCCGAGGCAGAGGAGACGCGGCCTGGGAAGACAGCGGGCGCCCAGAGACACAGGCCTGGCTTGGCCACTTGTTAGCTGGGGGCCTGGGGCAGGCTGCTTTTCTTCTTGGAGCCTCAGTTTCTGCACCTGTGCAATGGACGGAAATAACACCTCCAAAGGTTGTAGTAAGAAACAAATGAGGTACTACATGAATAGTGCTGACTACAGGGTCTGGTATGCAGCAGTTGCTTAATAATGGTATCAGCTATTAATAGGCCGAGAAGGATGGACCTCCTCGACTGTAGCCCACCAGCCTGGAAATGGAAATTTCCAGGCAAGAATACTGGAGTGGGTTGCCATTTCCTACTCCAGGGCATCTTCCTGACGCAGGGGTCAAGCCCAGGTCTCCTGCCCTGCGGGTGGGTGCTTTACCAGCTGAGCCACCAGGGAGGCCCCGTTGTTAGGAAGAGCCTGCAGCTGTCCTGATCCTCTGAGGATGCCCCCACCCCACTAGTCACAGCCGTGGGCCCGGCTTGTGGCCTCCGCCCTGTCTCCACTCCCACCCGTGCGGCTGCCCTGGCTCCCTTCCCCGAGCAGGCATGGCCTGAAGCTCGGGTCCATAGGGAGCACGCCTTTCTCTGGTTGGCAGCGTCTCAGCCCCACCTAGCCAGTTTGGAAAAAGATCAATGTCAGTTATTGTTGGGGTGTCCGGCCCAGTATTGTGCCAAAACCTGGGGTCTGTCTCTTTTTTTTTAGTTTGTTGATTTATGGCTGCACTGGGACTTTGTTGTTGCGAGCGGCTTTCTCGAGTTGTGGCGAGTAGGGGCCGCCCTCCATTGCGGCGCGGGGGCTTCTCTCTGCGGGGGCTTCTCACTGCGGGGGCTTCTCGGGCTCGAGAGCTCTAGCTCAGTAGCTGCGACGCACGGGCTTAGTTGCTCCGTGGCTTGTGGGCTGTTTTCCCACCAGGAGTCAACCTGTGTCGTCTGCATTAGCAGGCAGACTCTTAACCCCTGGACCACCAGGGAAGACCTGTGTTAATTCTTGTGGTCAGAATTACATAACATAAAATCGACATCTTAACCATTGTTAAGTACAGTTCTGTGGCATTGCGTGCGTTCACATGGCTCTACGGTCATCACTAGTGCCCGTCTCTGGAGCTTTTTTTTTAATCTTACGTGATTTAGACTCCGTCCCCATGAAGCACTAACCCCCCAGCCTCCTCTTCCAGTTCCTGGCACCCACCCTTCTGCGTTCTGTCTCTATGAATCTAACTGCTCTATGTGCCTCATATAGGAGGAATCACACAGTATTTTGTCTTTTGCACCTGGCTTGTTTCAATTGCCATAATGTCCTCAGGGTTTATCCGTGGTGTGGCAGGTGTCAGAATTTCTCTTCTTTTTGTGGTTGGATAACATTTCTAAAATACATTTTTAAAAGACTTATTTGTTTTGTTTTTGGCTGTGCTCAGGTCCTGGTCGTTACGTGCGGGCTCTCCCTAGCGGTGGTGAGCGGGGGCTCCTCTTCGTTGCGGTGTGTGAGCGTCTCAGCGCAGGGGCTTCTCTAGTTGTGAAGCACGGGCTGCAGGGCGTGCGGGTTTCGTAGCCGCAGCATGTGGGCTCAGCGGTGTGGCGCACGGACTTAGTTACTCTGCGGCATGTGGGGTCCTCCCAGGCCAGGGATCGAACCCGTGTCCCTTGCATTGCAAGGCGGATTCCTGACCACCGGACCCCCAGGGGAGCCCTGGATGATATTCCTGTTCTGTCTAGACCATGTTTTGCTTATCCCCTCGTTCATCAGCGGCCACTGGGGTTGCTTCTGCATCTTGGCTATATGCATCTTGTGGATAACACTGCTACTGCTGCTGTGCAAGTGTCTGTTCTCAACCCCACTTTGACTTTTGGGGTGTACCTAGAAGTGGTGTGGGACATGGGGATGGCTGGGGCATGTTGCATTGATTTTTTCTCTTTTTTGAGGAGTTGCCCAAAGTCTTGGGGTTTTCCTCCTTGGGGAGGCCCCCCTAGCTGTACTGAGGACAGAGGGCGGTGGACTCAGAAGGAGTGTGACGACGTGGAGACCAGCCCTGACTCTGCTGCTTACCAGGGCTGCGACCTGGGCAGGCCCCTTGCCCTCCGTGTGCCTCAGTTTCCTCCACCGCAACAGGGGATGCGCAGCGCTGCCTCGTGGGCGGTGATGGTGGACAGAGGATTTCCCTGGACCGGTGCCTGGCACCCAGGAAGCGCTGGTAACTGTTCACTCTGGTTACTGGTGCATCTCTGTGCTTGCTGAGATCCAGTCCTGCAGGCTCACTGCTTCTGCAGCACCGCACCAGCCTGACTCCTCCGTGGAGCGTCCCTGGCGGGGATGCTTTTCCCCAGGACTCGTTTCTTTTTCCCCATTTCCAGGTTCCTGGGAATCTCTCTTCATCTGGAGGGAGTCCCTGTCTCCCTGGACATGGCTTAAGCCTTTGAAGACAGAAGTCAAAAAGCAGTGCCTTGGACCACGTGTGGGGGAGCCTGAGCCAGGACCGGAGGGGACCCGGAGGGGACACTGTGCTGACCAACGCGGGCCCTGGTGCAGGTAGGGAGGAACCCTCTTCTCTTCCCTTTAACCTGGACCGTATCCTTCTCCATGCCCGGGTCCAGTCGGAGCCCCGAGTCTGGGAGGGGACGAGGGAGCTAGGAGGATGAATGTAGACAGGCCACAGCCAGGATGACAGGGGCGGGGAGAGGTGCTTGGGGCAAGAAATGAGCACTGGTTTGGAGCCTTATCCTGAGGAGCGTTAGCTGGGGGGCTCGGGTGCCGGGCAGGGGCTGGGCAGGGAGAGGAGGTGGTCGGGGCCGGGACAGTCCCACCTGTGCATGAAGGCTAAGCTGGCGTGAGGGCGCTGCCTGGCCAGCGGGCCTGCACTGGGTCCCCCTGAGCCCCGCTGACCTGGGGGATTCCAGGAGGAAGGGACGGCCAGACCTGGCAGGCGAGGACATTGGTGCTTGGAGCCCTTGCCTGGGAGTCGACTCGGGGAAGCCAGGTCCTGGGGGCCCACCTGTAGGTTTGCCGCATTCACCTGTGATAGGAGGGAACAGAGAAGCCTCTGGAATACCCCTCCCGCCCCTTCCCCCCAGCAGCCCCCCAGCATTGCCTTCCTCCAGCATCCTTTCTCCTTTGCGTTTGTCTTTGCCTTTCACCTCCTCCCGGGTGATAGGTACTTTGGAAATTCCCAAAGCAGTGCACGCCACAGTTTATCTGCATCAAGGACCTGGTAAGAAGTCAGCACTCAGGACCTGCTTCAGTGAGTGACTCTTTGCACGGCCCTCTGGCAGAGCTCACTAATGGGGACCCCCCCCCCCGCCCCCGCCTCCCCACACTTCTCCCTAGCTTTGTCAAAACCAGGCCTGTCTTAAATGTTTGCAGAAATCCCCAAAGGAGCACTAATACCTGCTCTGGGGTAGTAAATAGAATATGCCATGAAGATTAAGCAGAATAACATGAAGAAACTGCCTGGTTACCACATTGCAGTTTTGTTTTTTTTTTAAAATTAGTTATTTTAAAAAATAATTATGTGAAAAAAGGGGATTTAAAAAAAAATGTTTATTGAACACCTACTCTATCCCAGGCATACTGCAGCATGTGCACTCTGGCCTGAGAGTCGAGCTGACTTTCCAGCCCGGCTCAGCAGTGGTGACGCCCATCAAGGTCATCTCCCCGGCAGCAGCACAAACAGGGGATGTGGAGGAGAAGGAGGCAGCTGTGTGTCCTCAGGAAGAGTGCCTGGCCTCTCTGAGCCCCTGTTTCCTGATCTGTAAAAGCGAGATCGGAAAAGCCCTCTCCCACTTCTCGTGGGTTGGGGGTCAGTCTTGGCAAAAGCTGGAAGGTACTGTCCCGCCAAGCAGGGAGGTGAGCATCCAGGGGAGACCAGCCCGCCTGTGCCTGTCACTGGAGCACCTGCCCTCAAGCTCCTGAAGCCACGACTGCAAGCTCAGAGCACACCCCTCAAGGACACCAGCCTGTCTGGAAAAGAACATTCCTCCGAGTCCATGGAAAGACAGTCATTCCCCTGGTGCCCCGGGTGAGGGCGTGTCGATGCCCCCAGTCATCCCAGTGCTACCCTGACTCCAGAGTGGTCCATGGAGTCTGTTTCCATGGAGACCAGGGAAGGAGACAGCAATTCTGGGAGGAAAGGTGAGCTTTTTGTTTAAGGTTTCAGAGGTTGAGGAGGGCGGTGCTCAGCTGAGTGGTGGAGCCGTGTTGTTCCATCAGGATGAAGTGTCGGGTGGCCAAGCCCAGGACAGTCAGGGAGGCCGGGGGGATGGCAGCTTTGTCCCTGGAGGGCCCAGCAGATAACTCATTACCGCCCCTCCTGCCTTTCAGACAGAGCTTGGTGTGGTGGTCGTGATGCGCTGTGTTCTTGTCATCTTTATTATTACTGCCAGTGTTCAGCATGCTATGTGTAAGTCATCGACCTTAGTGATTATACGATTATCGCCTTTAATGCTCACAACAAAATTATGAGGCAGTTGCTATTGCCATCCCCATTTTACAGATGATGAAACTGAGGCACAGAGGGGTTTGGTATTGTGTCCAAGTTTACACAGGAGAGGAGCAGAGCCTGGAGTCCAGCCCAGGTCATCTGAAGCCGGAGCTGGTGACCATGCCATGCACTGGCACGGGCCCCGGGGGACAAGCAGGGAGCTGAGGCAGGGAAAGAAGAAAAGTAAGTCCTAGCACCCAGGTCCCACCTGGATCTCTTGTTAGTATTGGTGTGGAAGAGTCACCGACTTCATGAAGGGGTGTCACGGCTCTCATAGATGAGGAGCTGGGAGCGCAGGGAGGCTCAGTGAGTCGCCCGAGCAAGGGAGCTACAATCTGAACCAGATGTGTGGCTTGTTCAGTGACCCCCTGCCCCCCACCCTGCCACTGTGTCTTGCTTCTTTGGCCATCTGTTCCAAATCTGATCCTTCTTGGGAGCCCTGGACCTGGAGCAGACACACCAGGAATCTACACGTGTTTTCTGAGATCACGGACAAGACGCCAGGCACTTCCATTTGCTGCTGCTTTGGGCAAGGAAGAGGACGGGTGGTAGGAAGTGTAGTGACCTCGTATCTTTGGTGCCTGGATCTTTCCCTGAGCCTGATCTCTGCTGAAATGGAGAGTTTGGAAATGAGAATCATGTTGGAGTATTGCATCTTTACTTGTGTGTGAGTCAAAGAAAGAGGAAATCTCTAGGAGGGACCTGAATTGAAAATTCCACTCACCCATCTGTCCTTCTTTCCAGTCTCCAACCATCCATCACCAATCCACCCACTCACCCATCCTTCCATCTAGCCATCCATCCCTCCACCCACCCTCCATCCATCCTTCCTTCCATCCATACATTCATCCACCAACTTATCCATCTACCCATCCTTCCATCTGTCCCCCTCCCATCCATCCACCCACTCACCCATCCGTCCTTTCTTCCATCCACATATCCACCCACCCCTCCACCCACTCATCCATCCTTCCATCTGTCCCCCACCCATCCATCATCCATCTATCCATCTCTTTATAAATCTTTATTAGTAATCCATTGCTTCCTGACTCCAAAACTTAGTGGTATAAACAACAATAGTAATTTATTGTCTCGTGGTTTCCGAGAGTCAGGAATTCAGGAGTGGCTGTCTAGTCGGTGCTTGCTGTTGGTGAGAAGCCTCAGTCCCTCTCCACAGGAGCCTCTCCACAACGTAGTGGCTGGGCCTGAGAGAGTGGCCCAAGGGAACAAAGCAGAACCACCATGCCTTCATAACCTAGCCTCACATGTCACACACTGGCCCTTCCACGGGATTCTGCTAAGGCAGAGTCAGCCCTTGTTCAGTGTTGGGGGAGGCATCCCAGGTCATAAATCCAGGAGGTGGAGATCAGGAGCAGCCATCATGGAGGTTGGCCACTACCATCCATCCATTCATCCTTTTGTCAGCCATCCATCCGTTCATTCAGTAAACATTTTCTGGACTCCAGTTTTTTGCCAGACCTGGAAGCCACACACACACACACATAATCCGAAAACAAACAAAAAAGACATTGTTTGACATTTTTTACATTTTTGATCAGTTTTATTGAGATGTAATTCATATACCATACCATTCACCCATTTGAAGTGTATATTCAATGGCTTTTAGTGTGTTCACAGAGTTGTAAAACCATCACCACAATCGATTTTAGAACGTTTTTAATCACCCCAAACAGAAACCCCACACCCATTGCAGTCACTCCTCATTTCCCCTTTCCCCAACCACCTTCAATCACAAATTCACGTCCTATGTCTATAGATTTGCTTATTCTAGGTGGTTCATGTAAGTGGAATCTCACACTAGGTGGTCTTTAGTGACTGAGTTTCACTTCACATGATGTTTTCAAGGTTCGTTCATGTTGTAGTGTGTATCAGCGCTTAATTTCTTTTCATTGCTGAAAATATTCCATCATGCGGATATTCCATAATTTGTTTATCCATTCATTCGTTGATGGACATCTGAGTCATTTCCACCTTTCGTCTATTATGAATAATGCCGATATTAACGTCCTGTACAAGTTTTTGTGTGAACATACATTTTCAGTTCTCTTGGGTATCCACCTGGGCGTGGAATTGCTGAGTCATATAGTAACTCTATTTTTAACCTTTTGAGGAACTGCCAGACTATTTTCCAAAGCAGCTACACCATTTTACATTCCCACCAGCCATATATGAGGGTTCTAATTGCTCCCTCATCCTTGCCAACACTTGTTATTGTCTTTCTTAGATCTGCAGTCCTAGTGGGTGTGAAGTGGTATCTCATGTGATTTCACTTTGCATTTCCCAAATGGCTGATGATGAAGAGCACCTTTTCATGCTCTTATCAACCATTTGTATATCTTCTTGGGAAAAATGTGTGTTTGAATTATTTTGCTCGTTTTTAAAATGGGTTCAGGGACTTCCCAGGTGGTTCAATGGTGAAGACTCCACACTCCCAATGCAAGGGACCCGAGTTCGATCCCTGGTCAGGGAACTAGATCCCACATGCTGTAACTAAGACGCAGTGAAGTCTAATAAAGAAACCAATAAATATTTAAAAAAAAAAATGGGTTCAGTTGAGTTCAGCCGCTCACGAAGGGCGATTGTTCTCGACCCCATGGACTGCAGCACCCCAGGCCTCCCTGTCCATCACCAACTCCCAGAGTTTACTCAAATTCATCTCCATCGAGTCAGTGATGATATCCAACCATTGCATCCTCTGTCATCCCCTTCTCCTCCCGCCTTCTATCTTTCCCAGCATCAGGGTCTTTACAAATGAGTCAGCTCTTCGCATCAGGTGGCCAAGGTATTGGAGTTTCAGCTTCAACATCAACGTCAGTTCTTCCAATGAACACTCAGGACTGATCTCCTTTAGGATAGACTGCTTGGATCACCTTGCTGTCCAAGGGACTCTCAAGAATCTTTTCCAACACCACAGTTCAAAGGCATCAATTCTTTGGTGCTCAGCTTTCTTTATAGTCCAACTCTCACATCCATACATGACCACTGGAGAAACCACAGCCTTGACTAGACAGACCTTTGTTGACAAAGTAATGTCTCTGCTTTTTAATATGCTGTCTAGGTTGGTCATAACTTTCCTTCTAAGGAGTAAGCGTCTCCTAATTTCATGGCTGCAGTCACCATCTGCAGTGATTTTGGAGCCCCCAAAAATAAAGTCTGTCACTGTTTCCACTGTTTCCCCATCTATTTGCCATGAAGTGATGGGACCAGATGCCATGATCTTAGTTTTCTGAATGTTGAGCTTTAAGCTGACTTTTTGACTCTCCTCTTTCACTTTCGTCAAGAGGCTCTTTAGTTCTTCTTCACTTTCTGCCATTAGGGTGGTGTCATCTGCATATCTGAGGTTATTGATATTTCTCCCAGCAATCTTAATTCCAGCTTGTGCTTGATCCAGCCCAGCGTTTCTCAAGATGTACTCTGCATAGAAGTTAAATAAACAGGGTGACAATAGACAGCCTTGACGTACTCCTTTTCCTATTTGGAACCAGTCTGTTGTTCCACGTCCAGTTCTCACTGTTGATTCTTCACCTGCATACAGATTTCTTAAGAGGCAGGTCAGGTGGTCTGGTATTCCCATCTCTTTCAGAATTTTCCACAGTTTATTGTGATCCACACAGTCAAAGGCTTTGGCATAGTCAATAAAACAGAAACAGATGTTTTTCTGGAACTCTCTTGCTTTTTGATGAGCCAACGGATCTTGCCAATTTGATCTCTGGTTCCTCTGCCTTTTCTAAAACCAGCTTCAACATCTGGAATATCATGATTCATGTATTGCTGAAGCCTGGCTCAGAGAATTTTGAGCGTTACTTTACTAGCGTGTGAGATGAGTGCAATTGTGCAGTAGTTTGAGCATTCTTTGGCATTGCCTTTCTTAGGGATTGGAATGAAAACTGACCTTTTCCAGTCCTGTGGCCACTGTTGAGTTTTCCAAATTTGCTGGCATATTGAATGCAGCACCTTCACAGCATCATCTTTCAGGATTTTATATAGCTCAACTGGAATTCCATCACCTTCACTAGCTTTGTTCATAGTGATCCTTCCTAAGGCCCATTTGACTTCACATTCCAGGATGTCTGGCTCTAGGTGAGTGATCACACCATCGTGATTATCTGAGTCATGAAGGTCTTTTTTGTACAGTTCTTCTGCGTATTCTTGCCACCTCTTCTTAATATCTTCTGCTTCTGTTAGGTCCATACCATTTCTGTCCTTTATTGATCCCATCTTTGCATGAAATGTTCCCTTGGTATCTCTAATTTTCTTGAAGAGGTCTCTAGTCTTTCCTATTTTATTGTTTTCCTCTATTTCTTTGCACTGATCATTGAGGAAGGCTTTCTTATCTCTTTGCTATTCTTTGGAACTCTGCATTCAAATGGGAATATCTTTCCTTTTCTCCTTTGCTTTTCACTTCTCTCATTTTCTCAGCTATTTGTAAGGCCTCCTCAGACAGCCATTTTGCTTTTTTACATTTCTTTTCCATGGGGATGGTCTTGATCCCTGTCTGCTGTAAAAAGTCACGAACCTCCATCCATAGTTCATCAGGCACTCTGTCTATCAGAGTGCCTAGTCAGATCTAGTCCCTTAAATCTATTTGTCACTTCCACTGTATAATGGTAAGGGATTTGATTATGGTCATACCTGAATGATCTAGTGGTTTTCCCTACTTTCTTCAGTTGAAGTCTGAATTTGGCAATAAGGAGTTCATGATCTGAGCCACAGTCAGCTCCCAGTATTGTTTTTTCTGGCTGTATAGAGCTTCTCCATCTTTGGCTGCAAAGGATATAATCAATCTGATTTTATTGTTGGCCATCTGATGATGTCCATGTATAGAGTCTTCTCTTGTACTGTTGGAAGAGGGTGTTTACTATGACCAGTGCGTTCTCTTGGCAGAACTCTATTAGCCTTTGCCCTGCTTCATTCTGCACTCTAAGGCCAAATTTGCCTGTTACTCCAGATGTTTCTTGACTTCCTGGTTTTGCATTCCAGTCCCCTATAATGAAAATGACATCTTTTTTGGGTGTTAGTTCTAAAAGGTCTTGTAGGTCTTCATAGAACAGTTCAGCTTCAGCTTCTTCAGTATTACTGGTTGGGGCATAGACTGGGATTACCATGATATTGAACGGTCTGCCTTGGAAAGGAACAGAGATCATTCTGTCGCTTTTGAGATTGCATTGGGTTATTGGTCTTATTATTATTGAGTTGTATATTCTAGATACAAGATACAGATACATGATTTTCGGAGATCTTCTTCCATTCTGTGGGCTTCAGTTCTTTTTCATTATATCTTATTTTCTGATTATTGAAGTATACATTCTCACACTAAGATATTCAAAAGATGGAGAAATATATAAAGAGGTGAAGAAATAACCACCCCAAGACCACCATGATTAGTATTTAATGATGTTTCCTTTTTTCTTTATCCTTTTAATCAATTCAGTTATGTATTTATTTTCTGACAGGTAATATTTGCACAAGTAGAAACTGCACAAGTGAATTCCAAAGGTTTAAAATAAGTCTCCTGCCCTGAGCCCCAGCCACCCAAACTCTTTCTAGGAACATACACTATTACCATGTTCTTGGTGATTTTTTTGGAGCTGGTTTATACATACAGACGTATACATGTCAATTTCCCCTTAAACTGCATGGTATATCATCCTTTACACCCCGCACTTGTCCAGTCTTTTATCTCCTTTCCAGTCTTCCAGCTCTACATGGTTTTCCTTAAATAGTTAGGAGTCATCCTGATGATACAGTGTATCCGTTAGTTATTGGAGGTGGAGGACAAACCCATTCCAGTGTTAGCAACACCAGGGCGTTTATGGTAGGATAATAGGTGACTTGCAGACTCTCTGCAAGGGCAGAGATCCAGGTCTGGAATCTACATGACATGAAGCAAAGCAAAACAAGGCATAAGCTGCCCCTGCCAGGGTCAGACACAGACTGCACAGCTAATTCCCCTGGGCTCAGAGGCTCTAGCCTCTGGACCTGCTGCTGTTGAGTGCTGGGTGTCTCTGCTGCTGCCTTTGTCAGGCACGTGCCCTCTGACACCTGCTTCTCCCATCTCCAGCTTCTGATCACAAGCCTGGTGTTCAGAAGCCCTGCCTTGCTTCCACGGCCTTGGACGATTCTGCTCTGTCCTAGACTTCCAAACCCCATTCAGCAAAGCAGACCCCTTGTACCAGTTATATGTTGCTGCATAACAAAGTCCCCCTGGCTTGGAATCACATTGCTCATTGATCATCTGTCACGGTTCCTGTGGGTCAGGGATTTGGGAGAGGCAGGGCACCTCTGGCTAGGGTGGGGAGTCTCTCGAGCAACAGTAGGTGGGTGCTGATTTGTTTGGGGACCATCTCAAAGGCTGCTTCACTCTCATATCTGGCACAGAGTGGGGCTGGGGCAGCTGGGGCTCCTGGGTATCTCGGGGCAGTCTCTGCAGACTGCAGCGCAGTGAGTTCAGCGGTGCTGGTCTTCTTAAATCAGCCTGGGGCTCCTAAGGTGTGTGTCCTGAGCTGGGCAGAAGCTTTGCACACTGTCCCTTCTGCGCCCTTCTATTGGGGTGCAGTTACAAAGATTGGCCAGGTTCCAGGGAAGGGGAGCTGGACGCCACCTCTCAGAGGAGAAAAGTCAGGCGGGATGGAAAACACAGTCACCCCCAGGTGGCTTCTAGGTAACCTCCACCTCCCGGGAAGGCGGTGTAGCCACTAGGGCTTACCCTGAGGTGGGTGTCTCACCCTCACCCCTGTGGTTGTCTTCTCAGCTGCCAGCTGAGCTCTCCGGTCATTCCAGCTCCCTGGGCAGCTGGTGGCAAGCCCTGTTCTCTTCATCTGTCTGTGACCTCCTGTGCTAGGTTGAGTAGGGTCCATTCCAAATTCACACCCACCGGGAACCTCAGAAGGTCACTGCCTTCGGAAACAGGGTCTTGGCCAGTGTAATCAAGTTAAGATGAGATCATATTGGGTTGGGGTGAGCTCTAAATCAGATGGCTGGTGTCCTTACGGAAAGAAGAGAGGACGGACCTTCCTGGTGGTCCAGTGGTTAAGACTCCGCGCTCCCAGCGCGGGATGCCCGTGTTCAAAACCTGGTCAGAACTAGATCCCTTATGCCGCCACTAAAGATCCTTCATGCTGCTACTAAGGCACAGCGCAGCCAAAATAAATAAATATTTAAAAAAATGAGAGAGAGGACACAGAGGAAAGATAGTATACAGACCCAGACTCACAGGGAGAAACCACGTGACAAGAGAGGCTCAGACGGCAGCGATGCATCCGGCTGCCAAGGACACCAAGGGCGGTTGGCAGCCACAGAGACTGGCAGAGGCTCAGCCCAGGTCCGCCCCCAGCGCCTGCAGGGGGCGCCACCTGCGGACACCTTAATTACGGACTGCTGGCTCCTGAAGGATTGGAGAACGCATTCCTGTTGTTTTAAGCTCCCGGTTAGAGGTTTGTTACAGCAGACCCAGGAGATCTGCGCACTTGATAGTGACATTTTGGTCCCTGACAAATTGAGGGGCTGGCTGGCTGGTTGGCGGCTTAATTCCCGCCTGATGCAAAGGCTCAGGACGCGCAGGCATGAGGCCCGGGGACACTGTGCCGAGTGGCCGAAGGAGGTCACAGTCCTGGAGACACAAGGGCGGCGCCCGCTCTGTGGACGGACAGGACTCGGGTGACGCGTGAGTCACCGGCCCCTGGTGTGTGTTTGCTTGCTCCGGCCTCTTAGGTTCTAACTGTGAAAATCCAGACTGGCCTTCCCAGGTACTTCCTGCGGCTCCCGCCTCTGGAGCAGCCCGGCTTCTGTCAACACAGGTGCTGTTTACAGTGGCCACAGCTGTGACCTTCAGGGCCTGGAGAACGGCTGCCCTGGTGAGGTCAGGCTGTGCTTCCACGCTCACACTCGGGGCCTCGTTATTCTCTAAAACACCGAGGAACGGTGACTCACCCCGGGGCTTGAGGGAGGGCTCCCACGTCCTTTGCGCCTGGTGTGACCCTCGGAAGTGATGGGGCATCTTCCTCTTGGAGCCTCCCCTTCTCTGCAGGTCGGCTCAGACGTCACCTCCCCTGAGAGGCGTCTGTGTGCCTCATCCAAACACTGCCCTCACCTCCCCTGTTTTATTCGTCTGCTCTCACCCCAAGGTCATCTGCAGTGACCTTGTTACTGTGTTTCCTTGTTTTTATTTATTTATATTTTTTGGCTGCTCCCTGGGGTATGTGGGAATCTCAGTTCCACGACCGGGACTTGAACCTGCGCCCCTGCATTGGAAGAAGCCTTCATGCTTCTTCCAGAATCTCCTATGAATGGGACCCTGGCTCCGTGGGGGACGGATTGACTACAAACAGCACAACGGAATTTGCAGGGTTGGGGGCAGTGGGGTTGTTTTATTGTTGGTTGTGGTGGAGTTACAGGATTTAATGAAGTTACCAAAACTCATAGAACTGTGTACCCAAAAGGATGTTTTACTGAGTGTAAATCGTATTTTACTAAAAAAAAAAAAAAGATGTTTACAAGTGATAAGGCCAAGGGTGAGGCCAAGAATAATTAATGCAGGTTTGGGGAAGAAATGGAAAGCGAGGATCCGGAACTCTTCCTGGAGGTGGTGGTCCTTACGCTGAGACTAGAGGAAGGACGAGTGTTTGTTGAACTTGAACCAGGAGGAGAGAGGGCGGGATTTCAGGCGGAGGAACAGCCGAGTGACACACTCAGTTCTGCAGAAGTTGAAGGCTGGATGTGCCCGAAGGGGAAGGCAGGCCTGGCTCCACTCCTACAGGGCCAGCTCAGTCTTGCTCAGGCATTTGGACTTGACAGTGACCTCGTTGGTCTCTGGTTTGGAACACTCACTATGGAGCAGAAGGGAGCTGGGCTAAAGGCGGGCGGGCTGGTCCAGATGTTCTTTGCCTACCATTGTACATCCTTGACTGAGGCATTTTGTCATTTTGTCGCTCCCAGACATTAATGAAGCACGTGCCACTTCACCAGTAGAACGCAGGAGACACAGGGGAGTTTCAGCCCTTTCTTGTCTCCCCAGCTTCTGTTAACAGTGCCTGGCAAGTGGCAAGTACTTGGCTAGTATCTGTTGAGTGACAGAGTGGTCTTTCACTTAGCAGAGTGCATTGGAGATTCATCCTTGGTCTCATGTGTTTTCTTCTCTTTTGTCCATGGGTGCTATTTCCATGTATGAATGTTTGTTTATCCCTTCACTAGCTGAAAGACATTAGTGCTGTTTCCGGTTATCATTGATTATACAGTGTTAATCACTCAGTGGTGTCTGACTCTTTGTGACCCCTGTAGCCTACCAGGCTCCTCTGTCCATGGGATTCTCCAGGCAAGAATACTGGAGTGGGTTGTCACGCCCTTTGCCACAGGATCTTCCCAACCCAAGGATCGAACCCAGGCCTCCTGCATTACAGGCAGATTTTTTAACTGTCTGACTCACCAGGGAAGCCCAAGCTGCTATAAACATGAGGGTACAGATCTTTGGGATGATTGTATGTTTTCATTTCTCTTGGGTAAATACCCAGATGTGGGGTTGGTGTGTCATATAGTAAGTGTGCATTTAACTTGTTAGAAAAAACTGCCTAGCTGTCTTCTAAAGAGGCTGCACCGTTTTGCACTCCCATCACTGGCTCCACGATGTGTTTCTTCCTTGTTGTTTCAGCAGAAGGCACTGGTGTACACACCAGAGGGTACAGAATCATAGGCTGGGGTGGTTAGAATGCAGATTCCCCAGGTCCTCCCCTCGAGGTTCTGACTGCATAGGCCCAGCATCCCTGGGTGTGTCTTAGACTGCCCTGAGAGCCCCCAGGAGAAGCAGGAGTCCTTTGTGGGGGTGGAAATAATCCGGATCTTGATGCAGGGACTCGGTGTCAGTGCCCAGCTCTGCCGCTAACTTTCGGGTCACCTCTGCATCATCTATCGCCTCCGAGCCTCAGTTTCCTCATTGGTAAAATAGATGTGAAAATCAATGAGCTTCCTAGTTTGCTGTGAGGACTTAATGCATTTGCTGTGTGAAAGGTCCTGGTTCTAGGTAGGTATTCAATAAATGTTACCAACTTTGGTAAGCTGCAAAGATTTTAAATGCTTCCTTCCATCTTTAGCTAACGGCCTTATATTTTAATGTTTTTATTGATGCGTAACATAATGAAGAAAGCGTACAGTTCAGTGAATTTTCACACGTAGCACTCATCCGTGACGCCAACGCCCCACCAAAATGGGACGTGACCACATCCCTGGGGCTCCCCTCAGTTCACGCTGATCAACCGCCTTCCAGACTGACCTCTCCTGGACCTGTGACTGTAACAGCCTTGATTGTGAAACACTTTTGTTTTTCTAGTATAGCTAAGATGTGCTCAGTGGAGTTTATGTTGAAAACACGGAAGGCAGAAGCATAGAGACAGCCTGTTAATCTATTGAACAGTCTTTTAAAATGCTAATTTTTTAATTGAGATCTAACATAAGATTGCACAGGTTGTAAGCATAAGGCCCAATACACTTTCACTGGGTGACCGCCTCATGTTAATCACCAGATTGAAACTGAGAACAACATGGCTAGAACCACTGTTCCAAGGGCATTGATCAGCTTTGCCCAAACAGCCTTGTTTATCTTATTTATAGTTTTTGAAAATTTATTTTATTCAGGGATAGTTGATTTACATTGTCGCATTAATTTCTGCTGCTCAGCAAATTCACTTAGTTATACCTACACATACACATAAATATATATACATATACGTACCTATACACACACACACACTCTTTTTCACATTCTTTACCATTTGGCCTATCGCAGGATATTGAATATAGTCCCCTGTGCCATACAGTAGGACCCTGTTGTTTATCCATCCTATAGATAATAGTTCGCATCTCCTAACCCCAGACTCTCAGTCCATCCCTGCCCCGCATCCTCCTGGGCACCTGCACGTCTGTTCTCTGTGTCCATGAGTCTGTTTCTTAAATAAGTTTATTGGTGTCATGTTTTATTTTTTATTATTAGTTTTTATATTTATTTTATGTATTTGACTGTTATAGGCCTTACTGCAGCGTGCAGTATCTTTTAGTTTTGGCATGTGGAATCTAGTTCCCTGACCGTGGATTGAACCTGAGCCCCCTGCATTGGGAACGTGGAGTCTTAGCCACTGGACCACCGAGGAAGTCCCCAGTTTGTACCATATTTTAGATTCCACAATGTAAGTGACATCATATGATATTTGTCTTTGTCTGTCTGACTTAACTTCACTTAGTATGATAATCTCTAGGTCCAACCATATTGCTGACTATGGAATTATTTAATTCTTTTTTATGGTTGAGTAATATTCCATTGTATATATGTACCACATCTTCTTTATCCATTCATCTGTCTGTCGATGGTTGTTTCCATATCTTGGTTATTGTGACTAGTGCTGCTATGAACACAGGGGTGCATGTATCTTTTTGGATTAGTTTTGTCTGGATATATGCTCAGGAGTGGGATTGCTAGATCATATGATAATTCTATTTTTAGTTTTTTGAGGAACCTCCATATTGTTTTCCACAGTAGCTGCACCAACTTACATTCCCACCAACAGTGTAGGAGGGTTCCTGTTTCTCCATGCCCTCTCCAGCATTTGTTATTTGTTGACTTTTAAATTATGGCCATTCTGACTGGTGTGAGGTGGTACCTCATTGTAGTTTTGATTTGCGTTTCTCTGATAATGAGGTGTTGAGCATATTTTCATGTGCCTGTCGGCCATCTGTATGTCTTCTTTGGAGAGATGTCTATTTAGGTCTCTTCTGCCTATTTTTTGAGAAGCCCAAATTAAAACTACAGTAACAGAGGCTTTTCCAAGCATCCCTCAATTTGAATAGCAGACTCCTACAACTCAATAGCAAAAAACAAGCAATCAAAACCCAAATAAGCTGCTTTTAAAAATGGGCAAAACAAGACAGCAATAATAAATCCCTAAGAAATTTTTGAAGGTGATGGGTATTTATTGCTTTGAATGCGGTGATGGTTTCATGGGTGTTTGCAGAAGTCCAAATTCATCAGATTGTGTACTTTGATTGTGTGCAGGGTTTTTTTTTTTTTGGTATACTAATTATACCTCAGTAAAGCTGGGAAAAAATGGGGTGTGGGGGTCTGACCACTCCCATGCAAAAGCTTCTATGTCGGGCCTGACCCTGGCCAGGTCTGGAAGCCAGTTCTGGGTGGTACTTCCTCTCAGAGTCCTGCCACCCAGCAGCTGAGACTCGGCTTGTCCCCAGGGGACATGCACTTCTCTGAACAATATCGGGAAAGGAAGCCAAACGCAAAGCCTCTCAGGGGTTTTCTGGCTGTTTTTGGCTCTGGGGGTAGAGGGAGGAGGCTGGCAAGGCCCTGGGGCAGGGCAGTGGGCCTTGGCCTGGCTGCTGCAGAGACGGGTGGGGTGAGGACGGCTAGGTTCAGAAGACCTACTCTCTAATAATTATTATTATGTGAACAACTGCTACTTTATTGAAGTCTGTATTGTGCTAAGCCGTGTTAGCCATTAATTCTTTAAACAGCCTTCTAAGGAAGGTTTTGGTTTTTTTTTTCAATAGCTGTATAAAGACATAATTCACATCACATACAGTTCACCCATTTAAAGCCTACAGTTCAGTGGCCTTTAGCATCTTCACAGAGCTGTTCAGCCATTATCACAGTCAATTTTAGAATATTTTCATCCCTCCACAGAGACACCCTGTACCCCTTCCAAGACCCCCCACGTTCTCCTAGGTCCCAGGCAACTACTAATCTACTTTCCATCCCTACAGCTTGCCTGTTTTCGGTATCCCAAAAGTAGATTGAATGATGGGGAAATTGAAGGTTCAGAGAGGGTAACTGACCAGCTTCAGGTCACACAGCTCAGGAAGTGGCCTTGGAATTTGAACCCAGATCTCCCTGTCCTCCAAATCCACACTTTCTCACTGCAGCATGGGCCTTTTTCTTCTTCCTGCCAATAACAATACTGAAAATAGTCAACCCTGATGGCTGAACTGTTTTGCCTGTTTTATCGCTCCGTTGTCTCATTTAATCCTTATAATCACCCCTGGGAGGCAGGTACAGTTATTATACCCATTTTTGCAGAGAGGGAAACGGAGGCACAGGGTGGAGGGTGCTAATGGTCCAATACACCATGGGTGCTAGCAAATGGAAGAGGGTTATGAGGAAAAACACAATCATCCTTGAAGACTGGTGAGGGAGGCAGAATAGAAAGCCCAGACAATGCTGATTAAAACACAGTTTTCTTTCCGATTATTCCCTCCCTCCCTCTTCTTCTTTCTTTTTATATGAAAAGGAAAAGAAAGTTCCCTCCACCCTTTGAGGTCACTTCCTGACCCGTTTGTGAATCTATGTGGAGTGGTTACACGCGCACTTCTCCCTGCCTGCATTCCCCCTAGTAATGCCGGGGATGGGCCACGGGCCTGTGCGCCCATGGGCTCTAGCACCAGACAGACTCGGGTTCAAATTCTGCTTCCACCGCCGCCCCCCCACCCCGCCCCCATTTAATGCCCTTGAGCCCTAGAATAGCTAACTTGTGATGGGGACTTTCCACCACATGTATATCTGAATATACAGGGTGGCTTCTCCTCCCACCCCTTATGCCTTGGAGAAGAAATGTCATTTTGTATTCGAGCCCTCCCAGAACCAGGGCTACTATCTCAGTGACTTTATTTTGAACAAACGAGTTGCAGAAAAAGAGGTGATGTGGAGCCCCAAACACTCCCATTCATCACACTGGATTCCTTTAGCTGTTCACCTGAAAAAGTGAAAACCGTGAAAAAGAGGAAAAGCAATTAAAAATATGAAAAAAATCAAACTGCCATCTCAAACACAACAGACATTTCAACTCCAAAACTGCCGTAGGCTCACAAGCACAGTAAGCTGAAGTAGGTGCTCCGTGCTCTTCTTGCTTGCTTGATTCCTGGGGACCAGGGAGATCTCCAATCAGAATCAGCACCTGTCCGGACCGAGAAGAGGAGCCAGGGCTTCCCACAGTGGTTTCCAAAGCCAATTGCCTTTAGTTTCATCTGGTCAGCAAGAAATTTAACATGGTCCATTATACATGTGGACTTTGTAATAATAAATTCTACACATACGCGGTTGTACCACTAGATCATGTACATTAGATAACATGTACCAAAATAGAAATGATAAAAAGGATTGATGGAAATATAAATTGAAGTTCTTAAAAAAAAAAAAAAAAAGCAAAGAAATTTAACCCAGATTTACCATTCCTGGGGAGGTGGCCCCATGGTTTCAAGTGGTTTCAAGGATTTCTTTAAAAAGCGGTGCAATAAGTGATCTATAGGAAATAGCAAGTGTACACCCCTGGGCTAGGAGCAGTGAAAAATGAGTCCAGCTTGCCTAAAGTCAGCACATGAGCCCTGTGGCTTTAGATGTCATATTTTCAGCCAGAGCAACATTTAAAAAGATTTAAAAAATCTTTAGCAAGATTTTAAAAAATGCTGTAAGTCAAGTGGCTCAGGAGTAGAACTGACGTGTCCTGACTGCTCTACAGGTGATAGAAAGGCTGACTCTAGTCACAATGGACACGTCCAAGATGCATATGAAAGGTCTGAATAACAGCTTCAGGAAACAGGAAAGAGGAAAAGAGCAATATTTCTCAAAGAATATGTTACATCATACAATATGCGACTTGAAATAGGCTTGGTGTAGCTCAATAATCAACTAAATCCCATCACTAGGCACTTGACGGTGTCATCTATATATGCTTAGAAGTTTATAGAGTGAGCCATAAAATAATCTCTCATTGGGAAAACAAGAAATCAGTTCTCATGGTATTCCATGTTCCCTAGAACAAACTTTTGGGACTTTGATCCTGTCTGACAGATGAGGAAGCTGAGCTTAGGGTATTTATGTGGTTTGCCCCACGTAGCAAGAGGCGGTCAGACACCTGCGCAGACTCAGTGACGATCTCACAGTAGGACCATGAATGGCCAATTCACGGGGATTACAGGGGAGCATATTAAATGCATGTAAAATACACGTGTGCAGTAAGCGCTCCATAAATGCTGGTCCTTCTGGAAGTTCTCGCTCCACCTTGCAAGGGACCTGGGGCAGGCAGGTCGAACCCTTCCCGCTGCCTCAGTTTCTTCCTCCACCCGCAGAGGCGCGGTCCCGAGGCTGGCCCGCCCCCGGGGAGGGAGCACGCGGCGCCCAGGGTGCTCCCAGCAGCGGGCGGCGCTGGGCCCGCCTCGGGGCCGGGGGTGGGGCGGGCCGGGGCGCGGGGGGCGGCCCCGGAGGAGTCACGTGGCGCGCGGCCGCGGCCGAAGGAGAAGTAGCAGCGCCCGCGTCGGAGGGCGTGCGCGGCAGGGAGTCCCGGGAGCCCGGACGGCGGGCGGCTGCGCGCGGGACCCCGGAGCCGGGACCCGCGGCAGGGGCGCAGCCAGGTGAGTGGCCGGGTCGGGCGGGGGCGCCCGGGGGACGCGCGCCCCGGGGACGCGCGCCCGGGGGAAGCCGCGTCCAGGGCGGGGGTCCTGCGCGGGGCGCAGCTGGCGCGGGCAGGGGTGGGGCGCGCTGCCCGGCCCCCGGCTCGCTGTGCCCAGCGTCCGGGCGGGGACGGCCACTTCCTCACCCCGGACCGGCGCCACTCCGTCGGTTGATGCCCCGGGGCAGCCCGGCTTTGAATGGGAACCGGAGGAAGCGGCGCGGCTTGCGGTCTGGGGTTCGCGCGAGCGCCGGCGTTCTAGGCTCCGGTGGCCCTGGGGGTCCCGCGTGGGGGGCCGGGCGTGTTTCCTGGCCACCACTGTGCCCAGGGCTGTGGACTCCAGGCGCAGGCCGGCCCCTGGCACTTCCTCGCACTACACAGGTGGTTGCGGGTGGCAAGCGGTACCAAGGAAGGCGCAGCCCCTCGCCCTGAGAGATTGGAGAGTTTTCGGGGGATCCAAGGTTCCCTGTCCCGCCCCACAGTGGTGTGCAGAATTACGTTTGTGCGACTGTGCGTTTTCCTGGTTATGTTGTGGAATCGCGGAGAGGTGGTTCCCCCCACAGCGGAAGAATTCGAGGAAAAGACTAGTCCGGTGTGGACCCTGGGGTCGGGGCGGGGGCGGTTGGCAGCTGGATTCCAGAGGCGGCCTGGGATGGCTCTTCTAGCACCCTGATCTTGAACTTAGAGTAAGAAAGTGGGGGGGGGGGGTGACGCGCACGGGAAACAGGTGGCCTTGTTAGTCAACGTAATTCGAATTTCGGTTCCAGCTGTGTAACCTTGGGCACGTCGAAGACTCTCTGAGCCCCAGTTTCTTCCCCTGGATACTTGGGCCACCGAAGCCTACTACATCGCAGGGCTATGTGCAAAGTTGGGGCTTATCTGCCACTTCTTGACCCTCTGGTTAAGAGCCCTGCGTGGGGGCCCGGGCCAGCATCCGTATGCTACAGCCTTGCAGGCAGTCTTGAGTCCCTGGCTGTCCCAGGCAGTTCTTATTACAGCGACGAATGCGACGTGTGTACCACTGCAGGGTTCCCTGATGCTCAAATTGCCTAATGATACCCGCCCCGCTTCCCCCCCAGCTTGTGAAACTCCTCTGGAGGAGGCAAAGCCAGGACCCCCATAAATAGCCCTTGGGCTGAGTGGAGTTGGTGGAAAATTGAAACTGAGAAAACTTTTGAAACCGTGTCTTCATTTAGAAAACTCTAAAAACTCAAAGCAGAAAAGCTCATCCATTATATTAGCATTTAAATCAGTCACGAGCGGATGGTCAGACCCTTTACCTGCTCCCACTCTCCAAAAATAACCATTCCTCCTAGGTTTATAAGCAGACAGCCTTTTTAAAAAAATCATTTAAAAAAATCAATTTAATTGGAGGCTAATTACTTTACAATATTCTAGTGGTTTTTGCCATACATTGACATGAATCAGCCATGGGTGTACATGTGTCCCCCATCCTGAACCCCCCTCCCACCTCCCTCCCCAGCCCATCCCTCAGGGTCATCCCAGTGCATTGGCCCTGAGCGCCCTGTCTCATGCATTGAACCTGGACTGCTGATCTGTTTCACATATGGCAACAGACAGTCTTTTTAAACATGTAATAATATTTATTAGTTTGCAACTCTTTTTCATCTGCCTCACAAATCTTTCCAGATCACAGTACTTGTAAATCTTCCTCCTCCTTTTCAGTAGCTAGTGAACATTCTTTAATGTGGGCTTCCCTGGTGGCTCAGTGGTAAAGAATCTGCCTGCCAATTCAGGAGACATGAGTTTGATCCCTGGATCAGGAGGCTCCTCAGGAGATGGAAATGGCAACCCACTCTGGTATTACTGTCTGTGAAATCCCATGGACAGAGGAGCCTGGCCGGCTACAGCCTGTGGGGTCGTAAAAGAGTTGGATGCGACTGAGCAGCTAAACAATTCTTTAACGTGTGTATCCCTTCATGTAAGGGATTCCTACCCCCCCCCCCCAACCCATTCATGAGCAGCTGAATTGTTTCCTGTTCTTTCCTCTTACAAATATTTTTGTGCATTTTTCTGCACAACGCTGGATCAAAGCAGATGCATGTTTTACATTTTAATAGATACTCGCAGGTTGCCCTAAAAAAAAAAAAAAGTGGAACTAATGCACACCCGTACTTGCCATGGCTGACCCTGCCGAGCTCCTCCAATGAGAATATGAATCACCCTGTTTCTGCAGGTAGGTGTGACATGCAGCGATAACACCCCTCCTGCCCTCAGAGGGGCTGTCACCTCTTAGGGTGCCACTGTGCCGGGAGTCCAAGAGAATTGTCTTGTAGGATTTTGTATGAAATCCTGCCCTGCTCTGACGTGTGCAGAGAGCCTTGAAGAGAAGAAAGCTCTCCTGTTTCCTGGTTTTGGGTCCTTGCATTATTTTTTTTTTTAATCTTTATTGGACTATAGTTGACTTAAAATGTTGTGTTAGTTTCTGTTGTACAGCAAAATGAAGCAATTATATATACACACATGTGTTACGTGTGCTCAGTCGCTTCTCTTGTCTCTGACTCTTTGCCACCCTATGGACTGTAGCCCTCCAGGCTCCTCTGTCCGTGGGATTTTCCATGGCAAGAATACTGGAATGGGTTGCCATGCCCTCCTCCAGGGGATCTCCCCAACCCAGGGATCGAAGCCATGTCTCCAGCATTGCAGGCGGATTCTTTACAGTTGAGCCACTGAGGAAGTCCATGTATATACATATATTTACTCTTTTTTAGATTCTTTCCCATACAGGTCGTTACAGAGTATTGAGTAGAGTTCCTTGAGCTATACGGTAGGACCTTATTAGTTACCTCCTCTATGTATAGTAGTGTGTATATGTCAATACCAGGCTCTCAGTCTATGCCCCCCATTCACCCAGGAACCATAAGTTTGTTTTCTACATCTGTGAGTCTTATTTGTTTTGTAGATGACTTCATTTGTACCTTATTCCACATATGAACGATGTCATATGATAATTTGTCTTTCCCAGAAGTTTATTTCAAAGAGAAGAACATGAAAAGTAGGATCTTATTAAATCTCAGCCTCATTTGTGTTTAACACCATAAGTCATTTTATAAAATTACCCAGGGAGGATGAGAAACAGGAACAAGAAAGGGATTTCAAGCCTATGTCATTTTTTTTTTTTTTTTTTTGAAAGCAGAAGCAAAATAGAAATTGCCTGTGATGGCCAGTGCCCTCCTCCGGGGTCAAGGCCTTGGAGACCTTGTCTTAGTTGCTGAAGTGTTGAACCCTGAAAGCCCGAGTTGGGAGCTGGTGGGTTTTAGTGGTTGACTCCAGGGATCTTGTGGCCAGGAGGATGCTTTCCTGGTTCTTAGAGAAGGACATGAGACACTTGATGTTTATGGTTGAGCCAGTCCACTGGGCTTCTGCATGGGGAGTGACCAGAATCCTGGGAAGATGAGTCCAGGGCCCTCCCAGAGTCAGAAAGAACTGAGAGCCCTGGTGCTCCTAGGTCGGCTGGTTTAAGGGGCAGTGTTGTGAGGTGGGGCGTGTTCCCTGTTTGCACCCTGCTGCCCCTGGGAGTGGGGAACTTGAGAGTTGTGTCCTGCTCCTGACACTGCAGCTGTGTGACCATGGACGAGTCGGTTGACCTCTCTGCGCTGTTAGTTACTATCTGACCAGATTGTGAATTCCAGAAGGGGGTTGCAGAAGGAGCAGGGGCATGGGATTCAGACCGGGGCTCCCATCCTGATGTTACCACATGTCTCCATGACCTTGATCACGTGATTTCACCTCCCAGGCCTTGAGTTTGCAGCCCAAGTATTTCTCACTGAGATGAATGAGATGAACCTGATACGGCAGGTGCAGGCACCCGGGAGGGCCAATAAACAGCAGGTTTTCCAGGGTGGAGACTGGCCTCAGGCCCCTTGCTTGTCCCCTGACCTGGAATAGGGGGTGGTGAGGCAGGAGGCTCCCATCAGGCAGGGTTCCTGCACACCCTTGGTCCCTGGGCTTTTGTTTCATCGAGTTCCTCGGACTAGAGCACTGTCCCCCCCGCTTCATCTCTTCTAAACATTGGATTCAGATGCCGTCTTCCCCTAGAAGCTTCCTCTGAGCACTGTTAAGTTCCCAGCCTCACCTTAGACTCAGTTGGGAACCCCTTCCTGCTGCTCCCTCGAGACCCCCGTGTCTCTGCTTCTGCAGAATCATGGAGCTGACTGTTTCCTAGTGGGTGGAGAGCGGGTGTAACTCATGACTTTATTGCTGGACTGTCAGCACCCCGGGGAGGTGCCCTGACTGTGGGTGTGAGGTGGAGGGGGACGGGGGCAAAGGACAGGGTCCGGGCCTCACCCCTCATTTGCGTGCGAGTCCACCGTCCCTGCCTGTCATAGAGCTGACTCTTGGCTAGTGCTTTGATCAGCTGGCTGATTAATATCATCGGAGGCCCTGCTAGACGCTGGTTTTGTTGTTGTTCAGTCACTGAGTCGTGTCCAGCTCTCTGTGACCCCGTGGACTGGAGCACACCAGGCTACCCTGTCCTTCACCATCTTCTGGAGTTTGCTCAAACTCACGTCATTTGAGTTGGTGATGCTGTCCAACGTTCTCATCCTCTGTCGTCCCCTTCTCCTGTCCTCAGTCTTTCCCAGCATCAGGGTCTTTTCCAGTGACTTGGCTCTTTGCATCACGTGGTGGTCAAAGTATTGGGAGCTTCAGCTTCAGCATCAGTCCTTCCAGTGAATATTCAGGATTGATTTCCTGTAGGGTTGACTGGGGGCTGTACAAACACTGTGGGGTCTAGTCCATCCAGAGCCCCTGGAGGGTGGTGTTATTCCCATTATACAGCTGGGACAGCCGAGGCCCTGATTTTGAGCAGCTTGGCACAGCGGCTCTGGGGTGGCCCAGGAGCCCTGGCTGAACACCCGGCTTCTCTGCAAGGTAAGAACTGCAGGAGCCTAAAGGGGTTTGCAGGTGGGGACGAGATAATAAAGATACAGGGATAGAGATGCACTCGGGGAGGAAGGGCAGTGGGATGCACTGAGGGGGTGACATGTACACACCCTGCCATGTGTGAGATAAATGGCTCATGGGAAGCTGCTGTAGGGCATGGGGGTCTTAGCTCCGTGCTCTGTGATGACGGAGGGGGGTGGGATGGGGCAGGGGGGTGGGCAGGAAGTCCTAACGGGAACGGGCATACAGTGTACACACCTGTGTGCGTGCTTAGTCATGTCTGACTCTCTGCGACCCCACGGACTGCAGCCCGCCAGGCCCCTCTGTCCATGGGGTTTCCCAGGCAAGAATACTGGGGTGGGGTGCCACTTCCTTCTCCAGTGTGTGGTACGCAGAGAGCTGATTCACTTTGTTGTACACAGCAGAAGCTTACACAACATTGTAAAGCAATTATACTCATATATATATATATACATATATATAAAGCCTGAGTGGAAAAGGGGGAAAAAAAGATACAGGAAACAGTGGATGGTAACAGGAGCTAAACCTGAGCATCGCTGACTATGAATCTTTGTTTTAAGGGCCGAGATATCTGGTTTAATCTGCAGAAGAACCTTCAGCCTTCCTTGAAGGAGAATCCTGCATCTGTTTTCTTCCCCTTTACAAGGGTGGAATCCAGCCCTGGGGGTGTAGTGACTTGGGGTAGGGGCTGTGGTCAAGTCCCCTTGGAGCGAGGGGCACTGAACCTTCGGACACTGGGGAGGCAGGATGTTGTGGGGGTGGGGTTGTGCAGAGCGTAGCTCGGAGTGGCCTGAATCCACTCATTCTTTTTGTTTGTGTGTGTTTATTTTGGGGCTGTGCGGGTCTTCATTGCTTTGCTCGGGTTCCTCTAGTTGTGGCCAGTGGGGGCCACTCTTGATTACACTGCTCTGGGCTCCTCACCGCGGTGGCGTCTCTTGGTGCGGAGCGCGGGCTGTAGGCACGCAGGCTTCAGTAGTTGTGATGTGCAGGCTCAGTTGCTCTACGGCGTGTGGAGTCTTCCCGGACCAGGGATGAACCTGTGTCCCCTCCGTTGGCAGGTGGAGTCTTATCCACTGCACCACTGGGGAAGTCCCAATCTTTAATTTTTTTTAAATTCATTTATTTTTAATCGGAGGATAATTGCTTTATAATATTGTGTTGGTTTCTGCCATACATCAATATGAATAAGCCATAGGTATGCCTATGTCCCCTTCCACTCTTCTTCTTAAAGCATCCTTTTGGTTCCTGGTCTGAGAATTCACTCCAGGGTCTGGGGGGGGAGCAGGCGACCAGAGTGACCCATGAATATAAGATCCCTGGAGGAAGTGGGGAAGGAGACCCCCTGCTTTCTGGGTTTGCTGGTGGGCTAGATGCGGGCGTGAGAGGAGCCAGACAAGGGAGGCTCTGGGATCTGGGGCCCAGGCTCCTCTCTGGGAAGCTCTGAGTGTTCAGGAGGATGAGGGATGACCAGGGACACCCCGGGAAGCTGAGCCGCACACCAGGTGCTTTGCTAGTGGCTTCTTGACTGTCCCAGTCAGAGTGGGGCTCCCAGGGGTCACGCGGCCTGCCCAGGGCCACACGGTCAGCGGGAGCCTCCACGTGGGGCTGCCGGGCCCTGCTGTTTTCTGCTCTTTCTGCTCCATTTCCACACGGAGGTCTCCACGGACCCATTTGGGAGGTTTTTTCTCCTATTCCCAGCTCCACTTGGGAAGTAAAGGAATGGTTAGAAGTCTCTGGGCAGGGTGTCAGGGGTGGGGACAGGAGCCAGCCTGGGGTCCTTTGGCTATTCAAATATTCTACAGCATAAAAGTGCGTGGGGAGGGAGAGATGGCGGCCCAGGTTGGGGTGATTTGGTTATTCAAAGCCGGGATAACGGTTGGGTCACTGAGGTCAAGGGCTCCACCCACACCTTGCTTCCATTTAAACATCTGAGCAGCTGGTGAGCCCCCCTGCCACCTGCACCTTCTCCCCAAGCTCATCCTGGTGGGCATGAGACAGGATTTTGGCTTCTGAAGCTCCCTCCTGCTAACCGAAGCCGGCTAAGTTAACTGAAACGAGTTCCCCCTTGCTTCCTTCCTCCAGCCTCCTTGTTCACCCCCTTCCTCCTCACCTCCCCCCTGGGGAGCAGACGACCACGAGCACCATGGCCAACGTGGACACCCTCCCGGAGTATGAGAAGAGTCAGATCAAGCGGGCCCTGGAGCTGGGCACCGTCATGACCGTGTTCAGCTTCCGCAAGTCCACCCCGGAGCGGAGGACCGTCCAGGTGATCATGGAGACGCGGCAGGTGGCCTGGAGCAAGACGGCCGACAAGATCGAGGGCTTCCGTGAGTACCTCTCACCTCCCCGCCCTGGGCAGCAGGCTCGGCAGCTCTCATTGGTTTGACACCTTCTTCTGAAAAGGAGAAGTGGCGTTGCTCTGTCTGGGTCTCTGACTGGGGTTTGGAGCAGGTGGGGACGTCGGCCAGCAAAGCCCTGGCGAGGGAGCGGAGGCGTGCGTGGGCCAGCTGGGAAATGACCTCCAGACAGCTCACCTGGGCTGCTGGCGGCTGAGCGCCCCACGTCACGGCGTCAAGGACCGTTTGGTCTGTGTTGATGGTCAAGCCGTCTGCCCTCTTGAGGGCTCACTGGCCAGAGCTTGTGGAAAGTCATCGCTTGGTGGTCAGATGTTGGGTTTAGTGCAGACAGCGGAGCGAGAGCTCTACTCCACGTGGGCAGTTTGCTGAGTGTGTGTAGCCCTCCGGTGAAGCTCTGCTCCCAGTGGGGGCAACTTCTTTTTTCCTTCCCCCTTACATTGGGCAGTGGGTTCAGATCCTCAAGTTTCTAAGGCCCCTTTTCACTCAGAGTCCGGAGACTTAAGCAATGTACAGTTGCAGAGACTTGCTTTAATAACTTTTTGTTGACTCCTTTTAAATTGAGAAATTAGAGCGTACGCTTGGGGGGAAAATCAGACAATTTATAAGCAAATGTCTGTCTTCCCCAGTCCCACCCCAGGCTCCAGAGGCCCGCTCCCGCCCAGCTCTGTGGTCTTCCGGATGTATTCTCTGCTTGTGTGATATGTCTGTTGTTTTTTTACACAAATGAGTACCTACTGCATATATACTTCTGCACTGCGATTTCTTTTTTGAATTTAATAGTTTTCTTTTAAAAAATTTTTATTTACTTCTTTGTTTTTCGCTGTGCTGGGTCTTCGTTGCTGCATGGACCTTTCTCTAGCTGTGGCGAGCTGGGGTCGCTCTCTAGCCGTGGCGTGCAGGCTTCTCCTTGCAGTGGCTTCTCTTGCTGTGGATCACAGGCTCTGGGGCGCGGGCTTCAGTAGTTGTGGCCCCCGTGGCTCTAGAGCAGAGGCTGTATAGTTATGGTGCACGTGCTTAGTTGCTCCGAGGCATGTGGGATCTTCCTGGATCAGAGATTAAATCTGTGTCTCCTGCACCGGCAGGCAGATTCTTTACCACTGAGCTGCCAGGGGAAGCCCCCTAATAGTTAACCATTGAGGTGTTTTCTTATCAGCATATTGATCTGCCTTTTGCTTTCATCACCACATAGCATTCTGGCTACAGTGTGATAGTTTAACCCCTAGAGATGGACACTTTGGGTTTTTCCAGTCTTTTGCTATTAGCTGTAGCGACTATACATGGATTCTTCTTCGGTTTTTTTTTTTTTGCTAACAGATTTATGGAGACACAATTCACATACCTTATAATTCATCCATTCACGGTTCGGTGTATTCCCAGATATGTGCAGCCACCACAGTTTTAGAATGTTTCATCACCCCTAGAAGAAACCCTGTACCCTCCAGCCATCCATCTGGTCCTCCTCCACCTCTCCTGCCTAAGCAACCTTTCATCTCCTTTCCATTTCCCTGTTCTGGACACTTCCTATAAAAGAAATCACATACTATGTGGTCTTTTGCCACTGGCTTCTTTCACTTAACAGAATGTTTCCCACATTTTCACGATCCGTCCGTGCTGTGTGTGTCTCAGGACTTCATTCCTTTATGTGGCCGGCTAATATTCCTTTCTACAAATATTCCACAGTTTGTTGACCCATTCATCTGTTGATGGAAATTTGGGTTGTTTGCTCTTTTTGGCTGGTGTGAATCCTGCCGCTGTGAGCTTTCGTGAATGATTTTTTGTGTGGCTGTGTGTTTTCATTTCTCCTGGGTGTATGCCTAGGGGTAGGGCTGCTCCTCAGCCAATGCAGTAACTTTGTTTGATCATTTTAGGAACCCCCCCCAGGCTGTTTCCCAAGTGGCCGCACTATTTTACATTTCCACCAGCTGTGTGTGGGGGTCACCTTTGCATTATTCTTTCATGCACGCATGTTGGGTTTATCTGAAGGACAGTGTCCTCCATGTGTAATTTCTGAGTTAGAGGGCACGGGGTGTTTTTAACTTTGGAGGACGGTTGGATCACATCCCGCAGAAGCTCCTGAGGTGTTGGGGGCCCCTCTAGTTCCCCCCATCTCCTCCCACGCTGCCATGGGGTTCTGAACTTGGCGGTTCACAGGTGGACTCTGATAGCGCAACGTGGCTCTTCGTTTGGTTTTTTTATCATGAGTGAGACTAAGTAGCTTTCCAAAAGGTTTCTCCTGACTCTGGAGCCAAGCCGGCCTCCAGCGGCCCTGAGCCAGAGGGCCTGCTTTGAAAGTGCCCGTGTCTGGAGGCCGCCGGCCTTCCCCCTGACTTTGTTTACATTGGCCTCACGACCTCCCCGGTGGCCCAGACCTGTGGCAGCTGGGGCGGGGGCGGGGGCCTGCAGGGGCAGGGCGGGCCCAGCGGTAAACACAGGTGTCCCGCCCACTGACTGTGGACGGCCTGGCCCTTGCCGGCCAGCTGGCTGAGCGCCAGAAATACCTGGTGAGGGGGCATTTGAAGGTGCAGGCCTCTGGCGCTTTCTCCTGATGGTTCTGATAGCGTGAGACAGGATTTTGCCTCCTGAAACCCACACCCTATGGTTCTCCCCAGTCACTAGGTAAGAGCAGTTCCTCCTCCTCTTTGGGGTGGCTGAGGGCGACTGTCATTCATCAGGTTGGTTGGGATTCAGTATTTTAATGAACTCCCCAGGTGATCCTGGTAGCTAGCCAGGTTTGGTAGCTACTGTGCTAGCGACTCCCTCCTCCCACCGCAACCCACCCTGTCCTCCCCCCCAACCCCGTCCTCCCACCCCTCCACCCTCCCCTCCTTCCAGCCTTCCTTCTTTCCTTCCACCGGGAGCTTCCCTCCCTCCTTTCATCTATCCATATTTGAATGCCTGCTCTGCCGGGCACTATTCTAGGTACTGGAGATATGGCAGTAATTGAATTAGACTCCTGTCCTCACAGAGCCTGCATTGTTGGATTAGGTACAAGCAGCGTGGAGCCTGACTCCAGCAGGGTCTGATGATCTTGGCCACGTGAGCATAGGCACGTTCCATCCCCTTGCTGAGATCCGGTTCTCCTGTCTGCAGAACGGGGGCGGTATTGGCGTCCACGCACAGTGTCACAGCTGCGAATGGACAGATGAGTCGCTGGATCAGAAGGCTGAGCATGGCGTGCAGCCCTGGACCGGTGCAAACTGCTGCTTTTGCTTTTGCCGTTGTTGTGGGCGACGAGCGGCAGCCAGCCTGTCTGGGGCAGCAGAGTCTTGCTTAGGTGTTTGGACTTTCTCTGGAGAGCAGTAGGGCTCCGCCGAAGGGTCTTCAGACGAGGGGTGGTGTGAACGCCTTTGTGTTTTTGAACCTGCACTGGCGAGCCTGTGTGAGAGGGCTGTGTCGTGGTGTTTGTAAAGTGACACAGAAGCCGACGTTGGGGTAAAGTGCTTTAAAAGGGTGCTCCCCTGACCACCTAGAGGGAACAGGCCTTGAGCCCTGGACGGGGCCACTCAGCACCTCATTTCCAGCCTCTTGATATAGGGGTGGTGTCCTGGGGGGCTGCAGCTGTGGTGTTGCCTTAGGGGTCTGAGTTAGCAGGACCCTGCAGGTTACTCTGGGGTCTGCAGAAGACAGCACCCGTGTGTGGTTCTGGGGTCATTGGCAGGTGGCCTCTGACCTCTGGACAGGTGTCACGGCCTCCTGTGTGGGCCTGGGTGAAGGTAGACACCCACGGGTCTCCCTGTGCACAGCAGTGAATGGTTCTCAGCCAGGGCGATCCCGTCCCACCCATGCAGGGGCATTCGGCAATGCCTGGAGATACTTTTAGTCCTGGTTATTTGGAGGGGGTAGCTTCTGGCATCTATCAGGTTGAGCCCAGGGATACTGCTAAACATCTTACAATGCACAGGACAGCCCCCACCCCAAATACTTATCCGGTATAAAATTATAAGATATCAGTGGTGCCAAGCTTAGAAACCCTGGCCTAGGAACTTCCCTGGTGGTCCGGTGGCTGAGACTCTGCACTTCGATGCAGGGGTTGTTGTTTAGTTGCTAAGCTGTGTCCAACTCCTTTGCAAACCTATGGACTGTAGCCTACCAGGCTCCTCTGTCCTTGGGATTTTTCCAGGCAAGAATACTGGAGTGGGTTGCCATTTCTCCAGGGGGTCTCCCCAACCGAGGGATCGGACCCACATCTCTTGAGTCTCCTGCATTGGCAGGCAGGTTCCTTACCACTAAGCTACTTGGGAAGCACAGTTCCTGGTCAGGGAACTATATCCCACATGCCACAACTGAGACCTGGCACAGCCATGTAAAATTAAAAAAAAAATATTAAAATGGAAGAAGAAAAAGTGTATTTCTTCCTTAAAAAAAATTAAGAAACCTTGGTGTGAGGTCATGTGTTTGCTTTGCTTAGAACCGTAAAATGTCACTGGATATATTAGACTTCCCCGTTGGACTGTGTCATGACGGAGCTGTTCTGTGGGTAGTGCCATGCCCCTGTTTGCCATCACACCGGGCCCCCAGCTTTGCTAAGAGAGAGGAGGAAGGACGGGGTCCCTGTCCTGGAGGGAACAGGTGAAATCCCACAGATAGAGGAGCCTGGTGGGCTTTAGTTCATGGGGTGGCAAAAGAGTCAGACACGACTCAGTGACTAAGCAACAGCAGCTGGGTGGTTCTTCTCTCTGCGGCCTGGACCGAGGTGGTACTTGGCTGGCGTGTCCCTTGGCCTGGAAGTTTCCAGAGTCTTTCCTCCTGTGTCTGGTGCTGTGGTGATGATGGCCAGTAGCCCGGGCTCAGCTGAAAATGTTGGCTGAGCACCTACTGCGTGGCGGTCCCAGGATCATCGGGCTCCTTACGCGGTGCGGGATCATCGGGCTCCTTATGCGGTGCCTGGCGTTCCCCCGGTATGTGTGTTCCAAGAGTCACAGGGCTTCTTGTGACCTAGCCCGAGGAAGTCACCTGTTCAGGTCTGCAGGGCCAACTCAGGTTCAAAGAATGGGGAATCTCCTCTTGGAGAAGGTGAGACTGTCCCAGGTGGGGAGAAAGTTGACAGCAGCCACCTTGGTGCTAAACGACCACAAGGACACGTGGACTCTGGGTCCAGACTCATAGTTCAGATCCCCGCGCCACCACCTCCTAGGAGCTGTGTGATCTGAGGCAGGTTTGCTTGACCTGTCTGTGCCTCAGTTTCTCTGTTGGTCAAGTGAGATGACAATAGTTTCTATCAATGAGATAAGGGTGAGAAGCAAGTGGATTTTATTTAAGTACTTTTTTGTATGTATTTACGTATTTTATCTGTATATAAAAGGTGCATATTTTAAACAGTAGGAGTCCCAAGGCCTGGCTTCTGACAAAGAAGATGAACTTCAGCCAGACACTGACGTCTTGGCCATCATTCTCCTGTTGACTTTTCCAAGGCCGCTGGGCAAGATGGTGCACTGGATTCCCTTCTGTGTGGGCCTCCTGAGAGCCTCTGGGTGTGGGACGGGAGCTTGTGCTGGGAAGTCCTGCCTCTCTGGTTTTTCTTTCCCTCCGGGTGCTAGTGGGACAGACTCCGACTAGAAGGGAGTCCGCCGGAGCATCTTTCTGAGTTGAATTTTGGGGTCACCTGGCACGTTGTCTGTTTGGGGGGGTGGCCTGGGACATGTCCTGGGAGCCCCAGTGGTCCACCTGCCCGTGGGGTGTGGACGGGCTGGTTGTGCGATGAACCACCTGCGAGGGCGTGGGCCGCGTCCATCTGGCTGGCTGGGCTTTGCTCTCAGGTTTTCTCTTCTGCTCCTGCACATTTTCTCCATCTGCTTGTTTTTGGCGAGTGGGGGCTGTCTGCGAACGAGGGGTGCTCACAAACAGGAGCTGCTCTGTTTCCCCAGTATTAGGCTCTTGGCTTGCCTGCCTCACAACAATAAGTGAACGGTAGTGATGGTGATGATGGTGTTGGTGATGAGAGCCGCCTGAGTGCTCTCCGTGGCCTAGTCCCTGTGTGAATGCATCACGCATCGCTGCTCTTTAAAGCCTCACGGTGACCCTGTGAGCAGGAATCATGCCCACCTTATTTATGAGGAAACCAAGTCCTGGGGAGACTCGGGGACATGCCCAAGGCCACACAGCCAGGAAGGGGCAGCACCCTGATTTGCTTTCCTTCTACCTACCTTTTGGAGTCTCATGTCTTCTGTCTGGGTTGCCTTCTCCTCCTGTGTGATCTCAGGGACGTCTGAGTTCTGTATGGGATAGCGGAGAGCCCTGCTGGGGACCGGAGAAGGACGGCCTTGCTCAGCCTTTGTTACAGCAAGAGGGAAGGCACTGATTCCCCCTTCCCACAGAGGACACGCCCTACCCAGCGCTGAGATGCCAAGGGCAGGAGACTTGAGAGGTGCCTGGTTAGCTGGAAGCCAGACGTGCTTGCTGGAGCCCCCACAGTGGGGACAAGTGTGGACCCAACCAGGGGCGCTGAAATGGGCTTGTACTCTTATCTTGGCTGCTTCTGAGATCCATCTTTGAGCTACTTATCCATTAAAAAAAAATGAGTATTTTGCAAAGTTCTTATTTTAACAATGCGTTTTTGAAACAGTGGAGCAGGTGTTTTTTCACCAGCATCTTCTGTCTACAAAATCCATTGTCTGAAAGTGGTTCCCAAGCTGCATTAGTCAAGTGTCCCATCAGAAATAAGATTCAGCCAGTGCTCCCAGTGTGTTACAAAATAGTGATTATAGTTCCCTGTGCTATACCGTAGGTCCTTGTTGGTACAGTATAGTATTAGTCTCAACCTCCTGATTTATTCCTGTCTTTTTTCCCCTTTGGTAGCCATGGCTTGTCTTCTGTGTCAGTGATTCTGCTTTATACATAAGTTCATTTGTATCATGTTTTGATTCCACATATAAGGGCTATCGTATGATCCGTCTCTCTCTGCCTCACTTCGCTCAGTGTGATAATCTCTCGGTCCATCCATGTTGCTGCAGATGCCATTCAATTCAGTTCAGTCACTCAGTCGTGTCCGACTCTTTGCAACCCCATGACCCGCAGCACGCCAGGTTTCCCTGAGCTTGCTGAAACTCCCGGAGCTTGCTCAAAGTCACGTCCTTCGCGTTGGTGATGCCATCCAACCATCTCATCCTCTGTCGTCCCCTTTTCGTCCTGCCTTCAGTCTTTCCCAGCATCAGGATCTTTTCCATTGAGTCAGTTCTTCGCATCAGGTGGCCAAAGTATTGAAGTTTCAGCTTCAGCATCAGTTCTTCCAGTGAATATTCAGGATTGATTTCCTTTAGGATTGACTGGTTTGATCTCCTTGCAGTCCAAGAGACTCTCAAGAGTCTGCTCCAACACCACAGTTTAAAAGCATCAGTTCTTCAGTGCTCAGCTTTCTTTATGGTCCAACTCTCATATCCACACATGACTACTGGAAAAACCATAGCTTTGACTAGACGGACCTTTGTCGGCAAAGTAATGTCTCTTCTTTATAATATGTTGTCTAGGTTGGTCATAGTTTTTCTTCCAAGGAGCAAGCGTCTTTTAATTTCATGGCGGCAGTCACCATCTGCAGTGATTTTGGAGCCCAAGAAAATAGTTGCTCACTGTTTCCATTGTTTTACCATCTATTTGCAAATGGCATTATTCCATTCTCTTTTTTATGGCTGAGTAGTATTCCTGTGTGTGTGTCTGTGTGAGTGTGTGAGTGAGTGAGTGAGTGAGTGGAGGGGAATTAAAAGATTAAATGAAGTAATTAAAAAATTAAACAAAATAATCCCTATAATCTGTTCTCAGTCACACAGAGGAGACAGGTGCTCAAGTATTCACTGCTCTTGTCAGCATCAGACATAAAGGGAAATGGCATCGTGGAAAGGCTGAGGTGACTGTGAGAGTGCCTGTGTATATAATGAAATCACTTTGCTTGCTGCATCCACGTGGGTCATCCTGCTCCCCTTCCCCAGTACGAATTCTCCACGTGGAGCCTGCTGGTGTGAGAAATAGAGCTGGTGTTTTTATCCCTGACCCTGATACAGACCTGCCTGTCCGCCATTCAGCTGAGGAGTTGGTTTCTGTGGCCGTTCAAGGATTGTCTTTTATCCTGGGTGACAGTCACTTGGCATCCTTAGAATTCATCTCTTTGTCATTATTTTTTAAAATGTATTTGGCCATGCTGCGTGGCGTATGGTATCTTAGTTCCTTAACCAGAAGTTGAACCTGTGCCCGTTGCATCAGAAGCTCGGAGTCTTAACCACTGGACCACCAGGGAAGTCCCTCGTCCCTTCTTTGACTTAGCAAATACTCAGAGGACCGGTGTGTGTCGGATATGAGCGTTGTCACTGGGGACGCCTGGTGAGTGGGACGGCGGGGACCCCAGAGGAGCTTATGGTGTCACAGGAGAGACAAGGCCAGACTAAGCGTTCAGGGCTGTGCCGGACGCCAGGGAAGGAAGAAGCAGAGCCCGTGACAGAGTGACCAGTGAAGAGCGTAGTGTTGGGAGGGCAGTTCTCAGGGGAGTGTGTCCACGGAGGTGACGTTTGAGCTGAGACTTGAAGGGTGATAAGGGAGCCATGGGAAGCTCTGGCCGGGGGCGGGGGGGAGCATTCCTCGCTGAGGACACAGCAATGAGGCTTCCATATGAGTCTGTGTAGACGAATGGCAGTGACAAATGTCTTCCTCTTTAAAATTACTTTTTAAATTTATTTTTAATGGCAGGATAATTGCTTTACAATGTTGTGTTGGGTACTGCCATACGTCAGCATGAGTCAGCCACAGGTACACACATGTCCCCTCCCTCCTGAGCCTCCCGCCCCACCCCCCCTCGGTTGTCACAGAACCCTGGTTTCAGCTCCATGAGTCATCCGGCACATCCCCGCTGTCTGTCCGTCTCACATGTGGCGGTGTGTGTGTGTCCCTGCTGCTCTCTCCATCCGTCCCACCCTCTCCTTCCGCTTTATGTCCACGAGTCTGTTCTCCTTGTCTGTGGCTCCATTGCTGTCCTACAGATAGGTTCGTCAGCACCATCTCCCTAGATTCTGCTTATATGTGTTAATATATGATATTTGTCTTTCTCTCTCTGACTTGCTTCACTTTGTGTAATAGGCTCTAGGTCTGTCCACCTCATTGGAACCGACTCAAATGCATTCATTTTTCTAGCTGAGTAATATTCCACTGTGTACATGTCCCACAACTTCTTTACCCTCTCATCTGCACATGGACATATGTTGCTTCCATGTCCTAGCTATTGTAAATAGCGCTGCAGCGAACATGGGGGTACACGTGTCTTTTTCAGTTGTGGTTTCCTCAGGCCATGTGCCCAGTAGTGGAACTGCTGGGTCGTATGGTAGCTTTAGTCCTCATTTTTTTTTTTTTTTTTTTTAGTCCTCATTTTTTAAAGTAATCTCCATACTGTTACCCGTAGAGGCTGTATCAACTTGCATTCCCACCAACTGTGCAAGAGCGTTCCCTGTTCCCCACACCCTCTCCGACATTATTATTTGTAGACCTTTTGCTGATGGCCGTTCTGACGGGTGTGAAGTGGTACTTCATTGGTTTGATTTGCATTTCTCTAATAATGAGCAGTGGTGAGCATCTTTTCCTGTGTGTCTTAGCCACCTGTATGCCTTCTTTGGGGAAACGTCTGTTTAGGTCTTCTGCCCACTTTTTGATTGGGTTGTTTGTTTTTCTGGTATTGAGTTCCATGAGCCACTTGTGTAGACAAATGCCTTCCTGATATAAATGTTTCACTCAAGTCATGACCTAGTGGGTTTGGACTGGGCCGCTCTGCTGTCTGGTGACACCGCCATCCCCTAAGGCGTCTGAGGCCACTGCAGGACCCTGGTGCGGCCAGCATGTGGAGTAAGAGGACGAGTGGAGGATGGCTTAGGAGGTGCTAGGGGGTCAGGCCTGGAACCAGCGTGCCTCTTCCCCCTGCCTTCCGTTGACCAGAGCTCGGCACGGGACTGGCTGCAAAGGCGGCTGGGAAGTGTGGTCCTGTTGTGTGCCGGCAGAATGGCGTGTGGGCGTGGTGGGCGTCCCCCAGGCTCTTCGCGGCCCCTCATTTTGGAGGATGCAGACGTAGAATGATTGTAGGAACTTAGGGACTCCTGCAGGAATTCAGGGAGGGTGCAGAGCCTTTACCCTGGGCCTCCTGGGAACGGGAGGTAGTGGCATTGAGGTCTCTCCCATCCTGTTTGTGATGGAAACTGCTGTGGTGATGACGTCTACCCATACAGACCGGCCTCGTTAGCCCTCTTAGGTTTCCTTGGAGCAATGGTTAGACTGTCCCCAGCAAAGCTCTCCACCTTGACTCTGTCGCCCCATTAGCAAAGGCTCAGGTTTCCCAGCCTCCCAGTGACGGATGCCCAAGAGAGGCCGCCGATGCTCTTCTGAGCCAGCGCACGAGGCTTGGCTGCCTCTGAGAACAGTGTCCGCTCCGGTCAGCTTCGATGTGGAAGCTGGGTTAGATGGGTCTTCTGATCGAGAACACGGCCTGGCTTCTTCAGGGCTTCTGGGTGGAGGTGGATCCCTGTTATGGGTGGACTGTGTCTCCCTTCCAAATTCATGTGGTGAAGCCCTAACTCCCAGGCCCTCTGAATGTGGCCTTATTTGGAGATCCGGTCAGTGCAGAGGTGATTAGCCAAGATGAGGTCATACTGTCATAGAGTGGGCCGCTGATCCCTTGTGACTGGTATCCTTGTACGAAGAGGACAGTACTTCCCTGGTGGTCCAATGGTTGAGGATCCGCCCGCCAGTCCAGGAGACACGGTCTGATCCCTGGTCCAGGAAAAGCTGCACACTGCGGGGCTACTGAGCTCGTGCGCCTCAACGGCTGAGCCCGCACTCTGGAGCCCACGAGCCGAAACTCCTGAAGCTCTGGAGCCTGTGCTTCTCGTCAAGAGAAGCCACCGCAGTGAGAAGCCCACCCATCACATCAAAGAGTAGCCCCCACTCCCCGAAACTAGAGAAAGACAGCGTGTAGCAATGAAGACCCAGCACAGGCGTAAGTAAATAAATAAGAAGATGTACACACAATATTAAAAAAAAATTAAGATCATGGCATCCAGTCCAATCACTTGATGGCAAATAGAAGGGGAAACAGTGGAAACAGTGAGAGACTTTGTTTTCTTAGGCTCTAAAATCACTGCGGATGATGGCTGCAGCCATGAAATTAAAAGATACTTGCTCCTTGGAAGAAAAGTTATGACAAACCTAGACAGCGTATTAAAAAGCAGAGAGATATCACTTTGCCAACAAAGGTCCGTATAGTCAAAGCTATGGTTTTTCCAGTTGCCATGTATGAATGTGAGAGTGAGTGAGTGAGTGAAGTCGCTCAGTCTTGTCCGACTCTTTGCGACCCCATGGACTGTAGCCTACCAGGCTCCTCCGTCCATGGGATTTTCCAGGCAAGAATACTGGAGTAGGTTGCCATTTCCTTCTCCAATGAATGTGAGAGTTGGATCATAAAGAAGGCTGAGCGCCGAAGAATTGATGCTTTTAAACTGTGGTGTTGGAGAAGACTCGAGAATCCCTTGCTGCAAGGAGATCAATCCAGTAAATTGTAAAGGAAATCAACCCTGAATGTTCATTGGAAGGACTGATGCTGAAGCTCTAATACTTTGGCCACCTGATATGAAGAGCTGACTCACTGGAAAAGACCCTGCTACTGTGAAAGATGGCAGGCAGGCAGGAGAAGGGATGACAGAGGATGAGATGGTTGGATGGCATCACTGACTCAATGGACATGAGTCCATTGAGGATTTCTGGCATCACCAGAAGCCAGGAGGGAATTGGGGAGTTGTTTCCCCATGATAGCCACAGAAGGAGCCTCCCCTGCTAACTCCTTGATCTGAGCTGTGAGACAGTCCGTTTCTGTTGTAGAACACAGTACGTTTTTGGTTGGGGCCATTTTGCTGCAGCAGCCATAGCATACCAACACACTGCCCTTTAAAAGGGGCCTGAGGGATGGGGAGAGTGGTGAGCTTGGCAATTGATGTGTCCACATGGCCGCAGATACCATGGACGAGCTGGACTTTGTTGTAAAGAAATTTAAGAGCCCTGTTTCTATTCCAAGCGTCATCTTGTTTCCCAGATGCATTGGTCTTGGCTGTGAGGGTGTGAGAGGCAGCATTGTATCCTGGTTAACCGCGGGGACTGGAGCCAGCATCCATGGGCTTGAATCCTGACCCTGTGGCTTGGGCCGGAGACTGCCCCCTCTGTGCCTCAGCTTCCTCACCTGTAAAATGGGAAGAATGAGAGTACCCAGCTTCGACGGTCTTCAGGAGGATCAGATGAGCTCCTGAAAGGTCGGGAGGGGGAGTGCCCTGTGTGGTTTGCTCTTGTCAGTGGCTCAAGCATCTTCCTCATCTCTTGGGGGCACGTCCCTTGAAGTCTGTTCTGCAAGTCACCAGCCCCCACCCCCACCCCAGAGGATGCTGTGCTTGTCTGTTAGCTGTGGTCCATCCAGTTCTCCCACACATACTCTGGGAATGTGTGCACGCGATTCTATTTCCCTCTGGGTTTTTGGGGATCTCAGTGTCCCCACCAGAAGTCCGTCTGGGTGTTGGAGAGGAGAGGACAGAAGGAGAGGGGCAGCTGGGCTGTGGACACATCTGCCCTGAGAAGCCCAAGGCCGCACCTGGAGCATCTGAGGGCAGGGCCAAGCCCTAGGAAGGCAGATCCCAGATCTCTTATCTCTTATGCATGTCTGATTGTGGGGGGGAGCTGTTAGAGGCATCCTCTGCTGAATCCTTCAGGACAGGCCCTCCTGCCGCCACACCACGGTCTAGCTTAGCTGTAAGTGAACATTTTTGCATGTTGGGCTGGTGAAGTGACATGTCTTTTTTTCATCTTGGGAGAGACCTAAGCACTGTGTGCATTGAAGTTGAAGCCAGAAATCTTGGTATCGACTCTCCCTGCCCCCCGGCAATGCCTGGTCCCGGAGCCAGGCCCCCTGGTGGCTGTCACCCCAGGCGGTGAGCTCCCAGAGGCAGGGACCCATCGGTTCTGCTCACCGGGAGGAGTCCCAGCTCCTGGCCCACACCTGACCTGTCGCTGGCGCTTCCCAGAGAGCGGTCAGCCGACGAGCCAGGGGAAGGACCTGGCTACCGCCCTCTCAGCCTCTGTACCCTGCTCTCTCTGCAGAGATGGCAGTGTCTGTGGTTAAGGTAGGGCAGCTCTGTGACTTCTCCTTGCTTGTATATTTCTTCTTGTTTTTAATTTTTAGTTGGAGAATAATTGCTTTACAGGATTGCATTGGTTTCTGCCATACATCAACATGAATCAGCCATAGGTGCACATATGTCCCTTTTGAACCTCCCTCCCACCTCCCACCCCACCCCACCCACCTCGGGTGTCACAGAGCCCTTGATCTGAGCTCCCTGCATCATGAAGCAAATCCCCCTGGCTGGCTGTTCTCCATGTGGTGATTTCTGTTTCCATGCTGCTTTCAGTTCGTCCCACCCTCTCCTTCCCGCGCTGTGTCCACCGTCTGTTCTTTTATGTCTGCGTCTCCACTGTGCGGTCGTTTCAGTTGTGTCCAACTCTTGGTGACCCCATGGACCCTCACCTGCCAGGCTCCTCTGTCTGTGGGGTTCTCCAGGCAAGAATACTGGGGTGGGTTGCCATGCCCTCCTCCAGGGGATCTTCCATTGTGTCTCTATTCCTGTCCTGCAGATAGGCTCGTCAGTACCATCTTTCTAGATTCCAACTATATATATTAATGTATGATATTTGTTTTTCTCTTTACAGAGTACTTCACTCTGTATAGTGAGCTGTAGATGCATCCACCTCATTAGGACTGACTCACATGTGTTCTTTTTTATGGCTGAGTAATATTCCATCGTGTATGTGTACCACAGCTTCTTTACCCATTCATCTGTTGATGGACGTATGTTGCTTCTGTGTTCTAGGTATTGTAAATAGCGCTGCAGTGAACACTGGGGTGCATGTGTCTCTTTCAGTTTATGGTTTCCTCAGGGTACCTCCCAGTAGTGGGATCGTTGGATCATATGGTAGTTCTATTCCTAGTTTTTTAAGGGCATCTCTCTAGAATCTCTGACAGAATCTTACTGTTCTTTACAGTGGCTGTATCAATTTACATTCCCACCAACAGTGCAAGAGGGCTCCCTTTTCTGTGCATCCTCTTCAGCATTTATTGTTTGTGGACTTTTTGATGATGGACTTTCTGACCGGTGTGAAGTGATACCTCACTGTAGTTTTGGTTTGCATTTCTCTAATAGTGAGCGATGTTGAGCATCTTTTCATGTGTGTCCCAGCCATCTGGATGTCTTCCTTGGGGAAATGTCTGTGTAGATCTTGTGCCCACTTTTTGATTGGGCTGTTTGTTTTCCTGGTATTGAGCTATATGAGCCGCTTATGTATTCCGGAGATCAGTCCTTTGTCAACTATTTTATTTGCAATTGTTTTCTCATTCTCAGGGCTGTCTTTTAATCTTATTCCTTGTTTCCTTTGCTGTGCAAAAGCGTTTAATTGATGAAGTCCCCTTCATTTATTTTTGCTTTTATTTCCATTACTCTAGGAGGTGGGTCACAGAGGCTCTTGCTGTGATGCGTGTCGAGGAGGGGACTGCCTATGCTTTCCTCTCACGACCGCTGCTTTAACCACACACGGTGTTTCTGGCCCAGGCCTGTGCTGGCCTGTTTTCTCCTCTGTGAGGTGGGTAGCGGCCGGGCTGCCTTGCAGGATGGTGGTGAGGATTACATTTGTCAGTGCATCTCACGCCCATGGTGTGTACCTCACATAGCTCGTCTGTGCTGCATCTTTGTCTGATTGGGGGCACTGGGGGGGCTGTGGTGTCGCCCCCCCGTGTAGAAGCTGGTCCCTTCTGGTGCGTGTGGGGAGGGTCCCTACGAGGTTAAGGTCCTCAGTTTGAGCCCGAGTGTCACTGGGCAGCCCCCCTCCTTGCCTTTGTCCTTCTGCAAGCCTGGGGAGGCCTGGCCTTGGAGGAAGAGCGTCTGCGGGGCAGCGGTGACGTCGTTTTGTAAACAGAGTCAGTGCGGATGCCAGCTGAGAGCAGGGGGCCCTCTTCCATGCTCCCCGCACAGCGGGAAGAAGCGGGAAGATGCCTTCGTCTTGCATGGTGTGCTGGTGGCCACGGTGGGAGTGAATATTCGGGGGTGAATTGTCTGCGTGCGAAGGACTCTTTTCTGAGAAAGAAAAGTCTGGGAACTTGCTGATCCATAGAGTGGAAACTAGCGAAGTCAGCACAACAGGGCCAAGAGCATGTGGCGGGGGGACAGGCCGCCTCAGGACCGAGAGGCCCGCTGGCATCTTCCTGCTTCAGCTTCTCTGGTTGGATTTTACCAGCCAGGTGTCACGTGCCCACCATGCCTGGCCAGCGTCTGCTGGTGGTTAGCAGAGACCTGGTCGGGGAAGGGCCAGTGTCCCTGGGGAGGCCTGAGCTGGGGTGGCTGATGGTAAAAGCTACACCGGTTTCCTGTTGAAGACAGCCCTGAGCCAGGCTTTTCTGTCTGACCTGGTTTTATTTCCCCTAATTAAGTGGGTTTCCTTGAAGCAGTAACATGTGTTCATGAGTAGAAAGATTTTAAACTCTACAGTGAGGATTACCCACCTACCCCCAGAACTGATGTGTGTTCACACCTGGTATAACCCTTCAACATTTCTTTTCTTTCAAGATATAGATATATTTTTACAAAACGTGACCCTCTTATAATACTCTTTAGTTACATGCCTTTTTATTTTGTGCTGTATCGTGACCACCATCTTTTTTGAGTTATTTAAAATGTAGTGATTGGCAGAGAGATGCCTTTGTACTTAAGAGCATGTCCTCTAGGGTCCGACTGCAGGGTGCAGGTCTTGGCTCTGCCACTTAAAGTTTTGTGACCATGGACAAATTTTTTAGCCTCTCATTTTCCCATCTATGGAATGGGACCATAGTAATGCCTCCCTCACCACATTCTCATGGGGGTTAGGAGAACTACCTCTGTAGCACTCTTGGGATAGGACCTCACAGATAGCCCAGATCACTCAGTAACAGATAGCTGCTGCTACTATACTGTTATTATTTCTATGTACTTTGTGGACAGCAGAATACTCCCCGCCCCCAGATAGGTTCTAAGCCTTAGAACCTGTGACTCTGTTATCCTATGTGGCCAAAGGCTCTTGGTAGGGGTAATAAAATTGAGCATCTTGAGATAAGATTATTCTGGATTGTCTGGGGGGCCTGATGTCATCCCACGGGTGCTTATGAGTGAAAGGGAGGGAGGAGGGTCAGATTCAGAGGAGATAGGATGACGGAAGCAGAGGTCAGAGTGATGACGTCCGTGCTTTCAAGGTGGAAGGGGTCCATGAGCCAAGGGATGCAAGTGGCCCCCAGAAACTGAAAAAGGCGGGGAGGTGAATTCTCCCCTGGAGCCCCCAGAAGGAAGGGAGCCTTGCTGACACCTTGATTTTAGTCCAGTGAGACCCATTTTTGACTTCTGACCTCCAGAACTCAGATAATAATTGGCAGCATTGAGTTTGTGGTAAATCATCACAGCAGCAATAGGAAATGAGTGTACCCTTCTCACCAAGTTAGATACATCGTAGTATTTGGTTTGGGTCTTTTTCTTTTGTTTTTAAGAAATAAGGTTTTACATTTAAGTCCTCATGTATACCCCTCCTTCCCTAGAGAAACCAGTAGCATGCTTTGATAACTGTCATTCCTGTGCATGTGTTTTACCCTTATTTAAAAAATTTTAGCCTGCAGTTGATACAGCGTATTGTGTGCGAGGCATCCACATTGCATCAGTAGCTCTATCTGAACTGCCCCGAGCTGGCCACTCAGTGAGTGCACCTTGATACATTCCCCAGTCCTTTCATTTATGGATGTTTAGGTTGTTTCCAGTTGCAAAAATCTTTCCATTCCAAGTGTATGCCTTCCATCTTGTTTCATTTATTTTTTGTCACTGCAGGTTTATGGGATCTTCATTTACCAATCAGGGATCTAATCTGTGCCCCCTTCAGTGGAAGCTTGGAGTCCTGACCACTGGACCACCAGGGAATCCCCCATTTTGTTTTAAATAGCTGTGGTTTTCTACCTGATTTCTTAATGTTTTTTTAATTTTTAAAATCAGTCTTCTATTTTTGGACATCTTGTAGTTTATTATTTTGCCACATCAAACAGTAATCCCAGGGACAGTTTCATTCCTAGCTGCTAAGCATATCCCTGGTAATTTCCTAGGATAAATTTCTAAAAGAATTTCTGGGAGGAAGGACAGGCTGCGTCCCAGTCTCTGGGCACAGAGTTCTCTTGGCCCCAGGAAAGCTGCACCGACTTGTATGTCCACCCACCACCCTTGCCAGGCTGTGGACATCGTGGGCTCTCACGTCTTTTGTGAAATTCACAGGAAGATGAAGTGTTATCGTGAGTGTCAGTTGCCCATCCTTCTGCTCCTGGTTTGCATTTGTTCTGTCCCAGGAAGTGACACCAGCAGCTTGATTCCCTATTGGCTGACGGCTGTGGGTCTCATCATGACGTCAGCAGGACCACTTCAGATGGTGGTAGAAAACTTAGGAGCCCGTCCTGGGGGGCCAGAGCTGCTGACGGGCCCTCACTATAGCCCCGTGAAGTTGGTAAGAGAAATGTGACCTTGAGGGAAGCTGAGGAACTTTCCAAGGTTGACAGCAGGGATTTAGTTCCAGTTACTGTCACTGCTCAGCTCACTCGCTTTACTAGCAGGGTGGGCTCCATTCTGGGATGTGAGCTGGGTATCATTTTCCTGTCTTGAGAGTAAGGCTTCGGATGACCTCCCCTTTTGAAGTTGGTTCCAAAAATGTATGGCTGTGCAGAGTTGCTGACCAGAGTTGAGTCTGGAATGCAAAGATTGGACCCCAGTTCCTTGGGGTGGGGTGTGTCTTGTTGGTCTCGGTAATTCCAGCTTGTGGCACCAGTTCCATCAGGAGGTGCTCGATAAATGTGTGCCCCTGAGTGAGTATTTTCCACTATGAGCTACCACTTAAAAAGTTTTTATTTGTTTAGTTGTCTGGCTGCGCCAGGATCTTCAGTCTTTAGTTGAGGCATGGGGGCATCTTAACTGTGGCATGCGAGCTTCTTCGCTGCAGCATGTGGAATCTAGTTCCCCGACCAGGGATCGAACCCGAGCCCCCTGCATTTGGAATGTGGAGTCTGAGCCACTGGACCGTCAAGGAAGTCCTTTTTTTTTTTTTTGGAGGAATCACTTTCTCTTCTATAGTCTTGCCCAGTTTGGACATTTTTTTTTAAATACAACTACAGTATTCTTGCCTGGGAAATTCCATAGCCTGGTCGGCTACAGTCCATGGGGTTGCACATGAGAAGGACACAACTTAGCAACTAAAGATGAGACGTTACCCTCTGCACCTGATTGCTTTCATTTAATGTGATGTTGTCAAGATTCATCCGTGCTGTGGCGTGGCAGTATCACTCCTTTTTATGGCTGAGTGATACTCCCCTGTAAGGATAGACAGTATTTGCTCATTGCTTCATGGACACTGGAGTTTTTCCCACTTTTTGGCCATCATGGATAGTGTTGCTGTGAATATTTGTGTACAAGCTTTTGTGTGGATGTACTTTCATTCTCTTGGATGTGTCCCTCAGAGTGGATTTTCCAGGTCACACGTAGCCCTTCAGTCGTTTGAGGAGTTGCCAGGCTGTTTTCTGAAGTGGCTATGCCGTTTTACGTTCCTGCCAGCAGTGGATGAGGGTTCTGATTTCTCTGCAACCTCACCATCACTTGTTGCTGTGTCTTCCTTTTTTGTTGTTTTTTAAAACGTTTATTTATTTGGGCTTCCCTGGTGGCTCAGACGGTTAAGAATCTGCCTGCAGTGTGGGATACCCAGGTTCAATCCCTGGGTCGGGAAGATCCCCTGGAAAAGGAATGGCAACCCACTCCAGTATTCTTGCCAGGAGAACTCCATGGGCAGAGGGGCCTGGCAGGCTGCGGTCCGTGGGGTCGCAGAGTCAGACGCGACTGAGGGACTGACACTTTGTGTATTTGGCTGCACCGGCTCTTAGTTGCAGCATGCAGGATCACTTAGTTGTGGTACGTGGGATCTAGTTCCCTGACCAGAGATTGAACCTGGGTCCCCTGCATCGGGAGCTCTTAGCCACTGGACCGCCAGGAAAGTCCCTGCTGTCTGTCTTCTTGATCTTAGCCTTCTGTTCTCGGTGGAGGTAAAGTCGTATCTCCTGGTGGTTCTGATTTGCATTTCTCTGATGGCTCATTGTTCTATTTTAAATGGAGCTGATTGTACAGTGTACTTTTGAGCTGATGCAGTGCTTTCCCATCAAATGCTTGCTTTCCACAGCAGCATCCAGTCTTACTTTCACTTGCCTGGGGTCTGGCATTCCCATCTGGGTGCTTATTACTACAGGGCAAATGAACAAAGAATCCCTAAAAAGGCTAGCGTGGAGCACCTGTGGGTGAACACTGGTCATCAGGGGTGCTATTCCTGCCTTCAGTCTAGAGCCATACATTTTAACCTTTACTTCTGTTTTTGGGGGACAAAGGACCAGTTTTTCATGGGGGTAGCTCATCTTAGTTTTCTTAGTAAATGTTCAGAGTCAGCACAGATTTACTCTCACTTCAAGGTTTAATGCCTTGGCCCCAGTACCCAGTGGAAAAGAGATACATAGTGAATCTCTTCACAGAACCCTGGAGGTGCCTCCTCCCTTCTGAACTGTCTGCTTGAGCCCCTCTGCTTGCCATTTGGCTGCCAGCTACCCCTAAGGGGTATGCGGATGACACCACACTTGTGGCAGAAAGTGAAGCAGGACTAAAGAGCCTCTTGATGAGGGTGAAAGAGGAGAGTGAAAAAGCTGGCTTAAAACTCAGCATTCAGAAAACAAAGATCATGGCATCCAGTCCCATCACTTCATGGCAAATAGTTGGGGAAACAGTGGAAACAGTGAGAGACTTTATTTCCTTGGGCCCCAAAATCATTGTGGGTGGTGACTGCAGCTATGAAATTAAAGGACGTTTGCTCCTTGGAAAAAAAGCTATGATAAACCTAGATAGTGTGTTGAAAAGCAGAGATGTTACTTTGCTGACAAAGGTCCGTCTAGTCAAGGCTATGGTCCTCCCATTGATCATATATGGTTGGGAGAGCTGGACTGTAAAGAAGGCAGAGTACGGAAGAATTGATGCCTTTGAAATGTGGTGTTGGAGAAGACTCTTGAGAGTCCCTTGGACTGCAGGGAGATCAAACCAGTCAATCTTAAGGGAAATCAACCCTGAATATTTATTGGAAGGACTGATGCTGAAGGTGAAACTCCAGTATTTTGGCGACCTGATGCGAAGAGTTGACTCATTAGAAAAGACCCTGGTGCTGGGAAAGATTGAGGGCAGGAGGAGAGGGGGATGACAGAGGATGAGATGGTTGGATGGTATCACTGACTCAGTGGACATGAACTTGGACAAACTTTGGGAGACGGTGAAGGACAGGGAAGCCTGGCGTGCTGCAGTCCATGGGGTCACAAAGGATTGGACATGACTGAGTGACTAAACAGTAACAACAAATCAATAGTGTGTAGGGCTTCCTCGGCAGTGCTAGTGGTAAAGAACTTGCCTGCCAACTCAGGAGACTCAAGAGACATGGGTTCAGTCCCTGGGTTGGGAAGATCCCGTGGAGGAGGACATGGCAACCCACTCCAGTATTCTTGCCTGGAGAATCCCCGTGGACAGAGGAACCTGACAGGTTATAGTCCATAGCATCGCAAAGACTCAGACATGACCGAAGTGACTTAGCATACTCACACATCAGTAGTGTATATGTATCAATCCCAATCTCCCAATTCACTTCCCTCCCCCAAAACCAAGGTTTTGTGTTGATTGAGAAAAATGTTGTGACCAGAGGCTCTCAGGAACCCAACCTTGTATTCCTCCCTGGGGTGATGGTTCATTATTTGCCAATGCAGTGTTTACAGTGACTTTACAGAATGTGATGGTTGTGGAAGATGAGACTTGCTCCTATATGTCAACACAGGAGTAAGACTGGTTCTGCTTTTGTCTTGGGCTCCTCGCCTGACGTGAACTCCAGAAGAGGGTCACTAGAGGCCAGAGGGCGAGTGGGAGTGTGTGCCTGGCCGCTTCCCTGGGCTTGAGAGCGTATCTCCTGCCACGAAAGCCACCTACTGGGAGTCTCAACGTGAAACTCAGCCCCCCATCCTGCTTTCTAGTACCTTCTGCCTGCTCTTCCCACAGCCCCAGGAGGTCTGAGAGGGAAGAAGTTCTGCTGCTTTAGAGTTAGCCTTTTCTACTGCAAGGTTGTGAAGGCTTTTTGGTCTCAAGGACATGTCTAGACCATGGCTCTCAAAGGCTGGTCAGGGAGAAGGGCCACCAGCCAAGTGGTCACCTCTTTTATTCATCATTGCTGAATTCATTCCTCCCACCATTCATTCATTTAGTAACTACTTACTGATTGTTGGGCTTTCCCGATGACTCAGCAGGTTAAGAATCTGCCTGCAATGCGGGAGACACAGGAGTTGTGGGTTCGATCCCTGGATGGGGAAGATCCCCGGAGAAGGGCATGGCAGCCCACTCCAGTACTCTTGCCTGGAGAATCCCATGGACAGAGGAGCCTGGTGGGCCACAGTCCATCCGGTTGCAAAGAGTCAGACATGACTGAGCGACTAAGCCCGGTGCAGCAGATACTGATCATCTACCAAGGGTGAGGAAACTGCCTTCTGATTGAAATAAACACGGCCTTTAATGACACGGACATTACTGTTTTGGAGGATGGGCAAGCGTTGGTGGAACACACACATGAACACATTTGTGATGAAAATGGAGATAAGTTCTGGCCCTTTCTTGGAGGGACCCCGGGAGGTTTTATATCTGGTTGGGGCCCAGGAGACAGCAGCCGAGCTGAGCCCCCTGTGGCCTGTCGGTCCCACTGGCTGCGCTCTGTGGCGGCAGCCCAAGTCTGCCCTGTGTCCCAGGGGGCTGTGAGCGTGCGCATCCAGGGGTGCCGCTGGGGTGGTTGCTGGGCTGCCGGAGGGCGCGTGACATCACGTGTGCGAGCAGGACTGGAGTGCTCAAGCCTGGGCTTGAGTCCCAGCTCTGCCGCTCTGTCCTGTGACTTCCTGCCTCAGGGTCTGCATCTGTGAAATGGGCACAGCCGTGGCACCTGCCTTGTGGGTTGGTGTGCAGACCGGAGGTCGCTTCCTGGAGCTTTTTGCTCGGTGTTAATTGAGTGCTTTTGTTGGTCGTGTCATCAGTAGGGCATGGCTTTGCTTACCCAGGGTCCAGGACTCACAGGGAGGACGGTCTTCCCTGGTGTCAGTCTCTTGGGAAGGTGATGTGGCCTCTGCCCTGCTCCTCCCCACCCCCCGCCCCCCAGCCTGGAGACTGGTTTGAGAATCCTGCTTCATTTCTCTATTGCTGCATAACAAGCCTTACCGAACACTGGGCCTGAATTCCGTGGGTCAGGAATTTGGGCAGGTCTCAGCTGGGCGTGGGTCTGCTCCTGGGGGTTGACTGGACTCACCGGGATGTAGTCAGCTGGTGGCTGGGCTGGAAGCCCCCAGGGGGCTCTCTCCCGGTGTCTGTTCTCCACACTCCTCCCTGCAGTCCGTCCGTCTGCCTGCCTCTCTCCTTCCACATGGCTAGCTTGGGCTCCCTAACAGCTTGGTGGTCTCGCAGTAGCTGAGCTTCTTGCACCGGACAGGCTCCTGTGGAGAGGGACCTGGGGCTCACCTTCAGGGTTCGGGGCGAAGGGTGGCCCAGTGTCACTTCAGCTGCATTCTCCTGGTCAAAGCAAGTCACAGGGTCAGCCCAGAGTCGAGGGGAAGGAAGTAGACCCTACCCCCTCATGGGGTGAGTGGCACAGAATTTGTGGCCGTCTTTAACCCCCAGAGAGAACGACCCTGGTAGCCAGGGAGTCTCTCTGCCTTTCTGGGCCTTGACCCTGGATGCACCTGGGTGTCCCAGGGGCATCTCTGATAAGGGGGTATTTAGAGGGTCTCCTCCCCAGCGAGAGAGGGTGGGAGGTGGAGGGTGGGCTGTCTCTTTGCTGTTTGTTTTCTGTCCACTGTTTATGGCCCTGCTCCCCTGGGTGGGTATAAAGTCTTAGGCGGGGATCTGCCTGTTACCTGGAAAGGGGGCACGGGTATAGTTTTAGGTCAGTGCGTTCGGGAGTGGAGGACCTGCCTGGGGAGGTCAGCGAGGTGGGGTGTAGCGGGGACCGGACTGAAGGCCGCCCAGTGGGAGGTGAAGCGCAGGGAGGCTGGAGAGCAGAGACCCCGGCTCCTGTCGGGGCCACGTGCTGCCTTGCTGTGTGGCCATGGGCCGTAGACTTACCCTCTCTGAACTCAGATTCTCTGTATTCCATGGGGATCATCACGGCTCCCACCCACAGGGTTGGGGTGAGATCACATGAGCTCACGTGCTGGGTGTGCAGCCTAGGGTTTGGCCCAGAGAAGGTGCTCCGTGAACGCTCGTCCTGAGGATCCTGCCAGCACAGAGTTACCTCTGCTGTGGCCGGGACTGCTTGTTTCGGAGTCGTGCCAGCCTAACAAATGGCCTCCCAGGTGATTTGTTGCTGAGGTTAACTTTTAAGTTTTCTTTTTCCCCCCGTTACCAAAGGAGTGGTGAGGACTGGCAATGGCTAGTCATGCTGAGAGTGAGTGAAGGGAGGCTTTCTGATGGGAGAGGGGAGCGGCCCTTTAGCTGGAGGGTCTCGGCCCTCTCTTGGGGGGCTGCCCAGGTTAGCCTGCGAGCCTCCCAGCCCTCCCCAAGGGGTCTCAGCCTGAGCAGCTGGGGGCCACCTAGGACAGCGAGCTGCTCGTGCTTGGCTGGGCTCTGGGAATCCCAGGATCAGAAGGTGCAGCCCCAGGGTGACCTGTCCCTCTGGGAGGAAGCCTGGGGACTGTGAAGCCACCCCCCAGGGCTGTCTGATTTGTTTCTTTAGAATTGCCATGGTCGGGGGCTACTTTGCCTCCTGCTAACCCCTGCATGGGGGCTGCCCACTCACCCTGTTGCTTGGGGGTCCTCCTGGCTCTTTCAAAGGTGAAGGGTGCTCTGGAACCACCTGAAACACAGGTCCCCTTCCAGAAGCTGCGGCTCTGAGCCCCTGAGGATCCTGTCTCCTTGGGGGGATCCCGCCTCCTCGGGGGCATCCCTGTGTTCCGAGTTGCTGGGCAAAACCCAGTTTGGGGCTATGAAAGGGCCACCTGACAGGTCTGAGAAAAGGACCCTGTCCCTCATTAGAGACGACCACTCACTCCCAAGACGACGGGGCTCCAGAACGGAGAACCGAGAGTTGTGGACGTGTGGTGACCATGTGTAGGGCGGGACTCAGACGCCCGGGGCCGTGTGCTGGTTCCTTAGCTGGACTGTGGGTCTCCTCCGAGTCAGGTTCTTTGCTTCTGTATCCGTTGCTCTGCTACCCGCTTAGAGCCTGGGAGGTGACAGGCACTTAATGTATTGGATGCTGCGTAAATGGGTAAATAACAGTGAGAAGGTCCTTCTCACGACTCTTATAGGCTGGTGGGAAGAGATGGGTAATGAATTGAAGACCAAGACCCGTCCTTACTAATGAAGTCAGCTCAAGGGGTGTGAGACCACCCGCAGTGGGGGTGGTCAATGAAGACCCCTCTCTGAGGACATTGAGGTCTCAGCCAACCCACATGTAAAATGGGAGTGTTAGCATCCATGTCCTTGGCAGCTGTAAAGATAGAATGATTATGGCCTAAGCATCTACCCGCTAAGTAAGCACAAAAGGCTTTTATGGGTATCATTATTTTTATTTTATTATTATGCTAAAGAGGAGTCTTATACTCTTTCTCCTGGGAAACCTGAGTGTGAGAGAGAGAGTGTGTGTGTGTGTGAGTGTGTGTGTGTGTATGTGTGAGTGTGTGTGTGTGTATATGAGTGTGTGTGTACGTGTGTGTATGAGTGTGTGAGTGTGAGTGTGTGTGTATGAGTGTGTGAGAGTGTGTGAGTGTGTGTGAATGTGTGTGAGTGTGTGTGACTGAGTGTGTGAGTGAGTGTGTGTATTAGTGTGTGTGTGTGAATGTGAGTGTGAGTGAGTGTGTGTGAGACTTAGTGTGTGAGTGTGAGTGTGTGTGTGTATGAGTGTGTGTGTGTGAATGTGAGTGTGAGTGAGTGTGTGAGTGTGTGTGCATGTGATGCCCAAAGACCAGGAATGTGTTCTGGCCTGTTTGTGAAGCTCGGGCGTGAGCCGTGTCAGAGTGGTATGTGGTGCGTGCCCTCAGCATATCTGACAGAGAAGTGGGCGGTGTTGATGAAAAGACGGATGGTGCTGTGGCTTTTCGGTTGCTGTTGCCGGGAGTGGTTCAGAAGCAGGACCCTGGAACCACACAGCCTGTCCAGATCCTGGCACGCTCTCCCTTCTGCTGGGTGACCGGGGGCATGTAGGGTCACCTCTCCGGGCTTTCCCCTCATCTGTAAAGTGAGGATAATCACAACTACCTTGCCGATTGTGATGAATTTTTAGTGAGTTAATGCACACGAAGTGTTTTGTTGAATTGCTGGCATCCAGAGGGGGCTGAAGAAATGTAAGCTGTTACTAGTTGTAAGGAATTAAGATCCTGAGCTTGAATCAGAGGAGCTGAGTTCAAATGGTCACCCTGGGTGACCTGGGGTAAGTCACTTCACCTCTTGACACCCTGGCTTCCCCTTTATGTGTAGTAGGGGAAAACATCACCCACCTTATCAGAATGTTGCGCTGATTAAATGAGTTAATGTACGAGTGATTAGAAGACTGCCCGGCAGGTAGTAACTACTGCACGGTCCATGGTTTTTGTTGGTAGTGGTCACAGTGGTTTCAGTCAGCTGTGGGTCTATAACAAACTGCCCCAAAGCTCAGTGGCTTAAGCCTGCGACGACTTGTCGTTTTGTTGGTTCTGAGGCTGTTCCTCTCTGGTTGCTGGGGCCTTGCTCACGTGGCGGACAGGTGGTCCTGGCTCTTGGCCTCTGCTCTCTGTGTGGCCTCTCATCCTCCAGCAGGCCCAGCCTGGGTCCTCACATGGCGGTCTCAGAGAAGTGTTTTGAGAGGCAGAAGCAGCAAGGTTTCCTGAGATTTCGACCCTGGGCCTTGCACGGTGTCACTTCAGTCTCGTCCTGTTGATCAGAGCAGGTCATGAGGCCCAGATTCGAGGAGAGGGATATCCTCCTTGGCGGGAGGAGCCGTGAGGCGGGCCGTGCTTCATGGTATGCTCTCCGGCCACGATCGCCACCCTGAGGGTCACCATCTGATCCCTCGTCCTGGTGCTTCCTCAGTTGCATGCTGTGTGACCACAGCTTCAGTTGACACAGTTGGTCACTCCCTCCTCAAGGCACTTTATCCGTTCGTGTGTTGCGTGACCACAGCTTCAGTTAATACAGCTGGTCACAGTTCTCACGCTGCACCTGCTCTTCTAGAACACTCTAGACGTGAGTGCACTGTTTCAGAGGGTACGGGGTACTTCTCTCCCACGACGCGCTCCCTGAGTGCTTCTGACAGCCCAGGCCGGGCCAGGGCGTTCCCAGTCGCGCCAAGCTCCCTGCTCTTGTGGAGCGCTGAGTCTAGTGTCCCTTACTCTTCAGGGGAGGGAGGGAAAGAGATTCAGTGAGCCTTTGGGGTTGAGAGCGAGCCTGAAAGGAGAAGTCAGGCTCTGGGAGGGAGGGGTGAGATGTGGAGTGCTGGGGGTCATCCCCCCGCTGCCCCTTCCCGCCACGTGACTGGGCCCAGTCACTTCCTCTCTGCGAGCCCAAGCCCTTGATCTGTCAAGCGACGCTTGCCGTCCTTGGCCGGGCGGTGGTGAGGATTCAGCGAGCTGGTGTCTGAAAACCTTTGAGTTGTTCTGACCACTTCCACCTGCAGCGCCTTGGTTTCCTCATTGGTGAGGGCCTTTCTGACTCAGAGGACCTGAGTTCAGTTGAATCCTCACCTCCTGCCTCCCCGTCTGGTCTCCCGTTCCTCCGTCCAGCTCATCATAGTCCTTTCTCATTGCACCGTGGCCTTCTGCCGGGGAGCTTTGTCAGCGTTGTTGACAGTCACTCCTCATTTCTGTGCCCGCTCCATTTGTGTTAGCCCGTGGTGTGGAGGGGGCGTGTTTGTTCTCTTCACTGCTTCAGCATGCTCCATGATGACTAACATACACCAGCTACACCGTAGACATCGTCTGAGTGGGTGAATGCCATCCTTTCCCTGCCCAGCCTGGGGATACCCTTCCGCTGCAGTGAAATGCAGCTCTGGAGGCCTGAGCTTCAGGAACCATCTGTCCAGCAAGGGCACTGTATCTGCAGACCTCTGTGGTCTGGATGAGAGCCAGGCCAGAGCCACCCATCCGGACCCAGCCTCCATCAGCCTGGTTGGCACTCACAGGCAGAAGGAAGTGGCTTCCATGAGGGTGCCCCTTGTCATGAGTTTCTATGGAAACCGAAGGCTGCCTACCTCGTCAGCTTGGCATAAGGGAGGAGGATGGAGCTGGTGTTTAGCTAAAGCATGAATGGGGGAGATTTGCTTCCTTTTCCATAAACTAGTGGGGACTCATTGAATTTTTTTTGGTGGGGGAATCTTTGAATCAAAAGTGAAAACAGGGACTTACCTGGTGGTGGTCCAGTGGCTAAGACTCCGAGCTCCCAATGCAGGGGGCCCAGGTTCGATCCCTGGTTGGGGTACTAGATCCCACATGCTGCAGTTAAGAGTTCACATGCTGCAGCTAAAGATCCTGCATGCTGTGAGTAAGACCCAGCGCAGCCAAATAAATAAAGAAAGAAAAGTAAAAAGAAGTACAGGTTTTTAGTGGGAATTTAGGGTATACCCCATCATTGTTTCATTTTATTTTTCCAGCCCTTTCATAAGCAGGAATACCTCCTCTGATTTGCAGATGAGGAAACTGAGGCTCAGGTCCAGTGACTTGTTCGAGACCACACAGCAAGGGGATGGCAGCGGTGGGATCCAGTTCCTGGCCGGCCTGCCCCTGGGGTTTAGCAGGGGGACGGCAGGGCTTCCGAGTGGAGCACAAAGACCTATCTGGGTGCATGGCTGCTTCTGGGGACACGTGGAGGGTGACCTGTGTCCCTTTTAGAGCAGATGGTCTGGCAGAATTGTCAGGAGGGTCTCACATGAGCCCCCTTATACTGCCAGGCTCACAGAAGTTAAGGATCAGGCCCAAGACGTCCAGGAAGCTCCAGACTGAACCCAGGACACCTCCTGACTCCTCTCCACGCTTCCTTGGGGAAGGCGGTCATCCGAGTCATCTCAGGAAGGCTGGATGACCTCCCACTTGAGTTTAAAAAATTACACTGAGGGTAGCTTTAGTTTCCACTTTACAAGTGAAGAAATTTTCATTGTAGAACCTTTGGCAGGTACAGAAAAACCCAGATAAAAGAAAAATATCTCCCATTGCCTGTGATCTAGGCATCCGCTCAGGAACCAAGCTAGTATTTGGTTGCTTCTCTGTGAAGATATGATGTTTCATGTCTAAGGGTTATGATCTCCTGGGAGATAGCTGTGCCTGGTATTTAAAACATGGGCTTTATTGAGGGGTAATCTGCATGCAGTGCAGTACTCCCATTTTAAGTATGTGGTTTGGTGCACTCTGACACACGTGCACACGTGTAATCACCACCCCCGATCACCCCAGAGAGCTCCCTCTTGTTCCTCTGCCGTCAGTACCCCCGCCCCGCCCCACTCCTGCCCCAGGGAGCTCCTCATCTGCCTTCTTTCCATCCTTAGCTTGTTTTGTGTGTGTGAGAATTTCACGTAAATGGAACCCTACAGTCTGTGCTCTTTGGTGGTCAGCTGCTTCCACTCAGCATGATGTTCTTGAGGTTCATGCGTGTCGTCGCAGGCCCTAGTAGCCTGTTCTTTCCTACTGATGAATGGTATTCCACCCACCCTTCTGATGGATGACCTTGGGCACCTCAGTTTCCCCTTCTGTAAAATGGGGGGAAATAGGTTCACTCTGCTGGGTCACTGTGAGGATTTAATGATTGCTGTGGGTGATGCGAAGACTGCTTGGCCCATGGCAAGTGCTAAATGACAGGGGTTGTTCCTGAGAGTAATAATGGGTTCAGTTACCTGTTGCTTGTAACAAACTACCCCAGAAACTGAGTGGTAAACATAGGGGACGTTTTCAGCGTGAGGAGCTTTTGAATAATATGAACGATTGAATAAAGTCGGCATGCATCTTGGCAACAGGCTAACAGGCAGATGCTGCTGCTTTGAACACGGGCGGGTTTTGTTTGGAGGTGGGTCCTGGGGGCTCTGATCTGCTCAGTACCGGCCCTGCTTCTCACCCTGCGTCCTGCCCTGTGCCTGGCTCTGGCCCTGCTGAGACGACCCACCAACTTGCCTCATTTGGGCCTCAGGAAGTGGCCTCTGTAGAAAAAAAAAAAAAAATGTATAAGCAGCGGGTGGTGGTGAGCTTTAGGCCAAGAAAGCAGATCACTGGAGCGCAAAGCCCCAAAATAGATCTTTCTCTGCTGAGTCTCCAAGCCAGTGGAGGCAGTGGTGAATGCTTTGCATAATTTCCTACCCTAAAGGAAAGGTTTTTACTGTGAACGACTTTTTGGGACCAAAAGGGGAAAGAAAAAATCTCAGGAAGATCCAAGTTTTTTTCTGAGGAGCCCAGAGTAAGAGGCCTGAATCGTAATCCCAGATGCACCTTCACCAGGCTGTGGGTTCTTGGGCAGGTTCCTTAACCTGTCTGGGCCTCACTTTTCCTCTGTGCTCACTGGCAGTGATGAGACCAGGCTCTCAAGCATGCATGCAGAGCACCTTGCCCTGCGTTTGACACGTGGTGGGCTGCTGCAAGTAGGAAGTATCCTTTTTTTTTTTTTTACCCTCTTTTCTTGTCCCAGCACTTGGGCCTTGGTGTCTGTAAATGTGGTAGGCATGAGGGGGAGGGGTAAGCTTCGGCTTTCCTAGGAAAGTACTTGCAAGGGTGCCTTTGAAGTAATGCCCTCCTCCTCTGCAGGTCGCTGATAGGGAGAGTTGAAAGGCAGAGCTTGAACAGTGGCCCAGATGTCCCAGAACTTGTGGACGTGTTCCTTTCTGTGGTAGCAGCGCCTTTGCTGATGGGGTTGAGTTAAGCATCTTGCCATGGGAAGGTCATTCTAGATGATCTGTCTACGGGGCGGTGGGGATGGGGGTCCAGTGTCATCACAAGGGTCCTTCTAAGTGCGAGGTCAGAGTTCACAGAGATGTGGGAGGAGCAGGGGTTGCAGAGATGTCCTGGAGGAAGGGGCCACGAGCCAAGGCGTGCAGATGGCCAGGCCCCTGGATGCTGAGAACAGTGTGGGTAGATGGATTCTCCCCGCAGGCCCCCAGAAGAGACCAGCCCTCAGCCCAGTGAGACTGCTCGCGACCTTGGGACAGAAGGAGCGTCAGTGTCTGTCGCTGCCAGCCGCTCCAGCTGCAGCCGTTTGTCACAGCAGCCATGGGAGACTCACACAGCCCGCCAGGTCCATGCTGTGATGTCTCCGTAGGAAGGTGGCCTCCGAGGTGGTGGCCCCTGTGCCCGTGTGTAAGCATCTCCCTTTCTGACTCGGATGGGCTGCTTTGGTCAGGCCTGTGGGACTTGAGATGCTCTGGCCTCTCTGGGGCCCGGCCTCGGCCCCTGTGGTCAGGCGGCCACGAGCCTCCCCCCGAGCTGGGGGAGCTGCTGCAGACGGGCTTCCTCTCTCCAGCAGGAAGAGAAACGAGCCGAGCGGCGTCGGGGGCCAGCTTCCTGTGTGCTGCCTCCGCCCGCCGGCGCGCCGGGGTCCAGGTGGGGTGGGAGGGCACTCTGATGTCCGGTGTCCTCTGACGCGGGCGCCTCTCTCTGCCCGGTGTGGGTCTGTGGGTAGTCTTTTAAATGATTGTTTTATTGTGATGTGGCACCACCCGGCCCCTGGAGGTGTGAGTGTCAAGGCCAGCCTCCGTGGAGGCGCAAGAGTGGGGCTGCAGAGCTGGCCGCCGCTCTCTGCGAGAACCCTGTTCGGGTCCGTCTTGGGCAGTCTTGGTGGTTTTCCTCATGTCCCGCTTGTGTGAGGTGCTAGGCCGTGGTGGGCATTCCAATGTAGTAATCATTGTTCTAATGAAGGAGCAGCCCCAAGGCTGAGAAATGAGGCGCGTGCCATGGCTGGGTCATCTCACTGGTTGTGAGATGGACATCGTGTGACCTTTGCCCTTTTGGTCCTTTCCAGGATACCCCTGCCCCCGCCACCGAGTGGGCAGAATAGTGGTCCTCAGTGATGTCCAGGTTCTAATCCCCGGAACCTGTGGATACGTGACTGATGTGGTAAAAGGGACTTTGCAGGTGTGATTAAGTTAAAGCACTTGAGATGGGAGATGATGCTGGACGATCCCCGTGGGCCCGTGTCATCACCAGGATCTGTAAAAGGTGGAAAAGGGAGGTAGAAGGTCAGAGTCAGAGAGAGGCTGAGAGATTCTGGCCTTGATCGAGGAAGGGTCCACAGCCAAGGGATGAGGCGGCCCCAGAAGCTCAAAAAGGCGAGTGTTCTGCCCAGAGCCTCCAGGAAGGGCAGCCCTGGCCACACCTGCTTTGGAATTCTGGTCTGTATTGTTTTAAGCCTCTAAGTTTGTGGTCAGTTGTTAGAGCAGTAACAGGAAGTGAATACACTCCCAAATACGCATCTCCTTTCAAGCTCTTTCAGACGGGTCCACTTGGTAGAGATTTATCAACCATGATCGAGACACTCTGCTGGGCATCGAGGTGAGCAGGTTGAATACAGCAGGATCCTGTCTCTCAGGGGTTCACAATCTGCGGGGGAGATGGGCAAGGGGTGATGACGCCTGAGTGCAGGGTGCCCTGGAATATTGTCGGGGAAGACATGGAACCACACCCGGGGGAGGGCATGGGAGGGTTGTGGTGAGAGTCATTGGGAGAATCCCTGAACTCGGAGTAGGAATTCTAGAAATGGCCCGTCATCTCTTGGTTATCCCTACTTGGACGGATAGTTAAGTCTTTTAAGCTGAAACTGTTCAAGATGGAATTTGTCACCAAAAAAAAAAAAAAAGCGAAAAACCAAACTTGAGGCTGCCTTCGTTTATTTATTTCTGTTCGGCTGCACTGGGTCTTGGTCGCTGCACACGGGCTTTCTCCAGTTGTGGCGAGTGGGGGCCGCGCTTTGTTGCTGTGGGTGAACCTCTCGTTGCAGTGACTTTGGTTGCTGCAGAGCACCCGCCTAGGCACTCAGGCTTCAGGGGTTGTGGTGTGTGGGCTCAGTCATGGTGGCTCTCAGGCGTTGGAGCACGGATAGGCTCAGTAACTATGGCCCAGCGGCTTAGCTGCTCTGTGGCCTGTGGGGTCTTCCCGGACCAGGGATGGATCCCACGTCCCCAGCATTGGCAGGTGGATTCCTATCCCACGGCGGAGTCCCAGGGCCTCCTTCTTTAAAGCCTACTCCGCGCTTCCCCACCTCGGTGAGAGGCTGTCCACACCCACCCAGCAGCCCACACCAGACACCCAGCCCACACCAGACAAACTGACTCCGCTGGCTCCTCCGCTTCCGATACCAAAGCCGCCCCCGAGGGCTGTGGGTTTGTCCCCGTCTGGAGGTCCTTTCCCTGCCTGCCAGGTTCCCGGCACTGAGATCCAGGGTCAGAGATGCAGGAAATGGAGAAAAACCTGTATGACTGCCTCCCTCATACAGGTAGCGGAGGCCCCAGGGGTCACGGCCAGAGGGCGGGCCCGAGGACGGACTTCCCGGGTTGAGGCCCCAGCTCTGCACTTAATGTGCTCGTGGACAGTCACTCTGTCGTGTCCGACTCTTTGTGACCCCGTGGACTGTGGCCCTCCAGGCTCCTCTGTCCATGGGGTTCTTCCGGCAAGAACACTGGAGTGGGTTGCCACTTCCTTCCCCAGGGGATCTTCCCGACCCAGGGATTGAACCCACGTCTCCTGGGGACTCTTCACCACTGCTCCACCTGGGCAGCCCAGCAGCGTGCTCCTGAGGTCACATCACTTCATTTCGAGTGGCCCAGCCTCCTCACTGATAAAATGGTAATAGAAGTAGTACTGATGTCCCAGGGATGTCATGGAATTAAACGTGTTAAAGTGCAGAAAGCACTTAGAATGACACCCTCCGTAAATGGTGGAGAAGCACTGAAGATCCTCACAGCAGTGGCCACTTTCTAACTGTGTCTTCTGAGGGGTCTTACGACCGCTATCCTTGGTGCCTTTATCAGTCCTCACTGTGCCTTTATAAAGCCTCCCCATTTTACAGATGGGGAAACTGAGTCTCACAGAGTACCCTGACCTTCCTGAAGCCACTTAGCTGGTAAAACTGCTGTGATTTCTTCCAGTATGTCTCAGTGTGGCCTGGGACCATTTTCAGCACCTCTTGGGTGTTTTGAAGGTTTCTTCCTGTAACCACTTGGAAGTCTGGATCTTACTACTGGAGAAGAGCAAAACCAGGCTCCTGCTTCCTGTGGATTAGTTAACTGACACCAGGGAACTTGGCCCTGAACTCCTCTCTAGATGCTACCTCCTCAGTCCCCGAAGATAGCAGTCCCCAACCTTTTGTTAATTTATTTATTGTTTTGGTGGGCAAGGGGCTGTGCTGGGTCTTCACAGCTGTGCGGAGAGCACGCACTACTCTCTCATTGCAGTGCATGGGCTTCTCATCGCAGTGGGGACCGCTGGGCTAAGGAATTGCCTCGTAATCTACAGACTCTCTGTCACCATGTTTGTGAGGTCTCTAGATGCCTTTCGCTGTGACCTTGTGCTGAAATCAAACTCACTGGACGTTTTCCGGGACCTCATAGATGAGATGTGTGAGAAGGAGCCTGGTGAATTCACGTCTACTGCAGTTAGAAAGGGTCTGTGTTGTTTGGGAACTCTGGCTACTTCTGTACTTCTGTGTCAATTAAGTTTTCAGACCCCAAAATAGAACTTTGCATTTATTCTCTTAAAATTCCACTTCCTCCATTCCAAATGGGGGAACCAGAAACTCGTCTGCTTGTAGGAGGCCGGGCAGGTGACCTACCTAAGAGAACCGGACAGGGTCTAGGGGATGAGTGACGGCATACCTGGGCTGCAGAGATGTGAGGGCGGGTGGGAACCGTGGTGTCCGGCGTGCGAGATGGGCAGATCATGCCCAGTGCTGCGGGCTCAGGGTCAACAGACCTGCGGCTGAAAACGCTGGTCATCACTGTGAAATCAGCTCAGTTTTAAAAAGTGCTGACTCATTTAAACAAATAAATAAGCAACATGGCCTTGTCCTACCTAAACATGTCTGCAGCCAGATGCAGCCCCCAGCCAATGAATGTAAACTCTGTTTTAGACTATTGAGGATCAGTTCAGTTCAGTCTAGTTGCTCAGTTGCGTCCAACTCTTTGCGACCCCATGGACTGCAGCACGCCAGGCTTCCCTGTCCATCACCAGTTCCCGGAGCTTGCTCAGATTCATGTCCATCGAGTCGGTGATGCCATCCAACCAGCTCATCCTCTGTCATCCCCTTCTCCTCCTGCCTTCAATCTTTCTCAGCATCAGGATCTTTTCCAGTGAGTCAGTTCTTCACATCAGGTGGCCAAAGTATTGGAGCTTCAGCATCAGTCCTTCCAATGAATATTCAGGACTGATTTCCTTTAGGATGGACTGGTTTGATCTCCTTGCAGTCCAAGGGATTCTCAAGAGTCTTCTCCAACACCATAGTTCAAAAGCATCAATTCTTTGATGCTCAGCTTTCTTTATGGTTTAACTCACATCCATACATGACTACTGGAAAAATCATGGCTTTGACTATACAGACCTTTGCTGGCAAAGTAATGTCTTTGCTTTTTAATATTCTGTCTAGGTTAGTCATAGCTTTTCTTCCAAGGAACAAGTGTCTTTTAATTTCATGGCTGCGGTCACCATCTGCAGTGATTTTGGAGCCCAAGAGAATAAAGGCTGTCACTTTCCACTGTTTCCCCATCTATTTGCCATGAAGTGATGGGACTGGATGCCACAATCTTAGTTTTTATAATGTTGAGTTTTAAGCCAGCTTTTTCGCCGTTTTTACTGTTCTGTGGCAGGTGGTGCCTCCTCCTTTATTTCAGCCACAATTTTGATCAGTGTGTTCTTGGGGTCCACAGAGGAGCCTGGGAAGACATGCTGGTGTGACCTTAAGCAAGTTACAGATCTCCGAGACTCGGCTGGCCTGTACAACACCAGCCTTCCAGAGCTGCTGTGACAGCTCAACTTGCATGTTTCTCGAGCATGAAAGGTGTGTTACATACAAGGTTTGAGTAAGGTGGAGTTCTTTTTTTTTTATAAGGTGGAGTTCTTTCCCATCTGTTTGCATTCCTTTTCTTTTCCACGTTTGGATTAAAATTTTTGAAACAAGGAGCCCACAACGGCCCAGTGCCCTTTTGGTTCATCACTAGAGACCTGTTTTTAGGGAGACATTGCAAGTCGCCCGGGATCTCTGTGTGGGCTTCACGTTGTGTGTGTTGCTCTTGTTCAGACTTGACTCCAGGTCTGGAGATGCACTTGGCAGGGTGGTCTAAAGGGAAGAGTGATCGCTGCAAGAGAAGGGATTCTGAATCCTGGCACGTGCCAGAGAGCTGTGTTTTTAACATGAATTGGATGTGTTTAAATAAAAAAAGGGCAAGGAGGCAGGGTGTTGATGAGGACCAGAGTGGCTGGAAGGGAGGTCAGTGAACTATGGGCATGTGGCCTTTATAGAGACTCTTCTGTGTCGACTATGTGTTTGTAAGCTTTTAAAAAATTTTTTTTATTTTGGGCTACGCTGGGTCTTTGCTGCTGAGAGTCGTCTTTCTCTGGTTGCAGTGAGTGGGAGCTACTCTTCATCGTGGTGCACAGACTTCTCCTTGCAGTGGCTTCTCTTGTTGAGGAGTGCAGGCTCGGTAGTTGTGGCGAATGGGCTTAGTTGGGATGGGCGGCATGTAGAATCTTCCCAGACCAGGGATCAAACCTGTATCCCTTGCATTGGCAGACAGATTCTTATGCACTGTACTGCTGGGGAAGTCCTGTAGGCTTTTTAAATTTTTTATATTTGAAATTGTTGTCGTTGTTTAGTTTCTCAGTCATGTCCGACTCTTTGCAGCCCCATGGACTGTAGCCGGCCAGGCCTCTCTGTCCATGAGATTTTCCAGGCAAGAAGAGTGGAATGGGTTGCCATTTCCTTCTCCAATTTGAAATAACACACGTTAAATATTCAGTATAATGAATGATTACAAGATGAACTACCATGTCACCATCAAATTGAGACCAAGAACATTGCAATTCCCAGAAGTTTCCTGTGTATTGTCCCGATCACCGGTCCTCCCTTGCCAACTAGCTCTTCACTTTTCTGTATAGTTTGACCAGCTATGTACACAGTGGGGTTTTCCATTTAATTTTTTTTTTTTTTTTTGCTTTTGTCACTCAGGAAATCTCCAATTCAGTTGACACAGGCAGTCTAATCTGCCCTTTTTGCTGGTTGCATAATAACCCATGGTGTGGCGGAACCACAGGTAGATCACCTATTCCTCCACCTTCACTGTGTGGTCAGGTTTTTGTTTTTTGTGCTAGCCGCTGTAAATGTTGAGATAAAGGGGCCGTATTGGTACAAAAGCATTACCTGCTTACTGTGCCAAGCTCAAACAATGCAAGTGAAGGAAAAACTGTTCTGTCCTTCTCCCGCATCTTGGAGGTAACCAGTATTAACCATTTAGTGTAATTTTTTTACGTCTTTCCTGTGTGTGTATGTGTCCATACACACACTGACGTGCATAAGTTTTTTAAGTTATTTATTTGGCTGTGTCAGTTCCTAGTTGCGGCATGCGGGATCTTCCGTAGCAGCGCATGGGCTCTCTAGTTGTGGCGAGCGGCTGCGGAATGCATGGGCGCAGCAGTTGCAGCACATGGGCTGATTGATCCACGGCATGTGGGATCCTAATTCCCCAGCCAGGGATTGAACCCACGTCCCCTGCATTTCAAGGCGGATTCTCAACCACTGGACCACCAGGGAGGCCCCTGTACCTAGGTTTAGATACAGTTTTCTAAGCAGAAGCAGGACCACACGATGCCTGTTGTTCTGCGGCTTGCCGTTTCCCTTAACCGTGCTCTGGGCAGCTTTTGCATCAGGACACGCGGGTCTGTTCCATTCTTTTTTCACAGCTGCCTGGTATTCCAGACAGTGGCTGTGCTGTTGTTCTTTAACTCACGTGCCCCACTGGTGGACAGGAGGGCACCATTCAGAATAGAGACCCCCTGTACCAGCATCTGCATGCACCTGTGCTGCTATTTCTGCAGGATGGGTTCTTGGAGGTGGAATTCCTGGGCGTGCACATTGAACATTTTCATAGATTGTGTCATATTTTCTCACCAGCTGCAGCCTGGTTTTAGAGGAATCATTGAATGAATTCTCTGCTATGAATATTGACTCTCTTAATGGTGTCTAGACTCAGGAATAGATTGTCACAGAATCTGGGTTTTAGTGATGCTGAGGGCACGTGCCTTAGCTCTGCCCTTTTTCCTGCTTCTGTGCTTCTTATTCATTCATGAGCTTTGATTTAATTATTTTAATAAATACATGTTTGAGGTTTTTTTTTTTTTAATTTGTTTATTTATTTGACAACATTGGGTCTTAGTTGTGGCATGCAGGATCTCTAGTTGTGGTGTGTGGGATCTGGTTCCCTGACCAAGGATCGAATCCTGGCCCCCCGCATTGGCAATGTGGAGTCTTAGCCACTGGGGATGTCCCAAGATTCTTTTTTGTCAAATGTCAAAGGGCTATAAATCCCTCTGTCAGTTCTCCCAGAAATAACCATTTTGTGATGGTATGTACCCTTTTATGTCTTAAAATTTCTATACCCTGGGGTAACTGGAATCACAGGAACCCGTGACAATTGACTTGTGTCTTTTAAATAAGTCATTACCATTTGTATAACTTTTCAAACTTTTGCAGCCTTTTCCCTGCTCAGCGTTTCTTGAAGCTAAGTCTTTTTGAGGCTGTGTTTTCGTTCACTTATGGCTGTGCAGGTCTTCGTTGCTGCCTGTGGGTTCTCTGTAGCTGTGGTGAGCAGGGCCGCTCTGGTGCAGCTCTGGCTTCTCACTGCAGGGGCTTCTCTCGGTGTGGAGCTCGGGCTCCATAGTTGGGCACATGGGCTCAGTTGCCCTGTGGAATGTTGGCTCTTCCTGGCACGGGGACCGAACCCATGTGCCTTGTGTTGGCAGGCCGACCCCTAACCACTGGACCACCGGGGAAGTCCTGGAATATTTTTTTTGATTTACAGAGGTGTTGCAAAGATACACCGAGTTCCCATGTGCCTTTCTCCCAGGCTGCCACCTTCTGTTGTGTGATGAATTTGCCCAAACCAAGAAACTAACATTGGTGAATGACTATTACCTAAATTCCAGACTTTATTTGGAGCTTAGCAGCTTTTCCACAAATGTTCTTATTCTGTTCCAGGATCCATCTGGAGCAGCCCATTGCATTGAGTTGTTTTGATTTATCCATGTTGTTATGTATAGGTCTGTTTTTTTAATTGATGGAGAGGGATCCATTGATGATGAGAGCCCGTTTGCTCGCATTTCCAGTGTTGAACTCGGACGTTGATTCTGTTTCCCTTCTGCAGTTGTGGGTCGCACTGCCCTCAGCACAGGTGGGGTTTCTTGTGGGTGGATGGACACTGGGAGGTGGATTCGCCAGGTGGGAGGGAGACTGTTTGTAGTGTGATTGCTGGTTGCCAGGTCACTCTCCAGGGTCCTTGTTCTGCCTCTTGGCTGAGTTCCCTCTTTGGTGCCAGGCGCTGAATGCTGTGGACACAGAAATGAGGGAGACAGCTTTTTAGTAGATGTCCATAAATCATGGCAAGGCCACCCAGTGTGGGTCGCAGCTGACCCCAGAGGACCCTAGAAGAGCTGGGTGGACGGTGGAGAGGGCTGAGAAAGGTGTTGGGATGGGGCTCCAGGCAAGTGGGCTGACCGACTGGACCGAGGCGGGGCTGGTGCGATTGGACTGTCCAGGCCGGGGAGGGGAGGTGAGCAGGCACGGGGGGCCACGGCGCTCCGGGGGTGTATGCCGTGCGTCCATAGCGCCCTCCTGCTCCTCACGCCAGGAGCTGGGTGGAGTGCAGGACAAAATGCACCCAGGCCCCCCTTGGTTCCTTTGTACTTGCTGTTTGCTTCTTTTTTTAATTTAAAATTTTATCTTATATTGGAGTATAGCCAATTTACAGTGCTGTGATAGTTTCAGGTGAATAGCAAAGGGAACTCAGCCGTGCATCCATTCTCCCCCAAACTCCCCTCCCATCCAGGCTGCCACGTAGCATTGAGCAGAGTTCCCTGTGCTACACAGTGGGCCTTGTTGGTGTCCCATTTTAAATACAGCAGTGTGTACATGTCCTTCCCCCGAACTCCCTAACCATCCCGTCCCCCCATCCTCCCCCTGCTGTTTGATCTAGATGTCCGCGTGGCTCTGGCCTCGCTTCCTTCGGGCCGCAGTCTAGAGGGCATCTCCTTGGAGCTTCTCCGCTGCCCGTCACCCACCAGGCCTCACCCTGTGCTTCTGTGCTCAGTCGGGCCCGACTCTTGGCGACCCCAGCCTCCTCTGTCCGTGAGATTCTCCAGGCAGGAGTCCCGGGTAGAAAAGGTTGCCGTGCCCTCCTCCAGGGGATCTTCCCGACCCAGGGATCAAACCCACGTCTCTTGCATCTCCTGCATTGGTAGGTGGGTTCTTAACCGCCGCGGCACCTGAGAAGCCCCGGGCCTCACTCTGTTTTGGTTTAATTCTTGTAGCCCTTCTAGCTGGCAGGCATACTGTTGTTGTTCAGTCATTCAGTCATGTCCGACTCTTTGAAATCCCATGGATGGTAGCACTCCAGGCTTCCCTGTCCTCCACTATCTCCTGGAGTTTGGTCAGACTCATGTCCATTGATCTGTTGATGCCATCCTGGATGGCAGATATAATACATGTGGATTTATCTGTCAGCCTCCTTAGAGTGTCCTTCCTTGAGGGCAGGGATTTGGTCTGTTTGGATCTCCAGCCCCCACCCCGGACCCCAGGGTGCCGGGCCCTGGACCCTCGGCACCCCTGCCGACGGGATGAGTGGCTGGGTGGCTGGGTGTTCCCCTCGCTGGGGTGACCTGAGATGACAGCATTGAGCGTTTAGCACTGGTCAGATGCAGCTGTGTTGTGAGCTGTCTTCTCCTTCAATCCCCCCATCCCCTCTGTGAGCCCGGCCCAACTTATGGTGTCTCTTCTCTGCAGAGGGGGTGGGAGCTGGCGGGGGTGTGGGTGGTATGACTGTGGGGCAGGGACTTGGCCATCCGCTGACCCGAGCTCCGGCTGGGAGCCCGGGCTGACTCCCTGGCAGATGCTGCAAAGAGGAGGCAGGCTGCGGGTTTCCACTCTGGGCTGTGAAGGCAGACAAGAGCTTGTAGCCCTGGGCGGGACATGGGATCCTTGTGCCGGGAGGACACGGGTGGACCTGCCTGGCCTGGAGTGCTGGGGGGACCCTCTGGCCCCCATCCTGCCCTCTCCGAAGGGGAAGGAAGACTCTCACCTTCTAGCTCGTTGTAACAGGAACTGCCACCTCCCACCCCCCCAGCCTTGGTTTGCAAAACTCTGAGCCTGGTGGGGAAATGAAGGGCTGGCTCGCTAACCACAGTGAAAACTCATTTGCAAAGGCAAAGCAGGGGCCGCAGGGCCCTTCTCTGCCCTGGCAGAAGGGACCCACATCTGTAGGCAGCTGTCTTGCTGGGGCGGCTCATGCCCCACCATGGGGCCTGAGAGCCTTGAGATAGCTAATGGATTGTGGGCTTTGTCATCTTTCAGCCTCAGTCTTCCCCTCTGTTAAATGGGAGTAATCATGATAATATCGTGGTGGTCCGATGGCTGCTCGGAGGAGGAGATGCACGCAGCACCTGACACCCTGTTCCTCCTGGGGGGTTCTTGGCATCATTCCTGGGGTGCTAACAGACAGTGGGCACCCCTCTCCCGGCCTGTGCTCCAGGCGGTAGCTGCTTTTTAGGAATAATCCTCAGGTGGAGCAACCAGGGGGGAAAGGGATATTTCCTGATGCATGCTTCCCTTTTCCTGTTTGAGCAGACCTGGCCAGTTTAGTCAAGCTCCCATGGGGCAGTCTGACATTGATTCAACGGAGGGCGTTGTGAGGGTCAGACCTCATGCCTGCAAAGCTGAACAAGGAGGCCAAGCTGGACCTCCCGCCTTGGGACCAGCAGGGGAGCCCGCGGGTGCCCAGTGAGCACCCCCACATCCCATGCCCAGAGGTTCGGTGTCCCCACCAGTAACTCTCTGGAGGCTCCCAGGGGGCCCAGCTCTCCCGAGGCCGGGGCCGGGTCAAGGCCGTAGCAGTAAAGCAGAGCAGCGAGTCATTACCGAAAGTGTGGTGAGAACCAGGAAAGGGGAAGTTGAGAAGAGGAAGGGAAGGCCTCCCAGAGGAGGGGGCATCGACTCGGGGCCCAGCCAGATGAACACTGTTTCCTGCTCCCCGGCTGCGTTCACCCTCCGGGGCCCCGGGTCGGCTCCGGAAAGAGCCGGGCCTTCCCTTGCAGGCTGCCCACGTCCCTTGGGGCCCTTCCCTCTGACCGTGGCTCCGTCGGTCAGGTCCCTAGGCACCTGAGCCCCTTTTCTCGCCAACATGGCCCAGGCCCTGCTGGAGGCTGGGAGGGTGTTCTGCTGACGACCCCTGGCCTGTCCTGATCAACAGCAGGGTGAAAAGGGGTTCCTCTGCCATCTCTTCCGGGGACTGAGCTTGGCATTGGGAGCCCTGAATGCTTCTGGCATCTCTCTCCAAAGCCTGTCAAGACTTGCCTTCAAAGAGGTCCCTTGAGTCAGTGTCTGTCCTGTTCACCCCAAAGGTTTTCCTGGAGACCGTCCTGGGAGCAGCCCGCCCCCCGAAACAGAAGTGGGGAGAGGAGAGAGGCAGGCTTCCCTGGGCGGCAGGCTCCCCTGGGCGGCGGGCTGTCTCTGTGTGACACCTCCATGTCACTGCCCTGCTGCCTTTGGCATCACGGTCTGGCCGGCCAGGTGGCCGTGAGGGGCTGACCTCACCTTCTCGAGTTGAGTCTGGAAGATGGGGGGTTGTTCCTGAGGTTGGTGGAGGATTAAGGAGCCAGTGAGCTCAGCTCTGGCAGCTAATAAATATTCCGTAAGAAGGGTCCTGTCTGTTAACTGTCCAGCTCAGGTGTTTTGACCTTGGGTCTTGACCTTGGCAGGGCTCCCCTTTTCTGCTGGTGGAATTGGGGAGCCTGCCTGGGTGGTGCTGGAGTTGGACTGGCAGGGCTTGGACCCGGGTCACCCAACCTGCCAGAGTCTGCTTCCTCCTCTGCAAAACGGGTGCTGGTAACAGTGGCCACTCACCCCTCAGGGCTGCAGGAGGCACCTCTGAGGTGATGGATACCGAGTCTTATCCTTGGCTGGTGTTTGGTGGACGGTGACCTGTCAGAGTGCTGCTGCCTGTGTGTAGGGGTTTTGGGGCCAGGATCCGAGCAAGGGTGTTTCTGAGACGAAGGACCCCGAGGGACACGACTGGGCCGGGGAGATCTGAGCAGGCAAGGGGTCTTCCCAGAAGAGGAGCTGGCCTTCCCTGAGGCGTGGTTAAGAGCACCTGCTGGGAGCCGGACTGCCAGGGTTCAAGTCCTGGCCGCACCAGGGTGGTGGTGACCTCATTTGCTGCCGTTTGGTCGCTCAGTCTTGTCTGACTCTGTGTGACCCCACGGACTGTAGCCCACCAGGCTCCTCTGTCCATGGGATTCTCCAGGCAAGAATACTGGAGTGGGTTGCCATGCCCTCCTACGGGGGATCTTCCCAACCCAGGGATCAAACCTGCGTCTCCTGCTCGGCAAGTGGGTTCTTTACCACTGGGCCACCTGGGAAGCCTGGTGGTAGCCTTAGAAAGTCATGAATCTCTGCCTTAGTTTCCCCATCTTTGGAACCCAGATGACGATCTCTGGTCTCACGTGCATGTCAGAGTCTCTGGTGTGGTGCCTGGCCGGCCGTACTTGGCGTTTCTATGAATGTGGCTTTCCTGTCCTTTTGTGCCTGTTGGATTTCCACTGAAGCCAAGAGGTCCCTGGTAGAAAGATGAGGGCCAGCATTTTCCATCGGAGGCTTCAACATCAATCCACCTAGTGAATTTTCTCTACACACAGTGGTCAAAGTCGAGATAGTTGTGTATTCTCAGAACCTTTCTTTTTCTGTTTAAAAAAAAAATGATAAGAAAAGAACCATCTGACACAAAGGATGAGCATGTGTTTATGTGTCATGCTGCCTGCCTGAGCCCCTGGACAGAGGAGCCTGAAGGGCTACAGCCCACGGGGTCGCAAAGGGTCGGACATGACGGAGCAACTGAGCATGCACGCACGCTGGTTGGACTGAAGTCAGGGAGGGGTGATGTGATGAGAGGCTGTTGTCACAGGGGAGTTCACGCTGAGTGCTCGGTGCTGAGTGCTCGGGCTCCTCCCGGACGTTCATTGAAATTGTGTTCTTGGCAGCCGTCCTCGACCTCTGCAGAATGAGCGGGCCCCCAGGCTGGGCCCCGTCACGGGCCCCCTGCAGGCCACTTCCTCTGGGTTTGTGACTGGTTATCAGGCAGCCCCATGTGCGTCTATTTGTGGTCCGGCTAGAAATAGTATGGATCCTGGTGGAGGGAGGAATGGTCCACAGGGAGGGGTAAGGGACGCTGTCCCCAGTGCCCCCCGGAGACTGACTCAGCCCCGGGGGCGGGAGCCGGTGCTGGAAACACCATTCCCTCCAGAGCTCTTTTCTGGCCTTTCTGAGCACATCAAGGAGAACATCTGTGTGGTACTAGGACGGTTGGTTTGTTTCTTTCTTATTACTCTGTATTTTTAACTGAAAATTTTATTGAGGTCTTCGAAGGATCGTCTGTATGTGGACTGTGCTGTTTTCCCCAGTACTAATAACATCTTGCAAGGTTGTAATGTGACATCACAGCCAGTTCGCTGGCCCCGATCAGTCCTCAGCCTGTCTTACTCAGATGTCCCCAGTTTCCCTTTTACTTTTAATATTTATTTATTTGGCTGTGCTGGGTCTTAGTTGTGGCATGTGGGATCTAGTTCTCGGACCAGGGATCAAACCTGGGCCCCCTGCATCGGGAGCACAGAGTCTTAGCCACAGGACCACCAGAGAAGTCCCCCAGTTTTCCTTATGCTCTGTGTGCATTTATCTGTTCATTCTGTGCAGTTTTATCCCATGGATAGATCCTGCATCCCCCACCACAGTCAAGATCCCGAAGTTCATTACCATCAGCATCCCTCTTAATAACCACACCCACCTCCATTTCTAAAATTTTGACACATCTCACTTTGAAAGGCAAAGTTTTCTTCAGTAAGCTATAACTTAGCTATGGGAGAAATGCAAGCGAGGTGAGCGTGAGCTCAGATTCACACGTGTCCAGCTCTGGCCACTGTCCCCGGGAAGTGACCGCTGCTGTGCTTCTGTGTCCTTCTGTGAGCCTGAGTGCGATGGACTTGGCCTCACGCCCTCTAATAACTGCTCTGTCCTCTTGTAACTCAGAAGCACCCAAGGATTTGCTTTGGCATCAACTGTTTGTAGGCTGAATTTTAATAATATTGTCCCATTTCTACTGACTGCATTATTTCACAATTCCTATGATATACAAGGACTTCCCAGGTGGCTCAGTGGTAAAGAATCTGCCTGCCAATACAGGAGACTTGGATTTAATCCCTGGGTCAGGAAGATCCCCTGGAGAGGGAAATGGCAATCCACTCCAGCACTCTTGCCTGGAAAATCCCATGGACAGAGGAGCCTGGTAGGCTACAGTCCATGGGGTCACAAAGAGTTGGACATAACTGAGCGACTTCACTAAGACATAGACTCAGGATACTCAGATGAAAAGGCAAGTTGATTTAAAGATAAATATTAGACAAACGGTACCAGCACCATGCCATATGGCAGACTTTACTGAGCTGATAATCAGATGGCATTTGAGAAATAGTGTCAGAAACACACAGGGTTCCAAAAAACTCCAGACCCCAATTGGTCAGTCCAATGAGGGCCTTCTATGCAATTTTGATTCACAGTACTGGGTTTATTTAGGATTCTTTTTGATGTGGACCACTTTTAAAGTCCTCATTGAGTTTGTTACAGTATTGCTTCTGTTGTTTGATGTGGCTTTTTTGGCCATGTGGGATCTTCACTTCCTGGCCAGGGATGAATCCCCACTCCCTGCATTGGAAGGCAAATATTTAACCACTGGACCACCAAGGAAGCCCCAGTACTGGGTATAAAGCAAAGCAAATTAAAATTTTATTAGGCCACGCACGCATAAAGGAGTGAGTCCTTTCTTTTAATGCCTTAATGATTTTTGTTGTATCTGCATACCACCTGTTTTCTATACCTAATACATATTTTAAAATCAACTTTTTTAAACTTAAATTTGTATAGAAGGAACTTTGAGCTCACAGTTTAGAGGCTGCTAGATGTGTTTCAGTATGAATTGGAGAAATACACATCACAATTAAGACATGAAAAGAATGTAGGTCCTGTTAAAGTCATCTCCCACATCAGACGCGTAGGATCATTCTCGTTTTGTTTTCAGCAGGAGGGAGGAAACATCAAATTTAAGTGACTCTAAAACAATGAATACTTAAAGAACTGTGTTTGATGTTTTGGCTGGCCAGTTCACAAGGCTTCTCTTTCTGTCATCTTCTCCTGAGTTTGAACACGATGCAGAACTGAGACCCAGGTCGCTCATCACGGGCTATGAGAAGATTTGCTCTGTGTTTGAGCTGCCCCGAGAGTCTGGTTTAGCGCTGCTCTCTGACCCCTGACCTGCTCACCCTGGGCACGGTTGGATGCCCACTCCGAGCCACAGGGAGTGGGGCCGGGCGTGTGGTTCCTGGGGGGTAGGTTGGACCAGAGCTGGATAAGCAGCCTGAGCCGGGCAAGCCAGGTTCCTTAACCCAGACTCTCCTGTCGGAGAGCGTTCCCTCCTCTCTGGGGGAGAGGGAGTCCCCGGGGGTAAGAGAAGGCTGGTCAGTTTCTCCAGGATCACTTCAGACTCTTACACACCCCTAAATTGGCTCTTCAAACATTCCTGCATCGATGCAGAGCTTTCCAGGAGCAGCTCAATGTTTGTCGTTTTTCTGGAAAAGTCTCTGCGTGGAAGCAGGAGGCGGATGTCCTCAGCTGGGTGTCAGTACAGTCTCATCCATTTCGTGTTGCTTTCCTCAACAAGGAAGGTGAGAGCAGCCCCCCTCACTCCCCATCTCTAGCCTTTAAAATAATTTTTTGAATATTTATTTATTTGGCTGTGATGGGTCTTAGTTGCAGCACGTGGACTCTAGTTCCTCGACCAGGGATTGAACCTGGGCTCCCTGACATTGGGAGTGCAGAGTCTTAGCCACTGGACTGTACCAGGGAAGATCCTAAAGTAATTTTTAATATCAAAAACTCACCTTTTTGACATTTTACCAAGTTCTTTCAGGCATATCTACCTATGGGATGGATGTTATTTCCCCATTGCACCTATGAGAAAGTAGACGTCAAGTCAGAATAAAGGAACTTGTGCATAGCTGGGGATGACAGCATGCAACTTGAAGCCGTGTCTCCTCGATTTTTGTGGAGTTGGACTCTTCTGTGCCCCCACGTGCACCTCCTGTAACTGTGTGTTCCGTGGTGCATCTCAGTTATTTATCAAAGTAACCCCGTGCCCTTTGGCTTTTTAAAGCAGGGTCCTTCACTGAGACAGAGCGAAACCACCAGCGGTGGTGAAGGTGTTGCTGAGAGATGCTGTGGAGGAGCGTTCATCCCGACAGCTCAGCTAACCCCGACTCTGAGACCTCCCGGGGGCCACCGCAGTGTTCACTGACTGCCGTTTCATCTCGTTTGCAGAGCAGCTCAGGGAGGGCACTGCTCTTAGCACTGTGCGTGCAGCTGGAGGGAGAAGGGAACTTGCCCAGGCTCCCAGATGTCGTTGGGGAAGCAGAGCTGGGCTTGGAACCGGGGTCTCTGCAGTGCAGACTCCTCCCAGGGCTTCCCCCTTAACCCCCTCACAGGATAACTGCAGCCTGCAGAACCCAGCCGGAATGCACACAGCCTCGAGTAGCCTTCCTTCCCCTTGCTGGGCCGAAGCCCCTGTGTAGACTTGATCTTGTTGCTTTGCGATGTTTAGCTCGGTGGGAGGTTTACGTGCAAATCTGCTCAGGGTCTGTCCCCACTTCCAGCCTCAGAGCTTCCGGGGACGGGGACCGTGCCTGTCAGCTCCTTCCCTGGCACTCAGCAGACTGCTTGCTCCCCACCCAGTTGGTTGAATGACTGAAAGATGGAAAGGGGGACGGTGGGCATGTGCAGGGAGGTGCCCGAGCCTGGTCTGTCTCCTTCCCCTCGGTTATACCTGGAACTTCCCTGAAGGTGTTTTGTTAAGCTTGTTGGCAGGTGGTGCCACCTGAGGTTGGGCAAGGAGATGGGGAGGAGGCCAGGCGAGCGCAGGAGGAGGTGCCAGGCATGGGGGCAGCCTGAGAGCGGCCCAGAGTCAAGAGTGAGAGGAGGAAGGAAACAGGAGCCGAGAAACAGGGTCATGGGGCAACCGACGCGGGGCACAGAAACCCCAAGCGCGCGCCTGCAGGTGATGGGTGAGTAGTGGTGGCTGGACGTGGGGAGACCCGGGGTGATGCCGGGAAGGGGGCTGTGCAGACCTCGCCCCTGTGGCTGTGTCGTCTCGCTTTTTCAAGCCGGAAGCGCGGCTGCGGAGCCTGACCACACGAGCCCCGCCGGCCCGGGCCCCGGTCCCCGGAGCCCACTCGGTAGTCGAGTCTGTGCTCTGCCTTAGCCCTTGGCCAAAACTCCCGCCCACACAGGTCAAGGTCCCCCGGCCGCCGCCCATCACCCTTCCCGTGAGTCACCCCTACTGTCAGCAACTTGGTGGGAACCTCTTTCTTTTTGAACCTCTTCTCACACTTTTACACACACATGCACACACATCCTTAGCTGAGCCTCGCGCATCCCTGAAGACGCAATGGAGAGTCTTGTGTTATGTCCTATTACATGAATACAAATGGTGGTGCATCACCAACAGCTTGGGAAAAACCCAACCCATTTCCACAGTATTGCTTAACACCCTTAAGCAGCTAGGAACCAGCCCATCAAATATTTCTGCAAGAATATAGAGCATTGACAGCAACAAACAACTAATGGTTTGATGCTTTGATGACGTTATTACCCATGTATATGATGCTGTACAGTATTGGTCCTGAATTTTGATTTTTTGTTTCTGTCGTGTAACTGCTTTGTAACTTAATAGAAACAGACAGTGAAATCGCCTGTTAAAAATACTAAAGAGAGTATCTAAATTGCACTCTGGTTGGTAGTTGGCTTGCCAGAAGTAAACACCTGAGATGGACTAGGGTGGCAGGACACTAGCTTTGCTGCATGACGATTTTTACCACCAACAGCACTGGACGTGTTCCTCTCCAAGGCAGACTGATACACAGTGATATTTCCACAGGTGCCTGCTTGTGACCTTCCTAGAGCAGCTGTGTGTGGTCCAGGTGGTGAATTTCAGGTGAAAAATGGTAACTTGTTGTTGTTCAGTGTCTAGGTCATTTTTAAGTCTTTGCGACCCCACGGACTACAGCATGCTTCCCTGTCCTTCACCATCTCCTGGAGTTTGCTCAAATGCATGTCCATTGAGTCAGTGATGCCATCCATCCACCTCATTGTCTCTCACCCCCTTCTTCTCTTACCCTCAGTCTTTCCCAGCATTTGAGTCTTAGAGTAGACACTCATATGTGAGCATTGGAATAGCAATAGGCACCTATATACAGTATGTGCATGCCCATGTGTATACATACATGTGGATCCACACACAAGTCTCCCACACCTGGGAGACCCTCGGGAACATGTGGGTTTGCATCCCCAGCACTGGGGTTTTATTCCCACTGGCAGGTCGGTCAGAAAGGCGCTTTGGGGTTAACCTAGCCGAGTGTAGCCAGCGTTACCCACCTAAGTCTTGTACCCCTAAGTCAGTGGGACAACCCTTCAATAAGGAAGGTGTCCCGCTGCCCTGTGTGATGTAAGATCAAGTGCTGGGCATGTCAACAAAAATGCCCAAAGGGCTCCTGCAGCCTCTTCAGTCAGTTCAGTTCAGTCGCTCAGTCATGTCTGACTCTTTGCGACCCCATGGACCTTAGCATGCCAGGCCTCCCTGTCCATCACCAGTTCACGGAGTTTACTCAAGCTCATGTCCATTGAGTCGGTGGTGCCATCCAACCGTCTCATCCTATGTCATCCCCTTCTCCTTCTGCCTTCAATCTTCCCAGCATCAGGGTCTTTTCTGATGAGTCAGTTCTTCGCAGGTGGCCAAAGTATTGGAGTTTCAGCTTCAGAATCAGTCCTTCCAATGAACATCCAGGACTGATCTCCTTTAGGATGGACTGGTTGAATCTCTTTGCAGTCCAAGGGGCTCTCAAGGGTCTCCTCCAACACCACAGTTCAAAAGCATCAATTCTTCAGCGCTCAGCTTTCTTTATAGTCCAACTCTCACATCATACATGACTACTGGAAAAACCATAGCCTTGACGAGATGGATTTTGTTGACAAAGTAATGTCTCTGCTTTTTTTTGTTTTGTCTCTGCTTTTTAATATGCTGTCTAGGTTGGTCATAACTTTCCTTCCAAGGAGTAAGCGTCTCCTAATTTCATGGCTGCAGTCACCATCTGCAGTGATTTTGGAGCCCAGAAAAATAAAGTCTGACACTGTTTCTACTGTTTCCCCATCTATTTCCCCATGAAGTGATGGGACCAGATGCCATAATCTTAGCTTTCTGAATGTTGAGTTTTAAGCCAACTTTTTCACTCTCCTCTTTAACTTTCATCAAGAGGCTCTTTAGTTCTTTGCTTTCTGCCATAAAGGTGGTGTCATCTGCATATCTGAGGTTATTGATATTTCTCCTGGCAATCTTGATTCCAGCTTGTGCTTCATCCAGCCCAGCATTTCTCATGATGTACTCTGCATATGAGTTAAATAAGCAGGGTGACAAATATACAGCCTTGACATACTCCTTTCTCTATTTGGAACCAGTCTGTTGTTCCACGTCCAGTTCTAACTGGTTGCTTCCTGACCTGCATACAGATTTCTCAGGAGGCAGGTCAGGTGGTCTGGTATTTCTTTCTCTTTAAGAATCAGCCTTTGCAGATTACCAATAGAAAGCCACTCCCACTGGTCAGGGATTTCCTTCCTGGGGCTCCTGGTATTCAAGGGGTGGCCAGACAGTGGGCACCCCTGTGTCTCTGGAGGCGGCCCCTGCTCGCCCAGAATGCCTGGAAGTGGTGGTGACTGTTTTGAAGGAGGTGGTGGTGGTTCGCGGAGTCTCGGCCACAAGCCCACGCAAACAGGTGACTGTCCACCTAGGTATGAACCACTGCTGCCCCGGGTGGGCGGCTGGTCAGCCTTGTGGTGTGTAGGGGGCATGTCACCATCACATTGCGGACTGAGAGTGTAAACAATAGGGGACCAGTTTCCGCTCCTACCAGAAACCCAAGATAACTGAAAACAGGTGTTCAAACAGAAACCTGCATGAGAATGTTCAGAACTGTAGTATTTACAATAGCCCAAACGTGGAAACAACCCTAATATCCTACAGTGGATAAATGGTTAGATCAGATTCATATGATGGAATGTCATTCACTCATAAAAACGACACGTGCGGCAACACAGAAGGACCACGGAGATGTCCTGCCAAGTGAATGGAAGAGCCAGGCCCGGAAAGAAGACCGTGTATCCTGTGATTCCGTTTATATGAAACGTCCAGAACGGGCAACTGTGTGTAGACTGAAAGTGGATGAGTGGTTTCCAGGGGCTGGTGGGGCTGAGCGGGAGTGTGGAGACAGAAGGGTATGGGCCGCTTTTCATGGAGATGAAAGCGTTCTAGCATTGACTCCGGTGGCTGCACGAGTCTGAGAATCTGCTAGAAGCCACTGAAGTGTTTGCTCCAAGTGGATGGCATGGGCACCGTAGCTATGGCATGGGAACTATATTCCTTTAAAAAACTCGTTTGTTTCTGTTTGTGCTGGGTCTTCCTCGCGGTGAGCGGGTCCCCTCCCGTGTGGTGCGCGGGCTTCTCCGTGTGCGGGCTTCTCTGGCCGCGCGCGGGCTCTGGGTGTGCGGTCCTCAGTAGCTGCAGCACACGGGCTCGGTGGTTCCGGCGCTCGGTCCTAGTTGCCCTGCGGAGTGGGGAACCTTCCCAGACCAGGGGTCCAACTGCTGTGCCCTGCGTCGGCAGGATTCTTAACCGCTCCACCGCCCGGGAAGTCCTGAGCTATATCTTAATAAAGCTGTTATTTTTGAAGAGATTGAGTGGGAGAGTGCACTGCTTTCTGTAGTTCCAGGACACCTTCAGGGCTGCAGAATGTATGGAAGTAGTAACCTCTCGTCCTGTCTCCACGCAGCAGCTCCACTCGGGGAGCCCAGAGACGCTGTTCTTGTCAATAACTGGGGCCTGTCCACATCCCCCAGTGTTCTGCCTGAACTGGGGACACTGCAACTTTGATGCCGTCTGATCCCCGAGTTCTGCGAGGGTAGCACAGAACTACGGGGCTTCCCAGGCGGCTCAGTGGTAAAGAATCTACAGGGGACTTAGAAGAGTCAGGGTCAGTCCCTGGGTCGGGAAGATCCCCTGGAGAAGGAAATGGCAACTCGCTCCAGTATTCTTGCCTGGAGAATTCCACGGACAGAGGAGCCTGGCGGGCTACAGTCCATGGGGTTGCGAGGAATCGGACATGATTTAGCGGCTGAGCACACACAGCGCAGAAGCTACCAGATTGAAAAGCTGATACAGCAGAGGGTGCTGTGGGCTGACCCTCATGCTAGATGGTCACTGCTGCTCGTTGAAGGCACTTTGCTGTGAACGCTGCAGCCCTCTCCCCAAGGCCTGGGAGGGGGGTTAGGGCCTCCAGAAGCAGTCCTCGACCAATAGCAGGTGGAGGTTGGGGGATAAATACCCCAGCTCCCTCCCTCCTCCATGGGGCAACCTTTAAGGGGCTCCTAATTCCCGTGGGGTCAGCCCCCAGTGCCCCTGGGGTACCAGCTTGATAACATAGCAACTGTCTTGCTTCCCCGTGCCTCTGCTGGTGTTTCCTGGCATCCACTCCTGGGTGAACTGCATGTGCTGAAATCACGGTCTCAGAATCTGCCTCTGGGGGAAGCCAAGCCAAGCCACCTGGGAAACCTCGTTTGTTGCGCGGCAGTCTGAGTCTCTGCTCCAAGCCAGACTGTGAGGCTCCAGGTGTGTGCAGGACGGACACGACCCTTGTCCTGCTGGGGCTTGGAGGAGAGAGAGGATGGGCAGTAAACAGATGCACCTGAATTGCAGGTGGTGCTGGTGAGGAGCTTTCCAGGGAACCAGCCAATGACTCGGCAAAGCACTGGCCGCATGCTTGGCATTATGGTGTGTGCTGTGTGTGAGTTGTACGTGATTATCATTGGTTGGACTTGTTTTCTCATGGTTGAAATCTGTGTCTGTAAGATGGCTGGGGGCCAGGACTGTGTACAGTCAGGGGATTGTCTGGCTGACAAGGCGTGATGAATCAATACTCTACCTTCATGGATAGAAAGACTCGATATGTCAGTTCTCTGCAACCGAGTGTAGTCAACACAGTCTCCATCAGTATCCTAGCAGGTTCTTCTGTAGATATTGACAGTCTGATCCTCAAGTTCATATAGAGAGGCAAGACACCTGGGACAGCCGATGCAGTGTTGAAGGACAAAGTCAGAGGGGGTTGCGGCCTCACTCTGAGACTTACAGTAAAGTCACAGTTATCAGGACAATCAGGGAAACAGCAGATCCACGGGACAGAAGAGAGAGACCAGAAATACACTCACACCAACAGTCAGCTGACTTTTGATAGTGGAAGGGAGGCTCCAGTGGAGAGAGCATGGTCTTACTGGAAGTATGATGAATAGGCCAGGACTTATCTGGGCAAAGAAAGAGGGGAGCGGTCAGGGTGACGTCATGGAGGTGTCCAGTCCTGCCGATGAGGGTGGACACCTGCAGCCCTCTCCTGGAACAGGGCTGGCCTCCAAAGGGTGCTCGCTTGCACTGAAGTGAGGGGCGGTGGTGTAGGGGTCATTGGGGCTGTTTATGTCGTCAGAATAGCTGCTGTATTTCATTCTCTTCCCATTTCCTGTTTTCTCTGTCTTCTAAAAACACGTTTATCTGTCTGGGTCTCAGTTGCGGCACGTGGGCTCTTTGCTGCAGCCCCGTAAACTCCGTGGTTGTGGTGCGCGAGCTCTGGAGGGCATGGGCTTAGTTGCTCCTTGATATGTGGGAACTTTGTTCCCTGACCGGGGATCGAACCAGTGCCCTCTGCATTGGAAGGCTGATTCTTAACCACTGGACCGCCAGGGAAGTCCCTGTCCCCTTCCCCTTTTAACAGTCATATGTTTATTATAATTTTGCTGTAAGGAAAAAAGCTCACAGTAGGCCAATTCAGAAATTCCCTCTTAGCAATATTTTATGGGGAAAGAGAATGATTAGATAATCATTGCTAGACTAACTAGGGGGGAAGAAAAGAGTATTTACTTAAAGTTGCTAGACTCTTGACTGGCTGGGTGGGTGAGTGGTTTCTGAGAACAGACCTTAATACCTTAGATGTTCCCAGATAACTGCTAAAGCAGGTAGATCAGCACCGCTGGTCTGACCTCTCAGAAGGCGGTGCGTCTGAGCGCACACAAAGGCTCCTTGTGTTTTGTTGTTGGCTTTTGAGGAATGAGGATAAGAAGAAAAGATAAGATTCCCCGGTTTCAGGGTTGGATGAAGGGTGGGATTATACCTCCCTACCCTGCAAGGTTTAGAGACCCCCATCCAGTAATAGGACCATTCATAATTGCTAAGTGTCTCAAAAACTTTTTTTCGGCTTGAAACAAGTATAGATTCAAATAATACGAAGTTTCTGTGTGCCATTCTTGTAATTTCCCCCCATGATAACATTTTTCATAACCATAGTTATCAAACCCAGGAAATTGACGCTGGTAAAATGTTATTAAACTGCAGACCATAATTAGTTTTTTTAAAATTTTTTTTATTGAAGTATAATTGAGTTACACTGTTATGTCAGTTACACTGTACAGCAGAGTGACTCACTTACACACATATATACATTCTTTTTCATTATGACTTATCACAGGATTCTCTGCAGTTGGGCCTCGTCATTTATTCATTCTGTATATACCAGCTTGCATCTGCTAATCCCAAGCTCCCAGTGCAGCTCCCTCTCACACCCGCCTCTGTTGGCAACCCAGGCTGTCCTCTTATGCCCCTGATTCTGTTTCTGGCTCATAGATAGGTTCGCTTGTGTCATAGTTTTGATTGCACAAATTTGTGATGTGTGTGTGCCCCGTCGCTCAGTCGTGTCTGACTCTTTGCAACCCTCCTGGACTGTAGCCCACCAGGTTCCTCTGTCCGTGGGATTTCCCAGGCAAGAATCCTGGAGTGGGTTGCCATTTCCAACTCGAGGGGATCTTCCCAGCCCAGGGATCAAACTGTGCAGTGTCTCCTGCGTAGATGGTGGATTCTTTACCACTGAGTTACCGAGAAAGCCCATGTAAGTGATACCATGAAGTGTTTATCTTTCTCTCTGTGATTTACTCCCCTTACTGTGGTAATCTCGGGTTGCATCCAAGTTGCTGCAAATGGTATAATTTCGTTCTATTTTATGGCTGAGTGGTCAGGCCATAATGAGTTTTCATCATTTTTTTTATGTGGACTCAGTTTTGGTTTGTTTTTGTTTCGGTGGGTAGTTTTAAGGAATTTTATCACATGTATAGACTTGTGTAACCACCACCACACACAGAGTGCAGAACAAATGCTGTTTATTTAAAGTTGTTTCTCTTCACTTCAGGACTCTTGTCCCCCAAACTGTTTCCAGTCTGGCTAGATCCATGGTAAGACAGTGGAAGCCTTTAGTTCGTTCCACCCGCTTCCTCCCCTAATTTAAGTGTCTCCCCTCTTCTGCTCCCTGTGTGTGGTGGTGGCTACATGAGTCTGTACTTGTGATAAAATTCCCTAAAACTATACACTGAAACAAAAGAAACCAAAATTGAGTCCATATAAAAAATGATGAAAATTTATGATGGCCTGACAACTCAGCCATAAAAAAAGAACGAAATTATACCGTTTCAGGTAGTGCTGGTGGTGGAGAATCCACCTTCCAATGCAGGAGATGCAAGGGATTCAGGTTCAATCCCTGGGTCGGGATGATCCCCTGGAGGAGGAAATGGCAACCCACTTTAGTGTTCTTGCGTGGAGAATCCCATGGACAGAGGAGCCTGGTGGGCTATAGTCCATGGGGTCGCAAAGACTTGGACATGACTGAGCACGCACATACCTCATTCTGCGGTTACGTGTGAACAGCTGTGAACCTTTCCTGCTGCTTCAACTCTGACTCTGAGATGCCCTGGTTCACATGGGTCTGTTTGCTTCTTGGACTCCAGGTCAAAGCTGAGGTCTCCTTCCTACCCTCTCATATCCAGGAATACCTCTCTTTCCTGTTTCTCTGTTCAGTGCAGTACTGGAGGTGTATGTCTCAGGATTCTTATGGTTGCATGCGACAGAAATTTCCCACTCACCAAAGCAAAAAAGAGAATCGATTAGGTCACATAGATAGCGTGTTCCAATGCAGATGAGGCTTCAGGCCCAAACGGACCCAGGAGTTCGATAGTGCATTGGGACTGAGTCATTTTGCTTTCCACGTGCCCAGCAGCGTGGACCCTGCCACCCCTCGACTCATGTTTTGTCAGCCTGCAGCAGCAGCAGCAGGAGAAATGTGATGAGTGGCTTTGGCCAAGTAAGTCCCAGGAGGATGCTGGCGGGCCCAGCTTAGGCCGCGTGCTCCTCTCTGAATCCTGACCAAGAGGTGGGATGCCGTGGTCATTTCTGGGACCCTGGGCCCCTCCTTTGGCCTGTTGTGGTCGGAGGGGAGTGGAGCACCTTCATCTCAGGCGTGGGAAGTGGGTCCATCCCAGGAAAAGGTACTTTGCTGACAGAAGAAAAGGAGGAAACGATGGAAAGACTTGTCTCTTTGTGACACTCCTTAGTTCACTGGACATCCTGAGATAGGAGGGGGGGGTCCATCTTGCAACAAATGGCCATCCTGTGAGGGGCCTCTTGAGTCAGGGGCCGTCTTGACCTTTGCCCAGGAGAAAGTCAGAGTCCTGTGGCCGGGGTTCTGGGGAGGATGAATTTCCTCTTTTTCTGTCATCTAGGGCTTCCCCGGTGACTCAGATGGTAAAGAATCTGCCTGCAGTGTGGGAGACCTGGGTTCAATCCCTGGGATTGGGAGATCCCCTGGAGAAGGGAATGGCAACCCACTCCAGTATTCTTGCCTGGAGAATCCCATGGACGGAGGAGCTTGGCGGACTACAGTACAGTCCGTAGGGTCGTGACGAGTCAGACACGATGAGTGACTCGCAGCGTGGCTGTACAAAGCTCTCCCAGCCCTGAGCACCTGAGAACCGCACGCGTTTTATTATTTGCACACACAGCTGTGGACGGGCAGGGCCTGGGGCTGGTCGAGCTTGTCTTCACCCTGCGCAGTGAAGAGCTGGGCGGGGTGTCTGGGGTGCAGGCACGTGGCGGCCGCCTCAGAGGGAGTGACGTCCGGCTTCTGACCGGCTGCTGTTACTTTTCCTTCAGTGGACATCATGGAGATAAAGGAGATCCGGCCGGGGAAGAACTCCAAGGATTTCGAGCGCGCGAAAGCGGTCCGCCAGAAGGACGAGTGCTGCTTCACCATCCTCTACGGCACCCAGTTTGTGCTCAGCACGCTCAGCCTGGCAGGTGGGTGCCCGCCGTGTGCGCGTCCCTCCCTGGGCCTGGCTTTCCTCCTTCCGAGAGAGTGTTCTCCAGCGGGATGCTCAGCCCGTCCCCCCGCTAATGCGAGAGAGAGTTCTCCAGCGGGATGCTCAGCCCATCCCCCGGCTAATGCGTGTTTGCATCACGGTTCTGAATCCTGATCCTGCCCCTTTGTAGCTGTGTGGCTTTGAGTAAGTGACTCCGCCTCTCTGAGCTACAGTTTACTCAGTTGTAAGACAGGACCCAGTTGGTCCTCATGCTGACCTCGTGGGGGTGTTGAAAGGATTATGTTAAGGGCCTGTTTGGCTCATGCTGTGCTGAGAGCCGAAGGCAGGTTACATTTTTTTGTCCAGCCGAGTGTGGCCCGCACCATTTATTCAGCTTAACTGATCTAAAGGCACGATCCTGAAATCTATCTCATACATGTATACACGCACACACACAGTACACACTCATAGACACAATCTGGAGGTGTGACGTCTGGTCATCCTTGTGAATCCACCAGAAAGTCAAAGAGGCCTTTGAGTGGGAGAGGAACTGAAAAAGCTCAGGCACTTGGCTCAGGGGCGGAAGCTTATAGCTACCTTCAGGTCTAACCCCAGAATTTCTTGACTTAGAACTTGATATAAAATCATGGTGGACAAGAGAGAAAATAAGTAGCATTAAAAATAAACCAAAGTGGGGGGGAACTGTGGAAGCTAAGTAGCATTAGGGACTTTTAATTTCAGGTCCGATGACTCTCACTGGTTTAATTTCTCATTCATGCTTTCATCAGGCATCTTTTGAGCATATGCTCTGTTCGGGTTGTGCTAGATGTCGCTGGGGCTCTGATGAGACTTAGACCCCGTTACCACCTTTAAGGAGCTCACGGTCTACTTGCGGAGACAGATGTGTGGACAGGAACTTAGAGTCCTCTCTGATAAGAGCCGTAGTCTAAACGTAATACAGTGTGCTGGAGGAATACACGGTGCCTAATTCCCTGGAAGGCTTTGCTGGGGAGGTGACTTTTTTAAACTGGATTTTGAGGCATCAGTAGGAGTTGTGAGGAAAGAGGGAGGATGGTCCAGGGAGAGAGCATTGCATGTGCCAGGCTTGGAGGAGGGAAATGGTAAGCCGGATGTGGGAAGTGATGGGTGAATGTCTGATGGAGGGGGTGTGGCAGGAGGCGGGGACGGGACAGGAAAGAGGGGCCCGTGACCCTGAACCTTCAGAGCTTTGTCCACTTAGCCCGGCTGCAGGCTGAGGCCTGGTTGCTGTTCTTGGTAGGGAGGCCGTGAAAGCCCAAGCAAGATGTGGAGCCCAGGATGCCAGCTGGATGGCTGGATCCCCGCTTCTTCCCTTCACCCTTCCTAGCCACACCTTTCTCTTCATCCACCTTGGAAGAATGAGACCAGAGACCTCGGCATGCTCTGTCCAGGCGAACAAAGCCCGTGGTGGTGTGAAAAGATGTTTAATAGCAGGACCACGTGTTTGCATTGCCAGCTCCATTTTATGATGAGGAAATGAGGCACAGAGAGGTTAAGTAACCAGCTGAACATCACACAGCCCTGAATTGCTACAGTGGGACTTGGGGATGATGCCACGCTCTTACCCACCACTTGTTGCTGCTTCCCTTCCAGGCATCAGCCTCGCCTACTTGGCGGCCCTCTCTCTCGGCTTGATGGGAAACAGGGGAGGTGCTGAGGGCTCTCAGGATCATGGTCCAAGTTGTCCTGAGTTCTGCCTCTTGTTCGTTAGTTTAGGACTAGGACTAAAGCTAAAGCTCTAGTAACTTGTCACTCCTGCCATAGGAGGCTCACCATGGGCAAAAAGCAGGTCCCAAGGACCAACACAGGCTCCTCACATCCTCGTGGTCTGTGTGGGGTGGGAGTGTTCAAGCAGAGATCTTCCCAGGGAGTAACACTGCATTTCTGGCCCTTCCCCTCTCCAGCCGACTCGAAGGAAGATGCCGCTAAGTGGCTGTCTGGCTTGAAGATCTTACACCAGGAAGTGATGAGCGCGTCCACCCCCACCATCATCGAGAGGTAATGGCTTTGCCTGTTTCTCTCCGTATTCGCTCACTTGGGCGTCTGTTCTGCTCCCTCTAGCCAGTATGGCGAAAGAAAGGAAGAGGAGACATTTCGTCTTAGAGGCTCCTGGAGTGCCCTGTATGCAGTAGGTGTCCAGTCGTGGCTGTGGACACTCCAGCATCTCCCAGAAGAGCCTCCCATCTCCCTGGGCCTTGTTCTGCCGGGGTGAGAAGGGCACTGGGATTGAGACAGAAACTCGTCCTGGTGTTGGGTCTGAGGGGAGCGCCCCAGGCTTATTTCTCAGAGGATTTAAGAAGAGGTTAAGCTGACTGATCGAAGGACCTCTGGCTCGGGGTCTGGGGTTTTCCTCCTGGCTTGACGAGGGCCTTCTCAGGACAGTCCATCAGTGTCTTGGGTGTCCGGAGGGACTTGTGTATGAATTGCTGTCCATCCAGCGAACGGGAGCCCTCTGATCTCGACCGTTTCTCTTAACAGCTTTTTGGGAGATTAACAGAGAGCATCAGAGGGAACTGTCAGTTTAAAGAATCCAGCCTCTGTGAGTCCACGGGGCTGCTTGGCTTGGCAGGGCGACATTTCACCCACACGGAGAAGCTGCTGCTTCCCAGGTCACTGTTTAGAAAGTGGAAAGACCTTCGTTTTCATTTCCAGGCTCCGTGTCCCATCCTACAGAACTTCCTTGGACTTGTGAGTGTAGCTTTCTGATTTTCTAACTCTCTCTCTGTCTGTCTCATCTCTCTTCCCAGCTGGCTGAGAAAGCAGATTTATTCTGTGGACCAAACCAGGAGAAACAGGTAAGCTTCGCTCGCATTTTTGTGGTTTCCTCCCGATCATTTTGGATCATCTCATTCTTTCTTGAAATATTCTGAAGGGGTTGGAGTGAGTTCTGTGCTGTGGAAAGGTCCTCTTGAAGTCAGATTTGACTTAACAAGGCGGTAGACGCAGTGCTCAATGGTGTGGGTCATGGTGATAAAAAATCTCCACCCATGTGGGGTCTCATTGCAGTGGAAAATGCCACTCCATCTGCGGGGAGGACTTCTCTGCTACGTGAAGCACTCGGACCACGTCACTTAGGCCTTCACGTTTGAGCGTCTTCTGTGTCCTGGGGAGAAACAGGATCCCCACGGTGCCCGCCCATCCTTTGTGGTGGAGATTGACCATCAGAAGTAAACCCAGTTTGGGGGCGATGCTTCTAAGAGCTGGGTGAACACGAGACAGGCGATGTGACAGCCTGTAATTCAGCGTCCCTGACTGGTTCACTTAATAGCACGTCTTGGAGTGGTTCCTTCTTGGCACATACAAGGCTCTGTGCCACACATTTTTGGAACAAATGTGATTTGTCCTTGGATAGATGTGGTGTCATTGCCATATTGATGGGAAACCAGTTCCTTCCCGATGAACATCAGGTGGTTTCTTTGTTATAAAGCTGTGAAAACTTTTAGGTCTCCCTTTTAAAAAATATTTTCATTTATTATTATTTGTTTGTTTGGCGGGGCCGGGTCTCAGTTGAGGTCTGCAGGATCTGCCATCTTCATTGCACAGGTGGGATCTGTAGTTGTAGCCTGCAAGCTCTTACTTACAGCGTGTTGGATCTAATTCCCTGACCAGGGATCAAACCTGGGCCCCCTTCACTGGGACCGTGGAGTCTTAGCCACTGGACCACCAGAGAAATCCCTGGGTCTCCTTTTTGTAAATGTGTGTGACACAGATATGAACAGGATAAATTCCTAAGAGGATGTCCAGAAGCCAGGCATCACCGGGTCTGACAGTTTGGGAGAGGTGATGGCAGTTTATGTTTCTACTAGCAGTTCAGAGGAGTCCTCTTTTCCATGTGTCACCAGACTTTGACCTTCATTAACCTGATGGGTGAAAAGCAGCAGTGGATTTTTGGCTTAAATTTGCATTTCTTTCTTTATGGGAGAGGTTGAATATCCTCTCATCAATTTTTTTTTGAGGGGGTTATGATCCAGTTCCCATTAATAGTGTAATGATAAAAACCACCATTTATGGAGCACCTCCCATGCCAGGCGCTGTCCTTAGCACTTGACAATCACTGTATCATTTTAGCCTCACATCAGACCTCTTTCAGCATTTTTAAATATCTTTCCTTCCTTCCGTTCTCCATTAAGAGATGTCAGCTTCATACACGAGGCAACAAGTAACCTCTGTAACGCTCTCCTCGTGTATTGCACAGCCCGTGGGAGCTAATTCCCCACCAGTGATTGAACCCACGCCCCCAACATTGAAAGGGCAGAGTTTTAACCACTGGACCACCAGGGAAGTCCCTACCCAGCTTGCTCCTGAAAGTCTTTCCATCTTTAAGGCATTTTGGTGTCAGGCCGGTGTCACCCATCACTTGTCAATTTCAGAGCCTCCGTGGTCCTCACATGCCCCGAGGGGTGATTTGCAAATGGTATAACCAGGAAGCTGTGGAGAGTTAACTGATGCTGTTAGGTCAGCCAGCATCTCCCTGTCTCTTTCCGTCTGCCTTTCCCTCCCTCCCTCTTCCTCCTCCTCCTCTCCGGCCAGCATCCTCTGTGGCCCCACACCCTGGGCTTGGGCCTGGCGTTCAGAGGCGGATCAAACGAGATCCCTGCACTGGGGGCCTTGGTACACACTGGGCTCGTTCAGCCTCAGGGCGGAGCCTCGCATGACCGTTTCCCTTCTCTGGCTGCCCGGAGATTCACAGCTGAGGTTGGCACAGAGCGGACGGAGGGAGCCCGCCAGGGCCCTGTCTCCACAAGGTGGGGTACACGGCGTCATCGGTCTGGTTGCAGGGTCTGCTCTCCGTCTTATGTTGTCGAGAAACGGAAGCCCGGCTTTCTCTGCTCAGAACAATTCTTGCAATTCCTTCACTGAGAAGTGCTTTTCACAACCTTCCGCAGAGAGCGAGTCTGTCTGTGTCCTTGACGCCTTGTTCGCTGTTCCCCATCCCTGCCCCCCGACATCCCTCCTTCCCTCCCGGTGGGCCGAGCCCTGCTGCTCTGTCAGCATGTGGAAAATCCCGCCTTTCACGTGGCTCTGTGAGGCCCTGAGAGAGCTCTTCTAAAGGAGCTTTGCCCAAGGTGCCCATGAAAGGGCTCTTGACTCCGGCCAGTTTCCCCTCCTTTCCTGTCGCCCATGTGACATTTCCTGGAGGAGAACAAAGGCGCAGCAGGGGAGTAAAGCGTCCTCTGGGCAGGGAGGGCGGGTTTGGGCAGGGCCTGCTCCCAGGTTTTCCTTGGCCTGAACGTCTGTCGAGAAGTGGCTTTGCGGCAGCCGCTGTTCTGAGCGCTCTCTGGACTTAGTGAGTTGGGGAGAGGTTATGGAACGGATGCTGGCAGACTGAGCAGCTAGGCATCCCCTGGGCCATTTTATGAGGATGCTGAGGCCACGAGCGGTTGTCATTTGAACAGAGCACCCCAGCCAGTCAGCCGTGGCTTATTGATCACTAAGCTGCTAAAAGGCAGAAATCTCTTCCCGCCGTGACTTCCTGTGACTGGAAGTTACTCATTCATTGTGATGAACTATCCATAACATGAAACTTACCATTTTCAGGGTACATTTCTGTGCATTCATGTTGCCACTCTGCCTTCAATGTCCATCTCCAGAGCTCTTCTCATCTTGCAAAACTGAAACTCTCTACCCATCAAACCGTTAGCCCATTTTCCCTCCTGCAGCCGCTGGTAACCTCTATTCTTTCTTCTGTCTCTGAATTTGCCTCCTATGGGTACTGCCTGAGTGGAAGGATGCTGTGTCTGTGACTGCCTTATTTTACTTAGTGTGATGTCTTCATGAATCATGTATGTTACTATAGCAGGTGTCAGAACTTCCTTCCTGTTTAAGGCTGAATGGTACTCCACGAGATGCACATAACATGATCTTCATTGCTGTGTGCAGAATCTTTTTTTTTCCTCTTAGTTGCAGCATGTGGTCTCTTAGTTGCAGCATGTGGGATCTAGTTCCCCACCCAGGGATCCAGCCCAGGCCCCCTGCATTGCGAGTGTGGAGTCTTAGCCCCTGGCCCACTGGAGAAGTCCCGACCGTGACAGTGTGGAGGAGTAGGTCTTGGGCATTCTGTAGCCTGCCCCTCCATTTGTGTGGGTCTGGCACTTTGTCACAGTTAGACTGGAGTTAAGGGTAACCCGAGGTTGTGTTTGGGAAGAACACATGGAGGCGAACATTGTGGAGGTGAAGGCTTTTCCTTCACCTCAGTCAAGGGCTGTCTGTTCTCACGTGGCCTGTCGAGGGTGATGGAAATCTTGACCATCTGGCCAAAGTGGTGTTTTCCAGATCTCTCCTTTGTAATGACCCGCCCGCCAACCCACCCCGGCCATCCCCACTCTATTTTCTGGGAATCAGTCACTAAGTCCAGCCCATGTGAAAGGAGGGCAAACTGTTTTTTTCACCTCCCCTTAAATCGTAAACATGTTTACATTTCCTTGTAACTCTTTTGGGACGGGTATCAATGCCTACATTATAATTCAACCAGTGGGATTTGATATCTAGCTTGAAAAGTTGCCTTTTGTTTGTCATTTGGTTTGTGTCTCGTGTTTCAAAGTGGATGTACGAAGTGGTAGGAAGTGCCCCTCACAAGAACCACTTCTGGGGTCACTGTAGGATTCTGGCCTTAGTGCCAGGCTCCGCAGTTCCGTCTGCTTTCTTAGAATTTCGTCCTCGTTGTTGCTGTTCACGTTGAAGGGGCTCCTTGAGGTCAGGGATCTGGCTGGTTGGTCAGATGAAACAAAAGGCCCCTGTTCATTCCTTCGTGTAGCATCAGACAACTAGATCGTTCCCGCTTTGGAAGCTTTCCTTATGACATCTCCAGGCCTGGGGACACTGGGTCTAAGGCAGGAATGTTTTAACATTTACCCTGGCCAGATTTCCAGAAACCCCCTCTTTTTGAATCTGTAGAGTTTAGTTGCCTCTTATCTGGGAATTAGGTTTCTAAGGTCAGTGCATTAGGTGAAAACTTCTCCTGTCAAAATACCCCTTGAGAAAGCCCCTGGACCTTCTGGACGGCCCCTGGAACTGCATTCCTCAGGGTGGGGCTCACGAGTGGGTCCTGTGGAGGGGCCTGCAGCCCTCAGGGTTGTGGACCAGCCCTCAGGGTTGTGGATGTTTCTTTCCTACCTTGCCCTTGCCCCTTGGCCCATAACCCTGACTTTGCATAAGCCGAGCCTGCACTTCCTGTTCTTGCTCAGCGGGGCCTTCAGGATGCAGAAGGGGCAGGTTTACAGGTGTGTAGTCCGGTTCTCTCTTCAACAGGAAGGCAAATCGGTTCCCCGTGGTCAGCAGTCCTGGCTCCAGGACAGCCTGGCGGGGGGCGGGTGGTGGCTGTTCCTGCCCCACAGAAACTCTGCTTCTGTCTGTTTGGGTGGGGATCACAGATTTTCATTTCCAGCAGATTCCCAGCTGATGCTGATACTGCCGGTCCAGGGACCCTACTTAGAGGAGCAAGCTTCTAGAGCTGTGCTGTCCACATGTGACTATTTAAATCTAAATTAATTACAGTTAAATAAAATTTAAAAAATTCGGTTCCTTGGTCGCCCTAGCTGCCTTAGACTGCTCCGATCTAGAACATTTGCAACACTGTAGAACATTCTGTCCGGCAGCACTAAGGTTTGCTCTCAGCTCTTCACACTCACTGGTTGGATGAGTTTGGGTAAATTGCTCAAATTCCCTGTGCCTTGGTTTCCTAATTTGTAAAAGAGATCCCGGTTCCTACCTCCTGGGATTGGTGTGAGGATTTAGTGGGTTAGTGTGTGAGAAGTGCTTGGCCAGCGCCCGGCCTGCGGTGGTGGGTGTGGTGGTGGTTTAGTCGCTCAGTCGTGTCCCACTCCCGCGGTCCCATGGAGTCCGCCAGGCTCCTCTGTCCATGGAGTTTTCCAGGCAAGAACACTGCAGTGGGTTGCCATTTCCTTCTCCAGGGATCTTCCTGACCCAGGGATCCACACCCGGTCTCCTGCATGGCAGGCAGATTCTTCACCATCTGAGCCACCATTGTTACAATAAGCCAGGGATGGTGGGCCTGTTGGTGATCAGCTTCAGCGTGGCAGGGAAGTTTTCTGGGGCCATCAACCCCCCAGGGTGCAGTGTGGTGGGATCTGGGACCAGGCCAGCCTGAGGAGGGGAGGGGCCCTGGTTGTTTATTGCCTCTAGGGCAAGGAATCATTTTTTTGCCATCTCTCCCCAAAGGAATCGCCCCAGTTCCTAGCCCACTTCACAGGCCGAGCCTGCAGGGAACAACGTGAGCTGTGGGTTTGTGTGCGGGAAGCTTATGGAATGCGTAGGGGACCCGCACCCATGGAAGTGAAGGCCGGGAGAATTGTTGGGCTCAGATGCCGTCGCAACCACGGTCTCAGCTCCCTGGTGGACCTCCAGGATGGCCCTGCAGAACTGCCCCGAATCGAGGCCAGAGGGCAGGGCGTGACCGTGGCCAAGGCCCTCTCTTTCTTTGAGGACAAGTCCTGGACAGGGAGAGGGGTGAAGTTGGGAGCTGCTAGCTTCCTGCCCTCCAGTGGCTGAGAATCCGAGTGCCAGTCCTGACTGGGGGTCAGGTGGGGCCTGACCACACGCCCAGGGCGGGGAGGGAGGGAGAGGTCCCTGCACCGGAGCCTGGAGGAGCTCTTCAGCCCCCGCCTTTACCTGGAGGCTCAGCTGCTCTGCTCTGAGGGGGGTCCATTGGAGCAGGCGGGCTCGGTCGTCCCAGCGCTCAGATTCTCACACCCCAGGAGGCTGTGTTTGCTCCCCTGGCCCCCAGCAGCTGCCCTGGCTCCCGGCTCCCCAGTCTGTCTGTTCCTGGTTGTGGGAGAGTCTCTTGGCCCTGCTTCTGCCTGGAAGTTCTGGGTTTCGCAGGGCACTCTCTCCTCTCCCCTGGTCTTGGATGAGCCCCCGGGGCCACCGTCTTGGCCAGACCCTCACCCTGCCTCGCTTTGCAGCGCCAGCCCCCACCCCCCCAACTCCCCTCCCTTCACCCCACTCTGGCACGCTGTTCGTGGACACCCCAGGGCAGGGTGGGAAAGGGGCCTCAGCCAGTCTGCTCGCTGCTCTGCCCGGCCAGCCCCGCCTGGCGTGCTGGGGACTTTGTGTGGCTCCCACCGTCTCTCGGGGGAAGCCCTGGATGCCAGCCCCAGGAGCAGGGGGCACAGGGGGCACCAGGCCCGTGACGGTCTCTGGCGTCAGGGAGGCCGTTAGACGAGAGGCAAGGATGCTGGGGGTGGGGCCACGAGGCGGCCAGGAGGCCGCTTGGCCGTCTCCCGGGGTGGCTGCTGGCTGGGACGTGCCGCTTCCTTCTGGGCGAGTAGACGGGGTGGGGGAAGCGGGGCTGCCGTCTGCCCACAGCCTGGGCAGACTTCCTTCCTGGCCGCTCACAGCCCCTGTCTGCTCTGACGTCTCTGAGAACACGGCGCAGTTTTCTTTGGCCACAGCCAGAGGCTCCCCAGGACCACCCTTGCTCGCTCTGCTGAGCATTTGGCTCTGCAGCCACAAGGGTCTGGAACGCGCGTGCCCTTGACCACCTCCTCCCCCGACTCTGTTCCTGCCGTTCCCTGGGAGACAGCTAAATGCAGCGCTTACAGGCAGACCCAGAGGCCAGCTCCTCTGCAGTCTTATCTCCCACATGCCACACTGAACCTCTCTGAGCCCCCGTTTCTTCACCTGGAATGCGGAGGAATCATGGTTGTCCTTGTTCAATCTCTTAAATCATGTCCGAGTCTCTGCAACCCCATGGACAGCGGCACGCCAGGCTTCCTGGTCCTTCACTATCTTCCGGAGTTTGCTCCAACTCGTGTCCATCGAGTCGGTGATACCAATCAACCATCTCATCCTCTGTTGCCCCCTTCCTTGTCCTGCCTTCAGTCTTTCCCAGCATGAGGGTCTTTTCTAATGAGTCGGCTTTTTGCATCAGGTGGCCAAAGTATTGGAGCTTCTGCTTCAGTCCTTCCAGTGAATATTCAGGGTTGATTTCCTTTAGGATGGGCTTGTGATAATGGTGATAATGATATCCGCCTTCTAAGGTCTTTAGGGCAGCTCTGATCTTGAGTGTCCTGGCCCCCGCCCTCACTGCCTGTTCTGAACCCTGAGGGTTGAGTGCAGTGAGAGGCGAGGTGACATCATTGCTTGGAGGTATCCAGGGCAGCCTGGCACATAGTAGGTGTTCAGAAAAGGTTGGCTTTTCCCCTTCCTCATCTCTGGCCTTCAGGGACCTCCTTTTGGTTTGAACCCCAGTGACATTTCCTATCTACCAAGGTCATCTGACAGTGTTTCTGCCCACTCCGTGCATCTCCACCGTGACCCGCGTCCACGGCCAGTCCCCTGACGGTGGGGACCATCCTTGCACATGGGGTATCACCCCCACCTTGACCTCGGGCCCTCTGTCCCTAGTCAGCGGTCACTCAGAGCTGGTGGCAGGTCTTCTCGTTGAGGTGGGAGCTGGCGGGAGTAGCCAGACCTTCCACTGTTGAAAGCCCTCAAGTCTGACAGAGCTGGGGTTCCCCTCTTTTGCAGCATCAGCCTCCGGGAGTTGAAGACCATCTTGCCCCTGGTCAACTTCAAAGTGAGCAGTGCCAAGTTCCTCAAAGATAAGTTCGTGGTAAGTTTCGCGGCTCAGCCTGGCGATCCCGGGGTTATGTGCGCCTCTCCCACGAAGCCACCGCACGCCTTCAGGCGCTGTTGCGTGGTGTGCCCAGGAAAGCCCTCCGCCTCCAGACTCATCCGTCTTAGTCCAGACCAGGGGAGCATGTGAAGCTCTCAGGCCTGCGTTCTCCATCCTGACAGAGGGTGTCATCCAGGAAGACCATGTTTACCGAGCTGCTTGGCTCAGGATGTTTCCATCAGTCTAACTTTCCCTTGCCCTCACCAACCCACAGTCTGTTTTTCTTTTAATAATATGAACACATGTGTTTCATTTGGAAAATATTATGAACGATTCCTTATGGAGGTTGCCAGGGAGGTGGCATTTTGTATGCAAGCCCTGATAGTGGAGCTGTCGGAGTTGGCTCTTCTCTGCCCTTCCCCTCCTCCCAGCGCCCCCTCCACCTACCCATCCTTCCTTCCATCCCTTCTTCCACCATCATTTCATTTCTGTTCCTGTGTAGTTAAGCTGCTGGTAGATCTGGGGCAGGTTGTTCCATGAGTGAGGGGAGAGCATAGGTTGGGTGGGGTTCTTCTGAAGGGTTTAAGGATGGAGATGACCCCTGGGCATCCTTTCTGGCCTTCACAGAGGTCCGGACTCTTGTCAAGGACCCCCAGCAGGACTCCATCCCAAGAGTCCCAGTTGGAGGGTCTTGGGACCATGTCACAGGATTCCTCAGCTGAAAAAAGCTCATTCATTTTGTACCCATGAGTTCCCAGAAGAGTTAACCCATTTTTTTTTGGCCATCTTTTGGCCCACCCCCATCATTTCCAAGTAGTCCAAGAAGGCAAAACCAGAGAAGGGTGGGGATTGAGAGAAGAGAGATGGGAGAAGCATTTACCACTGGCCATCCCGTAATTGGGATTTTGTCCCTTATCCTGCCTTTACCAAGCAGGTGCTACGTGAATGTTACCTGGTTTGATTTCAGGAAAGTCCTAGTGGGGTAGTGGCAGTTCTCCCGTTTTACAGAGGAAGGAGCTGAGGGTCTGAGGGGGCTAAGTGAGTTGGACAAAGTAAAGTGAAAGTCACTCAGTCGTGTCCGACTCTTTGCAACCCCATGGACTATACAGTCCATGGAATTCTCCAGGCCAGAATACTGGAGGGAGTAGCCTTTCCCTTCTCCAGGGGATCTTCCCAACCCAGAGATTGAACCCAGGTCTCCCACGTTGCTGGTGGATTCTTTACCAGCTGAGCCACAATGGAAGCCCAAGAATACTGGAGTGGGTAGCCTATTCCTTCTCCAGCAGATCTTCCCGACCCAGGGATCAAACCTGGGTCTCCTGTATTGCAGGCAGATTCTTTACCATTCTCAGATGGTAAAGAATCTGAGCCACCTAGGAAGCTGTGCTTTTAAAAATGACCTGTGTGTGTACATACCCTATAAGTATGTCTAGATTTGAAAGATTCTCCTGCCCCAAAAGGAGGGCTTCTGCATTATGCCTGTTGGAGTTCTGGCTGAGACCCTTCCCTTTTGGGGAGCTGAAGGGTCTTACCTGGGGTCCCCGGTGGGTATGTTCTCCAAGCAGGGAGATTGGGTTCAGAGGAATGCAAGTTTGCTTTTAGCCAGTGTTGAAGCAGAGCTGGCCAAGTCTGTGAACAGGGAGGAGGCATTCTTGTGGTGGACACCAAAAATTGTGTGGTCACTTTTTTTTTTTTTTTATATTTACAGGAAATAGGCGCACACAAAGATGAACTCAGCTTTGAACAGTTCCATCTCTTCTATAAAAAACTTATGTTTGAACAGCAAAAATCGGTAAGATGATTCTTTTTTTCCCCATTCAGTTTTTGAAGGTTTTGATAGTTTTGTTTGACCTTATTTTTTAAAATTGAAGTATAGTTGATGTATAATGTTATATAAATTATAGGTGTACACTTTTTAAAGGTTATACTCCATTTATAGTTATTATGGAAATATGGTTGTATTTCCTGTGTTGTACCACATATCCTTGTAGTTTATTTTGTACCTAATATTACAGTTTGTACCTCTTAATCCCCTACCCCTGTCTTGTCTCTCCTCCCTTCCCTCCCTACTGGTAACCACTAATTTGTTCTGTGTATCTGTGAATCTGTTTTTTTCTTTTTCTTTTTTGTTATAGTCGCTGGTCTGTTTTATTTTTTAGATTCCATGTGTAAGTGATATCGTACAGTGTTTGTCTTTCTCTGACTTATTTTACTTAGCATGATACTCTCTAAGCTCATCCATGTTGGGTATGGCAGTATTTCAATATTTCATAGAAATAATGCAATGTTTCATTCTTTTTATGGCTGAGTAGTATTCCATTGTGTGTGTGTGTGTGTGACATCTTTATCCATTCATCAGTTGATGGACATTTAGGTTGCTCCTGTATCTTGACAGTTATTAATAATGCTGCTATGAACATTGGGTTCATGTATCTCTTTGAATTAGGCTATTGTTCCTTTTGGAGGAGTGGATATGCTGGGTCATATGGTAACTCTGTGGTAAGTTTTTTTGAGAAACCTCCATACTGTTTTCCACAGTGGCTGCATCGGTTTATATTCCCACCAACAGTGTCTGAGCGTTTCCTTTTCTCCACATCCTCGCCAGTGTTTGTTATTCGTGTTCTCTTTGACGATGGCCATTCTGACAAGTTTGAGGTGATAACTCATTGTGCTTTTGATTGACATTTCCCTGATGATTAGCGATGTTGAGCGTCTTTTCTTGTGCTTGTCAGCCGTCGGCATGGGTAAGACGATTCCTAAGCCAATGATGAAACGATGCTTCTCTTTCCCCTGGGTTTTGAAGTCTGGCCCATTCCTAAGAGACCCATGAGAAGTGTTCTGTCTCCCTTCTAGTCCAGGACATAGACAGTGGGAATGTCCTGTTTTCATCTGTTAGATAGGCAAAGGTCTTGAATGGGATAGAGTTGAGGGGACAGGGTGGGGAAATGACCGTCTCCTACCTTCTTGGTGGGAATGTGAGTGCCTGTTAGTCTGATTGGAATTTAGTCTGAGACTATTAAAGTAAAAAGGTCCAGCTAACTCTACTGTGTCAGCTTGTTCTGGAAGGAAATTTACCGAAGTATTAATAGTTAACTACCTCTGGGTTGAGGGATTATGTGTGTGTGTTGTTCCTTTTACAGTTGTGTTCCTATAATGAGAATGTTTTTTGATTATGATAATATGCTATTTTAAAATTGAGATGGGCATGCATTTTGACCTGCCAGTGGCACTGGGGGCTCTGTTTTAGAGAAATGAAAGCACTGAGACCTAGGAATGTATTACCAGGCTGTTTACTGCAGCATTACTTATGCTGGCCGAATACCTGGGAGCCATCTGAATGCCTCTCAGGAGTGTAATAGCCTGGTAAGTTATGGTCCAGCCGTACTGTGGGACCCTGCAGCTGATTTAGAAGCCTGAGTTCATTGGGTTTCTGTCCTTCCTGAGAGCTGTTGATGGTATTTTATGAGGAAAACCAGCAGCAGAAATGAGGAGCCAGGTCTGACTTCTTGGTAACAAACAGTAATCCTTCTGTATACGTCTGCATGTGTTTCTATGAACAAGGAGAAGAGTACGCACACCTCACATTTAATGTTGATTTTCTGCATGTCCTGGAGGGATTTGGGAAAATATGCCGGCAAGATAATTAAATTTTTCTTTGCATCCCTCAGTTTTCTTCAGCTTGTTCCAAGTAGCACACTACTTTTGCAGTGAAAAAAAAAAAAAAGAAGTCCCATTAAGCATAAGGCGTAAAAAGGGAGGTGCCGGGTGCAGTGCGCGGGGCAGTGTGCCTGGTGGTCGCCGCTGCTGTTGCTGTCGGGACAGGGCCCTGCAGGCGGCCGAGGTGGGTCTGGAGCAGGGAATGGGCAGGGCTCTGTGTGATCTTGGGCCAGCCACTGACCCCTCCCGGCCTCAGTCTTCCCATCCGTGCAGTGGGCGTGATGAGTCTCACCCCACCGGGCTCTGGGGAAGACGGAACGAGGGTTTGGAGGTCAGGAGTGCAGACGTTTTAAAGCGATGAGCATGGGAGACAGTTACCAGTCACCTTCTTCCAGCAGACTGGCCGCAGGGCCACACCTCTTGATAGTGACCACTGACTGTGGGTCTTTGGATGTATCTGAGGCAGAGAAATGGGAGAAGCATTTCTTGTCTGCCTAGATTGGGGAAAAATACATGATTGTATAGAGTAAAAGATTGAGTTGCAGTGTGTTCACTTTTTTACCCATGTAATAATTAGTGCTTGGTTTGCCAAGTAGAGTAGAAAGAAATGGTAGACTTTGGGAGTTGAAAGAGTTAAATTCCAGCCCCCAGGGGTTTTGGGGGAAGCCATCTTGCTCCATCACTCAACCTCCTCTATAAAATGAAAGTATTAAATCAGGTCTTTGGTTATACAACTTTTTAAACTATCCAACCCCCTCTTCTTTTTTATATGAAACTTTAATTAAGACAATTCTGCTGCATAAAAGCTGATCAAAACACTTTTTAGATTTAAATCTACAGCTTTCATTTATAATCAGATTTTGAGAGCAATGAAAATGTTGTGATAATAGTGTGTAAACGAAGTCCAGAATAATGCCAATTGCTGTCTTAGGCAGTTGACCAGGACTGAGAAAAAGTTGATTCACTCAAGATAAGCAGTTGCAAAAAAACCAGTACTTATCATTTGCCGTGACATTTCAAGCTGCTGTCTCATCAGATGGAGGGCAGGCAACGCTTGGGAATACGTTTTGCATAAAAGCTGTTGTACGTGCCAGTACAGGTTACCCACTGATAATCTCCACCATGATCAAATCCCACATAAGAGAACTTTTCATTGTGGTTCTTTCTAAAGCGAATGTTTGTATGTTTGAGAGGGAGGAGGGAGAGAGAAATTTAAGTCAAATTTCTGCATAATCCATGAGTCCTAGATGGCCAGTTTTTTGGGGGAAATGTCTGTACCTATCAGAAGTTACCCCTGATGGTCAGAATGCCACATTCAGCCGGCATTTGGTTGGTACTTAGCCTAGTGGTTGAAATGTTTTTTTCCCATCCAAGTACTAACCAGGCCCGACCCTGCTTAGTTTCTGAGATCAGATGCGATCAGGCATGTTCAGGGTGGTATGGCTAAGTGTTTTTTAAATGAATTGCCTGTGTTTAAAACTTGGAAGGTTTCTTATTAAGATCCAGATTTTTTGCTTCTCTTGGGGAAAAACTATCATGTTCTGGCTATCTTTGGCAACCTCTGAGTGGAGGGAAGGATGCTTTCTGGCTTGCCCCAGCCCTGCCTGCCACCCCCACGCAGCTCTCTTTACTAACTTAGGGGCCAGGGTCACCCTCCCTGGTCCCCAAGACTTTGTGGGTCAACAGCCTCTTCTCTGTTTCATTGGCAGGTATAACTGTCCTGTCTGGCAACTGCACGTTTTAATTCAGTGAACTTGAAATTTGATTAACAAAGCCCCAGGCTCTATAGATAGTTGCTGGTCCACTTGAGAAGCCTCACTGCTCTTGTGTATGTAAATGCCTCTCCCCCAACTGTCAGCGGGCTTCCCTTGTGACTCAGCTGATAAAGAATCTGCCTGCAGTGTGGGAGACCTGGGTTTGATCCCTGGGTTGGGAAGATCCCCTGGAGAAGGGAAATGGAGAATCCCATGGACTATATAGTCCACGGGGTCGCAAAGAATTTCACTTTCACTTTCCAACTGTCAGCATATCATTTACTTCCCGAGTGCCTCGCTGGAAGCTCAGGGCAGAGAAAAGCATTACCTTGGTGCTCTTAGGGGTTCAGCTGGTTTTCTTGGGCTCCTTGGGGTGATAGAGCTGTTCATGATGGTTGGTGATCCCCAGACTTAAGTCCAGGGAGTGGAGTCCTGCTTATCAGTAGCTGTAGATTTCCAACTTGAAGTTGCCAGTTCCTCTTCCTGTCTATCTACCTCCTTACATTGCTGCACTGAAGCCTCAAAGCTTCTAAAACTTTGGCAGTAGAAGGAGGATAAGAACTTAAAATTTCATGTGTGTCCACCCTCGGGAGAGGGGTATATCTCTGACTAGGTTGTAATAATGGTGTTATAAATAAAAGATCACAACTAACATTTGCTAAGTGTAAACTCTATGTCGGGCACTGTGCTATGTCTTACATGCATTTAATTCTCCTCAAGACCCTGTAGGATAGGAACTCTTATTATCCTCATTTTATGGACCAAAGATGCTGACACGCAGAGAGGTCACTTGCTGGAGGTCAGGTGGCTACTACAGAGCTAGAGCTTCAGTTCTCCTTTGCTCAGCTTCACTGCCCACCCACTGATACTTCTTTTTATTTTTTATTACTTTAAAAATACTTACTGTTTATTTAGCTCTGCTGGGTCTTAGTTGCAACATGCAGGATCTAGTTCCTTGACCAGGGATGGAACCTGGGCCCCCTGCAGTGGAGTCTTACCACTGGACCACCAGGGGTCCCTATTGGGGGGGGGGTGTGTGTGTGTATGTAGTTGTTCAGTTGTGTCCAACTCTTTGCGACCCCATGGACTGTAGCCCGCCAGGCTCCTCTGTCCACGGAATTCTCCAGGCAGGAATACTGGAGTGGGTAGCCATTCCCTCCTCCAGGGGATCTTCCTGATCCAACCCAGAGATGGATTTGGGTTATTGCAGGCAGATTCTTTGTCTTTTGAGCCCCTGGGGAAGCCCCTCCCGTTGATACTTTTTAATTTTTTAAACTTTTGTGTTAAGGGAAATTTCAGACATAGACAGGCAGAGACAATAGTGTGACAAACCCCTTTGCTTTCAGTCTGGTCCCTGCTCTGTACCCCAAGGGGCTGGTTCCTACAAACATGTTCTGCCTCTGCACACAGGCTTCTGGGGGTTCAGAAAGTGGGGTGATGTGACCGGGAAGCTGGAGTGTACCTCCAGGTCTTTCCTGGCTCTGGAGTCACCTCTGAAGTAGAGGCACCCCCCTCCTTCATCCTGGCTCCCCGTGTGGCTGGAATGGAGTGGAGCTTTTTCTCTGCTTCATTGCGTGGAGAGGAAGGGGCTGGCTTTAAGTAAGAACCACATGGAGTGGAAACACTTGGGAGGGGAGTCACAGGTGGCCTTTCTCCAGGTGTGGGGAACCAGTCTCGGGGTTTTTTGAGAGGATCTGTTCTTATGCCCCAGTTGACCCAGCGATGTAAGGGCCAAATGAGTCCAGAGAGCAAACAGCATGCCCTCCCTAAAATCCTACCTCCTTAAAAAAAAAAAATAGCCATGCTATAAATCAGGGATTCCCCAGCCTCTGGGATCTAATGCCTGATGATCTGAGGTGGAGCTGGTACAATAATAACAGAAGTAGAGTGCACAGTGAACGTAACGTGCTTGAATCATCCTGAAACCATCCCCCCTCCCCAGTCCTTGGAAGAATCGTCTTTCACAAAACCTTTCCCTGGTGCCAAAAAGGTTGGGGACCGCTGCTGTAAATGACATGTATGTGAAAGGAAGTCCTTCTAAGTCTTTCTAAAAGAGTGACTCCTAACCTTTTTTGGTGACCTACTTCTTTGAGATGCTGATTAAAGCTACAGACCATCTTTCCAGGAAAAGAAAAAAAAAGTACATGCACAGACTCCTGCAGACCGCCTGAGGCTTCCTAGGGGCCAGTGGCTACCTTTTCTAGAACATTGATTTTCCACATGTCATCCTGGAGCGCAGGCTGTTTGGCAAGAGGACTGGGGCATCGAGGGCAGGAGTTGTTTTAGATTGTTAGCATTTATAGCCTGCCAGGAGCTGCGTTTCCGTCTGTGTCCTGAATTACTCCAGTGTTGATCCAACAGTCTCAGTAGAGACTGTTGCAATCATACTGCCTAACTGGAAATGGATGCAGCATGGGTGTGCATGTATGTGTGTGTGGTATGTGGGTGTGTGTGCATCCCTGCACATGTGTGTGTGAGATGCCTGCTAGGGAGCTGGTGTGGTGGTGGCTGGGGACAGGGGTGTCCCCGGTCCTCCTTGTGGAGGAGCTTACCGCCCTTCATCAACAGCTGGAGTACGAGCAGGCCCTGAAGCCTTGGACTAGAGCTCCCGATATTTTTTTTTTCTCTTGAATTCAAGGATGAGAAGTGAGCCCATTGAAATATTAAGGATTTGAAATGTAGTTGTGAGGGTGCAGAAAGGGGTGTGTATTTTCTGCTGGGCGTGCCAGGCAGGACAGCGGTTTAGAGAGTACTTTGGTGAATCTTTGAAAGGCAATGTGCACACCTGGTGTCCAGGTTCTTTCCCACCCAGGAATCCACCCCACGGAAGTGCTGGCACAAGTGGGTGAAGGTAGATATGTGGGCACATTCAGTGTGATACTGGATGTGTTAGCAGAAAATTGAAGGACAGACATGGAATACAGAGTGGGTTTTCAAAGTAGTGAGGCAGAGCAATTTGAAGTTGCTAAATAATGTCCAAAGTGTGAAACAACAGCAAAAATGTTGGAAGACATAGACGTAACATAAGATGATAAGATATAATTTGATAAGATATAATTAATTGAATATCTATAAAATGAACTCAAGATGGAGAACTACCAAATTATTATGAGTGATTGCTCCTCAGGAATCAGGCTGTGAAAGAGGTGAGGAAGACTTCCACCTTTTGTGTCAAGATGTAAATATTTGAATGTTTACAAGTCACATAAACGACCATGGTAATTTTTTAACAAAAACTCTGTTTATTTTCATTGTCCTGACACGTCTAATTTTCTTGTTTTGTGTGTGTGTGTTCTATTTTCTGTTTCAGATCCTTGACGAATTCAAAAAGGATTCTTCCGTGTTCCTCTTGGGGTGAGGCACCCTACTGGGTTGTAGTTCTGGGTGGCTGTGCCAGGCAGTGGCGCCCTTGTGGGTCTTCCCAGCCCAGCCACCTGACCTCCAGGAGGTCACCTCTCTGGCAGGCACTGGTCTCCACACAGACGGGGTCCCCTTGCTGGGGAACTGACTATCCTGACACTCAGTTCAGTTCAGTTGCTCAGTCGCGTCCGACTCTTTGCGACCCCATGGACTGCAGCATGCCAGGCTTCCGTGTCCATCACCAGTTCCTGGAGCTTGCTCAAACTCATGTCCATTGAGTCATGGACTCTAATCAATCCAGTGCCATGAATAAATGTGCACAGCAGCAGGACTTGTGGAGTGTTGGGAGGATGGCCCAGAAGGTTCTGTAGAGAAGCCTGCTTGCTTCAGGACGTCCTGGTTAAGCAGGTTGAATCGAATTAAAATGAGTCGAAGCACATAAAGTGCTTTGTGTGGTGCATGCCAAGGCTCATAAATAGTGGTGATGATATGATGGCTAAAACAAGTCTGCAGGACCTGTGAGGCCCTTTACTGAGCTTACTGATTCCCCAGGTGGGAGATCTGTAGTGTGCTGTGTCTCCCAAGCCTCTCCACCTGGGAGAAAGGTTTACTGTGGAGTTAACAGCACCTAGAATGTGATTTGTGGTCTGCCGACCCCGGCCTGCCTTTAGGAACCAGCCCTCATTGATGAAGATGCCCTGGCAACTGTTCCTCTGTTGAGTTCTAAACCAGAAACCTGAAAACTCCAAAGTATTCATTCATCTCAATGAATCTGATTTGTTTGCAGGGTTTTACTGAAAAGATTAGTGTTGAACCATGAGGCTGTTAAGAAAAAAGGCTAGAAATACACTCAGAGACAGTAGACTTTGGACCCTGAGTGTTTAGTAAAGGGATAAAACTTATAGCGTGTTTTAGCTCCTGTATTTAAAACAAACCCTCCCACCCCCACTGCAGATGCTCAGGGAGAGGTATGCGTTTCCCTGGAGAGCCCTGTTTTACAGGACGTAGCTTGTAGCCCTCCTGGCCGCTTCTGCTGGTCCAGTGAGGTTCTTTGTCCAGCTGATCACCCTCTCCAGGAGGCCAGCGGTCAGGCTGAAGGAGTCCCTGTCTCAGGCGGAAGATTCTCCCATTAGAGGCCCTCCACTGGCTCCCTGGCCCTGGTCTCGCATATTCCAGCGGGTTCTCCCCACCCGCCCAGAGTCGGGGCTTCATCCAGGCCCCTCTCCTGCCTCAGAGCAGACTCTGGGGTCACTTCTCCAGCATTGCCACCCCCTAAATGCACTCCACGGCCAGCCCCACCCTGGCCTCCACTGTCCTGCCTGCCCTGCCTGCCCCTGCGGGACCGGCTGGGAGCAGCTGGGTGTGGATTCCAGGGCCTGATTCTCCGGGGTTCTGGTGTCAGCGCCCCTCTTTGCATCCTCCTGGGTCAAGGCTGTCATCTGAGTGACCTTTGTCTTCCCATCGGCCAGCCCACACCTGACCCCGTGGGGCAGCAGTGGGGGGCTCGGCTGGGCGCCCGGGTGGCTGCGGGCTGGGACCGCCTCCCAACTGCTGACCTCCCCTGTCTAAACACCATCTCTTTCCCCGAGGGCAGCAACACCGACCGGCCGGACGCCTCTGCTGTCCACCTGCACGACTTCCAGCGGTTTCTCTTGCATGAACAGCAGGTGAGGGGAGAGCAGGGTGGGGGGCGCTGTGCCCACAGTTTGTCACCTTGTCGGCATCTGCCGTCAGGAAACAGGAATCGTCTCCTTGCCCAGTGGCGCCTGAGGGCTGTGGCTCTGGAATGAGGCTGGCCTCGCAGCAGCCCCTTCCCTGGGCGCAGATGGAGGAGGGGGCGATGGGGACCCTCACCTGCTGGCCTCTGCTCCCCCGCCTCCGGCTTGTCTTGGGGGGCCCTTCCCCGGGAAGCCATCCCTGGCTCGGGGAGGATGAGACTCAGGTGGACGAGCCTGCGGGTCCTGCGAGGGATAAGGCAGCATGCTGTCCTTAGGTGACCCGTGGGTGTCTCTCGGGGTGCTTGCGGGTGGGTCCCGAGCTGGTGGCTGAGTCGGTGTTTGTGTCGGGCAGTGGTTTTTTATGGTGCCATCCGGGCAGGGGCTGCAGAGTCAGGTCAGGGCTATTGGCGTCTAGTGGGGGGAGCCCAGGGCTGCTGTGAGGCAACTGCACCCCACCTTCGCCCCACTCCCGCAGCAAGGAATCCCCCAGCCCCGCGTGTCAGGAGTGCCTCAGGGAGAAGCCAAGCTAGACTGAGAGAAACCTGGCATCCTGTCACGAGCCGTGTGACCTTGGGCAGGTGGTTCGACCTGTCTGTGCCCCGCTTTCCTCCTCTTTGAATGGGGCTGAGAGCCCTGCCTCTCAGAATTGTGGGGTTCGGAGAAGATGGTGCTGACCTTTGCGTGCATGTGTGGGTATGTGTGTACACACATAGTCACATTGTCTGTTCAAAAATGTTATTTCTACCACTGGAGTTTCACGTATTTTATTCCCTTTAGTTGTTTTTAAAGATTTTAAAAGCCTTTATTGAATTTTTACAATACCGCGACTGTTTTGGATTTTGTATTTTTTGGCCCTGAAGCACGTGGGATTCTTAACTCCTTGATGAGGGATCGAACCCTCACCTGTGCATTGGAAGGCACAGTCTTAACCACTGGACTGTGAAGGATGTTCTTTATTTCTGTTTTAATAGACTTTTTAAGAGCAGCTTTAGATTCATGATGATATCCAGCTCATTTACTTTAAAAAATACTTTGTATGTACAGCATCTCAAACAAACACAAAAGTAGACAGGCTGGCATCATAAACTACTGTGGACCCGTCATTCAGATTACAGAATTATGAATGTTTTGCTACTTTCATTTCATCCCTCTTCCATCCCCACATGCACGTGTCTCCCTTCCCTTCCCTCCTCCTTCATTTCTTTGTTGGCAAATTCTAATGGAAACCCCAGACTCTGTATCATTCCATTTGTAAATACTCCAATATGTCTCTCTCGTGAATTGGAGTTTTTTTTTTAACAAAACAGGACAATAGCACTCCTGTTAACACCTTTCGCAACCAGCGCTAACTTCTTAGTGTCAGCACCCATCCCGTGTTCAGATGCCATTGGTTGTAGGGAGATTGATGAACAGAGACACACACTTGGACGAGGCCGGCCGCAGGAAGGTCCAGGCGGAGCGGGTAGCTGCGGTGGTTCATGATGAATGGTGATCAGGATGCTGGGGTGCATGGGAGTGACCAAGGGAAGTCTTACTTGCCCGCCTGAGACTATGACACAGGGCAGGTGAAATGAGGGGGATAGATGAAGTCTCTTGGACCCAATTACATGTAAGGTGCTGAACTGCCCGGAGATTGAAGCAGAGAGAGAGGCACCCATGCTGTCTGCTTTTTCTCCATGCTCTTGCTTGCACTGAATTACTCAGTTTTGTAGGGAGGTGTTGGAGTTAAATGGTGAAACCCCTGGGGACAACTTACCATGTATCCTGGATCCACCGCCTCGTGCAGGGTAGTGATATTCCCGGGAGAGTCCATTCCTGGATCCACCACCTCGTGCAGGGCAGTGATATTCCCGGCAGGGTCCATTCCTGGATCCACCGCCTCGTGCAGGGCAGTGACATTCCTGGGAGAGTCCGCTTGCCCCACACTGGCCCCATCACTGGGCTGCCCTCAGAGGTCAGGGTCACGGGCCGGCTGCAGAGTGCAGAGAGTTCGGATCCCACATCCGGGGGCCAGGACGCGGGCAGACTGCGTGCCTCCGTGTGCATGTGCGTGGTGGGAGCAAGGGGTGGGGCCTGGGGCCATCAGTCACATGGACCCTAAATGTCTCTGTGGGTCGCTGAGCCGGTGACCCGGGGCCTGGAGGCTCATGTGAAATAACCGCTGCACACTTGGTGTGCGAGTTAGTGCAAGTTTCTCAGAAAACACTTTGGGAAAAATGCAGTTAATGTGGAAACTTTGAAAACAGCCTTCTGCACTTTAATAATTGCTCTCCTAGGAACTTATCCTAAAGAAATGACAGCAGCATATTTTTTTTTTGGAGGTAGGGTGTACTTAATACAATCAAATATTTCAAGTATAATTTACGTGAAACATAACTTGGAAAATACATGTGCTCCGATGCATATATTTTAAAAAGCTTTATGTAAACCTCATGTCAGGAAATGCCCATTAGTTATTGAAGATGGAGGGCAAGGAGATTATTATACAAAAGTATTTTGAGGGACTATCTTATGCTTCATTAAAACAAAGGTTTAGGTTGTTTGAAGTAATTAGGTAAGAGCAGATAGGAAAGCTACAGAAAAAGAAAGCAATCAGAATGATATCCACCAGATAAGATTTTGAATATTCCTTCACTCTGAATTCTTTGCCAGCTAAAATATTTTCTAGATCACTCCAATTTCCACGGTGAGACTTGTTTACATTTGGTATCAAAACTAATGATGACATTTATTATTTTGGTTTCACTCTCCTTTTGGCGTCTTTATGTTTCTTTGGACAGTCCATACTTAAGTTGTTTGTTCTGATTTCCCAAGAATTCCTGCTAATATTACTTCCCACTCCTCTCCAGAAAAAGTCTGAGCCATGAAGTCTGTCATCATTCTTAGAGAAGAGGAAAAATCTAGTAGTCTCTTTCTCAGGTAATGATACTTCTTCAGGGCTGTGCTTTTTGTCATCTTCTTCAGTAACGTCTTCCTCTTCTGAACTGCTGTCTTGGAAACCAGGGTCTCCCTGCCAGGTGATCTTCCCAGGTTTTACTGCTTCAACTCTATAGGTCTCTTCCTTTTCATCTTTGGCATCAGACTCAAAAAAGGAAAATGTGAATCTGCTGGTTTGTTCATCCCAAATCATCAGAGCTGTAGGGTCCTGGACTACCTCAGCTTTCTCTCCATCAGAGTCCAAATTCCAAGATGTGTCATCTTCCTTTCCACTGGTATCTTTTACAGTCTGGAATATTTGTTTTAAATCTGTAGCAATGTTATAATCCTATCACTTCATGGCAAATAGATGGGGAAACAATGGAAACAGTGACAGATTTTATTTTTTGGGTTCCAAAATCACTGCAGATGGTGACTGCAGCCATGAAATTAAAAGACGCTTGCTCCTTGGAAGAAAAGCTATGACCAACCTAGACAGCATATTAAAAAGCAGAGACATTACTTTACCAACAAAGGTCCATCTAGTCAAAGCTGTGGTTTTTCCAGTGGTCATGTATGGATGTGAGAGTTGGACTATAAAGAAAGCTGAGTGCCGGAGAATTCATGTTTGTTTGGTTTTTTTCCCATTTATTTTTATTAGTTGGAGGCTAATTACTTTACAATATTGTAGTGGTTTTTGCCATACATTGACATGAATCAGCCATGGATTTTGAACTCTGGTGTTGGAGAAGACTCTTGAGAGTCCGCAAAAAGATCCAACCAGTCAATCCTAAAGGAAATTAGTCCTGAATATTCACTGGAAGGACTGATGCTGAAGCTGAAACTCCGATACTTTGGCCACCTGAGGCGAAGAGCTGACTAATTTGAAAAGACCCTGATGCTGGGAAAGATTGAAGGTGGGAGGAGAAGGGGACGACAGAGGATGAGATGGTTGGATGGCATCACCAACGCGATGGACATGAGTTGGAGCAAGCTCCAGGAGTTGGGATGGACAGGGAGGCCTGGCATGCTGTGGTTCATGGGGTCGCAGAGAGTCAGACACGCCAGAGACTGAGCTGAACTGAACTGAATGTTATAACACATTTCTTTAGACACCTCAGGTAGTTTCTCAGCTTCCTCCCTTTTCTTCTTTTGTTTTGCTTTACTTTCTTTGAGTTTATCATCTTGCCTTCTTTCATAAGCGGCATGGTCATGCCTCATTGAATCATAATGTCTGATGTCCTTAAATTTCTTTGCAGCTACTGATCCTTTGCTTGTAGAATTGCTTAAGCTGATCTGCAAAATGCTCTGCACAACATTCAGGGCTTTCAAAAAAACTTTTCTGCAGCAAGCTCTTCCTCCTCAGCAGTTTTCTTTTCATTTATTTCTTCCTGTTCCTCTTTACTATCACTTTCTAGAAATCGGGAGCCAGTGCCAAAGTGAGACTGCAAATTCATGAGCTTCTGTCCAGCTCTGCCCTCAAACTGAGGTTTAATTCTGAACCTGTTATTGTCATCTTCAGAACAAGATTCCTCATCATCACTGCTGTCAAAGAGCTTCCCAGAGGCTCTACCCATGGACTCTTACCAGTTCCTCTCCTGGATGGCTTTGCTTCTGAGTGGATATCTCCTGTTTCACTTTCACTATTGGAACCAAAGATGATGTGCGTCGGCTTGTCCTCTGCATGACTGTCCAAATTTGCCAGAGCATTGTGCACCAACTTCTTTTGGACTTCTTTTGCTTTCTGCCTTGCCTCTAAGGCTGCCAAATGTTTCTGATTATCTTCAGCATGCTTATCCTTAGCACTAACATCTGATGAACTGTTAACAGAAAGTGGGAAGTCAGTTTTGCTTCCCTGGGAGTCTCCTTGAGAAAACCTCTGGTGGTTTCTTAGGGGCCTTGGAGCTGCACAGATGTGGCCTCCGATCAGAGTCCTCTCCTGAGTTTCTAGTCCTGTGGCAACAGTCTTCATCAAGGCCTCTGCTGCGAGTCTTAGCACCAGCACTTAAAGATTTCTTATCTTTCAGTGGCAGCAGACTAGAAATAGGATTCCTGTTTGTCTTTTCTGAACTGTTAGGGGACACCTGCTTTGTGACCCTGGCTCTCAAAAGAAGACTGTGTCTTTTGAGGCTGAATTTGGTTTGAGTCATTTGACTCCTTTGCATGTTGGAAAGGAGTCTGTTCACTTGATGGGCCATTAGCACACAGGGACCATTTTTCCATGGACATGTTCTTGGGTTCCTCAAGTTTCAAGGAAATTTGATCTTTATTAATATTGTTAGAGGCGACACTCTCTTGCAAGGATTTTTTCATTGATTCCTTTCCGTGGAGACAGCCCACTCCTTTGAAAGCCTGAAATTTTGACTTTAAGGTATTTTCCTTTGGTTTCTGTTTTCCATGTGGGTTCTCTTTTCCTTCTAAAAGAGAAGCCACAATCTCCTCGGGACGACTATGCTGCTGGCCTCTGCGGAGGTCACCTGGAGTCCTGTGGCTCTTGGAGGCCCTGTCACGCTTGGCCGTGGTTTCCTGGCCATTGCTCTCAGTCTTTTGGAGCCTCCTGGTTACTGCCAGCCAACTGTTCCAAATCAGCCAAAGTCAGATCCACACGGAGACAGTTTTCCATCAAGGTGTTATACTCCTTATCTCCTTCAGACTCAGTTGATTCTGATATGGAATCAGCATCTTCACTGGACTCAATCAGAGATTTGCAACCAAGAGCCTTAACTCTGTGACTGAGGGCTATCTCTATTTTTTCTTTTTTGTACTTTATTACAGCCATCAGAAAGAGCATGCTTTTTTAATGTTTTTCAAATAAGTTTTCTTGTACATAGACTTTTCTGTCTGTGAAAAATCTATACTGTTTTTGATCTTGCCAGAACTTTTTTCCTTGCAGTGATTTCATCTGTGTCTCCTGAAGCAGAATCACAGCCACTTTCTATAACATTATTTTCACTGTTGAGACAAGAGACACTGTTTTTGAGGCCTAAACCTGCTGAAGTATGAAATTTGTGAAAATCAGATTTAAAAATCATCCCTTACAACTTCAAAGGAATCATTTTCAATTTCATTTGAGGACCATGTCGTTTTTCTCTAAGTTTTCCTCTCTTGCAATGATTAGTCTTAATTCATCTTCAGAATCAGTATCATCATCAGATAGGCTATTTCTGTTTTTGGTAGTTTCTAAACCAGAAGTCTGAAAAAATACATTTTAAAATTTCTGACCATCATCATCATCAGTTGTAGAGGGTGATTTAGGAGTAATGGAATTATGGGGTGTTTCTTGTGCAACCTGTTGTTTTAAATGTGGACTCTGTTACGCCGCGAGGTTTTGATCTGATGGTTAGAGACGCAGCGGGACCCTCATTCCTCTATTGTCCCACTTTTATTGTCTTCTTGGCAGGGCTGTGAAAGTCAGAGAATTCTCCTTGCCGTTTCTTACTCATAGGATCATTCCCTCCTTCCAGTTCCCAAGTGAGGTTGGATATAGGGACAGCATTTGTGAAATCCTCCCCTATCTTCTTTAAGTTGTGGCAGTATTTTGAGGGATCATACTTCGGGATTTTACGTTTATGTTCATTCTTTAGATGAAGGACAGGGAAGACTCTTCCAGATTTACTCCCAACCCAGGTTTTGTGCCCTGGTACTTCTGTTCCTGGCAGTTTTCACATGGAAATCCACCACCTCCATCTTTTCTAACAAGCTGGTGTGATGGTGGCATTTTAATAGATGTGAGAATTTCAGAGAACCCGTCTGAATTTCCATCTGGGGACTGGTCAAGTGGGCTGCAGTCCAGCCCTGGGAGGGACAGGTGACGTGAACTGACCTGAATCTGATGTGTCTGGGACTCACTGTTGGGTCAGTTTATTTAATGACCTGAAGCCTCAGCTATCTTATTTATTTAACCAGAGAATAATATTATACGTAGCTCCTGGGCTTGTGTGAGTTCAAAATGAGCCACACATGACAAGGTTGAGGGCAAAGCCTGGCGTGCCGCCCTGCCCAGCGCGGACCACCTCACCGCAGTTAATTCTCTCCTCATATTCTCATCATTGCCATTATTGCAGTTGCCAGCACAATACCCCACACCACAGAGACACATTTTTTTTTTCATTTTCAGCCATGTGGCATGTGGGGTCTTAGTACTCTGACTGGGGAACAAGCCAGTGCCCCCTGCATTGAAATGGTAGAGTTTTAACCACTGGACCACCAGGGAAGTCCCAGCAAGTAGAAACATTTACTAACCCCCTAGGATATTCATATTTTAAACTCCTTTAGGCAGAAGATTTCTTTTTCACAGCCATTTCAGTTCCAGGTTATGTCGGCTCGGTACCCATGATTTTTTATGCAAAAGCTCTATAGGAGAAGGAAGTAGGAAGCTTCTGGCCTTTGCAGGGCATCTAGGCCTGGCAAGGTGTTTGCATTAAGTATCCTACAATTTGAGTCTCCTACTCTGGTATTCAAAGATTGTAACACCCTGGACACAAATGAACCAGCTGCTCCCCTGGCTCCTGGCTGTTGGGTGTCCTTCATCCAAGTCAATTTGCAAGAATCAACAGTGAGGCTTGTTGTTGACTTACACCTACCTCATTTGTGTCTGCCCGTATGCTCTTCTTTCAAACTTCCTGTTCTGACCTTCCCATCCAACCACACGTAGCTGGTAGCACATCTGGTTTTATTTTTCTTACAGATAGAGGTTTTAGAATATTAGGAATTCAGAAAACATGAGCCAAAATTGAATCCTTGGGTCATATTTTATCGTTTTGTCTAGGAATATTTGGGGATTTAGGGTTTGAAGAGAAAACAGTGAAGTTCTTTCCGTTATATGTTCTTTTTTCTAAGGGCTTCCGAATTTCTGAGACTGGGCAGAAGCTGTTTTTGAACTGGTCATGTATCTTTCAGACCTTATTGGTGTCTGAGTAGCAATACTTTGCTGATCTTGACCGATTCTGTGTCGGTTTTCCGAAGTTTGGTTATTTGGAAGCCTTGCTGTCCGAATTACTAGCTGTGTGAAGTTGGGATCATGTGATGTTCTGAGCTTCTGCGTCCTTATCTCTAAAATGACAGTGACAGTATGTGACTTGCAGAATTGTCTGGATGGAACCAGATGTCACAGGAGGATGACAACCGACCATTCATGTTGCTGTGATTTGAGCACCTTCTGTGTACCAGCTGCTGTTTTAAGCACAGAACTTTTTTTTTCCCATTTATTTTTATTAGTTGGAGGCTAATTACTTTACATTATTGTAGTGGTTTTTGTCATACATTGACATGAATCAGCCATGGATTTACATGTATTCCCCATCCCGATCCCCCCTCCTGCCTCCCTCCCTACCCCATCCCTCTGGGTCTTCCCAGTGCACCAGGCCCGAGCACTTGTCTCATGCATCCAGCCTGGGCTGGTTATCTGTTTCACCATAGATAATATACATGTTTCGATGCTGTTCTCTCGAAACATCCCAGCCTTGCCTTCTCCCAGAGTCCAAAAGTCTGTTCTGTACATCTGTGTCTCTTTTTCTGTTTTGCATATAGGGTTATCATTACCATCTTTATAAATTCCATATATATGTGTTAGTATACTGTATTGGTCTTTATCTTTCTGGCTTACTTCACTCTGTATAATGGGCTCCAGTTTCATCCATCTCATTAGAACTGATTCAAATGTATTCTTTTTAATGGCTGAGTAATATTCCATGGTGTATATGTACCACGGCTTCCTTATCCATTCGTCTGCTGATGGGCATCTAGGTTGCTTCCATGTCCTGGATATTATAAACAGTGCTGCGATGAACACTGGGGTGCACGTGTCTCTTTCAGATCTGGTTTCCTCAGTGTGTATGCCCAGAAGTGGGATTGCTGGGTCATATGGCAGTTCTATTTCCAGTTTTTTAAGGAATCTCCACACTGTTTTCCATAGTGGCTGTACTAGTTTGCATTCCCACCAACAGTGTAAGAGGGTTCCCTTTTCTCCACACCCTCTCCAGCATTTATTGCTTGTAGACTTTTGGATAGCAGCCATTCTGACTGGTGTGTAATGGTACCTCATTGTGGTTTTGATTTGCATTTCTCTGATGATGAGTGATGTTGAGCATCTTTTCATGTGTTTGTTAGCCATCTGTATGTCTTCTTTGGAGAAATATCTGTTTAGTTCTTTGGCCCATTTTTTGATTGGGTCATTTATTTTTCTGGAATTGAGCTGCAGGAGTTGTTTTAAGCACAGAACTTTTATTTCATCCAGTCCTTCACAGCCTCTGTGCTTAGGTATCATTATTCCCAGGTAATGGACGAGGAGCTCAGGGAGGGTCTTTAACTTGCCCACCATCAGCCAGGGGAATAACCCTAGTTGTCTGACATAACTGTGCTCCCCTCCTCTTCAGGCTAGCAAGTGTGAAGAATTAGCTTAGAGCAGGAGTCGGCAGACTATAGCCACAGACCGCATCTGGCCCACAGCTTGTTCTTTATAAATAAAGTTTTATTTATAAACACAACCATGGCCATTTGTGTGCCTGTTGTCTGTGGTTCTTTCTGCACTATTATGGAAGAATTGAGTGGTTGCGGCCAAAAGCCTAAAATCTTTACTCTCTGGTCCGTTAGGGAAAATGTGTGCTGTGTGTAGGGTGAGGCCTTGATGGTATGCATGTCCAGAATACATCCATGTTTCAGTGATTGACTAAAACTGGATCCTGGGAGGTAACTGCTGCTGCTGCTGCTAAGTCACTTCAGTCGTGTCCGACTCTGTGTGACCCCGTAGACGGCAGCCCACCTGGCTCCCCCGTCCTTGGGATTCTCCAGGCAAGAACACTGGAGTGGGTTGCCATTTCCTTCTCCAATGCAGGAAAGTGAAAAGTGAAAGTGAAGTCGCTCAGTCGTGTCCGACTCTTAGCGACCCCATGGACTGCAGCCTACCAGGCTCCTCCGTCCATGGGATTTTCCAGGCAAGGGTACTGGAGTGGGTCGCCATTGCCTTCTCCGTCTGGGAGGTAAAGAATTTTGCAAAGTCCTCTTTCTGATGATTTCACGTTCTTTTTATCATTCTAAGGAGCTTTGGGCTCAGGATCTGAGCAAAGTCCGTGAGCGGATGACGAAGTTTATTGACGACACCATGAGGGAAACTGCTGAACCCTTCTTGTTTGTGGATGAGGTGAGTGAGCTCCCTGTCCTGTGGGCATGGCTTCTGGATTCACATCGCTGTCCTCCAAAGTGTATCTTCTAGGTCTCTTCCCTTGGAGGGCTTTGCTGCTAGATGTCCCTAGACTGCCTCTCTCAGTCAAGAGCTGTTTTTTTCCTTGGTCCTAAACCATCATAGTCTTTGATCTTTCTCCTCCTCCTCTGATCACATAGGTGAAATCTTTTCTTTTGCCGCTAGAGGGAGTTGCTGCCAGCGAGCCTTAAACCATCACAAGGACAGCACTAGAATTGCAGGGTTTGTGTGGCTTTTTGCAGGATGTGGAAATGGGTGCCCTTGGCCCCGCGTGAGGCCGCAGGGGCTGAGGGGAACTGGGGAGCTCCCTTCGCCCCACGCAAGGTTGTCCCCAGGAAGTAGTGTCACTCAGGCTTCTGTGTTCTTTTCTAAGGGGTCAGGAACTGGTAGATGGAGTTTCTTGCCTTTTAGATATCACGATACTGGCGGTGTTCTGCTTCTCATATCGGATGGTGCGTTCACAAATGTTCATGGTGTTATTGTCTCCAAGCCCTTGTATATGGGCAGCGTGTACTCTTGTAGCCTCATATACTTGAGGAAACGTATTGAAAAGGAAATTAACTGTATAGGTCAGCGAAGCGTGTGTTCATACAGCCTGTTGCAAGCCGAGTTTTCTGCTTTGGAAACGGTGGCTGAGGCCAGGGGGCCGTGTGTTGAATCTTCGCGTGCCGTCCCCCTGAGCTGACACAGGCCCGCAGGAGCCAGTCGCCACCCGTGCCTCGCGTGGTGACCCCGCATGTCTGTGACTCCCCTAGTTCCTCACGTTCCTGTTTTCCCGGGAGAACAGCATCTGGGACGAGAAGTATGACGTGGTGGACATGCAGGACATGAACAACCCCTTGTCTCATTACTGGATCTCCTCGTCTCACAACACGTGAGTCTCCCCGCCAGCCTGCGGCCCGTCAGGCAAAAGGGTGGTACAGAGGGCACTCCGGTGCGCTGCTCCGGCAGAGCGTGTGGGCAGTGGGCAGAGTGCAGGCCCTCGCTGCTCATGCTGGGCTATATGGAAGCTGCTGGAGGGGAGGGGAGATGCATCTGTCTTTCCTAGTTGGTATTGCCTTAGTAATCCTTTTTCTGTGGCCCTAAGAGGCAGGTTGATAAAGCCAGTTTGCCCAGTTTGGGCGTCTCATTCATAGCTGTTGCTGTTGTTGAGTCCCTCAGTCATGTCTGACTCTTTGTGACCCCAAGGACTGCAACACACTAGGCTCCCCTGTCCTTCACTATCTCCCTGACTTTGCTCAAACTCACATCCATTGAGTCAGCGATGCCATCCAACCAGCTCATCCTCTGTAGTCCCCTTCTCCTCCCGCCCTCAATCTTTCCCAGCCTCAGGGTCTTTTCCAATGAGTCAGCTCTTCGCATCAGGTGGCCAAAGTATTGGAGCTTCAGCTTCAGCATCACTCCTTCCAGTGAATATTCAGGGTTGATTTCCTTTAGGATGGACTGGTTGGATCTCCTTGCAGTCCAAGGGACTCTCAAGAGTCTTCTCCAGCACCACAGTTCGAAAGCGTCAGTTCTTCGGTGCTCAGCCTTCTTTACGGTCCAGCTCTTAGGAAAGCAGTTGAATTAGTCACTGAACTGACTTTTACTGAGAGTTCGCCTTGCGCCAGGCCCTGGGCTTGCATTTCCACTGCAGGGGGCTTGGGTTCAGTCCCTGGTTGAGAAACAAAGATCCCGCATACCGCACAGTGGGGCCAAAAAATAGAAAAACACGGGGGAGTGGGCAGGATCAGCCCCTGTCCTCCTGTGTTTGGATGGGGAAAGGGCCTCCCTGAGTCTCAGCGATGAGCAGGAGTTGGTGAGAGAACAGGTGGCGAGGTGAGGAGGAGGGCTTCAGACACAGGAACAGCACATGCAAATGTCCGGGGGCAGGAGGAACTGAGAGGAGTCTAGTAAGACGAGAGCACAGACCCTGGGACGGCGAGTGGCAGGCGACGAGGCCAGCAGGTCAGCTTGAGTGGGATCTGTGAAGGCAGTGGGAGCCCCCGCCGATGGATTTTAGGACGCAGACCAGCACACTCAAATGTGTATCTTTGGGAGTGTGCCCTGATTGAAAAAAAGGGCAGACAGGAAGGGAGAAATGGGTGTGCACTCAAGCTCTGATCCTCGGTCTGCTTTATAAGGTGAGGGTGGAGGCCTTCGGTCCTGGGCTGTTGACTGGCACTTTCCCAAGTGTCGTCCAGACAGGAGGTGGAGAGCAGGCCCTGAGGTTTGTCTCCAGGCATTTTGGAAGACACCTTCCTATTCAGGGGCGAAGGGACTTCATAGTTCTCATTCCTACCTTTGGTTTGAGTACGTGTTGGAGAATGGCGGATTCTGCCAAACCCAGAAGACGGCTGAGCAACACAGACTCTCAAAGGAGGGGAATGTGGATGGTAGGGAGGAGAGTGATAAAAATTGGTCTTTCTGCATCAGCTTTGGTGGACGTAGTTCACGGGGTAGCAGTTCCATTTATCCTGTGCCGGGCCTGGGGCCCTGAGGTCAGAATGATGGCCCACCTCTGCCTTGTGTAGCCTGGGGGGCAGCTGTCAGGAGTTGTCCGTTTATCATTGTCCATCAGTCTCACTCCTGATTCCCTTCGACCACGTTTTCCTTGAAAGAACACACGTTCTCCACCCCACCTTTGGGTTTCCAGGATGGTTCCCCTTCACCTCCCACGGCCATAGCCTGAGTCTGAGGCTCCTGTCTCGGCATGTGATTGCCTGTGTCTGGCCCAGATCCTAATGAGGGGTGAGGTGGGGGGAATCATTCTAGACAGGAAGAACTCAGGGCATTGGGGGCTCAGGCTGAGAAGTTCCCCAGGGGCGCCCCGAGGTGCAGGCCTGCCCCCACATGGCCCCCGCTCCCGCAGGTACCTCACGGGGGACCAGCTGCGGAGCGAGTCGTCCCCGGAGGCCTACATCCGCTGCCTGCGGATGGGCTGCCGCTGCATCGAGCGTGAGTACCCGCCCGCCGGATGCCTTGGGTGGGGGCCCGAGGGGTGGGGGTGGGCGGGGCAGCCTGGGGGCGGAGCCAGGCGGCCCCCGCCAGGCCGGGGCTTTCCCCCAAAGACGGGGTCCCCCACAACAAGGAGGGACGTTGGGCCTGGCCAGGTCGGACAGTGGTCTTCTTGGGCAGTGGTCTTCTTGTTCGGAAAGCGTCCAGATACAGCTGAGAGGCTGGGAAGCCCGTCGTAAAGATGGCCTTCCTGTCCTGCGGCCCCTCGGGGCTGTAGTTAGAGGCAGGAGGGCGCCCTGCGCGGTTCAGCAGGGGTCCCTGAGCGCCTGTGCCCGGGTGCCCGTAGCTGCCCCACACAGGCGACTCCAGGCCCCTGGACGTGGCTGGGAGCGGGTGCTTCCTCCTGACGCCCCAGCCTGACCCCTGCCAGGGGCTCCTGGGTGTGCCAGGCTGGGAAAGGCACAAGGCGCTGATGTAGGCCCCAGCTCAGTCAGAAACAGTCATCAGGTATCAGACCTTAATGGCAGTTCCTCCTACAGAGTGCTGCCTCGTTTATGCCTTTTTCTGTCTTAGGGAAAAAGCAAATGTGAAAAAAATTTAGTTCGAAACTGTCAGCTCCTGTCTCCTCTGGGGGTTAAAAATATAGAGGCTGTTCACCTTCTATGTAACCATGAATCTCGAAAAATAAATCTCTCACTGCTCTGTAATGTTCACTCTGGCAGAGAAAGCAAGCCAGAGTTTAGACAAGTCATATCAGAAGATAAAACGCACGATAAATCTCTGTTAAAAAAGTTTGAACTAGTGTCTTTGGGACGGACGTGTGGCATCACAAAGGGACCTTTAATTAGACCACCCAGTCTTCCTATAACGTGCATGCAGCTAACGCGTGTCCTCAGGCTGGTGGCCCCGGGCTGGCCGGGTCTGGCCTGGTGTCCGGGTGGTGGAGCCGGCACTGGGGCGGGGGCCGGGGCATGGCCGTCACCCGGGCAGTGTGGCCGTGGAGGGGGACGGGCGGGAGCTCAGGGCGCCCGCTTCTGCCCGCAGTGGACTGCTGGGACGGGCCCGACGGCAAGCCCATCATCTACCACGGCTGGACGCGGACCACAAAGATCAAGTTCGACGACGTCGTGCAGGCCATCAAAGACCACGCCTTTGTCACCTCCAGGTCGGCGGCTGGTCTCCTGGTGGTTCGCCTTCAAGGGGAAGGGCGCTGGGGTTGGGTGGACAGACACAGACATACTCCCCACCCCTCTGCACACCCTGCATGGACACACACACATTCCCTACCCCCTGACACATCCCACATAGACACACACACAACATACATTCCCCACCTGCCAGTTACCCCACACAGACACACACACACACACACAGACATACACACCCTCCCCACCTCCCAGTCACACCCCACATAGACACATACACACACATACACTCACATACTCACACACACACTCCTCACCTCCCAGACACGCCCCACATAGACACACATACATACACATACTCCCCATCCCCCATACACCCCATATAGACACACACACACACACACACACACTCTCACACACTCCCCATGTCCCAGACACGCCCCACATAGATACACATATTCCCCACCCCCGTGCACACCTCGCATGGACACACACACATTCCCTACCCCCTGACACACCCCACATAGACACACACACACACATACATTCCCCACCTCCCAGTTACCCCACACAGACAGACACACGCACACAGACATACACACACTCCCCACCTCCCAGACATGCCCCCCCCACATATACATACTCCCCACCCCCCTGACACCCCCAAAGACACACACACATACTCCCCACCCCCCAGACACCCACATAGACACATACAGACCCCCCACTCCCTAGACACTCTACATGGACACACATACTCCCCACCCCCACACACCCCACATAGACACACACACACAGACACCCCTTCCCCCAACACACACCCCCATCTCACCCGCTGGGCTCCATCTTGACCAAAGGCACCGCCGACAAGCCTCGGCTGAGTGTTGGCACCCCTCCACGCCGAGAGTGCAGGTCAGGTCCTGCTTGCAGAGCCCGGAGGAGGCTGGGGAGCCCCGTGCGGGTGGCCAGCGCCTGCCCCGCTGACCCCTGCCACCCGCCCGCCTGCAGCTTCCCCGTGATCCTGTCCATCGAGGAGCACTGCTGTGTGGAGCAGCAGCGCTACATGGCCCGGGTGTTCAAGGAGGTGCTTGGAGACCTGCTGCTGACCAAACCCAAGGAGGCCAGTGCCGACCAGCTGCCGTCGCCCAGCCAGCTGCGAGGGAAGATCATCATCAAGGTAGCGGCTCAGGGTGTCACGCGCGTGGGGGCGGGGGTCCTGGCTCGCCGTTCTCCTCGCTCACTCCGCTCCTGACCCGGGCAAGGTCGCTTAACCTCCCAGTGCCTCTCTGTGCTCACTGTCTGGGGGCTCACGATAAAACCCACACTGTCCGTGTGCCACGAGTATAAGTGCGAAAGAGTGTGTGCAGAGTGCGCGGAACTACCCTGTCCCGCAGCAGTGCCCTGGACGCATTCACTCAGTGTCTCTCGTCTGTTTCTTGGCCGCTCTTCACCATGTTCCTCTCTGTCAGGCCCTCGCGATGTGCTGGGGCTGTCCCGGTGAGACCCAGGCTCCGTTCTTGCCCTCGGGAGCGCCCAGGGTAGCTCAGGAGGTGGACTGGAGATGGACAGCTGCCCCAAAGGACTGTGTGCACCGGGGGTGGTGGGGGTGGCAAGCTGGGTGCTGTTGGGGGGGATGAGTGGCAGCCAGGAGCACCGTGGAGAGGGTGACATTTGGGTCAAGAGACCAGATGGACAGCGGCTTAAAGCATGTCGGTTCAAGCCCCGTGTGCAGGAGAGTGGACTCTGGTCCACGAGGTTGTCCAGGGACCCGGACCCGCTCCCCTTGTTCTGTGCTCTCCCAGGGAAGGGGTTTTCAGGTGAGGTCCTGCAGAGCCCCCAAGAGTCCACAGGTAGAATTCGGGGGGAGGCGATGGTGGCATGTGAACTTGGGGCAAAAATGTTGCCTCTTTGTTAACATGTAAGCAAAACGTAACACCTCCTTCGTCATGAATATTGGCAACAAGCCACCTGGGGCTTCATCACCAGCAGCAGTCATGGATGTTTTCACATCACATTTGCAGTTGTTGCAAATATCTCAAACTAATGTGTGCTCATCACAACTTTGAAATTATGATGGTTATTAGATCTGCCTCTAGATCTTATGTGAGGTGTCAATAAAGAGGCATATCTATTAGTATGTTACAAGGATTTTTATTTACTGTCTTAATAGTTGTATTTCAGTATCATTGATTTCTCTTGTAATTTTATGCATCATGAATGTTGTTCTGAGGAAAGGCTCTGTACTCTTCCCCAGACGTCAGAGGTGGGGTCCATGGCACAGAACTGGCCCAGGCTGCCTTAGGGCACCGTCCTTGTGTGGTCAATGCTGGGTTGCAGGCACATGGAGATCCGGCTCGCAGAAAGGGGAACACGGTGGGTCCAGGGCGAGGGATGCCTGGTAGGCAGCGGGGTCGTCAGTGGGACAGGCCCGGCCTCGCCTGTCCTGGCCTGAGAACCTAGTCATGTGACCACCCTGCCTGCAGGGGTGCTGATGCTGGCAGGGCAGCATCAGTGGAAGAAGCGACGTGGATTTTGGTGACAGCCAGCGGGTCCGTGGGAAGGACGAACACGGGTTTACCAGGCAGAGAAGGGGGAAGGCCCTTCAGGTTCGGGGAGTAACATCCTTGAAGGTGGGTGGCGCAAACACGTGGTGTGTGCCCTGGATTGTCACTGGACCACGGAGACGTACCGGGGACATTCCCCATGTGTCGGGAGGTCATGGTCTCGGGGGGAGACCAGCCTCTAAGCGGAGGAGAGCAGAGCAGTGAGCGGGCTTTGCCGAGGCCCATCCGGAGGGGGGGACCCCGGTGTGCCCTTGGGTCAGAGCAGCAGTGTATTCGGAGGAATTGGCTGAGATTTTGGGGTAGATTTCCCTAAGACGTCCGGGGAAGCTTCTAGCATTCCGGTAGGATGAGGGGCAGAGGGGGCTTGGCCGAGGAGGGTCCACAGCTTCTCAGGTTTGGTCGGTGATTCTTCGGGGGGCCTGGTTGCCTTTCTCCGTGACGTCCCTCTGTGTCCATTAGGACAGCTCTCTGCGTGTCCCCAGGGACTTCTCGGCTCCCATTTCACGGTGTGGGGTAGCACACGCCCCTTCAGGAGCAGCCCTGGGCCCAGCGGTGCCCCTTCGTGGCTCACCGCTGTCAACTTCAGGGAAAGGGGGTGGAAATAGCATCTGTGACCCCGTCAGTGAGTGCTGCACGCGGGGCTGGGTTCACACTCAGAAATGGTCTTCAGCCTCATGACAGCCCCCCAGGACGGGTCACCCGGGTCCCCAGCCCCCTTGACAGGGGAGGACACAGGTGCAGAGGTTGACCAAGCGGAGGCTACACAGTTCCTGCCAAAGATGTCACTCAGGGCTGTTCAAATGGAGATTTATGTCGTGCCACGCCATGTGTCCTGCTTGCCCACTGCCTTCCGGGACCCGGCAGGGGCCCTGTCACCCCCATTGCACAACGGAAGTTACTGAGGCAGCTTGTCATGCGGCCAAGGCCCCCCAGTGAGGAAGGCGATGGGCCCTGAATTCACGCCCGGGTCTGACTCCCCATCCTGAGTCCCCTCCACCAGGCCACCGCTGCCCAAGGCTGGTGCGTGTGATGTGGCTGGTCAGCACTCGCCTGGGGGGATGTCTTCATAGTCGTCCTCTTGGTCTTGCCGATGGACACAAAGGTTTCAGAGGAGCCACCTGCCCCGGGTCACACAGCTGATAAAGCAGCAGCAGGGCTGTTTGCACCCAGGTCTTCTCAGCCTACGTCCCCAGTGTGCCCACAGACGCACTGTGGCCTTGCCTCTCCCTCTGGTGCTGGGAACGTGGGCGCGTCGTTGATTCCCTGAATATTTAATGAGCAGTCACTATCTGCTCAGCTAGCTCAGGAGATTCAGCAGGGAACAAAACAAAGTCCCTGCCCTCATGGGGCTTATATTCCAGCAGGGAGGACAGAAGACAGATACGTAGCTACACACAGGGCCAAAGAGTATGAAGATTAATTACATCCAGGGGCTTGAGAGTGACAGGGACAGGAAAGGGGCCTGTGGGCAATTTCATGTCACACAGACAAGGGAAGCTCCTCTGGGGAGGTGATGCCGCGTGCAGAGCTGAAGGTGGTGAGAGAGAAGCCAGGCAGAGAGAACCAGCGGTGCAAAGGCCGAGGCGGAACGGTGCGAGTGGGTGCTGGGCCGACGGGGAGGAGGGCTTGCTGGCTCCGCGATCCTCACTCTGGGTCTCAGGGAGACGGCTCTGTGTGTTCTCCCCTCAGCATAAGAAGCTGGGCCCCCGAGGCGACGTGGACGTGAACATGGAGGACAGGAAGGACGAGCACAAGCAGCAGGGCGAGCTGCACATGTGGGACCCCATCGACCAGGTGCGGCTTCTCGCGCCCGCCCAGAGCCCGGAGCGCGCCGCCGCCCGCCGGCAGCGCTGAGGCCATTCCCGTCCTACGCTCAGCTCGTTCTAAGCGAACGGCTCACTGTTAGCAAACCGTGTTTTTCTCTGGCCTTATGTTTTATTTTGAAATAATTTTATATTCAGTGTAACATACTATAGATTCTCACGCAGAAATGAAGACACACACACATACTCCTCATACATCCTTCACCCAGTTTCCCCAAATAGAAACATCCTCTGTAACCAGAGTGTAATTGTCATAACCAGGAAGTGGAACCCTAGCTATATTACTACGGACTAATTTATGGGCCTTATTCCAGTCTGTCCACTGATGTCCTTTTTCTGGTCCAAAGGATGCAATAATGGAATTAGTTGTCCTAACTCCTTAGTATCCTCCAACCTGAGACAGTTCCCTGGGAACATTATTATTATTATTTTCCGTGCCACATGGCTTGCAGGATCTCAGTTCCCCCACCAGGGTTTGAACCCAGGTCCCCTGCGTGGAAGCACAGAGTCCTAACCACTGGACTGCCTGGGAATTCCCAAAGAAACATTGTATTTTGACAAGAATGAGGCATTCTGAATGTTAATGCCACTTCTCATATCCCTTAACCTAACATGGCAATCCATTTGAGTAGGTATTGATCAAAATGATTGATTGAAGTATATAATTGATGTACAGTGTTATGTTAGTTTCAGGTGTAAAGCAAAGTGATTATTACAGATTTTGCATATCTATGTAATATTTGTTTTTCTGCAAATATTTTGAGTATCTTTTACATGTCTGTTCTTATAGCCTAGAAATAAACCTTAAAAATGGTTAAATAAAGAATTAAGTCATATTTAAATGTTGAAGAAAGGGTCTCTAGACAGACTGGCTGAGAAATTGTGAAAGTTTTATAAGGTAGATGAAATAGAAAAAGACAGCCATGGAGGCACACACACAGAGAAAACAATCCCATTATTCATAAAAGGCTTCAAATCAGATGAACATGATGCTGTGTTGTGTCTGCTTTTAGGCATACTGAATAAAGAAGCCCTCAAAATGCTAAAAGAACCCCAGAGTAATAGGTGTTTTAAAGGAAACATCTCACAGGGGCTTGAGTTCAGTGAAACCACCACAAACAGCTACAAAAATGGGAAAGGAAAGTCCCGGGGGTGATGCCAGGCAGGAGCCTTGGGCCTCAGAGTTGATGCAGCAGAGATTTCGGGGGAGACCTAATGCTGATCTTACTTTGTAGAAATGGACTCGGCACTACTGTGCCATTGCTGATGCCAAGCTGTCCTTCAGCGATGACATTGAACAGACTGTGGAAGAGGAGCTGCCGCTGGTAGGTGGAGACCTCCTATACTGCTCTTCTTATCCTGTGGCCAGCAGGCCTGGACATGCTCAGCCCATCTATGGAGCTGCCTCTTTGGGTACCAAGGCTTGCCTGGCTCTTCTCTGATTGGTTGACTGGCCCATGTGCTTAGCCAATGAGGCTTAAGAGTCTTTCCTGCTCTCTGAAAGGCTTGATTGGCCTTGATAGGAGAGGATGAGGACAATTGGATGCTCTGTTCAGCCCCACCCACTAACTTAGTTCCTGGCTTTCCTGCCCTCTGCCCCTGGGCTGCTGACCATCCTTGGTGCTGTTCTTGAGTGCAGTCCCCAGGGTATTGTAGCTTTCAGGCTTCCTGCACAATAGAGTTGAGGCTGTCCTGGGCCATGACTCAGGAGGCCACCGTGAATGGGGGCTGTCAGGAGTAGGTGTCTGGCCGGGGGAGGGCAGTGGAGGCTGGCTTCCCAGACCTCCTGGGGTGAAGGCCAGCTGAGGCCATCCTTGCTCTGTTATCCAGTCCCCTGAAGCGGCGTGCACAGATGGGCCGGTCTGGTGATGCTGGCCCTGGTTTTCAGAAGCCTCTCCTCTCTTTGTGGCCCAGGATATACCCCCCACGGAGCTGCATTTTGGGGAGAAGTGGTTCCACAAGAAGGTGGAGAAGAGGACAAGTGCTGAGAAGCTGCTGCAGGAATACTGCGCTGAGACAGGGGGCAAGGACGGGACCTTCTTGGTGCGAGAGAGCGAGACCTTCCCCAACGACTACACCCTGTCCTTCTGGTAATGCCCCCCTGTCTGGCCATGCCCACCTTCTCCCCACAGCTGGTGGGACCAAGGGGCCACATGGCAAGTGGTGCCAGCATAGGCTGGACTTGGGTGGGGCTGGGCTGGAAACTGAGGCTTCCCTGGTTACTCAGCGGTAAAGAATCCGCCTGCAATGCAGGCGCCACAGGAGACACGGGTTTGATCCCTGGGCTGGGAAGATCTCCTGGAGAAGGGAATGGCTACCCACTCTAGTACTCTTGCCTGGGAAATTCCATGGACAGAGGAGCCTGGCAGGCTGCAGCCCATAGGGTCGCAAAGAGTTGGACATGACTGAAGTGGCTTAGCATGCACGCATGGGCTAGAAACGCAGACTTCATTTAGTGAGTTTTGGGGGGCAGGACTTGGGTTGAGTGAGGCCCCCAAAACATAGTCATCAACATTAGTGATATTTCAGTGCAGTATTAAATATTGTAAAGTAAACTTACAGAACTGTGGTGAGGCTATAGTGAGCTTATCTACACCTATTCATTTTGGGGTACTTGCTCAGTGCTAGGCACAGTGACTTAGCAGTGACCAGGCAGACACAGTCCCTGTCCTCTTGGAAATTAGAGTCTGAGAATGGAGATGGACAGTGAAAAAGGAATCACGCAAATAATACATAATTCTAGTTGTGACAAGTGCAGTGGAAAAAATGCAGGATGTTATGAATGTCAGAGTGGGATCTGGTGTGATGTTGGGAGAAAGATCAGGGAAGACTTCCTGAAAGAAGTGGTGTTTAAATTGAGACCTGAAGGATAAAAGTTCTAATATTAACAACAGACAAATAATAGTGAGAGCTAACACCTATAAGATGTTTACCACGTTCTAGGCAGCATTCCAGGCATGTTCTGTGTGTGTGTGATCTTGTTTCACCCTCAGGAGATCTCTGTGAGGCGAATACTGCCATTGTCCTTGTTGGACCACTAGGATCGTAGTAGGGAGGCTCAGAGGGGACAAGTCACTTTGTTCAGGGTCACTTAGCTCATCAGTGGCAGAGTCAGGATTGGAACCCAGGCTGTCTGGCTCCAGAGGACCAGTTATGTAGGTAAAGGGGACAGCAGGCAGAGGAAGTAGGTAGAATGTTCTGGAATCCAGGCTCAAGGAGTAGCTCGTATGGAAGCCCTGGTGGGTTCAAAGAGCAGAGGGAGGCCTGTGCGGTCACACACAGCGTCCGCTCCGGGGGCCGCGGCTGCAGCTCTGGCCCGGCTGCAAGAGGAGCCCGCCGGGCTGGCTTTGACGTGGTCCCCCTCCCCGCAGGCGGTCGGGCCGCGTGCAGCACTGCCGGATCCGCTCCACCATGGAGGGCGGGACCATGAAGTACTATCTGACTGACAACCTCATGTTCAGCAGCATCTTCGCCCTCATCCAGCACTACCGCGAGACACACCTGCGCTGCGCCGAGTTTGAGCTCCGGCTGACCGACCCCGTGCCCAACCCCAACCCGCACGAGTCCAGGCCGTACGTGCGCCCCTGCGCTGGGGGCGCGGGTCGGAAATGCCAGCCTTGGGCTGGGCTGGGGCCCGCGCTCCCACGAGGCTCCTCGCCTGGGCCCACCAGGGTCTCTCTAAGTCCCCCCTCCGGGCGGCCGCTGTCCAGATACCTGCTGCCTGTTCCTCCTTCCTCTCCCTCCGCCCCTCTCATCCTTTCTTCTGCTTTGTCTTCAGAGTCCCGAGTTCTTGGGCTTTGATTTTTCAGAGACTAATTCTGACCTGGTGTTACCGTTCTACTTGTCAGAGCTCATTCCTGTTGGTCTGAAAGCAAAAAAATAATAATAATAATTGTAAAGAGAATATCGGTTAGGCCTTGCAAAGGGTTAACTAGTTCTGAAAAGAAAAGAGTAATTTTTAATCAGAAACCTGCTCAAGTGCACCTTTCTGAGGAAGCCATAGAGCTGTGACAACTTTGAGTTTTACTTTCCTTGTCTGTATTCAAGTGGATGGCCTTAAAATTTGCTATTTTGCATCTTTGAAATTAACCTCCAACCCCTCTAAAACCCCACTGTGTGTGTTTTCTGCCTCTGAGTTTCTGAGACACTGCAGTGGCTGTGTCACTCTCTGATGCTTGGGTCAGTGGTCGGGGAGGGGTTATAGATTTAAGTTGATTTATTCTCTCGTGCTCCAAGCAGACTTCCCACAGGAATACTTCACCTGAGCTGTGTCTGGGTGATGGTTTTCACAGTCGCCGTCCCTAGAAGGGATTTCGGATGGGGAGGCCCGCTATGTAATTTCCGTGGTGGGCTCCAGGCTCGTACTTCAGGCCTCCCGGGGACCCACCACGTCCTCCTCCGCTGCGTCTCAGCGGCCTCTCCCCTGGCCATTTCCCCGGCCTGTGCTGCAGGTGGTACTATGACGGGCTGAGCCGCGGAGAGGCGGAGGACATGCTGATGCGGGTGCCCCGGGACGGGGCCTTCCTGATCCGGAAGCGGGAAGGTACCGACTCCTACGCCATCACCTTCAGGTAAGTCCCTGGGCTGCAGCCACTTCTCACTCTGCAGAGGCGCCTGGGAAGGGCAGGTGGGAGGAGAAAGGGGGAACTGCAGGTGGACGCTGAGCCCAGAGTCCTCTGTCCAGAGTGTCAGCTACGATGGGGACAGTCACAGTAATAAGGAGAGCAGAAGCAGGCTGCGCTAATACTGTGTACTTTCAGCATGCCAGCCACTGTTCTGTGTTCCCGAGAGTAACGTGTTTTACATTGATTCATTTAATCTTCCCACAACTCTGTGGGGTGAGCGTGACCCACACCCCTACTTTTTGGAGGAGGAAACTGAGGCACAGGGCAAGGAACGACCTGCTGAAAACCGGCAGCCCGTTAGCGGTGGAGCTGGAGTTTGCACCCCAGCAGCACTGGCAACCCAGATGGGTGGCGATGCAGCCCTGGTCTCCTCCCAGCTGCCGCTGCCGCTGCCTGCCAGTGGGGAGGCCGTGTGGACCAGCCGTCTCAGGGCCGTGGTTCTCGGTGTTAATGCAGCCCCGAGACACCTGCGTCCTCCAATTTCCACCAAAAGCGGTATGAGGGAGGGTCACACCCCGTTCATCAAATGGTCCCTCCATCTCCCCATTTGCAGGGTTTCCCTGCGTGTTCTTGGTGATGGTAGTAGAACACTGGGTTCCAAAGGTTGAGCTCCCAAGTGATGTTCCGGACACTGGGCTGCCTTCAAGGCCTCACCTATTTATTTTTATTTATTTATTTTTAAATTAATTAATATTTTTTCAAATACTTAAAAAAATATTTATTCATTTATTTAGCTTTGCCAAGTCTTAGTTGCAGCATGTGGGATCTAGTTCCTGGACCAGGGATTGAACTCAGGGTATCTGCGCTGGGAGTGCAGAGTCTTAGCCGCTGAGCCACCAGGGAAGGCCCTTCAGATACTCTTTTGACCTCACCACATGGCATGTGTGATCCTGGTTGCCTGACCAGGGATCAAACCTGTGCCCCTCGCGTTGGAAGTGTGGAGATAACCCACCGGGGCCCCAGGGAAGTCCCACCACGTCGGTCTGTCTGGTGCCCCAGGATGGGTGACCGGGCTGTTGGCCGTTGGTGGGCTTGTGTGGCCGTCACCCAGCTGCGGGATGTCAGCCCCGTGGTCTCCCCCCAGGGCCAGGGGCAAGGTGAAGCACTGTCGCATCAACCGAGACGGCCGGCACTTCGTGCTGGGCACCTCCGCCTACTTCGAGAGCCTCGTGGAGCTGGTCAGCTACTACGAGAAGCACGCACTCTACCGGAAGATGAAACTGCGCTACCCCGTGACCCCCGAGCTCCTGGAGCGCTACAACATGGTGGGTGGCTGACCCGCCCGGGACGCGGTGGGATATCCTGAGGTTACGGTTCACCTGCTGGTTCATTCAGCAAACCTTGATCCAGCACGTACATGCACCCCGCACGGCTCTGGGTCCAAAGCTGCAGAGTGGATGCAGACAGTGCCCCGTGGTCTTACAATCCAGTGTGGGGGAGACAGACGACACACGAGATGAAGAACTATCAGAGCATGTGTCAGCTGGTAGGATGATAAGTGCTCCAGAGAACAACACGCTGAGACAGGTGGCTAAGTGGGTAGATGATGGGGAAGGGGCCGCAGTTCTCGGGGGTGCTCAGGAGGGGCTTGCTGACGAGGAGACGTGGGCAGACACGCTGGGAGGTGGAGGAGACAGCCTGAGCTGTGAGGAGGAGGAAAGAACAGTCAGTGCAAAGGTCCTGAGGTGAGAGAATGCGTGGGGGCAAAGAGGAGAAGCTGGCATGGCTGGGCCTAAGTGGTCCAGGGTTGGGGCAGAACTAAATAAGGACAGAACTGTGTGGAGTGGGGCCATACACAGGGGCTTTTATTCTGAGCTGTCAGAGAGTTGTTCTTTTCTTTTTTTGGTCCATGCCATGCAAGCACACAGTATCTTAGTTCCCTGACCAGGGATTGAACCTGCAGCCCGTGCAGTGGAAGTGATATCCGGACCACCAGGGAAGTCCCCACTGGGGGGTTCTGAGCGGTGAAGGGAGGCAGTCTGGTTACCGTGTCCCAGTTCCTATCAGATAGATTCAGTACTTCATTGAAAAGAGATTGTGCACCAGCCACGCATCAGGAACCGTGTGTCTGGATGCGGGGAGAGCACGGTGGAACACCGTGAGCCCTTGGGACATTCAGGTCCTAGAAAGGGGAGCGGGTGACACAGTCACGTAACTATGATGCTCCCGGGCAGGGTGAGTTACAGTGAAGACGAGAACAGGATGGGGCGCTGTGGGGTGGGCGCTGCATCAGACTGGGGCCAGGGAGTTGGGAGCGGGCCTCCTGCAGAGGGTGGGAAGGCAGCCGGGGGCGGAGCGGCTGGGGAGCTGTGAAGGAGGCGGGTTCCAGGTGGGGGGCAGGCAGGCACAGGACTGCAGTGTGGGGTGGGGGTGCCACCCAGTGGGGGCTGGGGAAGGGCAGGAGGGGTCTCCAGTGTGTGCTGGTGAAGGTTTACCGCCCGCTCTGCGGAGAGAAGCCCTGCTTTGTGGCATTTGCCGGTTTCTGCGCTGTGAGTACTCCTGCGGTGGCCAGTTTCAAGCTGCCGACATTGAACGTGGGTCAGGAAGAGTGGTGAGCTTGCTCCAGGACACCAGAGCATCTCAGATCTTGTGTTTTGAAAAAGGAGGATGGCGCCTGGCATGGGGTAGGCCTGCATAGGGGTCTCTCTGATTCTGGGGTAAGATTTCCAAGTTTTGGGGAACTTCTTAGTAGCTTCTTACTGGTTCTACCCACAAGGTGAACAAACTGAGGTTTCAGCTCTTCTGTTAGAGGGCAGGAAACCATGAGGATGCCTAGAATCCTTGTTCTAAGTTAGGGCTGTTCCGGGAGCTTGAGTGATTCCATTTATTTTTCTCTCTTCTTTTTCAGGAAAGAGATATAAACTCCCTCTATGACGTCAGCAGAATGTATGTGGATCCCAGTGAAATCAATCCTTCAATGGTATAGTGCAAACTTCTGATTCACACTATTACCTACTCACTAGACTGACATGGGTCTTCTCAGGTGGTTCATTGGTAAAGAAATCACCTGCCAATGCAGGAGATGTGGGTTCAGTCTCTGGATCAGGAAGATCCCCTGGAGAAGGAAATGGCAACCAGTCCAGTATTCTGGCCTGGACAGTACCATAGACAGAGGAGCCTGTCAGGCCACAGCCATGGGGTTGCAGAAGAGCTGGACACGACTTAGTGATTAAATAACAACAAACAGATTGACGTAGGGTCTATCCCCCAGTTAAAACAGGGCAAGGGAACGTTTTGGAAAACTCTGCCAAAAAATTTTTGGAGGGGAGAAGAAATGACGATTGACAATGTGACATCTAGTTTCAGGGAAGAGGTTCCATCCAAATGTGACTGAGCCTTGCTAAAATTCTGAAGTTTGATGAACCACCTTTGGGCCCAACAGCTTCTAATTAAAAGTCTTTTCAGATGTTCCTTGCTCACTGACTGAGCCTGTGGTGTTTATAAATTCCATTTGGTTCAGCGACCCCTCTGCCGTGCGCACGCTATCTCGTATTCCCACCCTGGCTGCTGAGTCATTTCACGCAGGTAGGGCTGGATTTTACTGTTAGCCTGAAGCTCCTGGTTTCATCTTAAATTCAGCTGGAGCCTGCAGAGGAGCAATGCTGCCGAGTTTTCCATTTGGTGGGGCCGTCCTGTCTGTGATTAGTGTACAGTTCTCGCTTTGGAAGGAACACCCTGCTGGTGGGCTCTGTAGCAATCCGGAGATTTTCTTTTAAACTTAAAACTCCTTGTCCAATGCAAATCCCTTTCAGCAAGCAGTGAAGTCTTGAAAAATTGTGGGTGCATGGCACCGGGTGTGAAGTGCATTAGGGGACTTAGCCAAATAGAAAAAAAAGCATTTATTAGAACTGACAGATGCTTTGGTTATGAGAATGACATGGCCTCACGTCAGGCAGATGTCGGGGGATGGTGGAGATCATGGTAAACGGAGGACGCACCCATCTCGAGAGCAGCCACCCCCGTCAGCAGCTGCCATTTCAGAGACCAGGCGGGGTCTTCTGATTTCTCAAGACAAGCCAGTAATCTGGATGTTTGATGTGAAATCTCCCCATTATTAAACCCTGGTAACTATACCAAGGTATGTAGAGGAAGTCTCCCTATACCCAGTGAGCCTAGTAAAACACGATCATATGCGGAGTTTGAGTACAAGCTGCTAGACTGTGGTGAGTGCCTCAAAATACAGTTATTCTTCTTGTGATTGAAAAATGAGGTAACAATGAAAAGGGAAACACTTTAAAAGCAGGGAAAACCGTCCGGCCTGGTCTCACCATCCTGATGCGGTAGCCGTCTGCACCTGTGGGTGTTGCGTCCCCGCTGGTCCTTGTCTGCGGGGAGATATGTTTTACAGCCCCACCGCAGCACCTGCCATTTCTATTCTTCATTCAGCTGCCGCTCGGCCACGAGTGTTTCTTCACTGCTGATCTACATAATGACCATTTTTTGTTGAGCCTGGTAGGCCGCGCACTTTTGATGCGCTACCTGGACAGGGAAGCCTAGCGTGTTGCAGTCCATGGGGTCGCAAAGAGTCGGACATGACTGAGCAACTGAACTGAACCCGGAGTAGAATTGTAACTTAAAAAGAGAATATTGTTTATGCTGTACAATATTCTAGGTAACTGGGCCCTTTAGCTGTGTCTCCATCAATGGCCATTTGGGTTGTCTCTAGGCTGAGCTCTTCTCGTTAACACTAAAATGATTTCTTCACCTGTGAGGTTTGTGTCTTTCTCTTTATGTCCTTTGGATGAGTTCTTAGAACTGGAGTGATGAGGTCAGTGTTGACAGGTGGCACATATTGATGACCGCACAGCGAGCATTGAGCTAAGCACCTGATGGCTCATTACCTCTGACAGCCCCAGGCAGTAGGTGCCATTTTTGTGCCCATTGTACAGGTGAGACAACTGAGGTGCACAGTAGTTGAATGGTTGATGTGAGTGTGGAGCTGGGATTTGGACGCTCCCAGACATGCGCTTGTAGCCACTGCGGTGCCGCATGCCTGCTTGGTCACGCGATGGGTGGCTCATTTCTCTAGCTCACGAGGGACCTGACATGAGGACCTCTCCTGCCATCCCTCAGGCTGGAGACGTACTCCTCGTAGACGCCATCATGTGGCACCCCCTCTGCCCCTGGCTGTACCTGCCTCGTGGCCTTGGAGTCTGGCAGCGACCTGTAGAGTTTCCTGGGGAAAGATACAACTTGTCCGGCCTGCCCTTGGAGCAGGATGCACAGAAGAGCTGGCTCTGTGTGAAGGTTGAGGAGTCAAGTTCAAAAGCTCTGGTTGGAGTTCCCATGGCAAAGCTTACAGAACCCACACTGTAAGCATCACAGACTATGGTGGTAACTCACTTTAATGGAGTCTTTCTCTGCTCAGCCACTTGCCAGGTGGTTGACTTTGGCCAAGGATGCTTCATCTCTCTGGACCTCTATTTCCTCGTCTGTAAAATGGGATACCGTCACTACTCCCTGCCTGTTAGGATTATGAGGATTAGAGGAGATACTGTAGATAAAAGGTCCAAAACAGGGCTTTGACTGTAGTAAGAACTTAAGAAATGCTCACTGTTGTCATTTTTATCCTCGCGTGTATTATCTCACTTAATAGTCTCAATGACCCTGTGAAGTATGCAGTGTTTCAATCCCTATTTCATAGGTGGGGAAACAGACAGAAGGGGCAAACCGAGGATTTGAACCACATGTCTGACTTCAGAGCCCCGTGCTCTTGAGGAGCAGTTTTATGGATTCCTTGTGAAAACCCCCATTCCCACTTCCTTGTGTCGGAGGAGGGGACGCTGCTGATGTAAGCAGGTTGGCCGTTTCAGAGGTTTTCCTGTTAAGCGTCTGCTTGCTGTGTGGGTGCTCATTTTGCCGTGGGTTGTGCTTGCCCAGCAGCAAATCGCGGAGGAGGCGCTCTGCACTCGGTTCTGTCCTGTTTCTGCCCGTGCGAGGCCGCACTTGGTGCTTTCATGGAGGAGCACCTCGGGCACTGCAGAATGCCAGCATCCCAAATGTCAGGGCGTCCCCGGTAAAAACGCTGGTGAGGCTCGGGGGCCGCCAGAAATGGTGTTGAGCTTGAACTGCTGAGTGGGCTGGTGAACATGGGTAGTGAGAACTTCAGAGGTGGTGGGCGTGGTTCCTCAAAGGCATGTCCTTCCTTTGTTGAGGAAATACCGGCTTATGCTGAGGTGCCCTTTGCTATTCAGATGCTCAGTTGTGGCCAACTTTTTGCGACCCATGGACTGCATCATCCCAGGCTTCCCTGTCCTTCACCATCTCCCGGAGTTTGCTCAAACTCATGTCCATTGAGTCAGTGATGCCATCCAACCATCTCATCCTCTGTCGTCCCCTTCTCCTCCCACCTTCGATCTTTCCCAGCATCAGGGTCTTTTCCAATAGAGTCTGCTTTTTGCATCAGGTGGCCAAAGTATTGGAGCTTCAGCTTCAGCATCAGTCCTTCCAATGATTATTCAGGGTTGATTTCCTTTAGGATGGACTGGTTTGATGTCCTTGCAGTCCAGGGGACTCTCAAGAGTCTTATCCGGCACCACAGTTTGAAAGCATCAATTCTTCGGTGCTCAGCCTTCTTTGTGGGCCAACTCTGACATCTGTACACGACTACTGGAAAAACCTAGGCTCTGATTTAGGTGTTCCTGAAGGAAAGTTATGACCAACCTAGATAGCATATTAAAAAGCAGAGACATTACTTTGCCAACAAAGGTCCATCTGGTCAAGGCTATAGTTTTCCAGTGGTCATGTATGGATGTGAGAGTTGGACTGTGAAGATAGCTGAGTGCCGAAAAATTGATACTTTTGAACTGTGGTGTTGGAGAAGACTCTTGAGAGTCCCTTGGACTGCAAGGAGATCCTGGTTGGATCCATCCTAAAGGAGATCAGCCCTGGGTGTTCATTGGAAGGACTGATCCTGAGGCTGACTGAACTGAACTGAACTGGTGGCTCCCTGGCAATGCAAGCCCTTTGCCACCAGATGGCGCCATAACCCTGGACTAAAGCCGCCCTCTGTTTTGAGAAGAACCAAATGTGCCAGAAAGTACAGCTGCCTCCCTGTTCTGTTGCCTGGCCTGACCCTTTACCTTCTTGTTTTCCCTGAAAGCCTCAGAGAACCGTGAAAGCTCTGTATGATTACAGAGCCAAGCAGAGCGATGAGCTGAGCTTTTGCCGTGGTGCCCTCATCCACAACGTCTCCAAGGAGCCTGGGGGCTGGTAAGGCTGAGGGAAGCTGGGCCCCTCGACCTGTCCCTTTCTAGCAGTGAGACTCAAGCGTTGGCTGAACCCTGACCCCCGTATCTCCTGTTCTGGCCTGGCTTTGACGTGTCATACTTTCTCTGGGGAGGTGACCAATACATGCTCTATTTGCAAAAGCGGGTAAACAGCAATAGCAATTATGATGATGTCATTTATTAATATGTCATACTACGTATTATCTTAATTATAATAGCAGCTACCATTTATTGAGGTCTTACTGTGTGGCAAGCACTATGCTAATTGCTTTCATACATTAAGCAAATTCTTGTTACAGCCCTGCAGGGTTATGACTGTGATTATCTCTGCTTTATGTGGGCTTCCCAGGTGGTGCTAGTGGTAAAGAACCTGCCTCCAACACAGGAGTCATAAAAGATGTGGTGGGTTCCATCCCTGGATTGGGAAGATACTGTGGAGGAGGGCATGGCAACCCACTCCAGTACTCATGCCTGGAGAATCCCATGGGCAATGAATAGATGCAGTGAATGAGGCTTTCCAAAGTTCAGCTACTGAACACCACAGGCTGTTCCCATTATGCAAGCCTGTGCGTTTTAAATTCAAATTCTTGTGCTATTGCATAGTCCCGTGCCCTGCGCAGTGGCCCCATCGTGGATTAAAGAGGTGCATTTTCAGGCCAAAGGCACCGGGGTGTGTGACAGTTGAGTTCTCTCTTCCCCCTTTTTTTTTCACCCAGGGAGAAGAATTCTCTGCCCACCCATAGGTTCCCTCAGCAGGTGGTTTCATGGGACAGTTCCTATCTTAGAGCAGTAAGGATTGTTCATAACTACGAGCCCTTGCAGAGACTTAGGCACCTCACAAAATTGGTGCTTCTTCCTCTCGGAAGATAGCCGGTCCTGACTAGAAATCTGAATAGCAACTCAAGAGGAGCAGTGTCAGCACCGTCTTAAGGACTTCATTTGAAATCATTCATGGGATCGACACAGTGACCCTGTAAGGTTGCTTCTCTTCTTCCCTGCATTTTACAGATGAGGACACTTGAGGCACAGTGAAGCAGGAACTTGTCCAGGGTCACCTAGCAGCCTGAGATTTGAAGCTAGGCCTTCTGACTCAAGAGGCCACACTCTACGCACTCATGTGCTAGATCCAGAGGTTTACCAAGTTTTTTTTTTTTTTTTTAAATTTGGAGAACACCCTCTTTCCAAACCCATTGCTTACCTGGATCTGCAGAGGATTTTGTCTCAAGATGGGTTAAGAGACTGGAGTAAGTGCTGTTAGCGAGGGACTGAGGGTAAGCCATAGGCCCTTCTGAGGTGCCCTCATTGCTTATTCTCTCCCTGCTGTCAAGATTGCCACCTAGAGGGATGCCTGCCTCGGACCACATTTTTTTTGCATCCTTCCAGATTAAAGGACCAAATCATTTTTGTTTAAACCAGGATGCATTTGAGAGTGAAGGGAATGCATAGTTAATAATTACACCTGGACCGCAGGTGTAAACTACCCAGTTCTGGGCACATGGTCCATACCGTTGCCCATTCAGCCAGACTTTGCTGGAGATGGGTCTGGAGAAATGAAGGTTGAAAAGAGAATGTGAAAGGGCCTCACAGCTGGCAATTCTGTTTCCACCAGGCCGTGGGACAGTCAGTCCTCTCTGCTTATTCAGGTCAGCAAACATTTGTTAACACATTATTGACCAGGGGATTTTTGCAGAAACTCATGCCTGTGGAGTTAATATGTTTCCAGTCAGTAATGTGTGAAGTGCCCCCAAGTGTAGATTTGATTAAGACTGAGGAAGTTCGCATGTAGAAGGGAAACTGATGGGTAACTGTAGGTTAATGTGAGGTGTGGACTGCTTTGACAGCTGGGGGAAAGATCCCAGGGAGCACAGAGGAAGAGCTCTCAGCCTGGTGGCAGTCAGGGAAGGCTCCCTGGAAGAGGAAGACCACGGCTGAGTCTTACATTGTTAGGTGGCTTTAGAGGGCTTGGACTATGGCATAGAAGGTAGAGAGCATGGCAGGGCCATGTGGGGAGTGGGCCACTGACGGTCTGGAATGAATATCAGGTTCAAGGCAGAGACAGGCAGGAGTTGAGGTCCCTGGGTTAGAGCATTATGATGGCCAAGCTACACAGTCTAGGCTTGATTTTGAAGGCCTCGGTGTGGTGGGTCAGAGGTGCATTCTGGAAGGAGCCCCCTGACTTCAGAAAGTGGGCCATGGGAGGGCTTGGAGGAGGATCCAGTCCAGGCATCAGACTTGCGGGCATCTTGGAGGTGCGGCCAGTTTGCTTGAGTCAAGACATGTACAAGGGTCGATAATGTCTCATGTTATTAGTGTTGCTACCAAGGTGGGAAGGTCAGGGGTGGGGGCACAGTTTTAGCTGAATAACAAGAATTAGCACTATGGAGCGCTTCACATGTAAACGCAAGACGATGTTAACTCCTATGGTCCCAGTAAGGTCCTCAGAAAGGGATGCGGGGACCACCCCCGCACCAGATGGAGGGTCTGAGGCTCAGGGCACCGGTGCAGTTGGTGGTAGAGCTGGGACTCAAGTCCAGACCATCTGACAGCAGACCCTTCCTTACCCCCACCCCTGTCTCTAAATTCACAGCCGTCCCTGAAGGGGTTGGGCCTCCGCCAGAGCCAAGCTTTTGTCTTGTACAGTATCTGATGCCCACTTAAAGCACTGAAACTTCGGACTCGGTGGTCTGACCAAACACTAGGATCACGGTCAGGGAGTGGTGAGCCCCAGCAGTCACTGCTGGTGGGAACAGCAGAGGACCACAGCTGATGACCCCCTCCCCTGGTCACCCGGTCACTGGCTGCCTCCCTCCCGCCCCCAGCAGCAGGGAGCTAGCGAGCAGTAATGAGGGTTAACACTGTTCGGCCCAGGCTTCCTGACAATGCCTTCTGTGTTTCTGTAGGTGGAAAGGAGACTATGGAACCAGAATCCAGCAGTACTTCCCATCCAATTACGTCGAGGACATTTCACCAATGGAAGGGGAGGAGGCGGATAAGCAAGTGAGTCTCCATCGTTCGTAGCTGGGAGGGACCCACCGATCCTGTTCTGGGGGCTCCATGGACACATTTTTGCACGCGTTGCCCTGAGCTCCGGACCAGGGACAGCAGAGTGATGGGGAAATCAGCACTGAGTTGTGGGTGGAAAGTCACTTGACCAGACAGTCAGGTTTAAGTCAGGTTGTGCTGGGCTGGAAGGCTTTGCATATGCAGGAGGATTCCCTCCAGAGTGAAAACAGCCAGACAGGGAATTTGTCCTTTGCTTAAACTGACTTGCAGATGAAACACTTTTAGCTTGGCCAGCCAGACGTTCAGAACGTGTTCGGTGTGAGTAAGCAAGCTGGCCCACATGTGGGGTGAGGGGAAGCTCTCCTGGTGATGTTGCAAACCTGGTTTCTACTCCTCACTGCCTCTTGCTCAGAAAGCTTGAAGAGCAGGTACTTTCAAGGTGACAGCAGTACACCGAGGCTGAAATCTTAGACTTTCTTCTGAGAGAGTTGGGGCAGTCAGGGAAGGCTGCATGGAGGAAGGGACCTTTGAGCGTTAAAAGTCAAGTTAGAGTTCAACAGTGAGAGAGCAGCAGGAGGGAATTCCAGGTGGGAGGTATGGCCTGAGCCAAGGGGTGGTGGTGGAAACTGTGCTCTGCCTGAGGCAGAGACATGATCCTCCCAGCTGTGTCTGAACCACGTTGCCCTTTACCCACAGTCAGCATTAGCCCCGTGGAGGGTGGGGATGGTCCATGCAATGGGCAGATACACAGTTCTACCAACTTTCCAGAGACCAAGATACTCCCATCTCATCTGGCCTCCAGGATGGAAAATGTGCAGTGGAAGGAAGAGCTGGCAGATGGAGCAGAAAGCCTGGAGGCCAGACTGCAGAGCTTAGGTGATGGTTCTGTAGGACACAGGGAGCCACAGAAGGTTCTTGAGCTGGGCTGGAAAAGGAGGCCAGTCCCATTTCATAGTAATGTCAGAAGGGTCTACGGTGTTTTTTTTGACACCAGATCTGTGGAAACACTTCGAAACCTGCTCTAGACTGCACAAGGCACGTTTTTACAGGTTGGGAAATGAAATGCTGAACCTGCCAGCACCTACTCGCCGCTGGGTCCCCGTCAGCAACAGGCTTCATTATTTAGCTCTCTCCCCATGGATGTAGCCTGTAATGAAAATGCATTTTAAACAGTTCCACAGGCAGTGTCTCTGCTAAACGGTGTGCTTTGGAAACCGGTTATCTTTTTATTATTCCCGTTAAGACGAACGTGAGTTATGTCTTGTTTCTTCACAGATTATTGAAGACAATCCCTTAGGGTCCCTTTGCAGAGGAATCCTGAATCTCAACATCTATAATGTTGGTATGTGCACATGTGGTCTCAGCCTGGATTCCCACCCAGGTCCCCCCCCCGCCCCCCAGCCTCCCCTTTGGACTTTCCCGGGCAGGGGGTGGGGCTTTCTAGCCTCAGCTGGGGTACTGAAGCTGAGTACTGGGCCAGGCTGGTCAATGACTTCATCTTATGTCTCATAGATTGTTACGCTATTAACATCTGTAAAGTGTGAAAACATTCTGGTGCGTAGGTAACAAGTGCCGGACGGGTGTGGGCTGCTGTTATTCCCAACACCGTCTTCCTTATTTCAGGGGCCCGCCTGGCTTCCCTGGGCTTCTCTTGGAGGAGCTGAGACATCCGTGCAGTGGAGTGTGGAGTTGGGGGTGTCTGGCTCTCAGCCCAGCTCCACCTCTCAGGCCCTGTGAGACCCTGCGCCTGTCATAACCCCCCCGCCCCCAAGGCTGCAGCTTCCTTCAGCTTAGCTGGGTGTCAGGAAGCCTGGCCTCCACCCTCGGAGCCTGGGGCAGGAGGGAGCCCACAGCCTCAATGGGCCCGTGGTGGCAGGGGTGTGATCTGCGCTGCTTCTGGGGCCTTTTAAGATGGAAGGGAGCAGTGAGGAGAGGCTTTCTGGGCAAGAAGCCACAGCAGGTTGCTTCTCTGGGGCTGCCTAGGTTTCCAGGGCCGGCTTCCGTGTCCTCTGCTCCTCCCACCCCGACACCAGCCCACCGCAGCCCTTCAGTCCATTAGCCTCAGCAAGTGGGAGAAGGACTCTTACTCCTGTTAACAGATGAGAAAAGCAAGCCCCGTAGTGACCACAGGAGCTGCCTGGGTTCCGCTGCGAATTATGGGATGGACTGGATCCAGGGCTTCCCTGGTGGCTTAGATGGTTGTCTGCTTGCAATGTGGGAGACCCGGGTTTGATTCCTGGCTCGGGAAGATCCCCTGGAGAAGGAAACGGCAACCCACTCCAGTATTCTTGCCTGGAGAATTCCATGGACAGAGGCGCCTGGTGGGCTACAGTCCACGGGGTCACAAAGAGCCGGACAGGACTGAGCAGCCCCACTGGATCTAGGGCATTTGGAGTGCTGTTCTCCCCTCTGTCGCCCTTCATATCACCATGGGCTGCATCTTCAGAGCGCAGGCCTGTGGCTCAGGGGAGGGGAGTCAGGTCTGAGTGGAGCCTCAGCTTTGGCCGCTGCCAGCTCTGCGAACTTCCGGGGGCTCCTCTGCCTCAACAAGTCTCTGTTGTCTCCCCCGTGAGATGGGCAGAATGGGAGTAGCACCCCAAAAAGCTGTGACGAGGATGAAATAAGATACAGTGGGATGTGTTCTGCTTAGAGCACTGCCTGGCAGATGAGCCCAGAGATTTTAGTTTTTCCTCTTGTAGCCATCATTTTCTCTTTCTAGAACATACTTTCTCTGCAGAGAGAACCGATTCCATGCCTAGCTTCTCAGGGCTGCTGGCCATGCGTGCCCTACGCCCGTTACTGCAGTCTCTGTCTCCATCTTCGATGGCCAGCTGACTCCTCGGTGTCTCGGGCTCCCTCTTCCTCTCCTTCCTGTGATGAGGATACTGGTTCTCAGGTTTAGGGTCCCCCTGGAAGGCAGGGATGCTCTCCTGAGATCCTTCTGTACGTCTGCGCAGACCCCCATTCCCAGATAGGGTCACATTCACATTTAAGACATGCATTAAGACCCACACCACTACCTGATCCAAGGTAGACGTCCCAGTCAGCCCCGACATCCACAGTGATGGTCAGCTTGGGGTCGTAAGAGAAGTGACATGGGAACTAGAAGTTTGGTCATCTTGGCCTTCTGTCAGGCTGACCAGGACTTCTGTTATCCTTTTCCCAAAGTAAAAGCCCCACACGGGAAGAACCAGAAGCCTTTCGTCTTTATCTTGGAGCCCAAGAAGCAGGGCGACCCTCCGGTAGAGTTTGCCACGGACAGCGTGGAGGAGCTGTTTGAGTGGTTCCAGAGCATCCGGGAGATCACCTGGAAGATGGACACCAAGGTAAGCCTGGGCACCCGGGCTCCGCTGGGCCTGGTCCTCTGCCGAGGTGCGGGTGGGTCCAGGCCACAGGAGGAGCAGGCCCCGCAGCCACAGAGAATTTGGGGGGGAGTGGCAGGGAGGGGAGCTCAGACAGCAGGAGCATTGCAGATTGGAAGGGGGCGGTGGGTCTTCCTGGGGGGCTGCGTCTCGTGGTGGTGTTTCATCATCACACTGCCGTCGTGCCTGGAGGACCTGGGGACGTGCTGCCATCTCTGGGATGATGGAGCAAGGGGCTGTCTGCTCTTTCTTGTGGCCACGGAGCCGGGAAGAAGCTTTAGGGTCCCTGTGTGCCCAGCTGCTTCTCAGTCAGATCCTGACTCAAAGGACTGACTCCAGAACTTTCTCAGGATCTCCTGGACCCCTCTGGCCTCTGCTTACAGTCGACAAGTCTCCCTCCTCCAGTGTACTTGGCCTGGTCTTTTCTTCTCCCTGCTGGGGGCGACTTCACAGTTGGACAGTCTCTGGTCACTAGAGGCCCCGGGACTCATCTTTTCAACACCCTGGAGTAAAGACCTCTTTATAAGACTCTGTGTTGAGGGCTGTCTGGACGGGCACCTTCCCTGGCATGCCTCCCATCTTCCTCCCATCCCAGATCCTCGTCAAGAGGCCTTACGTATGGGTCCTTGCTCTTTGCAAGGCTTGTCACGCCGTCATGTCAGTCACTTGGGATGAACCACGAGCTTGTGGCCAGCAAGGCTGCTCCCCCCTTTCCGGGGCCGTCGCATCTCTGCTCTTGCGCCTCCAGTGCAGTACCTCTCCGAGGCACGGGGGTGGGGCGCCACTGTCCTGGGGTTCATCTGAAAGATGGTTTCCCCCGTCTTCTTCCAGGTGTGTTTTTCACTGTCGGTTGAGTGGTTGTCATCGTGATCTGAATGGCACTGTTTGCCAGCCGGTGGTCCTCTGAGCGTGTTCTAGTGTGTGACGTTCTGGGCCGCTCTGGCTGCAAATAGAGAAATGGGCTAATGAGAAAGCGTTTAGCCACCGTTCCTGTGGACCTATTCTTAGGCACTCAAGCCTCCTCCGAGTGTGGGGCTGGGAGGGGAGAGGGCATGGCTGTGACACCCTCTGGCCTGGTGCTTCCTGCCTGCTAAGTCGCTTCAGTCGTGTCCGACTCTTCGCAACCCCATGGGCTGTAGCCCTCCATGCTCCTCTGTCCACGGGGATTCTCCAGGCCTAAGAATTCTGGAGTGCGTTGCCACACCTTCCACCAGAGGATCTTCCCAACGTAGGGCTCGAACCCGTGTCTCTCAGGTCTCCTGAATTGGCAGGCAGGTTCTTTACCACTGGTACCACCTGGGGAGCCCTGGCTCTCTCCGTTTCTTCTGGAGGAAAACGCGACTTCGCTGGAAGATTGTCTCCCTCATTCCCCACCACAGGAAGGCTTTTGAAGCTAAGCCTAGCTCTTCAAGGCTGCTGTTCTCTGCCTTTGGTCTACATTCCTTTTAAAGTAGCGTTTACATCTGCTAAGTCTTCTCGTGGTGATTTCCCTGGTGGCTCAGTCAGTAAAGAGTCTGCCTGCGATGCGGGAGACCCGGGTTTGATCCCTGGGTCAGGAAGAGCCCCTGGAGAAGGAAATGGCATCCCACTCCAGTATTCTTGCCCGGAGAAGTCCATGGACAGAGGAGCCTTCTCATGTTGGTTATGAATGTTCAAAAAACAAAACAAAATCAGGCAGCAGAAGTGACCAAGGTTCTGTGCTCGGCACAGCCAGCTGTAGGAGGGGCTGGTCTGGGAACAAGTAAGGTGGATCCATCCTGCCACTGGGAAACAAGCATGAGCTGTGCCCTCAACTCACTCCTGGGAGCTCCTCACCGAGGCCCTGAGAACCTGCCCAGGGCCCTGTAACTTTACATCATCTCTGGCTTCTTTCGGTCGACGGCAAAAGATCAGTCACTGAGGTCTGTCTAGTTAGTTTCCAAAGCCTGACCAATGAAGGGTGCTCTGATGCCAAACTCTGGGACAGCCTCTGGGCAAAACTCTATGGGCCTGGAAAGGAACTGTTGCACAGTTTTGAAGTAGCAGCCGGTGTTTTAACTTGAATTGATTCTGCTTTCTGCTGAAGTTGAGAGAAAAAGTGATGCTCTATAATCTTTCATTGCTTTGTGTTCTGTGAGGCCGGGGGTCCCTGCCCTGACACCGGTGTGGCTTGCCTCGCTCTAACCTGACTTTAAAGCGGTTGTATCATCACTAGAAGCGAACTGTGTCATTACCGGGGTTTCCTCTCCCCAAACAGCCTGTGGTGAAGATTGTGTACCAAGAAGACCACGCCAGGTTGACGTAGGGACTAGGAGAGCACGCCTGAGGTTTGAGCTGATCCGAGGCTTCAGTCTCCCTGAAGCCTTGGCCATGGACTGACTGACGCCGTCTCTGCTCCATGCCTGCCCCGCCGCACCAGCCCTCTGAGCCTCACCTGTGCAGCTTGTTCTGTGCCTCGGGGCTTCAGGGCATGTGGGAGCGGCTGGTGGAAGCTGGGTGTGCTTAGATGAAGTTGGCAGATATCACTTTCCAATCTGCCCTGGTGAGGTGGTTGCTGCCTGGGCTCAGGTGACGGGCTTGTTTGCTGGTCACTGCTGGGGTTCACCGGGGCCTCGGGACTTTCGTCGGCGGTCCTGGGTAAAGGCATTCTCACAGCAGACTTCGGCTGTCCTCCCCCGCTTATTTAAACAGTGGACGCTCCTGTCCTTGGCCTGGAAAGGTGTCACTGGGGCAGTCCGTGTGGTACCCTTGTTTCTCACATGCCCAGCGAGGGGAGAGGCTGCCTCCTTGAATTCGCACGGTAGCTGCAGCAGGGAGGGACCCACGTTAGCCCTGTCATACAGATGAGGAAACTGAGGCAGAGAGGCTCGATCGCTGGCCCACTTGGCAAAGCCAGCAACTCGGGCCAGCTTTCAGACCCGCCCCCGAGTCCAGTCCCCGCCGGGTAACCGCTGGGACACTCCTGTCACCACCTGTCACCTGAGGACTCGCCACCCGTGAGGGGTCCTGCTCCCCAGGGACCTGTCTCAGGGTTGGGGGGGTGGACACGGGTCTGGACACTCATGCTGAGAGGCCCCAGCGTGGGACAGTCGGGTGAGGGACGGTGCAAGGCTGGGTGAGGCTGTGGGCATTCCGGAAGGTGTGGGGGACGCAATGTCTCTTTCCTGGTCCTGGATGGAGGTCTCCAGGAAGGCGTCCTGGAGAAGGAGTGAGGCGGCGGGGTCCAGAGGAAGAGGGACCCACGGGCCTGCCGGAGAGGGAGGGGGGCGAGGGGCCAGGACGGGCTGTGCTGTGGTTCAGGGGGACCCGGCGTGTGAACCTGGGGGCACTGCAGAGAGGTCTCCTCCGGCACTGGGTGGCCAAGAGTGTGGACGGAAGAGACAGATCCAGAGTGGGGACACGGGTGAGGCTGCTGCTCGGCCTCTGGGCTCGGCCCGGGCCTGCTGCGGGGCCTGGGGTCAGCCGCTCACCCCGTCTGTGTGTTTCGGGTTCTTTGAGGAACGGAGACAGTTTTCCTCTCAGGGATCGGGGGGCTTAGATAGTATCCATCGAGCCCTCAGTGTGTGATGCCTGGAGCCAGGCAGCGCCCGCCCCCGCACCCCAGATGCTGAATGTTGCCACCTGTACTTGATAATCTTCCCAGGGGGTCCGTCCCCACCGTCGCCCCTGGGAGGATGAGTCCGAGGCTGGCAGGGCTTGAGAGGGAGGCCTGGTTTGGAGTGGAGTGAGTGGCCTGTCCACGACATGGGGATGGACTTGACTGTGGGGTCCTCCAGAGGCGAATGGCTCCCAAATCCACGGCGTGTGGTCTGGTCCCCGGGGGCCCTTTGCACAGAGCAGTGCATGGTTCAGGGGAGTGAGTGAGCCACAAAGCTGCCGTGGCCTACGGAGATCCCGAACTGGAGAACTAGGGTTTTAGATGAGCTCTAAGAGTGGTTTTGGGGGGCCGGATAGGGCGGCGGGTGAGAGCAAGAGGGTCAAGGAGAGAGGCAGTGATGAAGAAGAGCCCTCTCCTCTGTATTCTCGAGAGCCGCGGTCGGAGACTGAGCTCCACGCTGCTCCTGGGTCGGGCAGTGTGGTGGAGAATTTCTGCAGGCAGAGGAAGCGGGGAGCAGGGCGGGGGTTTGGGGAGGGAAAACTCTCCGCCACTGTGATTTGCGCATGCGCGAGGGCCAAGCGGAAAGCAGGGGAGAGACTCAGAGGAGGAGGGCGCCCGCCAGGTGAGCTGGAAGAGTGGGGCTTCCCAGGGGCCAGCTTGAGAGCTGAAACTAAAGACGGTTGGCTCCACACAGGAGAACAACATGAAGTACTGGGAGAAGAACCAGTCCATCGCCATTGAGCTCTCGGACCTCGTCGTCTACTGCAAGCCGACCAGCAAGACCAAGGACAACCTCGGTACGCTGCCGCCGCCTCCCCAGCTTGGCGAGCACGGGTTCCTTTCCGAGCCTGGCGCTGTCACGCAGCATGGTGACCGTGGAACCTGCTCACTCTGCGTGCCAAGTGGGAACATCCCCGTCAGAGTGTCCTCGGGGCCAGGATGCTGGTGAAGCAAGCCCTCCTGGGTATCTTTAGAAGGAGAAACCCTCTTAAGGGGTGGATTGGTTGTTTTTTTTCCTGCCAACATAACCAATTACTACACATTTGGTGGCAGAACAACATATGTTTATTCTCTCGTAGTCGTGGACAGAAATCCAAAGTCAGTATCACTGAGATGAAATCAAGGTGTCAGCAGGGCCCCTGCTCCCTCCAGAGGAGGATCTGGTCCTGGCCTCTGGCAGCTTCTGGTGGCCGCTGGCATTCCTTGGCTTGTGGCCACGTCCCTCCAGTCCCCACCTTTGTGGTCGTGTTGCCTTCTCTTCTCTGTAGTCACATCTCCCTCAACCTCTCAAGTACAAAGTTTCACTTAGGGCCAGGTAATCTCCCCACTTCAAGCCCTCCATCTGCCAAGTCCCTTTGAAAGAACATAGTCAGGTTCCAGAGATCAGGACCTGGATATCTTTGGAGGCCTGCTGCAGGAAAATTCAAAAGTGGATCTTTGACCACATTTTCCAAAGCAGCAAGTTCTTTGCACTAATAATGGTCATATTTTCTTTCCCCTTTCAAGCAACTCCTGTAGTTGCTTGTAATTCCAGGGCAGACCAGAGAACCTGTAATTCCAGGGCAGAGAGAGAGGCAGTCCTAAACCCCGGAGTTCATGGTCACCCGGAGGCTGGTCCCTGGGCACCTCTCGATGTCCAGGCTGGAGCTCTTAACTGGAGTCGGCCAGGCCCGGCATGTTTAGGAGCTCTCCCACCTAAAGCAGAGCTTTATCCAAACAGCTCAAGGATTGTTCGCGTTTCCCTCTACGCCGCTTCCCATTCATTGTCCCTCCTCAGGCACCCCATCTCCTCTCTCTCTCCCCTTCCTGTGGGAGGGCGGTTCTCCCTCCATCAAGATGCTGGGCTCACTCATCTCACGTCTGCGACACCTTCACTGGGGAAGCCAGACCCCTGTCTGTGTCTTCTGCTCCTCAGATGTCCTCCCTGCTGATCCCTTCCTGCACCACACCTTTCTATAACTGTATTCTGTATCGCTTTAGTGGTTTCCTGCACAAGGCTGCTGGTAGTTTTAAACAAAAAAGCAGATTACATTAATCCTAGACTAAGAGGCAGTGGGAACCCTGGGCTGCCTTTTCATCTCTGAGACTTCTCCAGAGGGCAAGAGCCCGCTGCAGAACCAGTTACATGGGGATCGTTACAACCACTTGAACGTCTCCGAGAGAGGTTCTGGGTTGCATTTGACGACCTGCACATCCTGCCAGTGGCATTAAGAAAAACCCACGAGACACAGGATAAATGTTGACTCCCTCTCTTTGTGCAGAAAACCCCGACTTCCGAGAAATCCGCTCCTTCGTGGAGACGAAGGCTGACAGTATCGTCAGACAGAAGCCCGGCGATCTCCTGAAATATAATCAAAAGGGTCTGACCCGTGTTTACCCCAAAGGACAGCGGGTGGACTCGTCCAACTACGACCCCTTCCGCCTCTGGCTGTGTGGCTCCCAGATGGTGGCGCTCAATTTCCAGACTCCAGGTAAAGGGGGCTGATTGTGGCCAATAAATCTATGACGGGGCAGCATTCCAGGTACATTCTTCTGGGGCCGCCAGTGCGATGTGGTGGCCGGAGCACGTAGCTTTTCTTAGGAGCCGTCAGAGTTCACCCAGCGTGCTTGCGTGAGGTCCCGTCCCTTGCGTGGAGCGGTGAAGGGGACCACAGGCCATGCCAGGCCTTTGTGTTTGGCGGGCTTCTCGATAGTAAGTGACAGACACGGGGTCGGTCTGGTGTCAGGGAGGAAAGGAAATGCGTTTGCTCATGTAATTTAAAAGTCTAGGAGTGGAGCTTCAGGCACAGCTGGATCCAGGTGTCCCGTGGCTATGTCCTGGCCCCCCTCCTCTTTGGGGCCATCTCTCTGTGGCGGCTTTCTGCTCGGGCTCTCTTCTGGAGATAACCATCTGCTGGAAAAAGCCAACACGCCCAACTTCTTCATGCAGAGGGTAGCGTTAATTACCGTGCATGGTGTAGAGGCACTGTGGTGGTTCTCCCAGCCTCTTTGGAGGACCTGTTCATCAGTACTGTCTCTCTCATGTTGTTTTTGTGCCTGCGTCAAAAGTCCACTGCGTGGAACCATCATGTCCTCAACTGGCACCCTGCTGAAGCAGGCCGAGGTGACTTCCCTTCACTGCTTTTGCAGATGGCACTGACCCCGTAACCTTGTGTGAACCTCCCTTCACGCGTGGGAGCACCTGTGGTGCAGGGCGGATGCAACAGCTTTGAGCAACTTGGCCCCGAGCAAAACCACTGCACGCTGGTATCCAGGAGTGTCTGGGCAAAGACACTCTGCCAGACCTCCTCCACGGAGACTGTGGGCGGGAATGAAAACTCTTTCTGGCTTAACTTCACCACCTTAGTTTTAGCAAACGCCTGTCTTTGAAAGTGAAAACTGGTATCACACTGGTCAGAGCTTCCCTTACTGGTAACTTCTCTGAGTAACAGAGAAGTTAACCAGTTTTTCATATCCATAAGAAACATAGGCATTTTCTTTTCTGCAGACTATATTTGTGCTTCTTATTTTTCTAAGGGGGTGTAGGTATTCACAGCAGTTATCAGATTTCTTAATAGGTTAAAGTTACCTGTCAGTGGACTGAAACAGATTTTTCTAAAGCATGTCAGATTCTATGGAAATTTTCTCCTGTGTAAAAATGTTTAGCTTTGAGTACATTCTGGACTTTGTATCATACTGGGAAAGTTGTCCCCAGTGTGAGCTTTTTTTTTTAATCCAATTTTCTTCCAATAACATGAGTTTTTAATGAATTTTTAAACCCAGTTTTAAGTCAGATACCTATTTTAACAGCCACCTCAAATGATTTTTACCTTTTATTGGGGTATAGTTGCTTTTGTAGTGTTGTGTTAGTTTCAGCTATACAGTGAAGTGAATCAGCTGTCTGTGGACATACATCCTCCCTCTTGGACTTCCCACCCCACCCCTCTCGGTCAGCGCAGAGCTTCGTGCAGAGCTCCCCGACTACACGGCAGGTTCCCGCTGGCTATCTGTTTTATAGATGGCAGTGAACACACCTCAGTCCTAGTCTCCTGCTCTGTCCACATGTCCGTTCCCTACATCTGCGTCTCTGTTCCTGGCCTAGGGTCATCAGTGCCGTTTTTCTAGATTCCACATATATGCATCAGTATTTGATACCTGTTTTTCTCTCTTGGACTTACTTCACTCTGGGTGATAGACTCTGGGTCCATCCACCTGTCTAGAAATGACCCAGTTTTGTTCCTGTTTTATGGCTGAGTAGTATTCTGGTGTATACATGTGTCACATCTTCTTTATCCAGTCATCTGTCGGTGTGCCTGAGATTACTTCTGGAGAAGCCCCGTGGGGCCCCCTTTCTTGCCCTGCTCTCAGCAGCAGCTCTCTCTCCTCCCCAGATAAGTACATGCAGATGAACCACGCCCTGTTCTCCCTCAGTGGGCGGACGGGCTACGTCCTGCAGCCTGAGAGCATGAGGGCGGAGAAGTACGACCCCATGCCACCCGAGTCCCAGAGGAAGATCCTGATGACCCTGACGGTCAAGGTAAGGCCCCGCCCTCTGCCTGGCCTCCTTGTGTGAACCGTCAACACCCAGACACGGTTGAGGACCTTCACTGTGGTGCCCGCCAGGGTCGTTGCAGGGGCAGAGAGGCGGGAGGGCGTCTCCCCAGGTCCATCGTGGTCACCTCCCCTTGTTGTTGGTGGGGCGAGTTACAGATCCATCTCTTGCTGGGATCAGCAGGGTCAGCATCTGGTCAGAGAGAGAGAAATAAAACAGGTGCGACATGGCTCTCTGCTCTTTACTGAGGAGAGGGCTTATGGCCACTTTGAGGGATGGAAGCTTTTTAAAACACAGCCAACTTTTAGACATTGCGTTGTCTCTTAGTGAAGAGTTTCTGTTTTCTCCTGTTTGGAAACTATGCAAGGTAGGGAAATGAATTGTGTTTCTCATAAGATTAAGGGGGCTTCCCTGGTGGCTCTGATGGTAAAGAATCTGCCTGTAATTCAGGAGATCTAGGTTCAGTCCCTGGGTTGGGAAGATCCCTTGGGAAAGGGAATGGCTACCCACTCCAGTGTTCTTACCTGGAGAATCCCATGGACAGAGGAGGCTGGTGGGCTATAGTCCATGGGGTCTCAGAGAGCCAGACATGATGGAAGTGATTCACACACACACACACACACACACACACACACACAAGATTAAGGAAGAGACACTGAGGCATATGTGACCAAAGGTCTTAAAAGGCTCATTACAAAAAGAATTGGACATTCTCCCCATCCTTTCCCTGGAGGAGCTGGGAAACTGAGTGAGCGAACTCTGTCTCTGTAGGTGTCCCCCGGGTGTTGTGACTCTGTGTGCAGGGAGGTCTCCCTGTTGAGTCTGGTGCGGGGCTCTGATCCTGGCTCATCCTTGCGGGCCCTGGGACTCTGCCCTGACTCCACTCACCCGTTTCCTCGTCCACAACAGGGAAGCGGTGGGGGTGTCTGCTCCCGGAGGGTGTAGCACCTCACCAGTGATGAGGAAGCGAGAACCCACCCATGTAGAACTCTCCAGCTCTGCGCAGGGTGGAGTGCGAGGGGGGAGGGGCGGAAGAATTCTAACACTTGGCTCTTGGGGTCCTAGGTTCTGGGGGCCCGTCATCTCCCCAAACCCGGACGAAGCATCGCGTGTCCCTTTGTGGAGGTGGAGATCTGTGGAGCAGAGTATGACAACAACAAGTTCAAGACGACAGTTGTGAGTAAGTTGCCTGGGTCCTTCCCTCACTGAGACTTCAGGCGAGCTGAGTCGCACATTGGGGGTGCTGGTTGGCGGGGCTTCACTAACGCACTGGTGGCCGGGTCTTTCCCGTCGTGCCCCTGCCCTCTGTGGGCAGCTCGGAGGGGCAGCGGAGGGCATGGGACTCAAGAGCTGGACCCACCGCGGTGTTTCTCAGCCCGTCACCCACGTCAGGAGGCCTGGGCGAGGCCACGGCTCCCTGTGCCCATCACGCTGGAGTGTCCCCTCTATGGATCAGCCCCCACCTAAGTCCAGGGCTCAGAGAGGATGCGGCTGACCCGCCCCCAAGGCTGCAGCCAAACTTGGGTGATCTGAGCCCACAGTGGGCGGGAAGGCCCAGAGAAATGGCTTGTTCTGCCACTTGAAGCCTGGGAAGAATTGAACTAGGGGCCTTTCTGGGCTTGGGATCGCTGGCCCCTGGTAAAAGGCAGGGATAAGAGCTCACAGACTGGCCGGTGAAGCTGGCCCTGTGGAGGGTGAAGGTCGCCTCTCTTCCCTGCCCCCTGAGGCTGGCTCTCCCCAGGGACTCCAGAACCCACCACCTGTTCAGAGCCTGGCCCACCTCCCCCACCAGATGAGGGATGTGGCCCCCACCTTGTCTTTTCTTTCTTACAAACGTGTTGTTGCTCTGTGGGCCACCTCCCATCCCTCCCACGTACCAGGGAGTTGAGATGGGAGAGCTCTAAGGAGAGGTGGTCCCGTCCGCTCTGCTTACTGAGGGCCAGGTCTGCGATGCCACTAAAAAAAAAAGATCAGATCTTGGCCTAGATGTGTATCTACATGGCTGCTAAGGAGATCCAAGCTGCTGGGTGTAGAGATGGTGAGCTGAGAAGGGGCAGGACAAATGGGGCCCCTGAAAGAGCCTGGATCTTCTTCCAGATGACAATGGCCTCAGCCCTGTTTGGACCCCAATGCAGGAGAAGGTGACGTTTGAGATTTATGATCCCAACCTTGCATTTCTGCGCTTTGTGGTTTATGAGGAAGATATGTTCAGCGATCCCAACTTTCTGGCCCATGCCACGTACCCCATTAAAGGAATCAAGTCAGGTAAGGCCCCTTTTAATTACAGCGTTCAGTTTTCTTGGCCTCATCTTTTGGTTCGCATTGCCGGCTTTTGGGAAGAATGGAGCCTTTGTCTTGGTTTGTATTCAGTCGTGGGTAGGTTGAGCAGTGGATCCTCATGGGAGTCCCGTGAGCAGGACAGAGACAGGGAGGGAGGCAGGATGGGGTGCTGGGCGGCTCCGGGGGGCTCCTGCATCCAGCATTGGATTACTACCTGACGGTCCACTTGGCACTGTAATTGGGTTTCGTTTTGGAAACTTAGACTCTGTTGGCCTCTCTCAGGCAGGCTCAGGGGCTGGTTAGGTGCTTATAGGGGAGGACAAGGCCCAGAGCCACGGCCTTAGGTCCCTTCTCCCCGCCTCGTCCTGGGCAAGTCATCTGGGCTGTCAGAGCATCACCTTCCTCTTCTCTGAGGTTGGCTGATTCACTTCTGATGCTCTCCCATGCTGGGCAAAACAACCCCCTGCGTGCCTGGAGAGGGGCCCTGTATTTCTGGGAAAAAACAGCCACAGATCCTCACTGGTCCCTGTTTTTCAAGGATCATTTTTTCAAGAGAAAAAGACCACTCTCCTTTTAGTAATTTGTATACACAGATAGTCTTTTCTCTTGATGTTGCTTGAAAACCTTGGGTCTTATTTATTTATTTTTTTAAATTCTTTCTCAACTTGGAAACATATTAGATACTCCCTAAATTTCTACACCTTTCTTTGTCTCTGCCTTTGATCATTTCTACAACTAGGTGAGTGTGTGTGGGGTGGGGGGAAATCCAGGTTCCTGGACCTGTCCCAGGGTGTTCTCATTCAGGCCCTCCGGGGTGGGGCCCAGGAACTGCATATGCAGCCAGCTCCTCAGCTGACACTTGGAGAAAACTGAGCGAGACCTCGGCTGCCCCCTTTTGAGGAAACACATTCCCACTTGAGAAATACTTGCCTGATTAGAAACACCATACCGTTTTCCTGATTTGCTAAGAGCAGTGTACACTCGTTTGTAAGTCCGAGAGGCCCGATTTTGCCAGTCCTCTGGGTTAACTTACCCCCACTTCCCAGTAAACGACATTAAACTCGGCTATTTAGCTGCAGGACTTCTGCACTCTGCAAGTCACCTCCTTTACATCAGTAAGTCAGGCTTACGATGGATGTCTTTTTTTTTTTTTTTTCCATAAACAATAATGTATATTTTTGCAACAAATAATGTGGCAATAATGCTCGTAAATCAAAAATTAGAAGAGTACTAGGGTAAATAGACAAGAACATTGTAAGGGGCATTCCCTGGTGGTGCAGTGGTGAGGATTCCATGCTTCCACTGCAGGGGGGCACAGGTTTGATCCCTGTTCAGGGAACTAAGATCACACACTCAGTGCAGAGCTGCCAAACAAACAAACAGAAAATCCACATTGTAGGGGATTCCAGTTCCAGTTCAGTTGCTCGTTCATGTTCAACTCTTTGCGACCCCAGGGACTGCAGCACGCCAGGCCTCCCTGTCCATCACCAACTCTCAGAGTTTACTCAAACTCATCTCCATTGAGTCGGTGATGCCATCCAACCATCTCATCCTCAACTTCTCCTCCTGCCCTCAATCTTTCCCAGCATCAGGGTCTTTTCAGTGAGTCAGCTCTTCGCATCAGGTGGCGGCGGATTTCTCTGTGGTAGTTGTGCCCCTCCCCTCTGGACACAGCAGCCCTCGGACGCGTCCCGCACGGAGCAGGGGCCCTGCCGTGTCGCCCTCCAGACGGGGTCCTGACGGAGCCCTGCGCCCCTCCCAGGACCCAGAGAGCAGCCAGCTGATGCGCAGCCGCCTTAACTGGGTGGACTTCTCTAGAAAACGCTGTGACTGAGCTTGGGGGGATTTAGAGCACAAAGAACATCTCAAGGATGATACAGAATGTGACCGGCTGTGAGATGCTCCCAGGAAGACCTTCTCTCCCGCTCCTGCCTGGGACATCCATATTCATGGAGGGCATGCCACAGAATAACAATACCTTTGTGCATAAGGCTTCGGGGGGCCTTCTGAGCTCGAAAATAAACCCTGCCCATTGTTACCAGGAATGCACTTAAGCCTTTAAGCCAGCTGGAGCTCAGCAAAGAGGGAAAACAGCATTTATTGTGCTCCGTGCCTCAAAACTCTCTCTCTCTTAATCCTCGCAGCAGTCCTGTGAAAGGAGTTTTATCATCTCCAGTTTTTAAATATAAGCCCTCTGGGGCCGAGAGATGTTAATTAACTAGCTCAGGGGTCACGCACCTGTCCGACCAGAGCCTGGGATTCAGACCCGGGAATGCCTTGACTTCAACCCCATGTTCTTCTTACTCTGCCAGCCACCCTCGGGGCCGCCGCAACTCCTGACCAGCCAAGTACTGATGCTGCTTCAAGCGGTGTCTCCGTTTCCCTTTCCTCTCAGGTCTTGCTTGTGTCAATCAGAATATAAATGGCATCAGTTTCTAGTGAAACTGGCCAGCACCTTTCAGCCCCATCCACATGAAGGGCTGCTGGTAACAATGAGACTTGGGCGGTGGCAGGACGTCTGTGGACCTAGAGACGTCCCTCCGAGGGCAGGGGCGGAGCTCACTGCCGCAAACGGGGCGGCCTGCGCTGGGCACTGGGCTGGCCCACTCTGGGTGGGTGGGCAGCCTCCCTGAGCATCAGGGGGCGCTTTGCACTGCAGTACGTCCTGGCAGTCGATGAGCACCTACACTGACAGCTTCCAGAGACCAGCTCCGTAGAGGTGCAGAACCTCAGCCCCGGCCTCTGGAGTCAGTATCTGCATTTTAACAAGACCCAGAGGTGATTCACATCTTAGCATAATTCCTAACACGTATAAGGGGAAAACACTTCAGAAAACTTCTGTACAGCAGAAATCAAGGAGAGCAGGGTCCCCCAGAATCCTTCAAGGAGAAGAGTGTGACCTGAGAGTTTTGTGCCCACTCAAGTGTAAAATCAAAGGATGGATATGTTCAAACTGGCATAGTCCGGGGATTATATGTTCCCATGAGCTCGTACTGAAGATCACAAAAGACAATTTTAGCCAGCCAGAATATCTAATGGAAAAAGGTCAGTTCAGTAAGGAGGTGGTGAGCATTGGACATTGAAAAAAAATCATTGTGTGTAAGTTTTACATCACAAAAAGGACACTGGACAAATACTGAGTTCTTGTTCATGAGATTCATGCTGACAGAAGAAGAAGTGTATAGATGTCTTCATCTTTCTTTGAAACAGGAAGTAAATATCACGCAATAGATTAGTGGGTGGATAAGCATAAGTAAAAGGTTAACGTAAGATTTAAGTCGTGGGTGTTCAAGCGTTCCTTATTGTATTCTTTTGGCCTTTGCTAAATATCAGGAAAACTAAGCCTCCCTTTGTGGGAAAATTATGGTTACAAAATGGAATGCAAATATTACATACTACATCAATGTGGAAATAATAATACAGTTTACCTAATTAGGGAAGGGAAAGGGAGAGATGCTATGAAGTTATGTAAGCATGCCAGTGTCCTCATCATAAGTGGCACAGAGGGAGAGATTCAATAGATATTAGTTAAAGATGATAAATCAACTAACAGACTAAAAGGTTCTTAGATAGAAGGATAATCATCAAACAAGCCAAAACCTGACTGGCGGAAGGCACTTTGTGCGTTGCTTGTCCCAGAAAATCAGTATATACAAGGCAAATATAAAGCTCTCAAGGTAAAAATCTCTACTTACTAATAAGCCACAGGGATGTACTGTATAACAGCATAAAGAATGTGGTCAGTAATACTGTACTTACTTCGGGACAGATGGTTACTGGAGTTATTGTGATAATCATTTCATAGTACATGCAGATGTCAAATCACTATACGATATGCTTGAAACTAATGTTATATTGTACATCAACTATGTTTCCATTTAAGAAAAAGCTTTGAAGTCAAACTAGGGCTACATAGTGAATCCCTAAGATACAGTGTTCAGTGGAACCTGTAAGATTCAGAATGGCTGGTTTTAAAGGAAAGGAAAGGCTGTGATTTTAAAGGAAACACACACTGCATAGATGATTTTGGAAAGCTGTTAACAATGGTTCCTTCTGTAATAAGAGGTACGAGTGGGTGGGAATGAGATGTTAATTTCTGCTGTCTATTCAGTTCTACTGCTCTATCAAAACAAGCCAAACAACCAGCCTTTAAGATGTGTTGCCTTAAACATTACTCACTGGGGAGGGGTGGGGGGACTGCAGCCCCATCTTAACCCTCTCCCTCAATAAAAAGAAACATTTAAATGACTGGCAGACACAGGTCCTCACTACAAATAGGGAATGGCAAACTACAAATAGGGAAATGGCATCCTCCTTTTAGGGGAGGATGATCAACAGGGCAAACTGCCAAGGGATGGAAAGATTTCTTCCCAGTGGACATCTTTGAAAACACTCGCTCGTCCCAGGCTTTGTACAGGGCTGAGTGAAGAAGATGGATGTGGGGATTCATTACTCCTTTGCCTCTTTTGGGCTCAGGAATATTTAAGGGACGGAAACCACAGCTGTAGAGCGTCTGAATTCAGTGTGCAGTGTTCTGTGGGCTTTAATTCTTCCGAGCCATCTGCATTTCTAGAGGGCAGGCATTTTTAACTTCATTTCTCTGGCTGGACCTGGCAGTCAGGGCGTGTTCTGCAGCCCCACTCCCCAACCATCAGGCGTGGGGTGGGGAGGGACCTCTGGCTTCCAGAAGGGAAGTCAGCCCCCCAGCACGGGGCCTGCACCTCTCCGCTCCGTGCACTGGGCGCCTGATCCCTGGGTACTCCAAGAAAAGCAGAGATCTGACGTGAACTGGTTTGTGTTTTCGACCTGCAGGATTTAGATCTGTTCCTCTGAAGAACGGCTACAGTGAAGACATTGAGCTGGCGTCCCTCCTGGTTTTCTGTGAGATGCGGCCAGTCCTGGTGAGTGGAGAAACACCAGTGGGGGCTCACTGAGCCACGTCTGTGGCAGGGGGGAGGTGGAGACGACCTCTGAGTGTGGCTGAAGGACTTGGAAAACATTTGAGAGCCATCTAGCCAAGCGCGCCACACCATAAAAGGAGGATTCCTTTTAGCTACACATGTCCTCCGAGGTCCTCGGGTTTTCCTTCCAGTGGCCTGTCTTTTTGCAGGATGCTGGACAGGTCTATGAATAGGGTTGTGTTGCTAGAAAGGGGGAAGCTCTTTGGAAGTTCCCTGCTTTCATTTCAGAGCCAGGCAAGACGAAGCCCTTCTGGGCACACTCGCCCTTCCGGCGTGCTTTCTTCCACCTGGTATTCTGGTACTCCCTTCCAGAGTTCCGCAAGTGTCCCATAGGGTCTCGTCACGGCTTGTCCTGCAGAAGGAAATTCACAGACGTCAGCTTCCCACAGGGAGCGGCACTCCCCTTGTGGTTCTTTCTGCTCTTGGTGGAGCCTGCCTTCTTGGTTCTTTTGGTTTGTCGAGGCCTTGAAGATACACAGTCTCTGCGCTGATGAACCAGTTTGGGTTGGCTTGGTGGAAAGGGCTTGGCCTGTTTGAACTATGAAAGAGGATGAGATAAGGCTGGTCGGACAAAAGCTTAAGAACGCACCACCAAGCGGTGGGTAGCTCAGGTTTTGGGCTTGATGGTGTGTGTTGCCATCCTGGGGGCTTTCCCGGTGGCTCGGCAGTAAAGAACCTGCCTGCAGCGCAGCAGACGCAGGTTCGATCCTTGGGTTGGGAAGATCCCCTGGAGGAGGGCATGGCACCCCACTCCAGTAATCTTGCCTGGAGAATCTCATGGCGAGAGGAGCCTGGTGGGCTACAGTCCATGGGGTCACAAAGAGTTGGACACGCCTGAGCGACTGAGCACATACACACATGCATGGTGATTCTGGAGCCTCAGAATTTTCCCGACGGCCACCCCTATAAAATGAAACCCACAAGGGCCCACGTGTGGCCACTAGTTTCACAGGATCCTTCCGTTCCCTTCCTGCAAAACTCAGCATGGGTCAGGTGAGTCTGTGGTCACCCCAGTTCTCCTGGGATGACCTGGTCAGTGCTGCATGCCTCATTTTATCACACCTTTTTTTTTTTTAAACAAATTGCAGGGTTGTGACAAGTCTGTTGGCACCATTTTTCCAACAGCATTTGCTCTCTCCATGTCTGGGTCACATTTTGATAATTCTCTTATTTCACATTTTTCCTTTACTGTTCTATTTGTTACAGTGATCTGTGATCTTGGCTGTTAACTATTGATACTGTGCCTTGTTCAGATGATGGTTAGCTTTTTAAAATTTTTTTAGCAGTGTAGTCTTTTCAGTGAAGGTAAGTGTTTTTAAAGACATAATTAACAGGCTATATAGTATGGTGGAAAGGTGACTCTTCTCTGTACTGGGAAACCAGAAAATTTGCGTGACTCGCTTTATTGTGGTGGTCTGGAGCCCAGCCTGCAGGGTCTCAGCTGTGCCTGTGGAGCTGAGCATCCAGTGGGGAGGGAGACGGCAGGGCCGGGGCCTGTGAACAGCCATAGCCGCCGCCCGCACAGCAGAACCCTGGAGAGAATGCCAGGCTTTCTGCATACCTCTTTGCCTTGCGTTCAGTTTTTACAACCTTGAGTTTTCCACTTCAGAGCATTTTAGAAGTATCAAGATGGGAGAGGATGAAAAATACAAAGCACAGTAGGCAGGGGCCAGAGAACCTCAGTGATGGTTTGTTGGTATAAAATAAGCTCATGATGATGAAATTGTCTGAAAGGATAAAGGGATGGATAATGGAAGGTTTTTCCATTTTGAAACAAATTTTAAGTGTTAGTGTTTTAGACTCTGTCAAAATAAATGTAATGTTTATATGAAAATTACAGTTTTCACTTGAGCCTTAAACTATGGATCAAAAAAAAAAAAAGTCACCTTTCATGATTCTAAGTGATAGAAATGCTTGGACAGGAAGGTTTTCAAGTCCTTCCTTTCCTGGTGGTCCTTGTTGAACATTTGTGTGCACCCTGCTCTGCGAAGCTGTCATAAACAATCTGGAAGCATTGTAAAGAATTTAAATGATTAGGCATTGCTGGCAGCAGATAAAATTAGTATATTTAAAAGAAAACGTGTGTATTCAGGCTTGACCCTTGGTGAGGGAAACTTCTGTTGGGGAGGTCCCTGAGAGGGGAGCAGGGGGGAGAAGGGGCATTGCATGGGGTTCCCAGGGAAAAAGCTGTCTGAGAAGGTGCAGGCTTCATCGCTGCTGCAGGTTCCCGAGCTTTTAATTCCATGGTTGTAAGGCACTCACAGGCACCATTGGGTGTCTCTGCCCACACTGTGATGAGGGGTGTGTTTGGGAGACCTGGGCATTCTGGGTGCCCAAGGTCAAACTGAGTTTTATTTATCACTGTGTTGCAAGGGGGGCACTGGCAGAAAGCTTTATCTGAGCAAATGATTGATCCAGCAGAGCTGAGATGGAGTTTACTCATGACACATTGGCTGAGGTAAAGAGTTTAAAGCCCCAGAAAACTGTCAGTAAGCACATTGAGCCCTTTCTGAAGAAGCCATTTAAATGTCACAATCACTTATCAATTCTGTTACTCTCTTAGCTGTATGCGTGGTTTACAAACAGTGTTTCTAACACCATTTTATTACCTCGGATATTTAATTTGACAAGTAGGAAAGGAAGCAGGGGGAGGTTGGAAAAGCCACAAACCACCTGCACACCATTTCTGTTGGCATTCTGGTGTCTTCCCTTTGCCTGGTCATTGTTTTGCACATGATATTTTCATAGTTGGGTTCATATAATATGTATGAATATGTGCCCTTCTTCCACTTCACAAGTGATGCTAAGCAGTTTTCCATGTTACTATGATTGTCAAAGCCGTTAAATCCCTATTTCATCGGGTAGAAGGCCTTAACTTACGTAGCCTTTCTCCCACTGATGGACAGGTACATTGTTGTGTACTTTTCTTTTTTACTTTATAAATAATGAAGATCTTCGTATATCATCGATTAAAAATTATTTCCTGAGGCTAGCTCTTTATAATGGAGTAACAGCTCAAAGACGGGGGGCGGGGAAAAGACCATATATTTTTGGATCCATGTCGATTTGTTCTCTAGAATAGTTTCTTTTCAGTTGTATGATCTCCAATCCTGCTGTTAATTGCAAAGGACCTCTTTCACTCAAATGAGCTAAACGTGTGAGATTCGGAAGCACGGGCATGAGACAGTACGGAACCTGGGAGAGTCGCCCTAATCCGCATCGATGGGCAGGCGGCCGCAGCTGGAGGGTGTGTTTGAGAAAACTGGCTGCCCCGGGACCTTTCGGACGGATCCCCGGGTGGGCGGGGCTGGGTGGGGCAAAGGTACAGGGGTGGGGTGGCCTGGTGGGAAAGACAGGATCTGTGCTTCCTGCTGGGCTCAGCCAGAGCAGACCTGTGGATTCACACGTACCCTTTGGAGAAGGGCTAACGGGGCGCATACTCCTGGAGGATAAGCAGGGGGTGCTACACTCTGGGACACATCAAGGCAATAGAGACAGATCTGTGGACATGCAAGATTTCAGACACAGTGTGTCCCCAACTCGAGAGAGAGCTTGATTCCATGATAGTCTAGAACCAAAAATAATCAAATGTATCAGCAACAGCCAGGAATTAAAATACAGGCATCCTAAAAGGTTTTAGCATTTATGCCTGTGAGGTCAGGAGGCAGAGAAAGCATCCTGCCGGGGACAGTTAATTTTGATATTGTGATGTACAAAGGAAATGTTAAGAAACTGAAAGTAACCATCATAAGAATTGTTTAAGCAAAGGAGAAGAAAAAAAATAGAAACTTGACCAAGAGAGTAAAAATTATACAAAAGGATGAAAGAAATTAAAGAAAAATATAATAATTAATATGGAATGGACATAACATATTTAATTAGGTGAATGGCCTGGATTCTATTAGAGAAGAAGCAAAGAAATGGAGCAGTGTGATGTTTAGAGGAAGTAAGTCTAATAAAAGGTCATCCCCTGCCCCCCCAAAACCAAACAAACAGGAATGAGGAGTTACTGGGGAAAACTGGGAAGAAAAAGTTAATGCCAAAGTAGAATTTAAGGGAGAAAGTGCTAAAGAGCATTAAGAGGGACAATATATAAGGACAGAACGTTTACAAAAAGGATGCAGAAGTCATAGATGTTTAATTAGAAACCATCATTACTGTGTTAAACATAGAAAACAAAAGCTCATACAATAAAAGTTTACCTGACTGAAAACATCTTTCAGAATCTGGATGTCTAGTATATAAAAAAAATCATCAAGGACAGATGATCAAACTAATGACTAACAAGTTAGCTTTAAGAGATACACACTTAGGTCCTACACCTGGATAATGTACATTGTTTTCTTCTGTTTCTCAAACTTGATTGAGTTCTTGGTCACAAAACCTGAATAAATTATAACCTGATAAAGTTGGAAAGATAATAAGATGGAAATAAGAGGGTCAAAATATTCCCTATTTGAAAATAAGGAATTCTGAGATGAAGAAAATCAAGTAGATTACCCCAAAGTAAGTAAAACAGTTTATGCCATAAGTATATATAGGAAAGTCCTTGCCTTGAAACTGCATAGGGACTGAATATTTATTTAAAATAAAAAAAGAGTAAAGATAAGTCAACTGAATGAAACAAATGCTGATTCATTGAAAAGATTGATTAAATAAACCCTTTGCCTGCTTAACAGAAAGGAACAAAGTAAGGGCAAAACCATACAACAGTAAATATTGAAAAGGAGGCTGAACCCCAAAGAGTAAGATAAATAAGTTTGAAAACCTAGGGCAAATGGGTGACTGCCCTGAAGAATGGGCTAAAATTGTGTCAAGAAGCAATAGAAACCTTGGCTACAAAGTCCTATAGAAAACACCTGAAGGGTAATAAAGCACCTATCAGGTAGTAGATGGTGTTAGAGCTGTGTTCAGTCTGGGTTTAAATAACACAATTCCAAATTTAATCTGCTGGAGTCAACAGAAAACCAGAAATGCTGCCGTTAGCTTGTCTTGAAGTTGTATAACTTTCATATCAAAACTGGAAATAGTATGCCTCCTTCTCCACCCATAGATCAATGTCAGTTATGAATACAGAATTCTAAATTTCTAGAATTTAGAATTTAGTATTCAGAATAATAAAATTCTTTTTTAGAATTTAATTTAGAAATTAATAAGTAGTTTCCAGCTATTTACTGGAAGAACAATATATTACAAGTAAATAATGCAAGGATGATAATGCAAGGATGGTTTATCACTAGCATAGATAGCAACATAGTGAGTAAAATAATACCTTTAGATTTAGCAAATGTAACCAATTAAAAGAAACAATATAAAGTGTGGTAAAGAGATAAAATTTTCTGCTCACAAATTATGGCTATATAGTTTTTTAAAAGGATCCCAGTTTTAAGGAGACTTGTTTATTTGTTGTATATTTATTAAGTCACTGTATTCTAGAAATAACAGTTGGAAAAATGGGATGGGAGGTAGGGACAGATGGGAAATGTCATTCATGATACTGACAAAAACAGTAACATGGTAGAAAGAATTTCAATAAGAAAAGAATAGGGCCTGTGGTGGAAAAGTATGAAATCTTACTGGAAGACAAAAACCAACCTGAATAAGCAGAAATATATACAACCCTTCCAAAATTAATGTTTGTTTGATGGAAATCAGCAGTATCAGTGTAAACTCAAAATACATACACACAGGTATAGAGAAATGAACACGTTTGCATTAGTAACTGTACGTATGTGCATACATACCCAAGCTCTGTCTACTCAGAGTGCCTAGAACAACTGACACCCCGGAGCAATGAGCACATCCAAGCACCCACGTCTTCCTTTCTAAATGTCATTCTCCGGTAAAAGAAGTCAGAGCTCTAGACAAATGGTTAGTCTGAAAGCTGGGACAGATGAAATATGAGCCTGGGTTATACTGAAATTTCAGTGAGTTAAGAAGAGATCAAGAAAGGATGGTGACACATCAAAATCTCTTAAAGGCCAAAGCTGGAACAGTTTGAGCAGCAAAATAATGATACTGGATTATAACCCATGGACATGTGAGTGTTTAATAATGAGAGACATAGAGCTAAAAATAAAAGCAAGCACCCAACCAAAAAATGGGCAGAAGATCTAAACAGACATTTCTCCAGGAAAGACATACAGATGACCAAGACAAATGAAAAGATGCTCAACATCACTAATTAGAGAAATGCAAATCAAAACCAAAAAGATGCAAATCACACCGGTCAGAATGGCCAGCGTCAGAGCATCTACAAATAGTAAATGCTGGAGAGGACGTGAAGGAAAGGAAACCCTCCTATGTTGTTGGTGGGAGTGTAAACTGGGGCAGCAACTATAAAGAACAGTATGGGGCTTCCTCAAGAACATTAAAAATAGTTACCATATGATCCTGCAGTCCCACTCCTAGCCATGTATCCAGACAAAACTCTAATTCAAAAAGATGCATTCACCCTTATGATTATATAGCAGCACTGTTTACTATAGTTAAGACATGGAAGCAAATGAAATGTCCATGGACAGATGGATAAAGAAGATCTAGTGGGTATACACACATACATACATGCAGAAGAATATTCAGTTCATTTCAGTCGCTCAGTCATATCTGACTCTGTGACCCATGGATGGCAGCACGCCAGGCCTCCCCGTCCGTCACCAACTCCCGGAGCTTGCTCAGACTCACACTTGTCCATTGAGTCGGTGATGCCATCCAACCATCTCATCCTCTCTCATCCCCTTATCCTCCTGCCTTCAATCTTTCCCAGCATCAGGGTCTTTTTCAATGAGTCAGTTCTTTGCATCAGGTGGCCAAAGTGTTGGAGCTTGAGCATCAGTCCTTCCAATAACTTGGCCATAAAAAAAAAAAATGAAATAATGCCATTTGTAGCAACATGGATAGACCTGGAGAGTAGCATACTAAGTGAAGTCAATCAGAAAGAGACAAATACCACACAATATCACTTACATGTATAATCTAAAATATGGTACAAGTGATCCCAAGAAACAGAAAAAGAACAGACTTGTGGTTGCCAAGGTGCAGAGGAGGGATCGACTGGAAGTCTGGGGTAGTAGACGCAAATTATTACACACAGGACGGATAAACAGCAAGGTCCTACTGTACAGCACAGGGAACTAAATTCCATATCCTGGGATGAACCATACTGGAAAAGAATGCGAAAAAGAATGTATATATAACTGGGTCTCTTGCTATACAGAAGAAATGAACATTGTAAATCAACTATACTTCCATTAAAAATAAAAAAATAAACACTGAAAAAAAATTTATGCAAGATGAGGGAAATAGAAAATCAGCAAGGGACCACAACTGTCCAGATCTATCAATGGATGCTAAAGCTCAACTTCGAGAGGAACAGGTTATTTATGTAAAGTGCCTTGTCCTAAGAAATTTATTTGGAAAGAAAAACAGGCTTACAGTGGATGAACCCAGTAGACACCATCTTAACCAAAAATGATCAGTGTCACCACCAGTAATGTCTGACATCACATACCTCCTGAGGAGGTACTCACTTCTGCGGCATTTGGGCCAAAGCTGCAGAACCTCAAACAAATTTTGAGAAAAACCCAGACAAACCCTTGAAATGCAGCATGTTCTACAAAGCGAGTGACTGGCAGTCTTCAAAAGGGTCAAGGTCATACACAGTAGAAGGTGATGGGGCACTGAGGAAAAGTCAGAGATGGGAGGACTGGAAGCCGCTGCAACTGCGTGTGCTGTGGGTCCTGGACTGGATCTTGGACCAGAGAAAGGACAAGGGTGGGAGAGCCGGTGGAAGCCCCAGAAACTCTGTACTTAGTTAACAGTATGCTCCAGTGCTAGTGTCTTAGTTTTGACCCTTGCTCTGGTTGTGCGGGGTGGTAACCCTGGGAACCCTGTGTGGTCCAGAGGACGGAACTTGTTGAACTCTTCCTGCAGCTTTTCTGTACGTCTACAGTGTCAACATAAAAAAAGTGAAAGGTAAACGCACTGGTGGTGGTGGGGGGAACAAACAGAAAAAAAACTAGAGATAGAGAATTCCATGAAGGTTTTGTCACAGGTCAGATAAAACTTACTGCCACAAGATTCCAAGGATTTTAAACTCTAAATTACACACATACACACACACACACAATCTATCTAAAACAAGGGATAAAAGAAGATGGAAGGGTTCAAAGTAGGAATAATAATAAAATTGCAATGTAAACATAAATTGATATAACCAAAATGGATTTATCTCCATGGGGGAAGATAAGAGAATGTGTGCAGAAAATAGCTAAATCATTCTCTCTGAAGATAATCCCTAAAACCTGGAGAACCAAGAACCTGCAGTGTAAGCGAGTTGTTTTTGTTTTTGTTAGAACTGTGGAGTTAATAACCAAAAAACAACTGCCGACCTTGGGGAGCAGGGATCAAGGGGCAGGGAGTGGTGACCAGGAGTCAGCTGGGTTTTTTTTTTTTTTTTTGGTAATAATCCTAGTAGCACTTACTAGCTCTTTAAACTCTGTGTATATATAATTAATAAAAACTGAAAATGCAGAATGTAAGTGTGAGTAGATGACACATTGATGGGGAACACATGACTTATTCGAGGACACTGGCTGTGAAGGTGATGAGAGGGGTGGGTCGGGAGCTGAGGGGTGAAGGGAGAGCTTCTGAAGATGTGCGTGTGCTGCTGATGGAGACGACGTAGTGGAGAAGGGAAGCAGGGCAGAGAAAGGGTGAGTCTGCTTAGTTAAGAGAAGGAGAAAAGAATTTCATAGTGAAATACAGTAGGCTTGTATTGTTTAATGAACTTCCGTGATGTACATGTTAACATTTTCTTTAGGACTTTCTCACTGGTATTCACTGATGTTTTGGGTCAGGTTTTGTTGCGCTGGCTTCACAGGAATTACTCAGAAGCCTTCTTTCCCAGGGCGATGGCATATTCTGAATAGAACTGGAGGCAACTGCTGCCTACCTACAACACACGTTAAGACACAGAAGCTTTCTGGGCCTGGTAGAGGGCAGAGCCAGTGTACAGACTGAGGGAGGAGAGGAGCTTGCCATTCCAGGCGAACCTGCACGTGAACATTTTAGCACTCAAGGAAAATAACGCTAGTACAGCCAGCAAGCACAGAAGCTAGAGAACTGACTCCAGTGACTCGGAAAATAACTGAAAATAAATACTTTTTAAAAAGAGAACCCAGTGGATACATACATTTTACAAACTTAATAAAAAACATGTAGGAATGAAATGACCAGTTAAGAAATCCCTGGAAACTATTGTATATACAGCACAGGGAACTCTGCTCAATGTTACGTGGCAGCCTGGATGGGAGGGGGGCTTGGGGGAGAGCGGATGCATGTATTAACATATGTACGGCTGAGTCCCTTCGCTGTTCACCTCAGAGACCACAACATTGTTAATCACCTATACCCCCATACAAAATAAAAAGGTTAAAGTTTGGGGGGAAAAAGAAATTCCTGGAACATACAAATTGAAAAATCCTGGGGGGAAAAAAATCTTTAAAGCTTAGTAAGTGGGAAATTCCAGAATGGGTACGGTTAAGGGAAACAATAAATGTAAAGATTGTGTTTGGGGAATTTGCTTTAATACAGCAAGACAAGAAAAATATATTAAAAGGGGGAAAAATAGGGTAAAATGAGAAGCCCCAACATAAAATACTTGAAATATTCAGGGTGGAGAATTTTCTAGCACTGAAGAGAAAAACATCCTCCAATATAAACACAGCAGTATAGAGACCCACATACAGGTATTTTTCTACTGAAGTGGCAGAATATCGGGGCAGAGAGAAAATTACAAAAGGAGAAAAGACAGATCACCTGTGGAGGACCGCACACAGCAGCAGTGCCTCCGTGTAAGGCAGCGGCAGCCTGCAGACGAGGTGAGGCCTCACAGGGCCTCAGACACGGCTGTAGGTCAGGGACTCCACATCCTCGTAGCTGCGTTCAAGAGTGAGGGGAAAATGCAAGTATCTTCAGATAAACGAAGACTTGATTTACTACTAATGAACTCTGCTGAAGGAATGACCATAGTAAGGAAGAAGGAATGCAATGCAGACACACCGGTGACAAAGATATATGTATGGCAAAATAGAAATAACAGTCGACTTAGAATATAAAAACTAAGTTTTTTGGAAACAACTCAGGCTCCAAAGAAAGCCAGGAAATAACTGTCACAAAATTCTAAGAGGGAAGGAGGGAGTCCTGATTGGGAGGGCTTCACAGAGTGGGTGATGCTCTACTTTTTGACTTGCTGGTGGCTCCACAGCTGTTTGCTTTATAGTTATTCACTAAACTGTATATATGTTTTATTTGCTTTCCTTGATGTTTGTTATATCACGTATATATGGGTTACTAAGGACTAAATTATGTAACATCTATAAATCCTTTGGGATTCAGAAACAGAGATGAAGGCCTCCAATTATATAAGCATTAGCAGAAAAGATGAATTTTTGACAAACAGATCACAGTCATTACATATATGAAGTCAAAAGAAGTTGTTTTCCATCAGGTGGTGAGAAGGTGAAAGGGGACCATTTGTAGCTGAGTGTTAAGACTTCAGCGTGGCTCTTGCTTTGTTTCGCTTTAGTATTAACAGGAAGGAAAACTGGTCTCTTTGAAGAAGAGTGAACATTTGAGCAAAGTCATCACTGACTACTCAGTGCCTCGCTCAGTACGTTGAGTCAGTTAGTAAGGACTGTCCGTTTATCTTCACTCTGTGTGCAGACAATCAAAGTATTATTCCACCGCACCTTTGCCAGTGGCCAGAATAACTTTCGCCTTCTCTCTCCCCACCTCCAAAGTTAGAGTTATGCCTGTTTTCTTGGGGGATGACCACGACAGTCTGTTAGGTCGTTAACCTGGGAAAAACATTTCAGGCCAATGTAAGGTCACCGTCCACTTGTAGAAGTAAGTGACGGCAGAAGCCCATTGTGTATATCTGTGTGCGCCTTGGAGGCAGTGGAGTCTCCCACTTGGTCTGTATTGGTGGTAACAGCATTGGACTGACCTCCTGAGTAGCCATCCCTTAGAGATCTTTTAAAAGCATCATTTTTTGGTTTGAATAAGATAGGCCCTGGCTCTTCTGGGAAGATCCCAGCAGACGGTCGGGTCTGCCCCCTGCTCCCTGCAGTCTCCCTCCAGGTGGCACGTCCCACATCTGCCTTGACGAGCCTGCCCCCCATGGCTGTCGTCCCCTCTGTTCTCCAGGAGAGCGAAGAGGAGCTGTATTCCTCCTGCCGCCAGCTGCGGAGGCGGCAAGAAGAACTGAACAACCAGCTCTTTCTGTACGACACCCACCAGAACCTGCGCAGCGCCAACCGCGATGCCCTGGTCAGAGAATTCAACGTCAACGAGAACCAGCTGCAGCTGTACCAGGAGAAGTGCAACCGCAGGTGGGTCAGCCCTGCAGCCCCTGTGAGGTCAGGCCCGGGCCAGGGCGGAGGGCAAGGCTCCCCCTTCAGAAAGCTGAGCCCTGAGCCCTCTTCTCTTTGCTCCGTCAATTACTTACACTAAGAGCTCAGGCATCTGCACCTTCCCTGAGCTGCACTGTCCTCCTGAGCACGCCCAGGTAGGAGTAAAAATAAGCAATGACCACTACCGTTTAAGGAGCCCTTCTCGCCCTCCCAAGCCTGGGCTTGTCCAGGGTCCTAAATTAAAGCAGAATCCCCCCACTTGCAACAAGGGGTGCCCCGAGTTGTGCTGCAGACATGTAAGGACAGACGGCCAGGTATGCCAGAGTCCTGCGCTACCAAAACTGTCTCCAAGAAAATGTCAGTAGTGACCTCCCTGGACACAGCATGGAGATGCCTTCTCCATGTTATTCTCATTTCATCTTGATGACACCTGCACAGTAGCAGTGACTCCAGGACGACGACCAGGAAGGAGACGGGTTTGCAGAGGTTTCTTGCCTGGGGTCCACTTCCCCAACTCTGCTGTGTATCCCCGAGTCCTAGACCAATGGGTGACAGTGAAATCTGTTTTATTTCAGGTTAAGAGAGAAGAGAGTCAGCAACAGCAAGTTTTACTCATAGAAGCTGGGGTCCATGTGTAAGGATGCCATGTATGCGTGTGAGTTTGCATGGAGGAGCGTGTGCTCTGTTCAGACCCTGGGAACACGCTCACATTTGAGGTCGTCACTCCCCCAGCCTGTCACCGAGATGACATACCTGAAGATGACCCAATTGGCATGAGTCAGGGTAACCTTTTCATCTTGGACACTTTCTTAACTTAAAGTCTCTAAAGAGGATCCCAAAATGTGCTCACATGAGGCCTCTCACGTTCCAAACATCCCTGAATAAATGCAGTGAAACTCAATCAGTGACCTTCTGTGCACGAGCTATAGAGTGAGCAGGATTCCTTCTCTGGCCTCTAAAGACCCAGGTAACTGACTTCTACAGAAGATGAGCCGGGTCTGTAAGGAACTAACTCATTAGATTCTGAAAAGGATCTGAACTAAAAGGCAAGCGATCTCACACTGAAGGCCTCGGACTTCACCAGGCCCAGAGGGGAGCCCCGGTCCTGCCCCAGCTCAGAGCACTTGAACTCCCTCCGGCGGCTGGACCCGCGGCTGCCGCACATGAGGGTGGGGTGGGCCGTTCATTAGGACAGGGACTGCTGGGCGAGTGGGGTCAAGGGTGGCAATCTGGGGGCTCTCTGACTTACAAGCCTGTCAGAGAGCAGAGCCCCGGGAAGGCTTGGCCAGCTTCTTACTCCCCCTGGCCTGTCCACTCCCTGGTCTGCACAGCCACAGGGAGGCTCCGGGTCTGTAGCTTCCACAGCCGCGGGCTCGCTCACTGCTCACACGGGGTGAGACGGGGTGAGACAGGGTGAGCTCCCTGGATGAGCCAGTTTCCTGGAGCAGTGAGCTAAGCTTTAGGGAACGACAGAAAATCTCAGGTGCGGCCACTCCCGAAGGGGCAGACCCACCGAGGACGAGGTGATACTCGTCTACATCCTGGGATGCTATTTAGTGATTTGTACAGTGTGATGCTTTAGTAAGGCTTCTTCAAGGTGAGGACAGTAGTGGGCTGGGGGCGGGGGTGGTCAGTAGAGGCACACCACAGAATGAACTGAGAACTGACTTAGGAGAAAAGAGGTTTAACTATGGGGAAGAAGTGACTGTGCTGGGGAGGAACCAACTAGCAGTCAGCCTGGTGGCTGGCTTTACTTGGATGGAGCTGAGTCCTAGAAACCCACTCCCCACACGATTCTGGGCTTAGTGTGCCTGTATCAGTGGAAGAGTCCATTAAAGCCAGCCACGCTCTGTGTGATCAGAAGACCCCCTCCCTCCATTCCACACAAATTTACTGAGAACTTCCACGCAACAAGCAGTAAAGTCAGGGGAGACCTTGTCTTTAAAATGTTAAGGAAAAATAGCCATTATCCTGGTCTCAGGGAACCTCTCCATGTGCTTCTAAAAGAAATGCATTTCTCTCCCATGAAGCCCGCAGGACACCTGATAGCACACTGACCAAGGTGGGGCTCTTAATTCACTTAGTTATTCCCGAGTCGAAGTTTCGAGTTTATTTGGCATTAGCAACTGAGGGACGAATATTCCTTGTGGTAAAAATGTTCAAAGCAACTTTCAAGAAAGCTTAGATGAAAAAGGCACCGAGCTGAGTGCTGCAGGGCAGACACAGTGGGCAGTGTCTGATTAGCTGTTGGCCAGGCAGCTGGTGGAGCCTAAGCTAAGCTCAAGCTGCTTTTGGCTCCATCATTTTCTCTACAAGTTCAAGTGTCGATGGCATTACCTGTTTGCAGCCTGGGGTGTGTAAAGGACATAACACTTTCCTACTTCACCCCATTTAAAAGTTTAAAAGCTAAGATCTGGACCCTCTTTCCGCTTAAAATGCATTTATCTGCTACTCTGTCAAAGGAATGATGAAGTAGCAGCGTAGAGGACAGAAGGCCCAGCATCTGTTCAGCTGCTGTGCTGTAGGATCCATACCCAGCCACGTCCTCGCAGAGCAGAGCAGCGCAGCTGAGGGCAGGTGCTGACATTCTCAACGGTGCTGACAAGAACCCTTGCCCTGAAAAATTGGCTTCTCCTCCCACGTGCTACAGTGATGTCGATTCAGCACCACAGAGTATTTGCCTTGGCCCCACCATTCTCCCGTAATAGGGTAACACATGAATCTGGTCATGTTGGTGGTGGGAGTCTCTCCATGAGGATGCACAGAGAGAGAAAGAGGGGCACCGATGACATCGCTGCTCTTCCCTGAGTCTGCCCGGATGCCGCGTAACCTGAGTATAAAGTACCTAGCTGAGACTCTGCTTTCACAGCCACGTGAAGGGCACAGCCAATTCAGATGAAGCAGAAGAGGGACAGGAACATTGTGAAAGAGGGCAGCAGCTCTGAGGGACTCAGGCCATGACTGCCTGTGTGCACAGCGGTCTATTCTACTGAATAGGGAAATGGTGAACATTGGTTATTACGTGGAAGACGAAATGGAGGAGGCTGGTCAGATAATTTGAGTTTGGGAAATTTAGGTTGGAGAAAGTTAATTTCTCTGCTGTAAACTTGGCTATTCTAACGTGCACACTGAAGAGGGGGTAGAATGTGACATTTCCTAAGTCTGATCTGAGAACACTTTTGCCAAGAAACATCTTACAGGACTAGTTACATAGGAACACATTTGAGGACCTGCTTCTCTATTAAAGACAGTGACATGACCTAATAATTTATATGCTTTACGATGTAGTTAAATCAGATCTGAACTTAAGCCAAGGCCAGTGGTTTTTAAACTGGGCCAGCCTTACCACTAGCAGTCTACCAGAGCTTTCTAAGGAGTCACAGACTCATTTTTTCAGGGGATCAATGTTCAGATCCTCGACTTCCTGTTGCACTCTATCCAAAGATTCATCAGCGTGAGAAGATGTGCTTTTCTCCCCTTACAGAAGGAAGTAGGTCTTCTCCCCACATTCAGTCTTACTGTAGAGCAGGACTCGAGATGCAGTTTCAAAGCACCGTGTTTGGAAAGTGAAAGCCTCTTAACAGGATACCGATCCTTCTCCAGCGCTGATGGTTTCCAGTTCCTTGCTTTCAACAAAACTGAAGGAGTACCCAGATAGCATGTAATTCTGAAGGAGATGGCTTTACCCTGCTGTCACTAACTCCTCCTGTTCTCATTTGTCTGTGAAAAAGGATCACTAGCATTCCCATTTGTACAACTGAAAGTGGAGAGCAGAACTGATACTGTCCCACGGCCGTTCTACCAGAGATAACGGTAATCCACACAGAGATCAAGGAATGGAGGAGAAGCCTTCTTTGACTCATTACATTGCCAGTGGAATTTTACTGTGTTTAGTTCTTTATTACATGTGTACGCTGTTTATTAAACAAGCTGAATTCAGAAGAAATTTAAAATAGGTGGAGCCTTTTTAAATGATGGTGTAGGTAGGGTGATGTGTAATTTTGTTACAGATATGCAACTAAACAGTATATAAGCCAAGAATAATTAGGTTACAATTTTGTAAAGTAGAATAAAAATATAAATTCAATGAGTAAAAAAAAATGTGGCATTTCCTACCGTTAAAAATTCCCTTGTTTGTAGAATTTTTTGAAAGGACGGTAGTGTCTGTCACCAATTGTATTTAGAACCTTTGGCTATATTTAAAGGGAAATGGAAATATCTTACCCGAAGATGCAGTATCTACCATATACCGCATGCACCTTTGCAACTGTTCAGGATGAAATTATTAGACATCAATGTAGAAATGCGTAAGGGGACCCACGAATTTTCCACAGTCACTTATGAGGTCTCTGAGCATAAAATTTTAAGAAGACTGATCCAGGGTCACTAAGGGTGAGTTTTATTTGGACTTAAGAAGGATGGTTGAAGGGGGCTCTAGTTCTTTTAATTTCTAGAAGTGTAGCTGATCTTTCCATATAGGTGATATCCAGCTTTTTGGAGACAACCCTAAAAGCTATATTCTTATCAACAGAAAGCTGATCATTAGATAAAGAAATACGCAGAATTATAAAACTGGCATTTGAAAACTACTCAGTGATTTTGTGTCATTTTCATTCTCAAAATATTTTCTTCCTGAAGAACCAGTTCCATGGTGATCCTGTCTCAGAAATGTCCATACTTATTTCTCAATAGGCTTTAAAAAGCTGCATTTGTAAACGTGTGTTTATTATTAAAGCTTAATTTATTTTTTATATAAATAGTGTGTGCTTGTGTGTACATAGAGAATCATGTGAATGTATCACACAGATGTTGGCTGTTGTTAATGTGAGAATTAAATGGCTATATCACGTTTTAAAAAAATAAATCTTTGTCTCATTCAATAGATTACTAGCAGTCTATCTGGAATCATTTTTTGTTGTTTGTTGTTAAAAACTATTCACATTTTTTTGTTCTTCTATAAACTAGGATATAGGTCTGCCAGTGATAACACAGTTACCATTTTTTAAAAATAATGTTTTTCTATCCTTTCCTTTTTTCCCTAGGTTACTAGTCTTTCTTACTTTAAGCAAAATCTCACTCCGTGTAGAAACCCAAGTTTCTAAAATTAATACGTGACCACTCTGCAGTTTGTTGGTCTTAGGAAGAATGTTTTGTGCTAGTCATGCAATGATGTTAGTAAAGACACCTGTATTTCTCAACTAAGCAGCAGGGCCCGCCAGACTATCAGTCGTTGTATTTTCTTGTCATCAGGTCCTGTGCGCAGGAAGCCACACTGCATCCTAGACCTGACGACTGGACTAGTCGCCCAGGCCCAAAGACTTGAGTGCAGTCCATGACAAACCCCTGCAGTAGGAGAGACATGGAGCGTAGTAAAAAACAAAGAGTGAATTAAAACTGCTGAAAGAGCACTTTTTAAAAATGGATAAAGTCATAACTCCCGTAAAGATACTAAGTGAACACCTGTCTGAAATTTTATCTACCCCCTTCATTAACCATGGAATGAATAAAATATAATAACTGGTTCAAAGGAGAATTCAAAGAAGAACACGCGATTAGGCTCCCCAGTAGTCCTGATTATCTGATTCTACACCTTTCATTGTGAGAAGTTCAGATGATTCTTATCCCTAGAAACCCAGATTGTGTCCAGTGAAGACTGAATGGTCACTGGCTCTGAGTATTGACCAGTTTTCCTAGTTTTTTTTTTTTTTTTAATCTGTTGAGCAAATTTATGTTAGCATCACCAACAGGCATGAAATCTGACCCTGACCTTATACCACACACAACTATCAACCAAAGTTAGATTACAGATCAAGAGGTAAAAGATCAAACAGTATCACAACCTTATAGTAGGGAAAAGTTGTTTCAACAAAACAGCAAACGCTTCACCTGGCACGGAAGGCAGCTAAACTAGACTGCTAGAGTTCACGGCTGCTGTTCATCAAAAGATACAGTGAGGATAACAAAAAGGCAAGCCACAGGGTGGAAGAAGACTTTCCAATAAACTTATCTGACAATCTCACTGAAAATGTGACTCGACCCCTCCAAGTTACTAAGATAGTCCTTTAGGGTAAAAGGTGTATTCCACGAATAACCACCTCACTAGAGTACATCCAAATGGCTGATAGGCAAATGAAAAGGTGCTTATTCATTATTTGCAAGAGGAAATGCAAAGACCACAAGAAGATACCACTAACACACTTACTTGCTTGGCAAAAATTGAAAAGTCTGTTAACAGTACAGTCAGTTCTTAGCAAGAACATAGAGCAACTGGTAATTGTGTAATTTGGTAGCAAATTACATTGTAAAGATGTTTGACTCTCTACTGATGTTTACCACGTGCATAGCCTATGAGCAAGCATTCTATTCCCACATACAGTTGGCCCTCCATATCTGTGAGTTCCGCACTCATGGATTCAACCAACCTCAGGTCATGTACTGTGTTTGCAGTCCACACTGGCTGAATCAGCAGGTGCCGAATCCATGAGTGCGGAGGGCGGGCTAAGAGACTTAAGCATCCTGAGAGTTTTGTATCCACAGCAGACCCTGCAGGCAATCCCCTATGGATACTGCGAGACAAGAGTATACCTGCTAGAAGTGCATGCCTGTGTCCCCTAAGGACGTGTACAGGACAGTCTGTAGCACTGTTCCACACTAGACAAAGCCAGAAGAGTCCTGTTGTCCCTCTACTGCGTGTGTTAACTGTGTGTCTTCACACAGTGGAGCGCACACAGCAACTACAAATGGCCGAGCTGTAAGCAGCATGGATGGATCTCACAAGTGTAATTTGAGTGAAGGGAGCTAACAACACAAACAGCAACGAAAAAAAAAAAAAGGAAAACCACAAATTACTAGGATGATATACAGGAAAATGTAGGATATTTGAGAGATGGACTAGTATGAAAAGGCAATGCAGAATGGAGCTCAGCACATATATACAACATGGATACATTCAAACACTGCAGTGTGAGAAAAGTGAAATGCAGAAAAATGCACTCAGTGATACCATTTATACACATTTTAAAAACTACAAACAAAACTATTATATGTTGCATGGAACAGACATACAGATAAGTGGAAGTATAAAACTGGACTGAAAGGGACATCGAAAAGTCAAGGTAAAGATTGAGTCGGTGGGGAAGGCAGTGTTAACTCTGTTGTGTGTTTCCTTTCTTCTTTGAACACTGGAAGTGTTGGTCTGCCTGGTACAAACGTAAAAGCAGGCCTGCTTACAAAGAAGAACTTATACCGATCCTTCTCCAACCCCTCCTAAAGACTGAAGAGGAAGGAACACTCCCAAAGACGTTCTATGAAGCCACTATCACCTTGATACCAAAACCAAAGACTTCCACCAAAAGAGAAAACTACAGCCTAGTCCTTTTGTTGACTACAGACCCAACAAATCTCAACCAAGTATTAGCAAACGGAATCCCACAATACATAGAAAAGATCATAAGCCATGGCAGCCAACTGAGCCGACTCTACCCTTTTCCGCGTGGGGCCCAGTGTGCAATGGCGGCACACGGCCGCGTCCTCAGTGGGGTGTGCAGCCCGATGGCCTGCTCCAGTTGCCCTAAGGGGCCTTGGAGACAGCCCTTTCCAGTGGACGTGCATGACTGGCATGCCGTCCCCAATCTGGGCTCCAGACAGGAGTGCACAGTGCCTTTGGAAAGCCCCAGGGCACACTGGCCAGGGTCCACATTGCCCAATTCATCATGTCCATCTGCACCAAGCTACAGAACAAGGTACCTGTGATTGAGGTCCTCCATGGGGAGCCAAGTTCAAGTTCCCTGGTCTCCAGAAGAGCCACATCTCCAAGAACTGGGGATTTACCAAGTTTAATGTGAATGAGTTTGAAAACATGGTGGCAGAAAAGCGGCTCACCCCAGATGGTGGTGAAGTCACATCTATTCCTCATCATGGCCCTCGAAACAAATGGTGGGCCCTATGCTCATGAGAACCTTGGCCTTGTCCCCTCCTTACTTGTGCCCACTGATATAAATCCTACTTTCCTGTCAAAAAAAGTCATACACTATGACCAACTTGGATTCATCCCAGGGTCACAAAGATGGTTCAACATATGTAAACCAATGTGATAAACTACATCAACGAAAGAGAAAAGCCCATGATTCTCTCCATAGATGCAGAAAAAGCACTTGATAAAATTCATCCATTCACAATAAAACCCTTACATCAGTGGGTATAGAGGGAACACATCTCGACACAAGAACAGCTATTTATGACAAAACCATATGCAATAGACTCAAGCTTAAAAAGCTGAAAGCCTTCTGGCTAAAATCTGGACCAAGACATGGATGCCCACTCCCACCACTTCTCGTCAACACACTACTGGAAGTCCTACCCACAGTAATCAGAGAAAAAAAAAAGAAGTAAAAGTTCTTCAAATTGGTAGGAAAAGAGTACAATAGTTGTAGACATATAGAACAGACTTGTGGTTGCCAAGCAGGAGGGAGGGTGAGGAGGGATGGTGTTGACGTTAGGGGTTAGTAGATGCGAATAATTACATATGGGATGGATAGACAACCAGATCCTACTGTATAGTACAGGGAGCTATATTCAATATCATGGGATAAAACCATACTGAAAAGAATATATATGTGTGCATATTTGAGCCACTTTACTGTATAGCAGGAATTAATACATTATAAATCAACTATACTTTCATGAAAATAAACTACAATAAAAAATAAACCTTGAAAAGCATAAATACAGGTGTGAGAGAAACAAATTACCATCAGAACACCACTGTCAAGATCTACAAATGAATGCTAAAATTAGTGAAAGTTTGAGGAGACGCAGGCTATTTGCAGTCTCAAAATACCTTCTTCTAGGAAATATAATTGTAAAAAAATCAAGAGCTTTACAGTGGATGAATTTAGCAGATATCATCATACCAAAAATGATCAGTGTCACCACCACTAATGTGTGACATCATATACCTGAGAGGTACCTCGTTTCTGTGAAAGTGTTAGTCGCTCAAGTCACATCTGACTCTTTGTGACCCCATGGACTGTAGCCTGCCAGGCTCCTCTGTCCATGGAATTCTTCAGGCAAGAATAATGGAGTAAATAGCCACTCCCTTCTCCAGGGTATGGAACCCAGGTCTCCTGCATTGCAGGCAGATTCTTTACTGTATGAGCCACCAACCTCAAACTAATCATCAGACAAACCCTTGAAATGCAAGATGTTCTACAAAGCAAATGACCAGGAGTCTTCAAAAGTGTTCAGGTCATAAACGGCCGGGGTCGGGGTGGGGCGGGGGAGGGCAGGGCGGTGGCACTGAAGCAAAGCCACAGATTGGAGGAAACTGGAAGCCATAGCAACTGCATGTTGTGTGGGATCCTGGACTGGATCTTGGATGAGAAAGAGGGCACGGGTGGAAAAGCCAGTGAAAACCGAATAAAATCTGTACATTACTCGCATTGCTTCCGTGCCAGCATCTTAGTTTTGAGAGCTGTGCTGTGGTTGTGCCCTGGGGACACTGGGTGGTCCAGGGTATGGAATGTGCTGAACTCTTATTGCAGCTTTTCTGTAAGCTTTAAATGTCAACATAAAAAATTAAAAGGGAAAAGCATTGGTGGTAGAGAACAAAGAGAAAAAACCAAAGATGGAGAACTCCACGAAGATTTTGTCACAGGCCAGAGAAAACATTTCACCACAGGTGTTTTCTAGGAACACAGCATTGTTTTCTATTTGATTACACACACACATACATCGATCTAAAACCAGTTGTCAAAGAAGATTCACGAGTTCAAAGTTGGTAATAATAATAAAATCAAAATGTAAACATGAATTGATACAACCTAAGTGGATTTACCTCCATGGAATAAGATAAGAGAGTATGTGGGGAAAATAGTCAAATCTTTCTCTTTGAAGATAATCACTAACATCAAAAAAAGCAAGACCTTGTAGTATAAATGCAGGTTTTTCTTTTGTGTTAGAACTGTGGAGTTAATAATCAAAAGAAACAACTGCTGACCTTGGGGAGCAGGGATCAAGGGGCAGGGGGTGGTGCCCAGGAGAGAGAGGTTTTTTTTTTGGTAATAATCCTAGTAGCTCTTAGTGGTTCTTTAAATTCTGTGTATATGTAATTATTAAAAACTGAAAATGCAGAACGTGAGTACTTGATACACTGATGAGGAACATATGACTTATTCGAGGACACTGGCTGTGAAGGTGACGAGAGGGTGGGTCAGGAGCTGGGTGGGGGTGAAGGGAGAGCTTCTTAAGATGTGCGTGTGCTGCTGATGGAGATGACGTAGTGGAGAAGGGAAGCAGGGCAGAGAAAGGGTGAGTGCGGGAGGGAAGCCGTGGGTGCTGGTAAGGGGCTGAGATGGGAATATTTCCCGTGTAATTTCTTCTACGCAAAACACGAAGCAAGGCCATCGGCTGACCTTGGGGAGGGTTAGGGCTTCCCAGGTGGCGCTAGTGGTGAAGAACGTGCCTGTCAGTGCAGAAGACCTAACAGACATGGGTTTGATCCCTGGGTGGGGAAGATCCCCTGGAGGAGGACATGGCAACCCGGTCCAGTATTGCTGCCTGGAGAATCCCAAGGACAGAGGAGCCTGGTGGGCTACAGTCCATGGGGTCACAAGGAGTCGGACACGACTGAGTGACTTAGCATGCACACACAGGGAGGATGAAGGTGTGACACAATCATCTTAAGGAGAAAAGAATTTCTTAGTGAAATACAGTGGCATCGTATGGTTTGACGTGTTTCTATAACATACATGTTAATGTTTTCTTTAGAACTTTCTCACTGGTATTCACTGATTTTTTTTTGGCGGGGGGTGTCAGGTTTTGTGCTGGTTTCATAAAAATTACTTGGAAGCCTTCTTTCCCAGGGCGATGGGACATTCTGAATAGAACTGGAGGCAACTGCTACCTACCTACAACATACAACAAAGACACCATTTGTGAAGCTTTTTGGGCCTAAGGATTTTCTTGTTTTCTCCTAAGATAAAACAATTTATTTTCTCTTCTGGGCTACTTTTCTATAATAGCTACCATGTATGTGTATATCTAAAATATACATTGAAGATATAAGAGCCTTAAAATAATTACACGCATGTATTTACTCTCCGTCATCATTGTTTTCTAGTTCATACACTCCTTCCACATCTCCTATTCTTTAGTTTATACCTGTTAGGTTTTATTTGGCAAGTTTACTTTCCACACTGTCCTAGTTCAGTTTAGATAATGGATTATCTACTTCCCTGATTCTGTGTTTGTGCTTTTCCCACAAAATAACCTACTCTTGCATTTATTTGATATTTGGGTTGACCAATTTGGCCATTCCTGTGTTTATCATTTATCTCCAGTGACTCAGTCTTTCCTTAGCCTCCTGTTCTTTTTTATAATTGCTTATGTTTGGTTAGGTGATTTCTGCATTTCATTTTTGTGTGCTAACACACATGGACCTGTACACAGACAGGTGGCCTGGGGCTAGTGGACATCACTCTTCTGAAACACCCATCAAGAAAAGGGACCTGGCAGATACCTAGGATTCAGGCCAGCGGTCAGTTGCTTCTTGAGGGGATGGGATAAAGTGGACACAGCTCTGTGGCTGGGACACAGAGAGGATTAGTAGCATCCAGAGAACCTAGTGCCCCAGTCCATCACAGTAACACTGCTGGCCTCGCCCTTGGGAGTCTCCAAGGGCGAGAGCTTTCAGACAACCAGATGCCACTGAACACACAGAGGTGGAAAGACACTTCCATTCCAGATGAGCTGCACATAGAAATTTTAACCCTCAAGGAATATAATGCTAGCGAGCAGAAAAGCAAGAGAACTGACTCCAGTGCATATGAAATAACATTGAAATTACAAAAAAGTTTTTAAAAAGAGAGTCCAACTGGATAAACACATTTTAAAAAGATCAACCTTCCTTAAACCTAATCAAGAACATGTAGGAATGAAAGGACCAGGAAAGAAATCTCTGGAACTCTGAGTTGAAAAGTCTTGAAACAATTTTTTTAGACCTTAGTAACTGGGAAGTTCCTGAATGGGTACAGTTAAGGAAAGGATTAATGTACGTGAAGATTGTGTTCGGATAATTTGCTTTAATATAGCAAGATAAAATATTAAAATGGTTAAAAAAAAAAAAAGAGTAAAATGAGAAGTTCCAATGTAAAATATCTGGAGAGATAAGAAAGCCTTAAGTGAACAATGCAAAGAAATAGAGGAAAACAATAGAATGGGAAAGACTAGAGATCCCTTTAAGAAAATTAGAGATACCAAGGGAATGTTTCATGCAAAGATGGGCACAATAAAGGACAGAAACAGTATGGACCTACAGAAGCAGAAGATATTAAGAGGAGGTGGCAAGAGTACACAGAAAAATTGCACAAAAAAGGTCTTAATGACCCAGATAACCACAATAGTGTGATCACTCACCTAGAATCAGACATCCTGGAATGCAAAGTTAAGTGGGCCTTAGGAAGCATCACTATGAACAAAGCTCGTGGAGGTGATGGAATTCCAGTTGAGCTATTTCAAATCCTAAAAGATGATGCTGTTAAAGCGATGCACTCAGTATGCCAGCAAACTTGGAAAAAGCGGTGGCCACAGGACTGAAAAAGGTCAGTTTTCATTCCAATCCCAAAGAAAGGCAATGCCAGAGAATGTTCCAACTACCACACAATTGTGCGTATTTCACATGCCACCAAGGTAATGCTCAAAATCCTTCAAGCTAGGCTTCAACAGTACGTGAACTAAGAACTTTCAGATATACAAGCTGGATTTAGAAAAGGCAGAGGAACAGAGATCAAATTGCAACATCTGTTGGATCATAGAAAAAGCAAGGGAATTCCAGAAAAACATCTACTTCTGCTTCATTGACTATGCTAAAGCCTTTGACTGTGTGGATCACAACAACTGGAAAATTCTTAAAGAGATGGGAATACCAGACCACCTTACCTGCCTCATGAGAAGCAGGTCAAAAAGCAACAGTTAGAACCAGGCATGAAACAACAGACTGGTTGAAAATTGGGAAAAGAGTATGTCAAGTTTGTATATTGTCACCCTTCTGATTTACTTATATGCAGAGTACATCATGCAAAATGCCAGGCTGGAAGAAGCACAAGCTGGAATCAAGATTGCTGGGAGAAATATCAGCAACCTCAGATATGCAAATGACACCACTCTAATGGCAGAAAGCAAAGAGGAATTAAATAGCCTCTTGGTGAAGGTGAAAGAGGAGAGTGAAAAAGCTGGCTTGAAACTCAGCGTTCCAAAAACTAAGATCATGGCATCTGGTTCCATCACTTCATGGCAAACAGATGGGGAAAAAATGGAAACAGTGACAGACTTTATTTTCTTGGGCTCCAAAATCACTGTGGATGGTAACTGTAGCCATGAAATTAAAAGATGCTTGCTCTTTGGAAGAAAAGCTATGGAAGAAAACATAGACAGAGTATTAAAAAGCAGACAAAGGTCCATCTAGTCAAAGCTATAGTTTTTCCAGTAGTCATGTATGGATGTGAAAGTTGGACCATAAAGAAGACTGAATGCCAAAGAATTGATGCTTTTGAACTGTGGTGTTGCAGAAGACTCTTGAAAGTCCCTTGGACTGCAAGGAGATCAAACCTCTCAATCCTAAAGGAAATCAACCCTCAATATTCATTGGAAGGACTGATGCTGAAGTTAGAGCTCCAATACTTTGGCCACTTTATATAAAGAGCCAACTCACTGAAAAAGACCCTGATGCTGGGAAAGATTGAGGGCAGGGGGAGAAGGGGGTGAAAGAGGATGAGATGATTGGATGGCATCATCAACTCAATGGACATGAGTTTGAGCAAACTCAGAGAGATAGTGAAGGATAGGGGAGTCTGGTGTGCTGCAGTCCATGGGGTTGCAAAAAGTCATACACGACTGACTGAACAACAAGAAATCATGGCTGAGAATTTTCTAGCAATGCACAGAGAAGCATCCTCCAACTATAAACACAGCAGTATAGAGACCCACATACATGCATATTCTACTGAAGTGGAAGAATATCAGGGTAAAGAGAAAATTGTAAAGTAAGTGACGACAGATTATCTACAGGTGACTGACACTCAACAGAAGTGCTTCTATGTATAGCAAGAGCAGCCTAAAGAATAAGGGATGCCTTCAAAATGCCTTGAACACACAGCTGTAGGTCTAGGTATTTTATATCCTAATAGCTGCTTTTCAAGACAGAGGGAAGAATGGAAGTATTTTCAGACATACAAAGACAGATAATTTAGTACTAATAAACTTTGCTTTAAGAATGACCATAGTAAGCAAGAAAGAATGCAATACAAAAGCAATGGTAAGAAAAATTAGTTATATATATATATATAATATATATAAACAAAACAGAAATAATCATGGACTTGGAATAGAAAATAAAACTAAAAATTTTTGTAACAATTCAGACTCAAAAGAAAGCCAGGAAATACATACCACAGAATTCTAAAAGGGAAGAGGGAATCTTGACTGGGAGGGGTATGCAGCATGAACGATGCTTTATTTCTAGACTTGCTGACAATTCCATGGCTGTTTGCATTATAGTTATTCACTAAACTATATATATGTTTATGTACTTATCTGAATGTTTCTTCTAGACAGATATGCAATACTACAGACTGAATTATATAACTGCTATAAATGATTTGGGATTAAGGACAGGAGGACAGGCCTCCAATTATATGGAAGCATTAGTGGAAACAGTGAATTTTTTACCTCAACCAGATCACAAACAGTCATTCTATATATATGAAAGCCACAGAGGTTGTTTTCTTTTAGGAGGAGGGAAGATGAAAAGAGATGATTCATAGCAATGTTAAGACTTTTATGTACTTTTGTTTTGTTTGCTTTAGTCTTAACAGAAGAGGAAGCTGGTCTCCTTGCGGAAAAACAAACATTTAAGGCAAGTAACCACTGACTCTTCTGTGACTCATTCAGTACATTGAATCGGCTACCAAGGGCTGCCCATTTACCTCTACCCCTTGTGCAAGACAATCATTGTTTTACTTCTCTGCACCTTGGCCAGTGGTCAGAATAACCTTTACCATTGCTCTCCCCACATCCAAAGTCAGAGTTCATTCAACCCATTATCCCAGGGCACGTCGATGATGGTTTGTTAAGGTTGTTAAGCTGGGGAAAAACATTTCAGACCAAAGTACAGTCAGAGCCCAGTTTTTGTAAAAATAAAGGACAAAACAAGCACACTTGTGATTACCAATGGATGTTTTCGCAGCACTGGAGTCTCTCACTGGAACCACTGCACCGTAGTAACAGCCACTGAGCTGACCTCCCGAGGAGCTGTCCTTTACACAATAGAGATCCTCTAAAAACATCAGAGAGCTAACACACGCTTATCCTCCCATGCTGAAATCCACAGTCCTCACCTGTAAGAGTTTTAGCACAACGGGGGTACTGCTTTGGCCCAGACAGCAGCAAGGTGTAGGGGCAGGGCTTGTCTCAGTCAAGGCGGGACCCAGCTGCTCTCCCAGGGGCTCTGCTCCCCTCTGTCTCCACACGGCGGCAGAAGGACCACTAGCAACTGAAGACACTCATCACTCTCTCCACTGACCCACAAAAGAAACTTTCTCTTTACCAAGAGCACCAAACCAACTCCCACGGACACCTCCCAGTAACCTGACCCCGGTCTTGCGCCTGGAGGTGGTGGTGGCAGGGGAGGAAGTCAACATTACCAGCTAGAGTCACACGCCCATCCCTGGGGGTGTAACCTGTGTTTCCCTGGGTCTTCTGGCAGGAGCAGGGGGAACTGGGTAACAGATTTATTTGAGATGATTCTTACACCATACATTTCACCCACTTGTACAATTCACTGTTGTTTAGTCCCCTCGGAGTTGAGTAACCATCACTATTACCAATTCTGGAACATTTCCATCACCCCAAAGAGCCACTCCTGCTCCTTATCTGTCTCCACTCATTCCACCCCAGGCCACCAGCAATCTACTTTCCGTCCAGGCCACCCTCTCCCTCACTGGCTGTGTCTACTGCAAGCACAGAGCCTCCGTATTTGTATTTGTATGAGACTAGAAGGTGACACAGGCCCATGACAAACCAGACTGGATTAAGAAATAGGATCACTGGGCAATGCATCTGTTGTTTCAGTGTTTCACAATAAAGCTCCCCTTAACTGGCAACCACAGCTTTCTAGACTGCTTGCTTCTCATGGAGTAAGTGGTTGAGAGTTCATCTTTGGTTAAAACAGATCCTGGCTCTTCTGGGAAGATCCCAGCAGACGGTCGGGTCTGCCCCGTGCTCCCTGCAGTCTCCCTCCAGGTGGCACGTCCCACATCTGCCTTGACGAGCCTGCCCCCCATGGCTGTCGTCCCCTCTGTTCTCCAGGAGAGCGAAGAGGAGCTGTATTCCTCCTGCCGCCAGCTGCGGAGGCGGCAGGAAGAACTGAACAACCAGCTCTTTCTGTACGACACCCACCAGAACCTGCGCAGCGCCAACCGCGATGCCCTGGTCAGAGAATTCAACGTCAACGAGAACCAGCTGCAGCTGTACCAGGAGAAGTGCAACCGCAGGTGGGTCAGCCCTGCAGCCCCTGTGAGGTCAGGCCCGGGCCAGGGCGGAGGGCAAGGCTCCCCCTTCAGAAAGCCTGAGCCCTGAGCCCTCTTCTCTTGGCTCCGTCAATTACTTACACTAAGAGCTCAGGCATCTGCACCTTCCCTGAGCTGAACTGTCCTCCTGAGCACGCCCAGGTAGGAGTAAAAATAAGCAATGACCACTACCGTTTAAGGAGCCCTTCTCGCCCTCCCAAGCCTGGGCTCGTCCAGTGGTCCTAAACTCAAGTGGAATCCCTCTCCCCACCTCCCTTCTCCAGAGGAGGATGCTTTGAATTGTGCTACAGACTTGTATGGGGGCGTCGATGATGGCTCAGTGGTAAAGAATCCACCTGCAGTACAGGAGACATAGGAAATACAGGTTGGATTCCTGGGTTGGGAAGATCCTCTGGAGGAGGAATTGGCAACCCACTCCAGCATTCTTGCCTAAAAAACCCCAAAGACAGAAGGATCTTGGTGGGCTACAGTTCACGAGGTTGCAAAGAGTCAGGCATGACTGTGCACGACAATAGACATGTAAGGAGGGAGAGCCAGGTGTGCCAGAGTGCTGCTCCACAAAGAACATTCTCCAAGAAAATGCCAGTAGCAACTTCTCCAGGACACAGCATGGAGATTCCTTACCCACGTTCTTCTCACGTCATCCTGACAACACCTGCACAGGAACAATGACCGCAGCACAACGACCAGTGACGAGACAGCATCACAAAAGTTAAGCATCCTGTCAGGGACCTACTTCGCCAACTCTGCCCTGTACACCCAGCCCTGAATATCCACAAACACGTGGACAGAAATGTGAGCGTTCAGCACGTGACCCGAATCCTAGGCTAATGGATGACGGTGAAATCTGTCTTATTTCAGGTTAAGAGAAAAGAGAGTCGGCAACAGCAAGTTTACTCATAGAAGCCAGGGTCCATGTGTAAGGGTGTCGTGTGTGTGTTTGCATGGAGGAGCGTGTGCTCTGTTCAGACCCTGGGAACATGCTCACGTGTGAGGTCGTCACTCCCCCAGCCTGTCATCGAGACGACATATGTGGAGACCCAAGTGGCATGAGTTGGGATGGTTTCCTGCTAAATTTTCATCTTGGACACTTTCTTAACTTACAGTCTCTACAGAGGATCCCAAAATGTGCTCACATGAGGCCTCTCACGTTCCAAACCCCATGAACAAATGCAGTGAAACTCGATCAGTGACCTGTGCACGAGCTGAGAGTGAGCAGGATTCCTTCTCTGGCCTCTAAAGACCCAGGTAGCTGACTTCTACAGAAGACGAGCTGGGTCTGTAAGGAACTAACTCATTAGATTCTGAAAAGGATCTGAACTAAAAGGCAAACGATCTCACACTGAAGGCCTCGGACTTCACCAGAGAGGAGCCCCGGTCCTGCCCCAGCTCAGAGCACTTGAACTCCCTCCGGCGGCTGGACCCGCGGCTGCCGCACATGAGGGTGGGGTGGGCCGTTCATTAGGACAGGGACTGCTGGGCGAGTGGGGTCAAGGGTGGCAATCTGGGGGCAACTGAGGGATGAAAATTCCTGAGGGTAAAAACATTCAAAGCACCTTTCAAGAAAGGTTAGGTGAAAAAGGCACTGAGGTTAGCACTGTAGGGAGGGAATTCTGACACTGTAGCTGACAAAGTTCCATATAGTCAAAGCTCTGGTCTTTCCAGGAGTCATGGACAGATGTTTGAGAGTTGGACTATAAGGAAGGGAGACTGGTGAAGAATTCATGTTTTTGAACTATGCTGCTGGAGAAGGCTGTTAAGAGTCCCTTGGACAGCAAGGAGATCAAACCAATCAATCCTAAAGGAAATCAACCCTGAATATTCACTGGAAGGACCGATGCTGAAGCTTCAACACTTTGGCCACCTGATGTGAAGAGCCAACTCACTGGAAAAGACTCTGATGCTGGAAAAGACTGAAGGCAGAAGCAGAAGAGAGTGACAGACGATGAGATGGTTGGATCGCATCACCGATTCAGTGGACATGAACTGGGGCAAACTCCAGGGAAGCTGCAGTCCATGGGTCATAGAGTCAAGACAGGACTTGGCAACTGAACAACAATAACAACAGTCAGTGCCTCATTACCTGTTGAACAGGAAGCCAGTGGAGCCTAATTATTGCACCCCTACCCATAAGTCCCTTTTGGGTCCATCATTACCTCTGCAAGCTCAGGTGTTGATGACATTACCTGTTTTTAGCGACGGGTAGAACAAAGACCTAAGCCTTCCTACCTCACCCCATTCTAAAGTCTTACGGTTCAGACCAAGATCCCCTTTCTGCTTGAAATGCATTTTCAGTATCAAAAAAATTTAAGAATTTGCTGCACAGAAGGCAGAAGTTCAGCATCTTTTCAGCTGCTATGTTGTAGAATCAATACTCAGCCACCCCGTTGCAAGACAAAGCAGGCAATGAGGGGACCATACTCCAAACAGTGCTAGGAAACACCCTCAGCCCTAAAGCTGGCTGCTACTCCTAGGTGCTGCAGTGACTTCAACGCGCCACTAGAGAGTATCTGTTTTGGCACCACAGTCTCCCCATAATTACCTAGGGTTCTGGGTGGTGGTGGGATTCTCTCCATCAGGATGCACAGAGAGAGAAAGAGGGGCACAGATGACATCGCTGCTCTTCCCTGAGTCTGCCCGGATGCCGCGTAACCTGAGTATAAAGTACCTAGCTGAGACTCTGCTTTCACAGCCACGTGAAGGGCACAGCCAATTCAGATGAAGCAGAAGAGGGACAGGAACATTGTGAAAGAGGGCAGCAGCTCTGAGGGACTCAGGCCACGACTGCCTGTGTGCACAGCGGTCTATTCTACTGAATAGGGAAATGGTGAACATTGGTTATTACGTGGAAGACGAAATGGAGGAGGCTGGTTAGATAATTTGAGTTTGGGAAATTTAGGTTGGAGAAAGTTAATTCCTCTGCTGTAAAACCTGGTTATTCTAATACGCACAGTGAAGAGGAGGGTGGACTGTCACATTTCCCAAGTTTGATCTCAGCACCCTTTTGCCAAGAAGTATCTTATGGGACTAGTTACTGTGGAATACATTTGAGGACCTGCTACTCTATTAAGAAAGCAACACAATCTAATAATTTATATGCTATATTACACAGGTAAAATCTATACTTATCCTACCAAGGCCAGTGGTTTTTAAATTGGGCCAGACTTAGCCCCAAGCAGTCTACCAGAGCTTTCCAAGGAGTCACAGACTCAAATAGTTTCAGTGGATCAATTTTCAGATCCTCACCTTCCTATTTGCACTCATTCCAAAGATTCACCAGCCTGAGAAAAGAGGTCTTTTTTCCCATGTTCAGTCTTACAGTAGAGCAGAACTCAAGATACTGTTTCAAATTTGGACGTGAAAGCCTCTTAACAGGATACAAATCCTCCCACAATGCTGGTGGTTCCCAATTCTTTGCTTTCAAAAAGATTGAAGGAACACTCCAGATTTCTGACTATTTATTTTAGCATGTACTTCCGAAGGAGATAGCTTTACCCTAAGTACTTCTGTTTCAATCTATCTGTGTGACAAGAATCTTCAACATTTCCCTACATGAAGTTGAAAAGGGAGAATATAACTGATACTGTACCATGGCCATTCTAACAAAGATAATAGTAATCTACACAGAGATGGAATAATTGAAGGTAGAAGCCTTCTTCAACTCATTAAGCGACATGCTACCACTGAAATTTTAACTGTATTTAGTGGTTTACTAAACTGTGAACTCTGTTTATTAAACAAGCACAGTCAGAAAAATTTAAAATATGCAGAGCCTTATAAGTTTAGGATGCTATGTAATTTTGTCACAGATATGCAGCTGAATAATATAAAAGACATAAATAATTCAACTGAAATTTTGAGGGGGGAATAGAATACAAATTCAATGTGTAAAAAAGAAAAAATGCAGCATTCCTTTCCATTAAAAATTGCCTTTTTTGGTGTCATTTTTTGAAAGGATGATAGAGTTTACCACCTATTATATTTAGATCCTCTTGGCTTAATTTATAAGGAAATGTCCATTTTATCCAAACATGCTGTATCTACCACAGGCCAGCACATAGATCCTCTACAACTATTTAGGGTGAAAAATTTTAGATGTCGATTTAGAAATGTGTAAGGGGACAGACAGGTTTTCAGAATTCACTTATGCGGTCTCTGAGCATAAAATTTTAAGCTGGCTGATCGAGGGCCACTAAGAACGAGTTATGTTTGGAAATAAGAGGGATGGTGAAAAGGGGCTCTAGTTCTTTTAATTCCCAGAAGGAATGTAGCTGAACTTTCAACTTAGGTGACATCCAGCTTTTTGAAGACAACCCTAAAAGCTATATTCTTGCCAAAAGAAAGTTAAATTATTAGATCTAGGAAACGTGCAGAATTACAAAACTGGCATTTGAAAATGACTCATTGATTTGTCTCAGGCCCTTCAGTCACAAAATATTTCCTTCCTGAAGAGTCAGATTCCACAGTGACCCTGTCTCAGAAGTGTCGTATTTCTTATTTTCCATAGACTTTACAAAGCTACATTTGTAAATGCATGTTTCACTATTAAAGTTTAATTTGTCTTTTATATGAATAGTGGGTGCTTGTGTGTACACAAACATGTGAATGTGTCACACAAATGCTGGCTCTTGTTAATGTGAAAATTAAATGACTGTATCATGTTTTTTAAAAATAAAAATGTGGTCTCATTGGACATATCAGTCTTCAGTGAAGACTCAGTTGATTATTAGCTGTGAGTACTGACATGTTTTGCCAGTTGATTTTAAACTTATCCAGCAAACTTATTTTACAACAAAGATGAACAAGAAATCTGACCTCTATCTTACACCACACACAAAAATCAAGTGTCCAGTTAGATTACACATCAAAATGTAAAATGTAAAACAAAAAATAAAACAGTACCAATTCGAGAATGCATTCACAACCTTAGAGTAGGGAAAAGTTGTTTCAGCAGAACACCAAAAGCACTACCTGGCAAGAAGACAGCAAAACTAGCCTCTGCTAGAGCTCACAACTGCTGTTCGTCAAAAGATATAATAAGGAGAATAAAAGGGCAAGACAGGGTAGAAGAAGATATTAAATGGCAACCCACTCCAGTACTCTTGCCTGGAAAATCCCATATACGGAGGAGCCTGGTGGGCTACAGTCCATGGGGTTGCAAAGAGTCGGACACAACTGAGCGACTTCACATACATACATTCACATATCTGACAAAGAACCTCAGTGAAAATGTGATTCCACCCCTCCAAGTCACTAAGATAATCCATTAGTGGAAAAGGTGTATTCCATGAATAAGTACCTCCCAAGAGTACATCCAAATGACTGATAAACAAATGAAAAGATGCTTACTCATAATTTGTAAGAGAAAATACAAATTAAGACCACAATATATCACTAACACACTTGCCGGAATGGCAAAAATTAAAAAGCTTAACAACACTAACAGTTTTTCACAAGACTGTAGAGCACTTGGCACTACTACGGTGCTTGTGTAAACCGGTACCAAACTATCAATGCATTGTAAAGATGTTTCATTCTCTCTTCTAAAGTTAACCATTTGCAATTCCACCCCTAAATACAGTTGACCCTCTGTATCTGCAGGTTCTTCATCCGAGGGTTAAACCAACCTCAGATCATGTACTATGCTTGCAGTCCACAGCTGGTTGAATCCACAGATGTCAAATCCTTGGATACGGAGGGCTGGCTATGGGACTTAAACATCCTCAGATTTTTGTATCCACAGCAGTTCCTGGAAGTAATCTTCATAGATACCGAAGGACAACTATATACCTACTAGAAATGCATACCCGTGTCTCCTGAGGACATGTACAAGACTGTCTACAGACAGTACTACAGCACTGTTATCCACACTAGGCAAAACCAGAAAAGAGTTCTACTGTCCGTCTACTGCACAATTGTTAAACTGTGTGTCTTTATACAATGGAACACACACAGCAACTACAAATGACTGAGCTATTGCATGAAATAACATAGGTGAATCTCACAACGATACTATGACTGAAAGGAGCTACATACACACAAATATAGCAAGGGAAAAAAATGGAATACAACAGACTAAGAGAAAGGTATACAGGGAACTGCAGGGTGTTTGTAAGATGGGACAGTGTAAGGAGACAAAATGACATGGAGAATAGCATACATATACAACATGGATACATTTAAACAATAATGATTGAGAAAAGCTGAAATGCAGAAAAATGCACACCCAGTAATACCATTTGTACACATTTTTAAAACTACATGCAAAACAGTGCTATATACTCCTTCTAACAGACACACAGCGAGATGGGTAAAGTATAAAAATGGACTGAAAGGAACATCTAAAAGTTCAAAGATCGAGTCAGTGGGGAAGGTAGCGACTGAGACAGGGAAAGGTAGGTTTAGCTCTGTGGCTGTTTTATACTTTTAAAATGTTGGCAGTGGTGCTCAGCTTGGTAGAAATATAAAAGCAGGACTGTTTACAAAGAAGAATTTACACTGATCCATCTCAAACTCCTCCTAAAGACTGAAGAGGAGGGATTACTCCCAAAGACTTTCTATGAAGCCACCATCACCCTGATACCAAGAGTACCACAGACACTACCAAAAAACAAGTTACAGGCCAATATTTCTGATGAATATAGACCCCCAAATTCTCAATCAAATATTAAGAAGCCAAATCCAACAACACACACAAAAAGTCATACACTGTGACCAGGTTAGATTCATCCCAGGGTCACAGAGATGTTTCAACATATGCAAATCAACCAATGTGATTACACCACACGACAGAACAAAGGACAAAACCCGCATAATTATCTCAACACATACAGAGAGTATTTGACAAGACTCAATATCCGTTTATGATAAAAAAAAAAAAAAAACTCTTACCAATGTGGGTATAGAGGGAACGCATCTCAACATAATAAAAGATATTTATGACAAACCCACAGCCAATATAATACTCAACGCTGAAAGCTTCCTGCTAAAATCTGGAACAAGCAAAGATGCCCACTCTCATCACTTCTCTTCAACACACTATTGTAAGCCCTACCTAAGCAATCAGACAAGAGAAAGTATTCAAACTGGTAGGGAAGAGGTAAAATTGTCATTATATGCAGATGACACAATACTATTAGTATATATACAGAAAACCACTAGGACTGATAAAAAAAATTCAGCAAGGTAGCAGGATATAAGATTAACATTCAGAAACCAGTTGCATTTCTTTAGTCTCCCAAGGCAATAAAAATAAAAAAACTAAAATCAATAATGGGAACTAATCAAACTACAGGCTTTTTCACAGCAAAGGAAACCATGAAAAAAACAAAAAGACAACCTATATAATGGGAGAAAATATTTGCAAATGAGGTGACAGACAAGGGCTTAATCTCCAAAATATACAAACAGTTCATGCCACTCAACAACACAAAAACAAACAACTAATAACTCAACTGAAAAATGAAGACCTTAGTAGATATTTCTCCAAAGAAGATGGACAGATATCCAGTGGGCACATGAAAAGATGCTCAACATCACTAATTATTAGAAGGATGCAAATCAAAACTACAATGAGGCATCACCTCACACTGGTCAGAAGGGCCATCATTAAAAACCTACAGATAACAATATGCTGGAGAGGGTGTAGAGAAAAGGCACCTACACTGTTGGATATAAACTGGTACAGGCACAATGGAGGACAGTATGGAGGTTCCTTATAAAACTAAAAATAGAGCTAACATATGATCCAGCAATCCCACTCATATATCTGGAGAAAACCATAATTTGAAAAGATACATAGACTCGAATGTTGACTACAGCACTATTTACAATAGTCAGAATATGTAAGCAACCTTAATGTCCATCAAAAGATGAATGGATAAAGAAGATGTGGTACATGTATACATGGAATATTACTCAGCCATTGTGCTTAGTCGCTCAGTCTCGTCCGACTCTTGGTGACCCCATGGACTGTAGCCCACCAGGCTCCTCTGTCCATGGGAATTCTCCAGGCAAGAATACTGGAGTGGGTTGCCATGCCCTCCTCACTCAGCCGTTACAAAGAATGAATTAATGCCATTTGCAGCAACATGGATGGACTTGATATTGTCATTCTGAGTGAAGTAAGTCAGACAAAGACAAATATCATATGATATTGCTTACATGTGGAATCTGGAAAGAAGGGTACAAGTGAACTCATCTACAAAACAGAAATAGAGTTACAGATGTAGAAAATAAAGTGCAGGGAGTAAGGGAGGGAGTGGGATAAACTGAGAGACTGGGGCTGATGTAGACACACTACTAGGACTCGGGTCTGGGTGGGATCCGGGAGTCGGTGACGGACGGGGAGGCCTGGAGTGCTGTGGTTCATGGGGTCGCAAAGAGTCGGACACGACTGAGAGAAACTGACTGATACATAAAATAGACACCATTTTATAGTTAAGTATTAAATACCTACCGTATACTACAGGGAACCTACTTAATACTCTGTAATGGCCTGTATGGGAAAATAATCCAAAAAAGAATGGATATTATTCATACAACAGGCTCACTTTACTGTACATCTGAAACTAACAACATTATAAATTACATTATAAATTATAAACTACACTCCAATGAAAAACTACAAATAACAAATCCTGGAGAGGGTATGGAGGAAAGGAAACCCTTCTACATTGTTGGTGGAAATGTAAGTTGCTGCAGCTACTCCTGAAAACAATGTGGAGGTTCCTCAAAACACTAAAAATAGAATTACCATATGATTCAATCCCACTCCTGGGAACATGCCCAGAAAAAATGTATAATTCACACAGATACATGCACCCTTATGTTGATAGCAGCGCTATCCACAATAGCCAAGACAGGGAAACGAGCTAAATATCCCCTGAGAGATGAAGGGGTAAAGAATATGTAGTGCTCTTTGGGATACTACAGTGGGGTATTACTCAGCCATAAAAAAGAACAAAATACTGTCATGTGCAGGCACATGGATGCAACTAAAGATTATCATACCAGATGAAGTCACAAAGGGAGAGACAAATACTCTATGATATCACCTGTATGTGCAGTCTAATATATTAATAGCACAGATGAACCTATCTGCAAAACAGAAACAGACTCACAGATAGAAAGAACAGACTTGTGTGTGCCAAGAGGGAGGAGGGATGGGGAGGGAAGGACTGGGAGTTTGGGATCTGCAGATGCAAATTATTCTATATAGGATGGATAAACAAGGTCTTACTGCATAGCACAGGAAACTATATTTGATATCCTGTGTAAACCATAATGGAAAAGAATGTGCAAAAAAGAATGTTTATATGTATATAACTGAGTTACTTTTCTGTATAGCCAAGACTGGCACAACACTGTAAATCAGCTATACTTCCATTAAAAAATTAAAAAAAAAACCTACAGAACAGGAGAAGATACTTGCAAATGATGCAATCAACAAGGGCTTAATTTTCAAATTATATAAACAGCTCATACAACTCAACAACACAAAAACAACTCTATTGAAAAAGGGGCAGAAGACCTAAATGAACATTTCTCCAAAGAAGACATACAGATGGCCAAAAACCATGTGGAAAGATGTTCGACAACACTGGTTATCAGAGTAATGCAAATCAAAACTATAATGAAGCATCACCTCATACCAGTCAAGATGTCCATTGTGAACAAGTGTACAAACGGTATAAATGCTAGAGAGAGCATGAGAAAAGGGAACTCTCCTACACTGTTGATGGGAATGTAAGTTGGTGCAGCCACTTTTGAAAACAGTACAGAGGTTCCTCAAAAAACTAAAAATAGAGTTGCTATCTGATATAGAAGTCCCATTCTTGTGCATATATCCAGACAAAGCTATAATTCAACAAGATACATGCACCTCCATGTTCAGAGCTGCACTATTTACAATAGCTATGACTTGGAAATGACCAAAATGCCCATCGACAGATAAATGGATAAAGAAGATGTGATACATATATACCATGAAATACTACTCAGCCATCAAAAAGAAGGAAATGATGCCATTTGCAGTAACATGGGTGGACCCAGAGATTATCATACTAAGTAAGTCAGACAAAGACAAATACCACATGATATCACTTATATGTGGAATATAAAATACAATGTAAATCAACATGTGTAGGAAACAAAAACAGACTCACAGATAAAAAGAACAAATATGAGGTTGCCAAGGGATATGTGGGGTAGGAAAGAAGGAATGGTAGCTTGGGATTAGCAGAGGCAAACAATTACATATAGAATGGATAAACAACAATGTCTTACTGTTTAGCATAGGGAACTACAATCAATATCCTATGACAAACCATAATGGAAAAGAGTATATTTATATGAGTATATATATTACTGAGTCACTTTGCTATACAGAAGAAATTAACACAGTATTATAAATCAACTATACTTAAACTAAAAAAATAAAGAATTGGCACCTAAACAGTACACTAAATAAATTGCCTTTTTTTTTTTAAAAAAAAAAAAAAAAAGGCAGGGTTTTTCTACCAAAAGCAGACGCAGGCATGTTCAATCTTTCTGGTCCATAGCAGACCACCTAAACTGAACAATATATAACCATGGAAAATAAAGGCAGGAGAAGTAAAGGTTTGGGTGGGGGTGGGAATCAGAGTGAACGAGAGAGCCAGAGAGAGACTGAGACGAAAAGAAACCGTTATTATTAGCAGTTAATAATTCTGGGTAGTGAGAAGATGCCATTATATTACTTTTTCATGTTTCCTATTTTAAAATTTAACTTAAAAAATAAAAGAAAGGAAAGAAGATAAAAGCTATATAAAAAGATGTACCTGGAATATATGAATAAAAATTAAGCTGGCGCAGCATTGTTAAATGAGACAAATTACAATGCAAGGTAGGTATCACTAAAGGCAACATTTTATATTGCTAACAAGAACATTGCCCCAAAATATTACAGACACACACTTTTGTGTTTTTCATGGCATAGCTCTGAAGAACATAAAGCAGACTGGGAAAGAAAACAAGTTTCTAATTACAGTGAGGGACAGACTCCTCTCTCAGAAATCTTTTATTAAAGGAAGAGAAATAAGCTCAGAGACTCTAAATAGTATAAGTCACAAGTTTGATCAAGTGCACAGATATGCTCCTGCAAACACACTAAACTTTGTACACAGAGGATACTTGCTTTGCCCAAGCATAGCATGTTCACAAATGTTTGACTGGACACTGAGCCACAGTGTGTGGTGGGTCAGGGAAGGAAGAACTATTTTAATTGCTTCAATACAAGTCCAAATTCACTGTTTCACAAAGTCACAAAGTAAAGATATCCCCCGAAAGTCCTTACAAATGAAAACTATAATCTATGTCTGAAATATTTTTATGTTAACAGGAAAGGACAAAATTTCTGCTCAAAAAAATGAAACCATTAAGTGCATTCACCCCAAAAGAAGAAAAACTGAAAATAAATGAGTTAAACTTTTAACTTAAGAGCTAGGGAAAACCACCTCAAAGTAAAAAATGAAATTAATATAGAAGAAATACGGAATGCAGAGAACTTAAATAAAATTGATAAAGCAGTTCTTTAAAAAAGACTAATAAAATATATAAAGGGAAAAAGGAAAGAAAGCACTTTATCAGTACTAGAAGAAAAAAAGAGCATCCATAAGTAGAGATTAAAAAAGAAAAGATTACACTCAAGTCTATTAATATAAACATCTGGGAGCCTAGACAAACTAGGCAATGTTATATTAAAATAAAAATTATTACATGTCCAAGAATCTAGAAGTTAGACCACTCCAGTTATAATCAAAGAAAAAATAGCGGCCAAAGATTTGCACCCCCTCCAGATGTCATCAACTCCATATAATTTTTATGGACAACTTCTACCGGGGGCCCGGTCCCTGACATCACCATCCCAGACCTGCTGACTCTCTGTTACATGAGAAAAACAATCCCCTGTAACCTTAAGCTGCTCTGAGTTCACTTTTTTAACAAACGAGGAGCTGAATACATGTCTGATACAACAGTACCTATTAAAGTTCCAATTTCACTTTTAGGCATCTACCATAGAGACCCACTTGCCAGTGTATCCAAGGAGATGTGTACAAGAGAACTGATGGCTGCGCTGTTTGATAAAGTAGCAAATTAGAAGCAATCTGAACAAGCATCCATAAGGAAATGGCTAAGTCAACAGGGGTGGGTTTACAGTGCGGAACACGAAGCAGCTTTGTTAAAGAGAGTTAGGTGCAACTACCTTACCGGGGTCATAAATAAGACATGTTCCATAACATCGTCATCTCACAAAGTGTCACGTGTCTAGTGGTCCCATATTACCATGGCGAGATTGAGGCTGAGGGCTACCAAGCTCACACTCTGAGTATTCTCCCCTGAAGCCACGCTGCTGCTCAGCATGTGTGCCCAGGGAGGGAAGCAGAAAGGCACCCCAGGAGTCAGACCTCCCAGCTCACAGACTCCACCCTCAGCGGTGGGTGAGTCGCACTGACGGCCTTGGGAGGTGAGCAGGGAGGTGGGAGAGCAGACGGAGTGCAGCAGAGAGTTAGGAAAGTTCTGGTGTGCACACAGAAACCTGGGGAGCCCCAGGGAGGGGCTGAACCTGGGCCCCAGCATCGGGCTGGCCCAGGCTTTCGCAAATCTGATGCAGCGATGGGATCACTAGACTTAACTACCATAATGGTGAGAATGGCAATGCACTGTCTGAGGCGATTACTGACTCAACTTACTAACACAGTGATGGTCAATTATAAAGAGAATTACCTACGCTCCGGCAGCACAGATGGCTTTTAACATTCTGTGAAAATGAAGAGTAAAACACTTAAAGAGCATTACAAATACTTCTGGACTCAGGTTGCTATGTTTACTGAAATACCAAGTTCCATTTGAGTTAATTGAAATGCTTTTCTTTTTGTTTGAATACTGTAGTATTCTGCGAAAATTTATTTTACAGCAATGACAAGGTTGATATTGGAATTCTTTCAAGTGTATCATCATGCTGCATAATTTGTACCAATATTGGGCTGAGATATGTATTTTTCTATATGCACAATGGCTATTGGTATAGGAATTTATTCAAATGTATTATGGCTTGCTACACCAATTTTTGTTTGCTTTATTTTGAATGCACACTAGAGGAATTCCTTCAAATATATTTTACACTGTGACTTTTCTTTTTTTAGTTACCAGCATTCAGTGAAATAGAGTGCCAGCGTCCGCTTTTACACCATCCGATGTCGGATTACCTTCTCTTCCACTAGCAAATGTGTTTTGCTGCCCATTACATAAAATGATGGCCAATAACATGTACTCATAAAATTATTTCAGGGTTGGCAGAATATTGCTGCATACTCAGAATTTAGGATGTCCTGCTAGATTCTACTACACACATTCAAAATGATATTTCCCCCTCAAAACCACTTCACAACTTACAACACAGATATTATGGGAAAATATGTCATCCTTTCTATTATAACTTAAGCATCTTGCATAGAGTGACTATACAATTCACAATACAAAATGGGACACATATGAGAGTGAAAAAAAAGAGAACAATTAAAAGTTAAGATGGGACGACAAGCATAAACTCAGAACTGTCCTGGACAAACGGGACCATATAGTCACCATTTCATACACCGGCATGCCTCCTCCGTCAGCCAATAAGGAATATATACTAATACCAGTAGATCACCACAATGCACAATTTAGTGAGAAACAACTAGCGGAACAAATGTGAAGTAGAATGCAATAGTATGGTGAGAGAAAAGAACCCTACAGGCCAATTTTCTATACAACACCTACATATACAGAACTGGGGATACACTGGTAAAAGGGTTCTTTGGCCAGATCTGCAGAGTTGTAACTTCTAAGAAAAATCCATGTGTGGATTATTTAGATAGCTACCTTTAAAACTAAAAAGAAGCATTCTGCACACAGAATTAAGAATGACCTTTTCACCTTTAAAACCAAGATACACTAATAGGGACTGGACAGGATAGTTTTTTTGTTGTTGTTGTTGTTAATAAAACTACTTCTTCCTTCTTGGTGAATTCCTTCTGCGCTGAGCGATAAAGAACCTGAGCTTCATTAAATTCTGTGACCAGATAAACAGTTTCTGTTGTGAGATTGTGGGTTCGAGTCCCAACTGAAGAGTGGCTGTGTTCGAGTACCGTCCGAGAGGAGCGCCATTAGAATACTCTGGGTTCGAGCCCCAATTTGAGCTGTGTGTCTTCAACACCACTGTGAGCATTTAAACACGTCGAAATTTAAAGCAGAGAGGCATAGGTTATCATTTTTCCTCTAGCATGGTGCCATCGACTTTGCAACTTTAAAAAAATCTCCTCTTCATTTTCAGTTTAGAACGTAAAACATCAGTGAACTGAAGTATTTAAAACCATAGTTACCAGATGAGCACCGATTTTGTAGCAATGAATCAATGACATAGTTTCACTACTACCATCCTCACCTGATCAGACAGTTCTTCTCACTGAAGCTCCAGTCTGACATCGCTAATCATTTACTGAGCATTCTATTCGATTGACTCAAATTCAACTGTCATGTCTCATATCTACTCCTGTATACCACCAGCTCCCTCTCCAAACTCTTCTGCCTCTCCCAGAAGGATCGCTATTAATTAAGGATCTATGTGCATAGAGCTTTACAGGTTACAAAAGGGCCTCCATGACATTTCATCCACTGAAGGATCCCTGTGAGATGGGCGTGCTAAGTCGCTTCAGTCATGTCCGACCCTTTGTGACCCTATGGACCACAGTTCGCCAGGCTCCTCTGTCCACGGGATTCTCCAGGAAAGAGTAACTGAAGTGAGTTGCCACGCCATCCTCCAGGCAATCTTTCTAACTGAGAGATCAAAAGTGTGTCTCTTAATGTCTCCTGCACAAGCAGGTTCTTTACCACTAGCACCACTTAGGAAGCCCTGTGAGATGAGCAGGGAATGTTTTATCTCCATCTTACAGATGAGGGATGGATTTGCTGGAAGTCACATTGCAAACTAGAGATGGATCCTGCCTTAGGACGTGCAAACAAGTGTGTGAGTCCCTTGTGCACTGAAGGGGGCCAAGATCACCTGTCACCAAAGAACTCTTTTCCACTTGGGCCAAAGGTCTAAAGTCATCCCAGTGCTTAGAGAAACTTCTGTCCTGAGGGGCTTTGGAAAAAGTTCACCTTTCTATGGGAGAATTTAAATATCTCTGTTGCAGAGATATTCAAGTTCTCTGTTGCAGCAGAGGAAAATGTCACATCCTGGGACCTGCAGGAATCCTTAGGACAGACTGCCAAGAGAGGGTTCTTGACTTTGTGCAGGAAAGAATTCAAGAGTGAGTCTCAGTAAAGGGAAAGCAAGTTTCCTTAGAGAGATACATGTTCCATCCGCAGAAGGCAGACGTCTCAGAGTGAGAGGAGGCTGGGGCGTGGGTGTTGTATGTTTTTATGCATTAAGTAATTTCACAGGCTAAGGAGTGGGAGGCATATTTGTGCTATTTCAGGGAAGGGTGAGGATTTCCCAGGTATTGGGCCACTGCCCACTTTTTGGCCTTTTATGGTCGGCCTTGGAACTGTCAGGTTGTAAGGGGGAGTGGATTTTAGTATTACAGGGAAGGTATAATCGGCTCAGATATGCAGATGACACCAACCTTATGGCAGAAAGTGAAGAGGAACTGAAGAGCCTCTTGATGAAGGGGAAAAGAGGAGAGTGAAAAAGCTGGCTTAAAACTCAACATTCAAAAAACTAAGATCATGGCATCTGGTCCCATCACTTCATGGCAAATAGATGGGGAAACAATGGCAACAGTGACAGACTTTATTTTCTTGGGTTCCAAAATCACTGCAAATGGTGGCTGCAGCCATGAAATGAAAAGATGCTTGCTCCTTGGAAGAAAAGCTATGACCAATCTAGACAGCATATTAAAAAGCAGAGACATAACTTTGCCAACAAAGGTCCATCTAGTCAAAGCTATGGTTTTTCCAGTAGTCATGTACGGATGTGAAAGCTGAACCAGAGCTGAACTCAGAAAACTGAGTACCAAAGAATTGATGGTTTTGAACTGTGGTGCTGAAGAAGACTCTTGAGAGTCCCTTGGACTGCAAGGAGATCAAACCAGACAATCCTAAAGGAAATCAGTCCTCAATATTCATTGGAAGGACTGAAGCTGAAGCTCCAATACTTTGGCCACCTGATGCAAAGAATCAACTCATTGGAAAAGGCGCTGATGCTGGGAAAGATTGAAGGGAGGAGAAGAAGGGCACGACAGAAGATGAGATGGTTGGATGGCATCACTGACTCAATGGACATGAGTTTGAGTAAACTCTAGGAGATAGTGATGGATAGGGAGGCCTGGCATGCTGCAGTCCATGGGGTCGCAAAGAGTTCAACACGACTGAGCGACTGAACAAAAACAACATCACTAGCTAAAGATCAATGACCGGAGTATTCTCAAAGCTACCCTGGTTTCAGTCTGTCTATTTTTTTATTTGTTTTACTGAACTGCAAGGCATGCAGGATCTTAATTCCCTGATCAGGGATTGAACCTGTGCCCCTAAAGTAGAAGAGCAGATTCTTAACCACTGAACTGCCAGGCAGTCCCCTCCAGCCAATCTTTACTGCACCCCAACAGCTGTGTCTTTTTCATCATCTATAATGTGTGTCCGTCCATAAATCTCCTAGAAGAGATTATGGGCAAAATATTCTGACATAAATTGTGTCTAGGTTTGCTTAGGTCGTCAGTCTCCCAAGACAACAACAGCAACAAAAATAAACAAATGGACCTAATTAACCTTACAAGCTTTTGCATAGCAAAGGAAAACATAAACAAAATAATGTATGGACTGGGAGAAAATATTTCCAAACAATGAGACAAAGGCTTAATTTTCAAAATATACCAACAGCTCATACAACTCAACAACAGGAAAACAACCCAATCAAAAAATGGGCAGAAGAACTAAAGAAATATTTCTCCAAACAAGACATACAGATGGCCAAGAGGCACATGAAAAGATGCTCAACACTGATAATTATTAGAGAAATGCAAATGAAAACCACAATGAGGTACCACCTTACACCAGTCAGAATGGCCATCATTAAAAATCTTTAAAAAATAAAAATAAAATACAGCCATCATTAAAAAATAAATAACAAATGCTGGAGAGGGTGTGGAGAAAAGGGAACCCTCCTAAACTGTTGGTGGAAATATAAGTTGGTGAAGCCACTGTGGAAAATAGTATGGAGGTTCCTCAGAAAACTACAAGTAATGTTATCATACCATCTAGCAATCCCACTCCCAGGCATATATCCAGACAAAACTATAATTCAAAAAGATTCGCACACTCTTATGTTCATAGCAGCACTATTCACAACAGCCAAGACTTGGAAGCCTAAACGTCCATCAGCAGATGAAGGGATAAAGAAGATGTGGTGCATACATGCAATAGAATACTGTGCGCATGTGTGCACAGGTGCTCAGTCGTGTCCAACTCTTTTGTGACCCTATGGACTGCAGCCCACTAGGCTCCTCTGTCCATGGAATTTTCTAGGCAAGAATACTGGAGTAGGTTGCCATTTCCTACTCCAGGGAATCTTAACAACCCAAAGATCAAACCCACATCTCCTGCACTGGCAAGCAGATTCTTTACCACTGAACCAGCTGGGGAGTCCACAATGGAAAATTACTCAGCCATAAAAATGAATCAAAGAATTGCCTTTTGCAGCAACATGGATGGACCAAGAGATCATCATACTAAGTGAAGTCAGAAAGACAACATATGATATCATTTATTTGTGGAATCTAAATTATGACACAAATAAACATATCTATGGAACAATCATGGACATAGAGAACAGACTTGCAGTTGTCAAAGGGAAGACAGGGTGGGAAAAGGATGGATTGGGAGTCTGGGGTTAGTAGATGCAAATTATTACATATAGGATGGATAAACAACAAGGTCCTATTATACAGCACAGGGAAGTATATTCAATATCCTGGGATAAACCATACTGGAAAAGAATATTAAAAGGAATGTATATATGTGTATAACTGAGTCAAATTTACTGTACAACAGAAATTAACAACACTGTAAATCAATTGTACTTCAGTAAAAAAATATTGATTAGAATGTGCATCCTGCCCCTTTTCCTCCTGTCTCATGTCTAAAACTTGGACTTTGTTTTTTCATTATTCTGACAGATACTTATTAGGCCTGTGCTCTGTGTCCAAAATGGTGTAAGAGATTGCAAGGAAGGCAGATATCAATCAACAGTGAGTAATATGTGGGCTCTGCTCTCAGATACCGATGTGGAGAGGAGATCAGGTTATGTATAATGTGACCAATGCTGGTAATTAGATGCAAGAGCAAGTCATTTATTCTTGGAGGATGTCTTGTGGGTTATTAGGGCTCTAACATGCCATACTCTTTACTAAATAAATGAGACTCAATAGATTAACCTGCCTACACACACACACACACCAGCCCCACCACATAGCACATTCATCTATAAAATAATGCTTTGCTTATGACTTATTAAGGGTTTGTGCAGCAAAAGTCACTATGCACAGTAATTTTTTTTTTTGCCACAAATAAATACAACCATTCATTTTAATCGCAAAAGGAGTTTAGGTGATGTTTGGCCTTGTGCAGTGTAATGTTAAAATGATACAGCCACCTCAGACATGGTCATCAAGAGGTTTGATGTCTGACAAAAGTAAACTCTAAATGGTTTAAAGGCTTAAACATAAGACATGACACCAGAAAACATCCTAGAAGAGAATATAGGCAAAATGTTCTCTTACATAAATTGTACCAAGATTTTCTTAGGTCAGTCTCCCAAGACAATAGAAATAAAAGCAAAACCAAACAAATGGGACCTAATTAAACTTATAAACTTTGACACAGCAAAGAAATAAACAACAACAAAAAGAAATAAACAAAAATACAACTTAGAGAATGGGAGAAAATATCCACAAACAATAGGACCAACAAGCACTTAATTTCCAAAATACACAAACAGCTCATATAACTCTACACCAACAACAACAGAAAAAAACCCCAAGCAACCCATTCGAAGAATAGGCAGAACAACTAAATAGATATCTCTCCAAGGGAGACATACAGATAGTCAACAGGCACATGAAAAAATGCTTAACATTGCTAATCATTAGAGAAACACAAATCAAAACTACAGTGAGGTACCATCTCACATCAGTCAGAATGGCCATCACTAAAAAACTTACAAATAACGAATGCTGGAGAGGGTATGGAGAAAGCAGAACCCTCCTGCACTGTTGGTGGCAATGTAAATTGGTGCAGCCGCTATGGAAAACAGTTTGGAGGTTCCACAAAAAGCTAAAAATAGAATTATCACATGATCCAACAATCCCACTCCTGGGCATATATCCAGACAAAACTATAATTTAAAAAGATACATGCACCCCTATGTCCACAGCTGCACTATTCACAATAGCCAAGACATGGAAACAACTTGTCCATCAACAGAAGAATGGATAATGAAGATGTAGTACATATATATACACAATGGACTATCACTCAATCATAAAAAAAAAAACCTCAAAATCACACCATTTGCAGCAACATGGATGCAACTAGAGATTATCATACTGAGTGAAGTCAGAAAGAGTAAGGCAAATGATATCAAATATTTATGCAATTTAAAATATGACAATGAACTTATCTGTGAACCTGACTCACAGACATAGAGGACAGACTTGTGGTTGACAAGGAGAAGGGGGGTGGAGAAGGGATGGACTGTGAGGTTGGGATTAGCAAATGTAAACTATTATCTATAGAATGGATAAACAGGGTCTCACTGTTAGAGGACACAGCACTATATTCAACTGCCTGTGATAAACTATAATGGAAAGAATATGAATATAACACATTGTAAATCAACTGTGATTTTTTTTTTTTTAAGAGTTTGGTATCTGGATTCAAGTGAACGTGTCTCAAATCCAAGCTTTGCCACTTCCTGGTCGAGTGACTTGGGTGACCTGGGCCAGATGCTTCACCTCCCAACACTACCAATTCCTCATGTGTACACTGGGGATGATAAAAGTCCCCACTTTTTAAAGCACAGAGAGAATTACATGAGTTTAGGAAATATAGAGAGATTTACACACAGTAAATGTTCAACAAATTTAACTAGTGAGAATGACCATCTTTGAATAACTTAGTTAATGAGGGTGATGGACTACATCCATCATTATCCCAGTGATAAACATACCTGGAAGCAAAAAACCCTGAAGAAGTTGCATGATGACAATTTAACTGTGGGTGTTGCAATTGCCCCAGCAACACAACAAGTAATTCCTCTTCAAAACTGGGCAGCATTTCAGAGCCATAATAGCTATTCAGGACACTAGATCCTAGAGATGGTGAATAGCACATGGCAACTCAATTCTCGTAACACGAACTAAAAATATGTATCGGTAAGAAAATATTTTACTTTTAGATCTGTAATAAGGCTCCCCTGGAGGACTGGAGAAAAACATATCTAGAATATTTGCCAGGATTAAAATATCACGTATTAGTAATGAAGAATGTTTTAATTACTTGCATGCTTCAACCAGCTCTGTTAAAAATAAACATTGCAAATTACTGCAGATCTACCCCTTGTTGGCTGCAAGACACTTGCCCAGGTCACTCTGTTTTATGTGATTTCTTGGGGTAAGCTAGATTTTGCCTTGGTCATGGTTACACTTGAGTTCAGTAACAGAAGTATCTTCCCCATGTGTGTGGAGTTGGGTAACATTGTATGAATCTGCAGAGTTTAGGGGTGCTGGGGTCTGGTTGACTCCATTTCTGGTTAGATTCTCAATAGCAAACAGTTAGTTTGTGCCCAAAAGATCAGGTAACCAGGCCCAAGAGATGCATCGCAAAAGAAGTCCTTGGGCTAAAGGAAGCGGGTTCCAGGTGGCCTGGAGGAGTCAGCACTGAGAAGTAGCGTGCTTGTGAGTCAACAGACCACGGGGCCTCTGGGTGAAAAAGGAGGCAGGAGGTCACCTCAGTTTAAGGTTCTTCTGGGAGCCCCATTTCCCCCTCCGGTCGTTCAGCAAAGGCGAGCAGTGCACAGCACTGGAAGGGGAAAAGCAACGAGTACGCAGGAGCCGCGTGCTTAGCATCTTGCAAAGGGAGCACGCGTTTGTTATCTGACAGCATTTTCCACCTTCTTGTTGGAAGATAAGGAACACCTGGATTGCAGACTCCCAACCCACACAGAGCTTCTGAACCACAACCACCAGGGAAAGTTTTCAGACTTTGCATATGTATATTTGTGGTAAAGTATACATAACTGTTCTGCAGTTGTTGGTTCTGCACATTTCCCCCCAGCTTACTGGTTGTTTTGGTGAAAGGGTTGACCCTAGAGCTTCTGGCTCTGCTATTCTTCTGCCTGACATGCCTCTGGAGCCTATACATACATAGTCTCTCTCTCTCTATATATATATCCAGACACAAATATATTTTTAATGAAAATTATATATATTTAAGGTGTAAATCATGATGACTTGATATACATATACAAAGTGAAATGAGTACTACAATCAAGCTAATTAACATTTCTCCTTGCATAGTTAGTTTTTTGTGTGTGTGGTGATAGCCCCGGAAATAAATCTAGATATGTATATTTAATATACAGCATGATGACCATGGTTAATAATACTGTATGGAATACTGTCAGTAGTTTTTACCTTGGGCTTCCAGTGTTCTTATTTTGAGGTAGGGATGGGAACTTCAGGTTTAAAGGAATACTTGGGATATCAAAATCATAATCTCAGGTGAGGTCACCTGGTAAGTGCATCCAGCCAATCAATAAGCATTTATTGGGTTGATGAAGGAAAGGGATTTCTGAATAAAGAAATCAGCAAAACAGGCATAGTCCCTGCTCCCACAGGATGCCAATGGTTTGTTTTAAGGAACAAACCATTTTGTAAAATAATTTTATCATGTAACAATAGAGTTTGAACAGTTCAGTTGCTCAGTCTTGTCTGACTCTTTGTGACCCCATGGACTGCAGCACAACGGGCCTCCCTGTCCATCACCAACTCCTGGAACTTACTCAATCAAACTCATGCCCAACAAGTTGGTAATGACATCCAACCATTTCATCCTCTGTCGTCCCCTTCTCCTCCTGCCTTCAATCTTTCCCAGCATCAGGGTCTTTTCCAATGAGTCAGTTCTTCACATTAGGTGGCCAAAATATTGGAGTTTCAGCTTCAACATCAGACCTTCCAATAAATATTCAGGACTAATTTCCTTTAGGATGGACTGGTTGGATCTCCTTGCAGTCCAAGGGACTCTCAAGAGTTTTCTCCAGCACCACACTTCAAAAGCATCAATTCTTCAGTGTTCAGCTTTCTTTATGGTCCAACTCTCACATCTATACATGACTACTGGAAAAACCATAGCTTTGACTATACAGACTTTTGTCAGAAAAGTAATGGCTCTGCTTTTTAATCACTGTCTAGGTTAGTCATAGCTTTTCTTCCAAGGAGCAAGCTTCTTTTAATTTCATGGCTGCAGTCACTGTCTGCAATGATTTTGGAGCCCAAGAAAATAAAGTCTGTCACTGCTGCCATTGTGTCCCTATCTATTTGCCATGAAATGATGGAACCAGATGGCATGATCTTAATTTTTTGAATGTTGAGTTTTAAGCCAACTTTTTCACTCTCCTCTTTCACTTTCATCAAGAGGCTCTTCAGTTCCTCTTCACTTTCTGCCGTAAGGGTGGTGTCATCTACATATCTGAGGTTATTGATATTCCTCCTGGCAATCTTGATTGCAGCTTGTGCTTCATCCAGCCCAGTGTTTCTCATGATGTACTCTGCATATAAGTTAAATAAGCAGGGTGACAATATACAGCCTTGATGTACTCCTTTCCCTATTTGGAATCAGTCTGTTGTTCCATGTCCAGTTCTAACTGTTGCTTCCTGACCTGCATACAGATTTCTCAGGAGGCAGGTAAGGTGGTCTGGTATTTCCACGTCTTGAAGAATTTTCCACAGTTTGTTGTGACCCACACAGTCAAATGCTTTGGCGTAGTCAATAAAGCAGAAGTAGATATTTTTCTAGAACTCTCTTGCTTTTTATATGATCCAATGGGTGTTGGCAATTTGACCTCTGGTTCCTCTGCCTTTTCTAAATCTGGCTTGAACATCTGGAAGTTCATGGTTCATGTACTGTTGAAGTCTGACTTGGAGAATTTTGAGCATTACTTTTCTAGGGATGAGTGCAGAGGAGTGCAATTGAGCAGTAGTTTGAACATTCTTTGGCATTGCCTTTCTTCAGGATTTGAATGAAATCTGACCTTTTCCAGTCCTGTGGCCACTGCTGAGTTTTCCAAATTTGCTGGCATATTGAGTGCAACACTTTCACAGCATCATTTCCTAGGATTTGAAATAGCTCAACTGGAGTTCCATCACCTCCACTAGCTTTGTTCATAGTGATGCTTCCTAAGGCCCAATTGACTTTGCATTCCCGGATGTCTGGCTCTAGGTGAGTGATCACACTATTGTGGTTATCTGGGCCATGAAGATCATTTTTGTATAGTTCTTCTGTGTATTCTTGCCACCTCTTCTTAATATCTTTTGCTTCTGTTAGGTCCATACCATTTATTGTGCCCATCTTTATCTGTCCTTTATTGTGCCCATCTTTGCATGAAATGTCCCCTTGGTATCTCTAATTTTCTTAAAGAGATCTCTAGTCTTTCCCATTCTATTGTTTTCCTCTATTTCTTTGCACTGATCACTGAGGAAGGCTTCCTTATCTCTCCTTGCTATTCTTTGGAACTCTGCATTCAAATGAGTATATCTTTCCTTTTCTCCTTCACCTTTTGCTTCTCTTCTTTTCTCAGCTATTTGTAAGGCCTCCTCAGACAACATTTTGCCTTTTTGCATTTCTTTTTCCTGGGAACAGTCTTGATCACTGTTTCCTGTACAATGTCACGAACCTCCATCCATAGTTCTTCAGATACTCTATCAGATCCAATCCCTTGAATCTATTTCTCACTTCCACTGTATAACTGTAAGGGATTTGATTTAGGTCATACCTGAATGGTCTAGTAATTTTCCCTACACTCTTCAATTTAAGTCTGAATTCTGCAATAAGGAGTTCATGATCTGGGCCACAGTCGGCTCTTGGTCTTGTTTTTGCTGACTGTATAGAGCTTCTCCATCTTTGACTGCAAAGAATATAGTCAATCTGATTTCGGTGTTGACCATCTGGTGATGTCCATGTGTAGAGTCTTCTCTTGTGTTGTTGGAAGAGGGTGTTTGATATGACCAGTGCATTCTCTTGGCAAAGCTGTGTTAGCCTTTTACCTGCTTTGTTTTGTACTCCAAGGCCAAATTTGCCTGTTACTCCAGGTATCTCTTGACTTCCTCCTTTTGCATTCCAGTCCCCTATGATGAAAAGGGCATCTTTTTTGGGGGGTGTTAGTTCTAGAAGATCTTGTAGGTCTTCATAGAGCCATTCAAATTTAGCTTCTTCAGCATTACTGGTTGGGGCATAGACTTGGATGAAACCATAATACTGAATGGTTTACCTTGAAAACGAACAGAAACCATTCTGTCATTTTTGAGACTGCACCCAAGTACTGCATTTCAGACTCTTTTGTTGACTATGATGGCTACTCCATTTGTTCTAAGGGATTCTTGCCCACAGTAGTAGATATAACAGTCATCTGCATTAAATTTGCCCATTCCAGTCCTGGAGAAGGAAATGGCAACCCACTCCAGTATTCTTGCCTGGAGAATCCCGGGGACAGAGGAGCCTGGTGGCTGCCATCTATGGGGTTGCACAGAGTCAGACTAGACTGAAGTGACTTAGCAGCAGCAGCAGCTGCAGCAGCATTCCAGTCCATTTTAGTTCACTGCTTCCTAAAATGTCAGTGTTCACTCTTGCCATCTCCTGTTTGACCATTTCTAATTTGCCTTGATTCATGGACCTAACATTCCAGGTTCCTATGCAATATTGCTCTTTACAGCATCAGACTTTACTTCCATCACCAGTCACATCCACAACTGGGTGTTGTTTTCACTTTGACTCTGTCTCTTCAATCTTTCTGGAGTTATTTCGTCACTCTTCTCTAGTAGCATATTGGGCACCTACCAACATGGGAAGTTCATATTTCAGTGTCATACTTTTTGCCTTTTCATACTGTTCATGGTGTTCTCAAGGCAAGAATACTGAAGTGGTTTGCCATTTCTTTCTCCAGTGGTCCACTGGAGAAAGACTTGGGACAACACTTCTTAAATATGTGCCCAGTCCAAACACACACTATTCTAGAAAAGGAAATTAGTCTGTTCTGGAAGAACTCCAGCAAATGTTCAGTTCCCTGGGGGTGAGGGGATGGGGGTGCTAAAAAAAAAAAAAAAGCCCTCTTTTTAGGGAAAAGGGCGCACAGGAGAAAGGAGAGTGCCTTTGGAAACTACAGAGGATGTTCATCTGTGTCCAAGACTGGACAGTGGAGACTATAAACCAAGACCTTTTCCAATTCACGGAGGAAAAAATCCCAACTCAAAAGACTAAGCAGAAAACAAAATATACTGAGACTCACATGACAACACGGTTCAGGAAGAGGTGAGCCTTGGGCGGAAGGCAAAGACGCTGTGCCGGGTTTGAGGACCTCCTTTCTCTCTCCATTTCATGGCCCTATTGTGCTCAACTCACAATTGGAAATAGGAGCCCAAACATTATCAGAATTCGGTCTCTCCTCCGCAGTACGCCAGTTCGTGGCAGCCCCAAAGCCCAGCGACAATCCCCCAACCGCTGCCCCCACCTCCCCCAAAGAAGCAACCTCCACAAAAGCTGTTTTTCTGCTGAACGTTCATGGGAAAAGTTGAGAAGAGGACACTGATTGGCCCACTCTGGCCCAATGACCGCAGTCAGAAGGAGGGCAGTTTTTTGATTGGCCAGGTCTTGCATGTGGAGGTCAGTCCTAAGGAAGGGCTGGGACTGGATTTCTTGTTTCGAAATGGGAAGGGGCGGGTGTCACCTTCCACAGCAAGAGATGATGGTAGCCAACAGTGACAATTTCAGTAAGTACTGCTGGTGTTGGGTCCCCATGCCAGCTAACGGGGTGTGGGGGGGTTCTTAACTTTAGGGTGCATGGCCGGGAGTAGAATTGTGCAGGCTATTTCTTCTAACCTGTCCGTAAGGTTCAGTGAATTGGTAGGGATTTGGAAGGAATACATGGTAGAAGATGCCCCAATGATTGTTAGTAAACAAATTAAATCTATGACACAGCAATACCAGATTTCTTACAATCAGCATATTACATGATTTAGGACAATAAAACCTTCTCTTGAAAAGAATCCCTATGCCGACTCTATAGTTTGAGAAATATGATAACCTAGGTAATTTGGTGCCAAAATTAGTTAATTGGCCCTTCTGTAACTGCTACAGTTCTTAACAAGGCATCCCCTGCCACCTATGACTGGAGCAGCACTAAGCAAGTCCACGGTGTGAACAGTTCTGCTGGGCCCCTTTTCCTTCCTGTAGACTCCGGCAGCTTTGGCATGTCCTTTGGGTTCCATGACAGAGCTCTTTGTCACATGGTGTGATCCTCCAACAGGCTTACGGATAACTGCTCACCTGTTCCTCGGAGGCAGTGTTTGGGTGGCAGTGCTGGGTGGCTTATGCTCAGGGGTCTAGAAGATTCCCCTCTGCGGGTGCTGTGCACCTGTGCAGGTCTGGGGGCTCCACCCGGTTGAGGGAGGGAGAGGGAAGTTGGGAACCCTAAAACAATGGAATTTCTTAACTGCAGTATCTCCTGACCTTAGGAAAGGAAAGGAGCTGCCTTTCAGATAATAGATTGAGTTCTTTTAAGTGATTGGTTTTTCGGCTCTAATGTGGAGGAGGGAGCACTTACCAAATTATATGGAAAATGAGCTTACTGATTTACTAGACTTCATCTACTCTTGACTGAGTTGACACACAATTCTTGTAGGTTGGATATTTTCCCAGTTCTCAAGAGATTACAAACAGTAAGTGATGTACATGATAGAAATGGGTATTCACCCTTGGAAGGAAAAACAGCATTAATTCAGTTAAGTATTTTTATAACAAATACTTAATATTGAATCCCCATATTGCGTTAGGTGTTAGGGGTACAAGAGTAAGCAAGGAAAAGTTCTGCCCTCGTGGAACTTACAGGCATTTGACACATGATGACTCAAACTACGACAGCTGTGAGAAAGGCTACAAAAGAGAAGCAGGTGCTACGAGGGCTTGTGGCTGGAGGGCCAACCCTAAATTGTTAGGATCATGGAAGGCTTCCGGAAGAAAATCAAGCTGAGATATGAAATAAACACACAGGTCAGTAAGTAGGGGAGGGGGTGTGAGAAGCTCAGAACTCAGGACCCTGTAAGAAGTTGGTGTAGGTGGGCAGAGAAGGCAGTATGGTGTGAGATGACCAGGGAGTGGTAGGCAGAGTCAGATCAGGCAAAGTTTCTTGGATTGCATTAAGGATTCTCAATCCAAACCCAGACAGCTTGGAGCAGGGAAGTGACACAGATTTCCACCTTTATATGGCCACTCTGCTTAGCATGTGGAGAATGGGTTAAAGGGACACAGAAGTGGAGGCAGACAGAAGAGAAAAGCGGGTGTTACTGAAGCTGAGGGGAGAGCAGTGACACCTGTACCCTGGGAATGGGCAGAAAGTAAACTCAAGGGCTAAAGGTGGATCAGATGTCAGGTTAAGGGCAGCCAGGAGCAAAGATTATCCCAGATTTCTGGCATGAGAAATTCAACACTGGTGACATCTATTAAGGAGAGGAACCCTGTAAGAATTTGGAGGGATTGTGAATTTCATGTTGGATATGTTGACTGAAAAGTGCTTGTGAAATATCCAGCTGGAGGTGCAGAGGTGGTTGGATGGGTGGGGCTAGAACTATAAATTCAGTATTTTATCAATGTATTTGGAATACAGATGGAAATTAAAGCCAGGAGCTTGGATAAGGGCACTTCAGGAGAAACTGTGGTATTAGACAAGGGCCTAGTGCTGAGCATGGAAGAAATCCATTATGAAAAACTGGTTTGGAGCAGACAGGAAAACTGGTGAGATGTGGAAGTGTGGGAGCAGGCTCCAGCGTGGCCTCCAGTGACCCCACCTCCTGGTTTTCATATCCTAGAGGCTCCTCCCACTTGGAGGCCGCTAGCCAGGGCAGCCCATACATTGTGGAAATGACAGTGCACAACCAAGGTGGTGGCTAAAATCTTCTAAGACCCGAGAGAGATCTAAACTGCTGCCTCTGGTTCAAACCTAAACAGGTCTGGTTCAAACAGTAAGGTTTCTAAGAAGCTTGAGGGCATTTGTCCCTCAACAGTCTCAGCAGAAACCCATAGTATAGAATATATCTCAGAGAAATATGTGGGTGGGGCTTTTGCCTAATAGAGTGAACTGCAGTGTGATTCCTAGGAGACACATAAAGTGTTCACAATAATTAGCATTGAACGGGATACACTACAAAAAGGAAAGAGGACTTTCAGTTCAGTTCAGTCGCCCAGTCATGTCTGACTCTTTGAGACCCCATGAACTGCAGCACACCAGGCTTCCCTCTCCATCACCAACTCCTGGAGCTTGCTCAAACTCATGTCCATTGAGTCGGTGATGCCATCCACTCATCTCATCCTCTGTCGTCCCCTTCTCCTCCTGCCTTTGATCTTTCCCAGCATCAGGGTCTTTTTCAAGGAGTCAGTTCTTTGCTTGGACCCCCTCAAATTCTACTGAGGGGAAGCAGGCTGAGAAAATTATGTAGCTGTGAATTTAGGCTACCTTTCATGGAAGAGGAAAGATGAGTCAGATGGTGAAGGTCAGCCTCCAAGATGGGACCCACACACTCCTCCTTCGTTATGTGTCCTGAATACCACACTGAAAAGGACTGCCCTGTGCAAACTGTACAGTGTGGAGTGCACTGTGTGACTTCTGAGGACAAGTCATGAAAGACACTGCAGCTGCCACTTTGCTTTCTTCAATCACCTGCTCTAGGGGGAAGCCAGTTGCCATGTCATGAGGATGATGCCACATAGTGAGTCCTATGGAGATGCTCACATGCTGAGGAACTGAGGTCTCCTGCCCACAGTAACGTGGATGATCCTGAAAGTGGATCCTCTAGCTTCAGTCAAGCTTTCTGATGACTGCAGTGCCAGCCAACGTCAGGAGACCCTAAACTAGAGCTTACCCAGGTAGGCCACACCCAGATACCTGGCCCACAGCAACTAAGAAGTAATATTTGTTATTTTAGGATGATATGTCTTGGGGGGTAATTTGTTATGTAACAATAAATCATTAATACAAGGAGAAAGGCCAGAAGAGGGTGAGTTTAGGAAAAGTAAGTGGACTGTGTTTCAAAGCGACAGTGGACAACTGTGTCAAATGTTGTGAAAAGGTCAAATGTCTCATATTTAGATGACAGTGAAGCCCGTTTATCAATTTCATTTAGATACCTTCATTGTAGAAAACATAAACGAGGAAAATCCACTGTGCTCAGGTTAGTTGGTTCTATAATGGTAGAACTATCTACCATTCTTTTGAAGGACTTCATTAAAAATGTTTTGAAGGTCTGCGAGGCCTCTCAGTGACAACAAATAAAAATGTTTTACTGCACTTACCTGGCCTCTCAGTCATCTTCCTGTATGGACACACCTTGTCACTGCTGGGCTGTACCTCTGTAAAGGGCATAGATACCTGTCCTTTAGCACCTGGAGTGTTAGATATGCTGCAAGTACTCAGACAATCTGAAAACTGAAAGTGTTAGTCACTTAGTCATGTCCAACTCTTTGTGACCCCATGGACTGCAGCCTGCCAGGCTCCTCTCTCCATGGAATTCTTCAGGCAAGAATACTGAAGTGGGTTGCCATTCCCTTCTCCAGGGGATCTTCCTGACCCAGGGATCGAACCTCTGTCTCGTGTCTCCTGTATTGGCAGGCAGATTCTTTACCATTGTGCTACTTGGGAAGCCAACAGGTGGGTTAATAGAAAGGGTAAATACATTCCTATTTTCCAAAGGAGGCAACTGAGGCCCTACAGAGGCTACAGTTACTTGGTTAAGACCACACAAGATATTCATGGTTGCAGATCCTCTGGTATCAAGTTGAGCACTTTTTCCAAAATGTCCAGGCAGGATGCACCAGGGCCTCTTCATCCAGCACCCTCCTCCTATAAATACTCTCCGACCAAATCTAACATGACTTTCCATAGCTATCTGTCCTTACAGCATAGGAATGCTGTCCTTTCTGTAGTTGGAATCACAACATGGGTGAAGACACTGTCTTATTTACACTTCAGTTCCCGTGTGACAGTACAACTTGAATGTCTGCCACAGCGGTGCCCGTGGGCACTTGGACAATGCCACTATTGTTCAGAACATTCTTCATTGGAAGAGGCCTTCAGAGAACAGAAATTCTCCCCAGTAAGAAAACCAGTCTATTAGTTGAGAGTTATGCTTTATTTTTTAATTGCAAATGGTATCATTAGCTTGAATATTCTCATCAATCATCAGATTTTTAGCTGTTCCCAGATTTCAATCTCTCCTTGGAGACCACAACTTTATCAACACTGAATATATTTAGGAACACTTGTTATAGACTCTGAAGGCACGTCAAAAAGGTATTCCAGAAAAGTCACTAGCAATAGCACCCTCTAAACAGAATACCTGGAGGAAGAAAACCCTCATAAGGAATGTATAATAATCAATATTAATAAAAATAATGGCTTGTAAGTGTGGTGAGTGGCACTTTATAACCTGGTCTAATTTAACCCTCCAAAAAATCCTGTGAGGTAAGATAAATGTCTATTCAACATCAAACATTACCATGTGGTCACACAGGTATAACACCTTCATGTCATGAAGGGCAAAAACTCATTCCTAGAACGTATGCTGTGACTAGCAACCACCTCTCCTGCAAAAGCGACCATCTTCTCAGAGGCTTGGGCTGTCGGGACATAGTTCAACTTGGTGTTTTTCACACAAGTACAAGCCTGTTAGCATTTTGCCATTCCCATATCAGTGTGTGTTTCAACCTCTGTGAAGTCAATGCAGAACATATGGAATGAAAATAAGTACATTTTTGGCTTCTGAGAAATTCAAGTAAGACTTTTCCCATCTGAGGGAGTTTAGCTCTGTGGGCTTCAGAATGATGTCTACTGTCCATGTCTGAAGGAGGAGGACCCAAGGAACTGAATCTCAAACTTATCCTGGTTTCTATTTTCTCCCTTCAGGATTTGTGCAGGGAGGTAGGAAATGAAGACTTAATCCAGGAATCAATTTCTTTTTTTTGGCTGTGCCACATAGCACATGGGATCTTAATTCTCCAACCAGAGAGCAAACCCACACCTCCTGCCCTGAAAACTCAGTCTTAACCACTGGACAGCCAGGGTGAAGTCCCCCAAGAATTTATTCCTAAGTAGCAACTTGAAGATCCAAATGTTTACATCAGGTATCTATTATCTACTTTTAAAACTTGTGTTTCCTGAAAACCACCTCAGTGCCGCTCCTCCTTCACACCGACAGGATCACGGAAGGCAGCAGCCATGCGAGAACCACTGTGACCAGGAGCAAGATCACCAGCCCATCCCTAACAAGACACTTGGAGTCACGACTCCCGGGAAGTCTGCCGTGACCGTGGGCTTTAAACCACTCGACTGCCTCCTGGAGGTCAAATGGCTGAGCCTCATACCCCAGCTCCTTCTTGGCTTTCTCCAGGCTAAAGTAATGCGTGATGCCGGTTTTGTAAACTTCGGTGCGGGTGAGGAAGGGCTGGAAGTTGTAGAGTCGCCCCAAGATGAAGTGGGTCATCTCTGTCAGGAAAGCGAAGCAATAGATGAGGGTCAGGGGCAGGCGGATGGACGGGAACTTGTAGCCCAGGCCCTCAACCAGAGGCCGGAAGAACTCAAAGTTGTTCACGGGCCTGCCGTCTGAGATGAAGTAGGGCTGCCCGGCGGCAATGTGGCCCTTGTTGGCTTTCAGGGCCTCTGAGGCCAGGATGTGAGCCTGCACCAAGTTGTCTACGTGGACAAATTCCACCAGACTCTTGGGGTCTCCGTACACAAACCGGAACAGGCCCTTCTCCATGTAGCTCACTATCCTGGGGAGGTGCCTCTGTTCTCCGGGCCCGTAGATGCCAGCCGGCCTCAGGGCACAGGTGCTCAAGACCCCACCACCCCTCTCCAGGGCTGTACCATTGGCTGACAGCACCTTCTTCTCAGCGATAGATTTGGTCCGAGAGTAGTGATCAGGATGGAGGTGAAGGGGCAGGTAAGGCAGAGATTCGTCTCCATTTCTGATGACCTGCCCTCCAAAGATGACGTTGAAAGTGCTCGTGTACACTAATCTCGGCACCCCTCTCCTCCTGCACGCCTGGAGGATGTTGTCTGTGCCCCCCACGTTGACTTCTTCAATCAGGCTTCGATTCAGTTGCTCGCGCCCCGACATACCGTAAGACGCGATATGGAACACACAAGCCACGTCGACACCCTGGAAGGCGTTCTCTATGTCAGAGAGATGGCGGATGTCTCCCAGTATAAACTGGATGCCTTCTGGAATGGTCTGAGCAGGGCGGCTGATGTCAAACAGAATCACATGGACTCCCTGTTGGTTCAGAGCACAGCCAAGGCTGCAAGACGAGAGTAAAAGTTAGATCAAATCACTAT